>NC_061515.1:12575000-13247500 GCF_022379125.1 Scophthalmus maximus | reverse complement strand
GGAGAGGCGAGAGTGAGGAGTCGTTTGAAAGACGCTGGGACTTACTACGTCCACCTGCCTTCCAAACGGCAGCACACGACCGGCAAAGGGAGAGAGAGTATGGCAGGGAAGACAGAGACAACTCCTACCCCATGCTGGACCCTGTGGGGAACTGTATCACTCCGTCCTCATCTGAACTGGATGACATCCTGACAGTCACTGAAACCAGCAAAGGCTTGAACTTTGAGTATTTCTGGGAGAAGGCTCATGCCAGACGAGGCTACAAGCCCCTTCCACCTCCCCAACCAATCCCTACTGTGATTAATAACCACAGACAGTCTTTGGACACTCCTACTGTGGTCCCTGTTATAAGTGCTCGCAGTCCCTCCCTCGCCAGCGAGTACTACATCAGGTTAGAGGAGCACACTCCCCAGGACAAGTCGCCAACTCTTAGAGGGAAGGCACAGTCCTCTTTCCGTTCTGACTCGATTTGCCCTGGAGACATGGAGCTGGTGGAGATTCGCAGTGGGATGTTAGGTAAAGAGCGCATCCCTTATTGTTCCTCTGACAAGTGTGGAAAGGGGCTCCAGACCATCAGATCCAGTGAGGTTCAGCTCCAGGTGCCCAACACAGGTGTGGCAGAGTTCAGAGACACTTCCTGCAGAGTGACGGACTTCTCTGTAGTGGATTTAGGGGATGATGATGAAGAGGAGAAGACGAAGGGCAGCGTTGGAGATAAAAAATCCTCAACAATTTCCCAAGCCCCAGTCCTCCCTCCCAAGCCTCGCTCTATGTCCATGTCATCAGCCAACCACCATCACTCACGCCCCCTCCCCGCCCCTCCACTTGGATATAGAGGACTGCCTCACTACAGCATTAGCGGAAAAATCAAGACAGACCCCCATCACATGAGCAGCTGCCCACCTTCTGCTTTTGACCACTTGGGGTTCCATCGTTCCCGACAGACTCTTCCCCCATCACCATCCCTATCCCCTTCCCTCCCCCCATCGAGCCATCCAATTTACCCTCAACCTCCTCAAATGTGTCCTCCACCTCTACCTCCCCACTCCAAAACACAAAGAAACTGCCCCAGCTACAACACAACTGACACTTACTCAAGATACAGTAAGCCGCAGATGCAGAGATCTTATAGAGACCCACTATCCTGTGACTTGTCTGATAGAGACAGCGCAACCAGGCATGCTGCACCATTGCACAACTCCAAGGAGACTTCTCATACACGTGCAAAAAGCTTTGACTCCCCTGTTCGTCGAGAAAACCCTTTGCGCCCGATTTACCGCAATCTACCCCGCCCTCAGCCCACAAACCATCAGACTGAACGTCAGTCTTCATCTAGCCCCACCTACTCTGATGAGGATGACTCTCCCTTCATGTCTCCTGAGAGACCCAGCGGTGGGACTACGGTCACTCACTCCAGCCTATCTGAAGATGCAGACCCAGCCACTGCAGAGCTCTTCTTCAGGGGAATGAAAAGGACTCAGTCACGGCTTGACACCATCCTGCCTGCCATTTGGAAGGAAGATTCTGAACTTCAGGCAGAACGTGTAGCTGCAGCCAAAAAATCCCCCATGCATCTGTTTCTGACAGAGATATCTACGGTGACAGAGTCTAGTGAGTCCAAGTCAGAGGCTTCATGGGAGGGAGAGAAGGAGGAGAAACGGGATGGAGAGAGATGGGGGAACTTTGTGCTCCCCAACAGAGGGATGCGCCGTTCCCAGTCGCTGATTACAGAGCTGGGCTCAGCGGGGCAGTCATGGGGGGCAGAAAAACATATCAACAGGACAGGAGATGAGGGGGACTATACAGTTACTAAAGAATCATTTCAGGGGGAACTTTTCCTCACAGAGATTGATACAGGAAAGATGGACACAGATGTGGAGGGAGGATCAGAAAGTGACACAGTGAAATACCTCTATCCGGCAGGATCCAGATTGCAACCCTACGTCGGCACTCCAGGCCTCCCCTCATACACTGAGGCTGAGGAGGCTTATTCAAAGGGTATACGGAGGTCCCGTTCTCTGCTCTCTGAGATCACCATCAGCAACCAGGAGTCCGATCTTAAGCAGACTGAGAAGGAGCCACGGAGAACTGAAATGACTAGGGAGGAGTTCCTGAAGGAGATCCAGTCAGCAGAGACCTTTTTGACTGAAATAATATCAAGACAAAATGCTGCATCAAACAGGAAAGAAGGCGAATCGTCTTACTCCCCTACTCCACTATCACCTGAATATGAGTCCATATGCATTGACCCAAACTCCACTCAGACCATTAGTTTTCAGTCAGAGACCTCCATACGAGCATCCAGCAAAGGCAAAGACGATACACAAACTGAGGCCATCTATGCCCAAGTGACCAAGCGTGCTAAAAAGAGTGAGATAAAGGTTTCTATCAGACCCGACATCCCAATCCTTCACATAGGATCAAACAAACAAAATCTCAAACTGGACAGCCAAGGAAACAATGCTGACCACTGCCAATCTGATGAGTTCGTGTTTTCAGAAATAATGCCCAAAAACGGTCTACTCCACAACCAAACACTTGCATGTCAGAAAGAAGAGGAGTGTGCCGATGGCCCTGCCTTACCTGCTAGAGGAGAGCAAACAGATCCTTCAGAGGAATCTCTTATTGAGAGTGTTATAGAATCCAACACTGTAACACTGCATGAGAACCAATCGCTTTTTACAAACAAAGCAAATACTCAAAAGGCTGCCGTCATAGGGAATGGAGAGATAATGAAAGAAGGCCTACAGGTCACTAGTCCTGAGAAAGGAAATCAAATGTCTGGAAAGACTGATACCACATCATATGACCCTGAGAAAGAAGAGAACCAAACTGATGAAGTTTCTGTTGAAAACATCATAGCAGCTGATTTGGAGAACATTGATCATAGTCCAGAAAAATACTGTAAAATTGCCCAAAAGGCAGCCACTCCTACCACCACACCAACCACTCCCGACTGGGACCCATCCTCTGAAGTGTCACTTGCCACCCCCACTGACTCGGTCCTGTCACCTATGACTTCCAGCTCAGCCGACTGCCTCACACCTAGTGATTCATGGACAGGAGGAGGAGGAGGAATGGGAAGCAGCGGGTGGCGAGCTCTGGGAAATGAAACACCACATCGAGACTCTGCCTATTTCTCAGACAGTGACTGGGAGGGGGACGGGATGAGCAGGAGGAGCAGTGAAGGACTTACTGCCACTAGGCCGAGCAGTGGTCGAGGAGGGGATCGGGGAATACTGATGGGGATTGAGGAAAAAACCGAGGAAGAGGGAGAGCTGGGGGAAAAGAGTCCTTTGAGAAATAGTGTACAGATGTTAGTTAAAAAAACTGAAGCTGAAGAAACTGTCATGACATGTGAAGAGAAGGGTATCTATTACAAAGATATTCTAGGCAAAGGGTTGGAGTCAACACACAGAGATGACTCTGGCATTTTCAACAATGAAAGCAAGAAGTCAACTTTTCTGTGTGATGATCCCCAGGCAAAGGACTGTGTTGACCTAATTGATACGTTGTTTTCTAACTTAGATGATGAGCCACTAAAAGGGCTGCCACACAGTGGTGGGTATGCGTTAGACAACCACTACACAGATGGCATCATCTCTCAGATAACAGATTGCAGATACCAGGACTCTGCAGATAACGACTTCAATCTACGATCCAAAAGTCTTGCTGAGTCAAATGTTGTGATCAAGTCTGTATCTGGCAGTCAATCGAAAGACAGCATGTTAAGCATGGAAGATCACACAAGTGTCTCAGAGATAGATATTGATCACTCTGCACTAAATTCCCTCAAATATGGAAATGTCACTGTGGAAACAGTGGCACCATCCAAAGTTGCCAACGGAGAGTCCAGAATGTCTCAACTGTACAGCATTCAAACCAGTAATGCCATACTCACAGATGAAATGCCGTCAGTGACTGAGCCAAGTGTTGATGGGAACTCTGTCAATGATGAAGTTAGTGGACTGACATGTCTTTGGGCTCAGGAGTGTGCTGAAGAACCTGAGAGACGTGAAGACAGGTCTGGTCTAGACCACAATGAGTTGGGCCTGAGAAACCTCTGCTGCTCAGAAAGCAGTGAGGACAAGAAGATCACAACAGAGACGGAGAAACAGCTGGCTGCTGCAGAGATGAGTAACGCCATGAAGGAAAAGTCGCCACTGAGAGGAGCAGCAAGTGGAATGGATTCAGCCAACAATGTGGATAAAGATTGCGAGGGGCTGGATGTGAAAACGAAAGAGCTATGGAGAGCTATGGAGGAGGATGAAGAAACACCAGGACCTGATGTAGTTAGAGGGGAGTTCGACTGCCACCGTTTTTTACAATCAGGGGACTTGCGCTTATGGCCTGATGAAAATGACCAGTGGGCCTCTCCCGAAAAGAGGTGCCAAGATGTGGAGCTAAGATCTGAGTTTTTCTCTGGCTTCGGTAATAAGGCATGGGAGGTGGGGGATAGACTTGTAGTGGGTCAGGAGTTTTGGGAGACTGAAGAAAATGATGAACTTGCAGGAAGTGAACCCCACCCTGTTGTCTTTGATGGTTGTGAAGAAATGTGGAATGATGAAACACAAGGAATAACTGGTCATCTCAGCGTGAAGGAAAAAATGGATCCTGAAGACAGTGATACCCAACAGGCTGCCCGAGCAGTACAAATACAACAGGAGGAAAATATTGAGAATCTGAGAGAAATTGACAGTTTTAACAAGGAGCCAAAAAGAGAAATCTCTGCTATTGAAGTTGAGAACATGGAAATTCCAGAGCAGGAGACCTTGGAACAAAGAGAGAGGCAGATTTTATCATGCACAGAGACAGTCATGGACAGGGAAGGTCGGCTAGATTCCACGGAGACAGAGGAAAATCAAAATTTTAACAGATGGCATCAGAATCACCTCTGCATGATCCTAAAGGAAGAGCAGGCATCAACTGAACATGTTGACGAAGAAGAAGGTTCTGATTTAGAAAGCAACTTAAGTCTAGAGGATAAAAGTGCTCATATATCTATTTGCATCAGTGAAGCTCCTTGTGTGAACTCTTCAGACCTGGAAAATGTTGAACCAGACTCGGATTTAGAGGCTGAAGTGAGACCACAGCTTTCAAGGCGATACATAGAAGATAGAATCAGCATTATGAACGAAGAGGAGGACAGGACTCTTAATTTAAATCCCATCTCTTCTCCTTGTGACCTTGATGTACAGGAGGAGATAGATCCACAGGTAGACAATTTCAGCTCTGTAGATTTTCCAAGTCCTCCACCAAGCATAGACCTTGATGTGCAAGATGATAGATTGGAGAGTTTAGACGACTCTTTTCCTAGTCCACCGCTATCTGTTATCGAGGCAGAGGAGTTCATTAGTCACATTAATCTAGAAGACTTTATTGCAAGCACTGACACAGAGCCGTATATTTCCTCAGCTCATAACAAAGATGTGTCACAGCCTCCTCTGCAAGAATCCCCACATGCTACAACTCAGAGTCAAGGGATCTTAGCCAATCTGAACCTCCCCACTGTGCATATAACAATGCATGATGAGAGCAACCTTACATCCAACAGTGAAAATCAGGATGAACATGATAACCTTTTCCAGAAAACATCACCTTCCACCCCATCTTTACCCCAAGCTCCACCCAACAATCTCCCAGAATTATTGATTTCTGAGTGGAAAGATTTAGACGAGGAGCCCTTGGAGGACTTTGAAAAACTGGAACAGTTGTGCTGCATATCTGGGGATGAGGAGGGAACTCTGGGGGAGCTTTTCTTGGGGAACCTAGAGCTCCTGGAATCTTTGAAGAAAGCACCTGATCAGAGAGGTGGCAGTGCTGGGTACAGGGAGAGAAGTGAGGAGATATGTGACTCCTGTTCTCCTGAGGGGAGCAGAGTGGATCTGAAGGAGGACGGAATCTCTGATAACTCTGATAAGCTCAGGGAGTCTGCACTTCCCATGATCCTGGATTCCCAAGACAGACTGTCACCTCACAAGGACAGCAATGATGTGCTGAGATCATCAGGCCAGACATCTGACGTCAAAGACCAGGGATCACTTTCTAAGATGACAACAAAAAATGGCCTAATGATGCAGGTGAGCGTATTTTCTTTTGGTTTCTTGTGAGTGAAGATTGCTCAATGATTTAGCTTTCTGATTTTATTCACCCCTCTTTGTTCTGTTTTTGTTTGTTTTTGTTGCTTCAGGTGTGTGAGGAGAGGCTGCAGTTCTCTCTCAGTGAAAATGTGAAAACCAATGTACTTTGGGGAGCGACCGTTAAAGACACTGTAATGCTACGGCCCTGGGGGGAACAAATCACAGAGAGCAATGAGCTGGCCACTGTGAATGAGCAGAAAGAGGATGAAAGGTAAGAAGAAGGCTCAACTCAGAGATCTGATCCTTAATATCATAGTTTATATTTAAAGGGTTGGTTCACCCTAATGGAGTAAACAAAAAACATAATTTCTTTCTTACTTCTGGTAAAACTGTATCCTGCCCATTTAATCTACCCTTTAGTCATGAAACTAAAGCAAAATTATAGTTTATACATGCACAAAAAAGATATTATGCATTTGTATTTTTCAATGTTGTGTTTTTTTAATGTTGTGTGCTCAATGAATTAAATCCTATTCACCTCCATTGGTGGCAGCAGAAATCTTTGAGACAATCAAACCCAAATCTTTATGCATTCCAAAATACCACTGGTGTTATTTTTGGTCAGTTGACCCAAGTTTCAATAAATTCATATTTTCTTCTTTTGCTGTTGTAGTCAGGAGGAGCAGAAAACTGTTCCCAGCATTCAGCCTCACATTGACTCTGACAAAAATGATGCTGAGTCGCTCACTGTGATTGAACAACCTGAGGTCACAACACCTCAGCCCACTGGAAACCAGGCAATGAAAGGTACCTTTATTTCACATGTTTAAGACTAATAACGACTGTGCTAAATAAATACACACTCAATATACATAAATTGCTTTTTATAATGTTGATGATGAACATGTACAGTACATCGCAGTAGTTACTAGCCATTTAAATACATCATATTTAATATAATCTGTCATTTTCACAGCAAAACTTGCTCGTCTGTCTCTCGCCCTCCCTCCTCTTGCTCTGACTCTCCCCCTCACCCCCACCGGCAAAGGAGGATTTGGGGATGGGCCGATCGGAAATCGAATCGGAAGGCGGAGAGGCCTGTCGTCAGGGAGTGACCTTGACGATGATGAGGAGGATGAGCAGGAGGACGAAAGTTCTCGGAGGGTGATTGTTGTCACAGAAACAGACGTGGACAAACGTGTTGGGCTGAGAAGTTTGCTGAAGTCCCCCAAGGAACCGATGGACAGAGAAAAGGACAGAGGGCGAAATGTGTCCTTTTTTGATGATGTCACAATCTATCTTTTTGATCAGGTATTTTCATACATTTCATACATAATGAACAGATCATATTGGATTCAACTAAAGGGGCCCTGACTATTCTGTTTCATTGTAACAGGAAACTCCAACTAATGAGTTGAGCAGTTCAGCACCCACTAGTCCAGCCCCAGTGTCGGTCAAAAGCACCAAGTTGGATTTGCGTGGTAAGTTTGAAATAAGCTTGACATTTTTTGCCATGATAGCAGCAAGGCTCAAGGAATCTGTGAGTCAGTCTGCAACTTCCGGACTGAAATATCTCAACAACTACTGGAAGGATGGCCATGACATCCACGGTCTCATCATCATGTCAGAATTTCAGTTTGATCAAATACCTGCAAAACTAATGTGACAGCTGACTTAGTATTTGGTGCAAATTTGCCTCTGTTAGCATGTGAACATGCTCAACTAGGATGGTGACTATAGTAAACATTGTACCTACGAAACATCAGCATGTTAGCATTGTCAGTGTGAGCATTTTAGCATTTAGCTCCGAACTTTGCTGTGCTCGAGCACAATGTCGCAGAGCTGCTAGCTTGGCTGCAGACTCTTTATAGTTTTGTTATTCTATAAAAGAAATGCGCATTAGGCTAAAATATGTTTCCTTTTTTACACGTATTATTATTCAGTCTCCACCATGAGCTGCAGAATGACGTAATAAAATCTGACAGGCTCTAACTCATCTCCACCCACTGAAATGGAAAACCCTCAGTTCAACCATCTCCTCTCCAAAGATGCAGAGAGAATTAATCTTCTATAATTGTCCCCCTCGTCTGCAACGTGCAGCACTGAACGAGGACAAAAATCCTGTGATCAACAATGCAAACCGTAAGATGTGTTTCCCAACACAGTTTAATTTAATGTCCTTATTTGCTCACTATCCGTTTCGCACCTTATTTCACAGAATAATGAATGCTTGGGCTCAGAATTGCCTTCGAGCTCTGCATATACAGAAATGTAGAAAGACCAAAATTAGATGCTTTCATGCTCTTTCCTAGTCTTGAGAGTTGAGAGTTCAAAGCCTTGCAAGAAGAGGCTGTGTTCCCTTTGAGAATGTGTTATTTTTAACTTAAAACCATTGTGCTTTGCCTTAACTCGATTATATTAATAGATAGAGATTATTGCTTTATTTTCTGCCATGTATTCGCACTAATGTCTTATTCTCTATCTAAGTCTCAGACAGATTGTGAGACAGTAAAACCTAAATACATTGGAGCAAGCCCCCCAGACTGAAAGAGACACAAATCAAAATTATTTGTGTATTACTGTGTTTCTTTCAGTAATATTCTGTTTTAGATTTAGCATCAGATGTAGCATTGCACTTGAAATGGTTGGAAAAACAAACAACAGAATCGGATTTAGCAAAACCAGCCAATTGTCTATTTTGGCTGGAGATTTGTTATGTTCGTTAATGAAGCCTCAAACACTGATGGTAAGCTCCCTTCTTTCTAACTGCTGATTTAAAAAAAAAGAAGTAATTCTTCTTCCTCTGGAACCACAAAAATACTTTTTATGATTTTTTTTTTGTTCACATACCCAGTGGTTCACCCCAAGATCTGATGTGTAAAACTACTTTGATGTGTTTTTCGCTTCATTTCAAAGAGGGTCTGGCCCATGGGCCCTTTGACCTTTGGGCCCCTAGGCTTGTGCCAAGTAAGTCCATTAGGGCCAGTGTTGAGACCTTTAACTTTAACAGTTGTGGAAGTGTTTGATTTTTTTGTTTCTTTCCATCAGGGACAAACATCAAAAGCAAAGAATCAAAAAGGAAAGAGGATTTATCATATAAACCAAGGTCACCTGTGGGGGCCAAACCAGCGTCATCATCACGCTTCACTGTCAGCCCTGCAAATGACCCCCACTTGGTGTGATGTCACGCGTCATCTCGGGAACCTACAGAGCTGAACCCTCTTGGACAGGCCAATGAATTAACCCCAACAACCAGCCATTCAACCAGAGGCTATTTTTTTATTGAATAGGCAACTGAAGGAATGAGACTCCCGTTCTAAAGGCTGGACACATTCCAGGTTTTACCAGTGACAGGATTTTGTATGACAGGAGCTGTTGTGCTCCTGCCTGCCATTGTTTACAGAGTTTATTCAGAGCCTTTGGCTACAAGAGGTCTTTGGAAAAGGCAGCATATGCTAGTAGAAGTGGAGCCTGGAGCTTTGTAAAATCTGAAACAGATTTGCCAGCTATGCAGTGGGAGTTTCGCTGTATACCAGCTTACCTTCTCTTTTTCTGCTTCATTCTGTTGTATTTTTCCCCAGATTTGTGGGAAATGCACTTTCTTTAGTCATCCATCTGTCTGTGTAAACGCTTGGATTCCAGTCCTCGCTTAATTAAAGAAGTTGTTCAATGCAGTCAGTAAGTTGTTCTTGTAGGCAGCAGTTTGGAACAGAAATTGCGAAATTCCTCTATTTGAGAATACGCATTTACATTTGTACAAATATCATAATACAGGTGTATACAGTATCATTTTAGAGCTGTTTACTTTTAGATGTATTCTTAGACTGCACGGAAAATCAAACAAGCTATGTTCCTTAATACTTTGTTTTAAAGGTTTCTCTTATATTATTTATTGTTCAGTATTTATTTTATTATTATCCATTTAAGTAAAGATAGTTTCCATGCAAATTTATTTATTTATTTATTTGCTTTTGTGCAATTAAAATGTATTAACCTAACTTAATTTTGTTTGGGACAGAATACATCTAGGTTATATCTTCTCTTCTAAGATCTTCATAACATATAAATCAAAAATATTTTCCCAAACTTACTACTTGCTAAAAAAGTATTTTGTATAATTTAACTTGTTAATATATGCCCATCTGTATGGAACTATGTCCTGTAATGTTTGATTATTTTCCATGTCTATGAATTTTTAGCTGTCTCGTCATTCTTTTACCTTCTTTAAAGACAGTTAATGTAGCTTAGCATGATAAAATGAAGCCTTTCATCAGTAAATAACTCCATTTGTTTGTGTATCTGTTAATTTATGCCATTTTCTACTAATAAGAGTCCATCATGCAGTCGAGGTCCAAACTAGTCCATTTGTTTAGTCTGTTTAAATGTTGGTTTAAAACCTGTATTGTTTAAAGAATGGTTTTCAAGGGATGATGTAAAAACAAGGGGAAATAAAAACTACAAAATGTGAACCTCTTATTGATCTTTTTCATGACAATAAATCATATTGTTTTGTTATTGTAAAGTGCCCCTTGTTTCCCCCAATTAATGGTCCTGTCTGCTTTTTGTTTATTTCGCTGCTTATTGACTGCATTTCCCAGAATGCAGTGCAAAGGCTTGTACGTATTTAGTCTGCGACAACCGCGGTGATACGATACAACTAGCATAGGAAACACGACAACACCACAACAGAAGGAAACTGCGCAACGAGTCGATTTACCTTTTTACTGAAGAACTTTGAGCTCCAATGACACATAACATTCCGTTTCTTTAGATTTTGAGTCCGATTGCTGACCGTCGAGGTAAGTTGACGTTGCTTATTAGGCGTTTAACCAACGTACCAACCAACGCTTGCTAACGCTAGCTAGCTAACATAAGCCACGCATTGGCGAGTCCTGTGTCCGATAGTTTCATGCTCAGTTCTCGTCTTCCTCTTCATCCTGTATCACAAATTGTGAGTCGTTTGAGAGGCTGAGACGGAAGTTTTAACTCCAGCTATTTGTTTAAAACGGCACATGAATTTGAAGTGTCCAAGGCTGTAACCAACCACCTAACTACGGTTTTGTTCGTTCATTAAATATAATGTGAAAATGGTACACAAATTACACGCAGACACCACTTAAGGGCTTGTTTTGTTCATATTCTGTGGTTTTGTTCAATTAATATAGTTTATGTAAATAAAGACGAGTATTTAACCAAACCTTCAGATTGATTGGGTGGTCCCTAAACTCCAGGTAGAGAACCAGTGCTGTAAATATTTGGAATATTGAAAACCACTAAGATGGTGGTCAAGTATCATACATTTGCCCTTTTTTAAAAACCACAAATAATTATTGTTTTAGCACTACATGCTGCTTTTATTGTTGTTGCTAAAGCTAGTCAACAAAATTAAAGCTAACACAATTTTGGAATATGTATCAGTGCTTTGATGCTCTCGTGAAATATATTGAAGTTATGACTGATGGTCTTTCACAACAGATCAGTAGTCAGGACAATAACTTTTAATTTCTCCAGGCTACAACATGAAGAACTATAATGCTTACAATATAACCAGGAAGGTAGCATTTGAGTTTTATTGCTGTGCCATGTTGAGAAATGTTTGATGTTATATGGACTTTGGTTCAGGTTTGTTTCTGGTGTTATATTAGATAGATTAAAAGTGTTCTACGGTGCAAATCCTGTGGTTCAGTCAAGACCGCTGTTCGTCCACGGGATTCATTTTGGAAACTGCTCTGAGTAGGTTTTACCTCAATAAAGCGAGTCCCCTCCGTGTCCTCACACTTTCTGTTGCGGACTGCAGATGTCTCTGGCGGACGAGCTCCTGGCTGACCTTGAGGAGGCTGGAGATGAGGGTGAAGATGGTCTGTATCCAGAGGGAGAGGAAGGGGAGAGTGATGGAGAGGCGACCCAGGGAAGGATGGAGGCAGGGCTGGAAGACATCCCAGAGGAGATGGAGGTGGACTACAGTAAAGCCGAGAGTGTTGCATCCATCGCCAAGCTCCGCAATAGCAAACAGGTGAGTTATATATGAGGCATTGCGCGACTTATTTGCAATACAAGTCGAGGTTTGGTCAATTCCATAACATTGTTGTGTGTTCAGTTTTCAGAGATCATTGATAAAATTTCAGATTATATTGGAAAGCAGCGCAAGAACTCAGATGGTGAGTGATGATGCCCTTTTCTGAAGTGGTTTGTCTTTCCAATATTGTACAATCAGGTGTAACTGTCACGTTTTGTAATGTTTTACAGATTCTTCACCTGCATTTAAGTTGAATGTCGTATGATTTTGTTTCCTTTTAGTCTCAGGTCCAGTGGAATCTGACCCAGAGTACAGACTGATTGTAGCAGCCAATAACCTCACAGTAGAAATCGACAATGAGCTCAGTGAGTTTGCTCTTCCAGATTGGTAATACAGTTGAGGTTTTAGTTCAGTTCTGTATAATCCAAGTTGTCTTTTGTCTTTCCACTTTGTTCTCAGATATCATTCACAAGTTTACCAGGGATAAATATTCCAAGAGGTTTCCAGAGCTCGAATCACTGGTGCCAGATTCTTTAGATTACATTCGCACAGTCAAGGTGAGATGAATGATTCAATTGTCAAAACCCCATTTCAGAATGAAAATATGAAGCCCATATTCGCAACTAGTTTTTCTTTAGTTATTGATGCCTGTATAGAAATACGTCATATATACTATATATACTAAATTGGGTGGCATTTTTGTTTTCGTTTGTTTTTCTTTTTTTTCAGTGGTGACTGAAGTGTTAGTCTGATAAATTACATTGATTGACTTTGTGGGAATGTACCTACAATTTAAAGTTTTTATATTTTAGAATTTAAGTGTTGTAACATTGTAAAAAGAATTCAGGCTGATGGGTATTCAACCCTTTTTTTCTCCACAATATTTTAAAATATAAAGGCCCTAAACTCTTATACCATCCACAATTTTTTTTTATGAGCAGACCTTCTTCCTTTTTATTTTTATTCTGATAGAACAGGTTGAAAAATGTTTCTTATTGAAGATAAAGTATTCTTGATTTTGTGTCTCTTACTTAGGAACTGGGAAACAATCTGGAGAAATGCAAGAACAATGAAAATCTGCAGCAAATCCTCACCAATGCCACTATTATGGTTGTCAGCGTCACAGCCTCAACCACACAGGGGTGAGTCTGTTGTCCTCACAGGACATCAGTCAGGGCAGAGGGAGACAGTTTCTGGTTTCATGCATATCAATCCTGCTGATGCTTATTTAACTCTTTATCTATGCCAAATTCTGTTTGTGTTCTTGTGGTTGTAGGTCACAGCTAAATGAAGATGAACTGAAGCAGCTTGAGGAGGCATGTGACATGGCCCTGGAGCTGAACCAGTCTAAACACAGGATATATGAATATGTAGAGTCCAGAATGTCCTTCATTGCCCCAAATCTGTCAATCATTGTCGGAGCGTCAACGGCTGCAAAGATCATGGGTGAGAGATGCAAAAAGAACCACTTCTAATGTACCGTCTGCAGATTATACCCCACGGTCACAACTGTAGATGGCTTTTGTGATCCAAGTTATTTTTGGTATTGCTGTCACTTTGATCTCATTTTCGCGTCATCTTCCTTTCTCTGGTTTCTCCTCTTCAGGTATCGCTGGTGGCCTCACTAATCTCTCAAAGATGCCGGCCTGTAATCTGATGCTGCTGGGAGCTCAGAGGAGAACCCTGTCCGGCTTCAGCAGCACATCGCTGCTTCCCCACACCGGCTTTATCTACCACTGTGATGTTGTGCAGTCACTACCACCTGTGAGTAGAAAAAATGTGTCTATACACTCGACATTACCCCTGCATTGCTGAGTTTCTTGTTATGTAACAACTTCTGTCATTTTTGTCTCCAGGACCTCAGGAGGAAAGCAGCTCGTCTGGTGTCTGCAAAGTGCACTCTGGCTTCCCGAGTAGACAGTTTCCATGAGAGTTCAGATGGCAAGGTGATTGTACCTGGCAAGCTTCACAAACACCTTAAAATAAAAGGCTGACATGTAGTAAATTGTAACACTCGGTCTCTGTAAACGATAAAAAAATTAGCTTTTTGCAGCAAAATGGAAAAATCTAAAGAGTTCTGGCTCCTGTGGCATTAACCCCCCCCCCAGGTTGGCTATGATCTAAAAGAAGAGATCGAGAGGAAGTTTGATAAATGGCAGGAACCTCCGCCAGTGAAACAAGTCAAGCCGCTGCCAGCCCCACTGGATGGACAGAGGAAGAAGAGAGGAGGAAGGAGGTAAACAACCTGTCAGCTCCTTTAAACATTTCCTTGCCCTGCCAGACCGAAAGACATTATACAAATTCAAAAATGTTTTTATGAATAACATCGAGCAAATCAAACAGTCTTTGTAAAAGGTTACAGAGCTCGAACTGACTCACATTCATTTCCAGAACAAAAAAGTGAAACATTGTGTAACAATTGAACAAAGCACATGGCGATGCAGCATGTTGATAGAGGCTTATATAACTTGCATAGCCAAGTTTAGAATCAACTAAAAATGTAAAAAAGTTATTCAACTACATTTTTATCTGTATTGCACCAAATCGCACTTTGCATAGTGAGGTCGACGCCTCACAATATTACACAGAAACCCAACAGTTCCCACAATGAGCATGCACCTGGTGACCGTTGAGAAAAAGAACTCAGTTTGGGAGGGAGGGAGGGAGGGAGAGAGAGAGAGAGAGAGAGGGAGGGAGGGAGAGAGAGAGAGAGAGAGAGGGAGAGAGAGAGAGAGAGAGAGGGAGAGAGAGAGGGAGAGAGAGAGGGAGAGAGAGAGGGAGAGAGAGAGGGAGAGAGAGAGGGAGAGAGAGAGAGAGAGAGAGAGAGAGAGAGAGAGAGAGAGAGAGAGAGAGAGAGAGAGAGAGAGAGAGAGAGAGAGAGAGAGAGAGAGAGAGAGAGAGAGAGAGAGAGAGAGAACAGTTGTGTTACCATCGTTTCAAGCAGTCAGACCTGTACTATATCATAATAATATTACTGACACTTGTAGATGAAATGGTGCTATTAGTGATGATAAAAATGATAAATGTAATGCTGATGATAAATAAGCGGATGATAATAATAATAATGGTTCCGGATCCGCCAGCTGTGGATATGATACGACCTTCACTGTTCTTCACGATCTCTTTTTCTCTGCAGGTATCGAAAGATGAAGGAGCGTCTCGGGCTCACTGAGATCAGGAAACATGCCAACAGGATGACTTTTGCAGAGGTCGGTGGATATTTGGAAACCTGTTTTATGATCATTCACCATACTGCATTTTTAAGAAGTATGATTTGAGGTTTGGAGCTTATTTCTGGTGCACCGTTGCAGATTGAAGACGATGCGTATCAAGAGGATCTGGGCTTCAGTCTGGGTCAGCTGGGCAAGAGCGGCAGCGGGCGCGTCAGGCAGGCTCAGGTCAACGAGGCCACCAAGGCCAGAATCTCCAAATCTCTCCAGGTAAACACATTTATCATGAATTTGAACGCACAACAAAGGCGTGTGATATGTTAGTCTTGGTTCTAATGCCTTTGCAATTTTTGTTTCACTCAACAGAGAACGTTGCAGAAACAGAGCATGACTTACGGAGGAAAGTCGACAGTCAGAGATCGCTCCTCAGGAACCAGCTCCAGTGTCGCGTTCACACCACTACAGGTAAAAACATCCCCTCCCATCGAACGTCCCCCTGAGAACTGTGCAGGTGTTTGTTCAGCTAACAGTGTTCTGCTCTCATCCTCAGGGGCTGGAGATTGTGAACCCACAGGCTGCAGAGAAGAAGGTGGCTGAAGCCAACCAGAAATATTTCTCTAATATGGCGGAGTTCCTGAAAGTCAAGAAAGAAGCTAAGAGTTGAAAACTCAACACGCGCACGCACACAACATTGTCATCTAGAATGTAGAACAGTTGCACTCAACTCAATTTTCAATTTGGTCTAACGTTGTGCTTTGTCCTGTATTTAGTTTTAACTTTTGGTTTTTCCATTTTAATAAAATATGTGGAAATATGACAAAGCGTCAAGTTGTTGTTTTTTAGGAGGAAATATTTAGTTTTAGCCATTTAACTGATGGTCTTATAGCCATTATCTACAAATAACTTCACATCTGAACCCTTTATCTTGCAGCTGGTGTCATTATCGAACCCACATCTTTAATACCTATGGTGGCATGCATCAATTTACAATGGCAAGTAAAAGTTTAGAAAATAAATGATTCCATATTCTGTTTTGGAATGTCAGGACTTAACACCACACAATTAATTGGTACTTTCTTAAAATGATTTATTGAAATAGTACAATCCTGTTATAACCCCATTTAATGTCATCTCCCATGCAGAAGTGTGATGAGAAAAAATTGTAAATACGTCTTGAAATTCACATTTTCTTAACTGGCCTTCCATTGCTGAAAACCTTAAAAGCCCCCAAAAATAGAATTTATAAAAGGCAAATCTCTCATA
This sequence comes from Scophthalmus maximus, assembly GCF_022379125.1. Classification (NCBI taxonomy): domain Eukaryota; kingdom Metazoa; phylum Chordata; class Actinopteri; order Pleuronectiformes; family Scophthalmidae; genus Scophthalmus; species Scophthalmus maximus. The sequence continues at coordinate 13,230,971 of NC_061515.1, read as the reverse complement.
ACTTCATTTTCCTTTTTTCGCCTCCCCCGACCCCGAAAAGCCAGAAAACTAATCACATACAACATAAAATCAACTGCTGTACAGAGCTGCAGTTTTCATAGTTGCTTATATTGGGAAAAACACTTCAGTTTTAACACTCTCCCCATTCAAACTACTAAGAAAAGTGAGGGTCTGTCCCACAAATGGACCAAAGACCAGATCAACTCTTTGTTCTTCAGGGTTGCACATGAACAACCTCAGCAGGCGAGACTTTTCTTGCTTGAACCACGAGTTCAATCTACCACCAGAAATATGGTTTTCACTCTACATGTAAACAACGGTTTGTCAGTGCACATTCACTGTATAGGGGGATTCCACTTAAAATATCAGGTGGTAAATTGAACGCTGTGGATTTTTAGCATGAAGTAACATAACAAAACCGTAACGAAAGGTAGGACGCTGACGCAAACCAAACTCTGATTTAATTATCTGAAGCATAATTACAAATACATTCACTTTGCTCTGTGACCTTTTGCATTGTGCACGAGAAGTCCTCCATGGTGTAAGAATCAAACATTTTTTTAAGAGTTTATTAATTTGTCACAAACATGAATGTGCCATAATAATGCATTTTCTTTGACAGGTTTACTTAAAAACTTTATTTGCAAAGAGAGGGAGTCAGAGACCAGTTCAATTGCATAGCAATTTAATCCATGTCCAATAAGGACTCTTTCCCTGTCACAGGGAGAGGCCCTGTGGTCACTCTCAATCAGCGTTTTTAATTGACCAAGACAATATCAATAAAACTATTGATAGCTGCTCACTATCTCTAATAGTGACCATGTTCAACAGGCATCACAGGGTCTTAAAAGAAGCCGTGCCTACCCACCGTGGCTAAATATCCACTGTGTTCCCATTCTAAACCACCAAATTACAGTAAATACAAGATGGGCAGTTCACTTAACAATCAAATCCAAGGTTTGTTTTGTGTCAAGTCAAAGGCTTCCAGGCTCATGTTGGGTAGGTGGTACAGAGAATCTTGTTGAAACGGAAATAGAAAACAAAACATGAGAAACATGCATGGGGTAGGCTTTCCTAATGCCACATACTGAGTGTGCACACAGACAGGCACAAACGCAGACCTCTCCATGAGAGCCCTCCCAGCTCGTGCAGCGCAATGCCTCCGATCGGGCCCATGGGGCATTTTTTGTCAAAAGCAAAGCGCTACATGAGGAGAAAGAGCTTCACATTGAGATGCAGCCTATACAGACACCAGTCTCCATTCCAGGAGGAGGTTTCTACTACACATCACAATCTCTATCCACAGTTTGGAGTTCAGTCTCGGAATGTCAACAGCAGCACGTTTAGTCTCTCTCTGTCCTTTTTGTGTCCCTCCGTCTGTCACTGCAGGTCCCGGTCTTCGAGGTACCTATACTCAAAGGTGAACCCCTCCTTCTTCCTCTGGCCCCATTTCTCATAGTCAAAGTAAATGTAAGTGCCCTGGAGGAACAGCAGAGTGGAGAGAACGATCATTAATAATCCAGAAACCACAAACTAAAAGACTAGCTTTGTGTTCTTTGGAAATGAACTGCGGTGAAGCTGCACCTGTTCAAACTCATCAGTGATAGTCTTGGGCTCCTCGTGCCTCTGGAACCACATCATGTACTTGGTGTGAAACCTCCATGACTGCTTCTTCAGAGCCTTGGCAGACAGATACTGAGCCTTGGTGCCCTGAGAAGAGGGGGTGGTCAGAGAAAACCATTAATGTTACAAAAAATATTTTAATACATCATGGAGAAAAGGAATCAATCTGGAGTGGGTGCATCTACCTACCTCCAGGTAGTAGAAGATGAAAAAGAGCGTTTCTGTGGACAGCCTCTGGTAGAACTCTATGGAATCAGAGTGGTGCGGTGGTATCTGATGGTGGAAGGGCAAGGTGGGACATGGGTTCCTCATCAGGTATTGCCTGTAGGACAGAAGCAAAACCAGTTACAAATCCTCAACAACAAATAATAGATCAACACTTGGCTCAGTCATTGTTTCTCTAGAAGTACCACCAAGTGGTTGTATGTCTCTGTCCCCAGTTGTAGGAAATATGTCCATGATGATGTCCGTTATCATTTTGTTTCCAGAGCAGGACTGCATTCACAATCGGGAATTTTTTCATAAAACTTAACAATTATGTTGATCAGATTGTTAAGAGGTGCCTTTCAATATATTTGGGTCTCTGTATTTCCATGGCAACGGGTTTGATTTGGCCATTTTGAGACATGGCATGAGTGTTCTGTTTACTACTGTAGATATGAAGGGATTCATTTATTATCACTGCCACTGAATTACAGGATTACTCAACACTCGACACCTGCACACTTAACCAACATGAAAAGACAAACTGGAGTAGGTCTTACTGTATTTAAGATAATTCTCCTTAAATGACGTAAAATAAAATGACATGCCTCTGATGTGTACCTTTGTGATTTGTGTGTATGTGTTCTTCAAAAACAACAATCAGCTGATCCTTATCACTGAGGGACTTTTTTTATGGAATGTAATGACAATTGGGAAAGATATTAGATTTTCATCTATTATCTCTATTTATGTATATCACATAATAAAGACTTAGTTGTCCAGGAGTAATGATGCTGTTTAAATTGTCTTAACTGGGATTTTTATTTTTTTTAATCGGTTTATTATCATTACAAAATTATTATAGTGCATTTGTGAAATGAACATGAAACAGATGCCAACCCAAGCAATGCGTCATATTTATTACTGTACTTGTCCTAAGTCACGTAAGGTGCATCATAATTGTTTGTACCTGATCCTCTCAGAGTCAGAGGGGTGTGGCATGTGTGTCCAGGCGGACTCCTGCATGGCCTGCTGGTAGAGCTGGTCTTTGGGGAGAGGGGTGGGACCCAGTGGACAGACCCCGAGTGAGGGTGGGATGCTGACTTCTGACACTGACGGCTGAGGGGCGGCAGGAGTGCCAGGCGCCGCAGACGACCCAGAGAAGATGTCTACACGATGAAGAAAAAGTGAAGAGCTACATCAGTCACACAAAAAGACTATAGAACCACTAAATGCTAATGTACTAAATTAGTACAAATTATTAATGTTGTGAATTAGTCAACTAAAAAACAAAAACAATGAGAAAAGGACACAGACATACAAGTTCTTCATACAACAAAGATGCAACCAACTGTGATTGTGATGCAATATACCGCTGTTTATTTAATGTTATTAAAACTTAGTTTTGATAACAGTAAATAAACAGCGGTATATTGCATAACTCAATAAATTTTCTGTCTTGAAACTGATTAATGATTTTAGCAATATAATGTTTTTGACCCAATTCACTCTAAGTTGCTTTTAACACTTTCAGCATAATTTACTGATAAAGTTGTTTGGAGTAAATCCACTTCCTTCTCTTTAATCAGGTATGTGTAAAAAGCTGCTTTCAGACATGCGCTGAAGTCCAGACACTTTGCTGAACTTTTCCGGAGGGGCTGTATGAGAGCGAGCAAATGTCTGCAAATGTTTCTCTAAACACGTTCTGGAACTTTACCTGCCAGCCCCGAGTAAAATTTCTGGAAAATGTCAACAGTGAGCCAATACAGCAGGAAAATCTCCTGAAGATTCACGACGCCCTACCTGGGCGCCACCACTTGCCTGAATGCTCTGGAAATTTGTTGCTGTTGTGAACGCATTTGACTTGGGACAAACCCCTGCTGCGCTCTTCATATTAGAACAGCAAACTCCGGAAAATGTTCAACGCAAATTTCTACGGTTCATGTCTGAAAACGGCTCAAGTGATAGGAAGTGAACGGTGTGACAGAAATAGCTGGTCTCTGTTCAATAAATCAGTGCAGAAGTAATGCCTGACCATTCCGACCTCTGTCTGTCAGGTGCAGGTTGGGAATCTCTCCATCTAGGCCTGATCCCAGTGCTGCTCTCTCGGCCATAACCTTCAGAGAACTGAGAGGCTCAGGAGCCTGAGGGGGAAACCACATGGAGATAACATGAGATGAAGTGAAAAAAAAAGCTGAAAAGAAATACCCAAGCAGAAAAATGAATAGTACTATTCCAACAGGCCTATCAACCACCACCATCAACTATGCTTAACAATGACCTGCACTGGATACGCAGAGTAATGTGTTGAAAACCTAAATGTTTTCTGTGACAGTAATGCTCGGAGCAGAGGTTCATGGGATATTTTAACACTGCTATTTACAGCTGAACATATCAACATTCTCCTTTAATCTACCTGAATAAAGTAACTGAAAAATATGACTGTCATCTTAAGTTATTTGCTAATTCAAAAACAATCAAAACAAGAGATTCCAGAGTTTGTAGTACGATGGCAGATGATTAGTTGGACAAAGCTTCATATTTTACACCTTCACTTCCTTCTCAAAATGCCAACCTGGTTTCTCTCGTCTAACAAATGTCTCTGTGTGGTGATTTACAGAAGCTGCTGCCACACCTGACTGTAATCTGACTTGTTCTCACGACAAATTATAGCCATTCAATTAGGCAATTAGCTGTCTCTGACAACATCCTATGTCTAAAACTCATGTGCTAACGCATGTCCTGACTCTGCCTTGCTGACTCAGCTCACCTTGAGGCCCTCGGAGGCCTGTGTGTAGGAGTGGGGCCCGTTAAGGAGACTCCCTCCTCCAGGTGTGCTGTCTGAGAAGGAGGGGGACGGAGAGCTGGGAGGCAGGGTAATGGAGCTGATTAAACTGGGACCATTGTCCATCCTGCACCAGGTATAGTGGGAAAGACAAGTAAGACAAAGATAAGTAACGTTACAAAAGAAACAACAAGCAGCAAGACGAGTGTCAGGACTCAGATGAAGTTGACAACAAATAACTTACGGTTGACTGGTCGACGAACTGAGAGATGAGGGTTGGCTGCTTTGTGACTGGCTCGGTGTACTCAGAGCTGATTCTGTGGAGCTCTCTGCTACTACAGCACTGTAACCTGATGGCAGGGTGAGGGAGCGGTTAGACAAAAGTTCTTTCATAAAAAGAGAAGACAAAGTTGACTTGAACAGATAAGCAAATAGTCCCATACAGCCAAGCATAACAAGTTCACATACTTGTGCTTCCATTTTGCTTGAGTCCACTGGGTGGTCTAGCGGGAGCAGCATTCACCCCTACTCCTCCAACCACGCCAACATTCCCCCCATTCCCTCCCATCATGGCAACTACACCAGAGGTAGTGCTGACAGTACTTGCGGGCACCTGCGAGGCACCAGGGGCCACATTTTGCCCAGGAACCAGACTCAGAATACTCCCACTCAGAGAGTTGTGAGCCGGGCTGGAACCAAGTAATCCAAGCCCTGTCCCCGCCCCATTGGTGGTGACTCCACTGGAGCCAGAGGTGGGGGTGGAAGTGCTGCTCTCCACTGAAATGCTGGACTGGGTGGTGCTGCTCAAACCCAAACCTCCTGATGCTGCCTGAGCGTAAGGGGCAGGTGTGGAGCCCGAAAGGAGCCCTGCTATTGTGTTTAGAGGAGTGGGGTGGACACCCAGGCCTAAACCAGGCATTTGGTTGGCACTGCTGGTCCCCGTTATGCCACCTTTGCTCAACCCCAGTCCGAGCCCGAGTCCCAAACTGGATGCCGGGGTGGGCCCGGGTGTGATCTGAGACTGAGAGTTGGGAGCTGATGAACTGGGTGTGCTAGAAGTAAGGAGAGGCGGCGCAGTGGAGGCTGGGAGTAGGGGATTGCTGGGGGGGCTGGGGGTGTTGTTTGAGGGGAGAGAAGGTTTTGTCTGAGATGGCTGCTGCTGCTGCTGTTGCTGTTGTTGTTGTTGGGGCGGTTGGTTTTGTGGCTGAGGCTGTTGTTGCTGTTGCGTAGGTTGATGCTGATGTTGCTGCACCGCACTGCTGAAGCTTCCTATTAGACTGCTGCTCGTGGGGATGGGAGTAATGCCTCCCACAACACTCGCCATGGACACCAGGGAGGAGGAAGAGGAAGACCCAGAGGTGGTGGAGGACGAGAAGGAAGATAGCAAGGATGGGGTGCCGTTCTTCACAGGTGACTGAAAATGAAAGAGCGCCAGGGAGAGGCATTTGAGGCAAAACGTGTGCAGTGGTCAACTACAGCTTAACAAAGTGCATGAGAAGCAAAGTTTACTGTGAACTATGGAGGTCCATATATGCAGGAGATAGTACAAATTAAATCACAAGTCTCCAACCATGGTCCATGAGAGGCCAAAACCCTTCAGCCACATGATTCTCCAGGACCAAGGGTGAAGAGCACTGAACTAAACTGTTCATCTACTGACACACCACAGATGAGAACCTCTCACCTGACTAACTTCACTGTCTGTCGATCGTCCCCTTTTCTTATCGTCCTCTGAGTTCTCCTATAGGAGGAGATACCTTGATATGACATTCCGCTTTTCAAACGTTGAATCAGCAAACTGGCCAGAAGCTTATAACACAATGGGGCTTGTAGAAAGGTTAACTTAATGCAAACTTAAGACAGGGAATATTTGCAAAACAGCATCAGTCTAGCCCAACATCCCTTTAACAAAATCACCCAAAGTTTTTCATGATATAAGGAAAAGAACTTACGGCAGTGCATGTGGCTGGGGATGGAGGAATGGGTGAAGAGGAGGTGGTGGAAGTGGGAGTGCTGCTGGAATGGAGATACATCTCATCGTCCAAGGTGCCCTGACCTGACGGAGAAGTCGCAACTAAGGCTGCAGCTGCAAGTTGAAGAAGGAACAGATCAAGTGTCAAATGTTGTCAATACAGACGCCACTAAATCTATAACAGCATCATATCCCTCCCTACACTCAACAGTGCTCTACTCACGGATGTCTTCCAAGTCCAAATCATCGTATAGGAACTCGTTCTCCTCAAAGTCTGGGTCTTGGGACGAATCAATGTAGTAGTCGACATCATCCTTGATCTTCTGGATTGCATCCACTGGCACAGAGTCATTATCCAGCATTCGTAATATTGTCTCCAACATACAAATGTGGAATCGATGCCTCTCGATCAACCGTTTGAGTTCCTCGATGCGATCTTGCTTCTGCATGACAGAAAGAAGACGAGTTTGACGGTTAAGCAGAACTTCGACCACACCATAATACAATTGAAATGGTAAGGAACGACCGTTTACCCGAGTGCGAAAAAAGATGAAAATCTTTGAAAAGAACGAGACGAGGACTTACGTCTTTATCGCCCTTCTTCTTTCTCGTCTGAACTGAAAGCGATTCCACCTCACTTTCAAACTGATCCACCTGCATATTTAGAGTGTCTATCGTATTCTGCAACAGAGGAAGAGGTGAAAAGCAAAGGCTGTCAATTGATTTAATCAAAACACCTTCTTAATAAAACTGCCCTAGTCAATAAAACCCAGGTGATAACTTCTTACGAGTTTCTTTTACCAAATCCTTTACTCATTTTGTTGTCATTCTTAAGTTGTTGGTTTTTTTTGTTTGCCTTTGGTGCAAGATGATTTCAGGCAACCAAATGTACAACAGGTGAAGATAGTTGGTGTATTACTGTTAGCCACTGTCCCGTTTCCTCCTTTTCCCTCTGAGCTGGATCCACTTTCTGAGCGAGCCCTAAGCCTTCTTTAGAGTAGGCTTTTGTTTTTGTTTCTCGTTCCACCACCTTGAACCGCTCCATTTGCTAAGGCAAGTAAAAAAAAAAAGATCACAAAAACATTGTTCAATTGCATGTATTGATGTGACTGAATTCACACAACAAAAGCATCTTTTTAAAAAAAGGGGAGGTAATGAAGACCCATACCGTCTCTATAAGTTTGCGGTTCTCGACTAGCTGCCTTTTGTCTTTGATCTCGTTTGAGGCCACCCATGTTTTTATCTGGTCTCTCAATCGCTGGGAATAGCATGGTGAAAACATTACAGCAGGTTTCCCATTGCAAATAGAAATACTGTTGATCAAGAGTGCAGATATAAAAAAAATCTATGTTTCTGTACAATTCTGTGTCTGTTATCGTGTCTTACCTGTAGTTTTTTAATCTCTTTCTTGAGGTCAGCCTCATATTTTTCCTTCTGGTTTGCATTGGCTGCATTGTGGAGCTAAAGTGTTAAATAAATGAGATATTCCAAGTTTTGTTGCCGTCGCTTTTTGAAACAGAATAGCAAATAAACGTGTGACCGTTAGATATATTACCTTTTGCCAGATATCTTCAAACTGTTCTACACCTTCAGCTACTTTTTTCAAACATCTATCGATCTCACCTGTGGAGATCAAAGATGCGGTTCAACATTGCTGTACAAAACTCTATGCAACACAAAAGTCCTTCACAATATGTACAGGGGAAAAAAGCATAAACACACAGAGAGGTAGATCAAGTCCATCTGAGTGTGTATACAAGATGCCAGTACGTTGGCTGCTGTGCAACATTGCTGATGAGTTCCACAAACTGTCCTACCTTGAAGTTTTCTCTTGTCAGCCATGGCTCTGACTACGACAATGTCCACATTCCGTCTGTCACCGGGTGAGCTGTGCACAGAAAACAAGATCTGAATTTTAAAAAAATGTTGTTTTTTTTAAATCACAACGATCCCTTCAAAGGAGCGATCAGAACATCAGCGTGTAGACACTGGGACTGACGGTGACTGCAGCTACCTGGCAGGTTTACGTTAACTGCACAGAGAATGTCAGGATTCAAAGACCTTCTCCTCCACCACTCTGGACAACCGTTTGTCCACCGTTACATTCCTGTGAACGCAGCTGATATTGCCAATGTTACCGATGTGACTGGCATGGTTGTCAGCTAAAATTAGCCACCTAGCAGGCAAACGTTACTGGGCTAATGTTACTACTAGCCAGTTGCTTAGCTCGTCCACCTCGCTCGGTTACCATCGAGACTGTTTAAAAACAAATCGCACGGAGCCTGTTCATGGTTGGATTTCATTTTCATGCATCATTATTGTGGGGCCCAGTATAGCTTTTGTATTGTGGTTTTGCATTGTGAAAGACACAAAATACAAGAATCCGTTCCAATCGTTAACCTGCTTGCTAATGTGGCTAACTGTCTGGCTAGCTAATGTATAAAATGCTAGCTAGCAGCTTAGCTAGCCAATTTTAGGAAAAAGGGAAACTGGGTCAACCCGAGCATCTATATTTATAATTGTTTACGACATTTACCTAGGGTATGGACATTCGTTTGTCTTTTTTTCAAATACAGCCAAAACTAATTCCAGAAAATCTTCTTTACTTCCAAATTGTATTTTCTTTTCGACAAGCTCGCTCACTGTAATGTAGCTGAAGATGGACGGTTGCTAAAATCCCACCTCCGCGTTTGGAGCCTGCCCCAAATCCGACCTACGAGATCTGATTGGACACAACTCACGTCCGTCACCGAGACGCATCCGCTCCATTCATGGACCATGATGAGGAGCAGACTTCCGCGGTGCGATGAAAAATATAAATACATCTGCAACATTTTCATATGTAGTTGATCTCTATTGACTCCAAACCTCACTGTGTGAATTTTTCCATATATATATATATTTATATTTATATTTATATTTATTTTTTAACATAGCTAAAAATAGTAATAAAATAAATAATAAACCCACCCGCAGCTGCAAAAACTCCAATAAATTACCTTTCTGTCAGATTAAATGCCTTTTTTAATTATCTATTTATTTCTGCCGGCAACTGAAACATTGTTGATGTGTAGCTGAACTACTGTATAGAAACATGATGAAAACACACAGCCAAATGAGTTTTGCAGCTGTTAATGCAGATGTGAAGGTGAGTATAGTAAGTAAATATTTGTCTGTTCCTGGTATACATCAGTAAACATAGTAAAATTCACACACTAACCCTCTCTCAAAAAACCCTGTCAAATACCTAAATTAAATAAACCCTGTAAAAAACATTCATGGTACAACTTAAGAACCAAATAGCAGGTTGAAATAGTTTAACACAAATAATGACTTGCTCTGATTACTGAGATGAAATCACAAAACATGAAATCCTTGATGATATTCAAGAATGTATTATGAAAGGCATGAAGTTTCTGCCCTACTTTAATTGTGACTGTGTTGACAGATCTTTACCAAACAAGGTTTCCTGGGACAGTGTGCACAACTTGTCACTTTCCATAATTTGATAACGTCATCAAATCTCAGTAAAAAAAACATGAAAGCAAAAAACCCCAAAACAATATGTACAAAATATATGTAATATATGTACCAGGTTACTTTATCTTTGATGAACACGAGTCTGTTCACAATATTCAAGTAAAACTTCAAACATTTCAAGACCTGGCTGCACAGTGAGAACCAACAGTATCTGCTGGACAATCAAACAAATCAAACTGGGCGCTCCTTTTCCATCATCACTTCCAGGGCAGTGTAATGATCAGTGAGACAGAGAGGTTGGACTGGGCATTTCTCCAAACTGCGAGTCTGCCAACACTGACATGTCGGGTTCCGTCTGGGTAAAGAAGCAGAAACATAAAATAATTTATTCTGAAGTAGATGTCTGAATGTTTACATTCACGAGACCTGTCTGTGTATTAATCCACCTATTTGTGTCCACAACTACAGGTTCATCAAAATCACACATTTACACACACAAAAAACAGAGACCATTGTTTTAATATACTTGTGTGGACAACAGCAGTAAAGCAGAGTTCTTCGCGTACCTGTGGGTCTTTATCCTTTTCTTGCCTTGGAATTCGATGCCTCCTCTTCTTTGAACCAGCAGCATGATGCAATGCTGCAGACGACGTGGAACCGGACAGACCATTGAGACGGTCATCCTCCACTCCAGCAGCAGAATCTAGAAGGGCTCCAGGCTCATCCTGAAGGAACAGGCAACAAATGTAACTGAGCGAGAGCAGAACACATTTATTTATCATTATACATCAAGTAAATAGGCAGACAAGCTTATTCAAGGAGGATTAGCAGTCAGGCAACGTGGGCAACTGCCCTTGACCCAGGTTAATGCGTTGCAATATCTTTCTAGAAACATGATTAATTGCAAATTTGTTTGGGATTTTTCACCACTTACATGTTGGGTCCTACCTAATCTTGAGGTGATCTTGGACATATCTTGTTTTCAAACCTTAATAATTTCAGTCTTTATTCTACTCATATAGTGCATATTGCAATCAATGGGAATTTTTTTCCCCAGGGCTTCACTCGTAGGTTGATGTGGTCATGCTCAAACGCTTTAGAAAAAATTTAGCTTCACGTCAAAACAACTTTTGAAAAAAATTGAGTCCACTTTCTTCCTCTGACTATTTCTCACCTCAAGCAATATAGTGAGCTGGGCATTTCTGTAATCATCCCCATGAGCATCTAAAGTCTTCATGAGAAACCTGTAGGAATTAACAGAGCACTAAGATGAGCCATCGAGTGTGAATTTTCTCAGAAATGTAGTTACTGTAATGAAATTTTAAACCTTCTTTCTTTCTTCATGCGTCGTGTAATTCTTTGTACTTGGTGAAGGCGGCCCAGCATCTTCTGATTCACCTGAAAGTTTCACATTACCCATAAAAATATAATAATTAATATATAATATAATAACAAGAAACATGGTATTAATTGAAAATAATTTGTATGGTGATGAAAAACAACCGGGCATTGGTTAAAAAAACATGTAAGTCTATATGTAGTATTGAAGACAGAAGTCTGGCACTAAATGTTACTAAACCCATTATAAACTGCCACCACCACCATCACCACCACACACACCTGTTCAATTTCTTTACATCTCCTGCTCAGAGACAGATATTTTCTCTTATCAAGAGCTCTTGTCTCCTCATCCTCTTGCACTGTGCTCTCAAGCAGCTCGCTGCTTCCCGGGCCAAGCTCCACCTGACGGGAAAAAAAACGTAGTTTGCTTTACATAGCAGCAATATTAAGAGTGCTCTGAAAAGAACATGCCAGCTGACATATGATGGTGTTGTTGAGTAGTTGATTTGATCTGAAAGGCCTTTCAGTGTCAAGTGCATACAACCATGTCAAAAATGACCATCAACCCCAACAGATCCTTGATACACGAAATAAGCTACGTGACCGCACTTCTACACAAGACACATGATATCCAAATATCTTGGAAAAATATCTTATCATACTCTAATAGAACTAGAAACATCTGTCTCTATCTATGTATGTATATATGTGCAAGAGATTTTGACTTGCAAATGCATAGATCATGTTTATTGGGAAATTTAACTGAGATTCTGGATCAAGGGTGTGGCTGTAGCTTCTGTCTTATCAGACCAATTTAAATATGATATTTTACTCTTCCAGGCCAAGATGTTATTGTTATTAGAACCGGTATTAATAGTGACTTGCACACAGATCCTTGTGACTTACTGGCACAGGGAGCACTGGTTAGATGTTACCATTATCATGGTCATTAACATTACCTCTCCTGGCCCGAGCTCCACACCGCCTGGCTCCAGCTCTGCCTCCAGGATGTGTCCTCCAAACAGAGGTGGCAGAGCCAAACCAGAGAAATCCTCCATCATCTGGAGAGGAAGAAAAGAGGACTCTGTCTTTATTGTTATGAAACATTACTACACAGCAATTTGAGTACAAGCTGTATTTGTAGGAACGAGTTCACCATACCTCTGGTGCAGCAATGACATGCAAATGATACAAATGTTGATGATCATTTACATTTATTACGTATAAGTAACACAGACAGATTAGATTAGACATTTTAAGACGATGGGAACGTTTCCAGGTTAAATCCACGTTTTATTGAGTAATTTAGAATAATAGCGATAACCAACGTCAGATAAAGTCCTCGTATCATCAGTGGCGGACTATCATACAACAAGCTATCGCTGTGTCGATACGTACATTTCTGATTCTCAGCGCAGTTCGTCTCCTGCGGTTTTAAAATTCCACTGCAAACGGTTTCCTTCGGTCAGTTGAATCCAGAGTAAGTCTATAATCCACCAGTCATAACATAAAACTGAAATCAAATGTAAAGTCAGACGAGAGCTGCTCTTCTTTCACATTTTCCTTCTCGACCAATGTTTACGATGAGACGGGCGCAGAAAAAATACGTCACTTGGCAGCTAGCTACTACATTTCCCATGAGCACTCGCTCCGCTCAACTACACAAGACAACATGGCGGGTACGTGAATATTTTGTCATATTTCGTCTCCCTTACCGGAGAGATTAGCTGCAATTGGACCTCGATATAACTTGAATTAATCCGTCGCACGATTGACATGTCGCCAACTTCCACCCAGAGTCACTGTAACGCAGTGATATCCATTTGAAAAAAAACGAAAAACGTGACCTTGGATTTGTTGCTAGCGGTGGCTAGCCTTAGCTGACAACGGGCTGATCGTCAGCTGTTGAGAAACTGAACCCGTCTGTTTTTGTTTTGTTTGTGTTCCTCTTGTAGCGATCGGAGCTTACCTGAAGAATGTCTGGAACAAAGAGCCTGTTATCCTGACCTCCTGTGCGGTTGGATTGATTGGTCAGTTACCTCCTAGATTTTAGTGTGGCTGAGAAATTCGTGAGAGAGACAGAACACATCGTACAACTTCTTTGTTTTGGAAATGCAGCACCTGCCGAAAAAGCGAACTTCACTTGCCGTCTACCTATTCTCATTTGATTTAAAACAATAATCATATTATACAATTATAGTATGTGTGTGTGTTGCATACAAGATTAGACTTCAAAATTACATTTCTCCATTTAATATTGGGATTTCCATTTAATTAAATGAATGACAGTTCACGATCAGTAAAAGCATGTTTTTTGTTTCTGTTTTTAGGTTTTGTTCTTCCATTCATCAGCCCCTATACAAAGTATTCAGGAATGATCAATAGAGCTACGCCATACAACTACCCAGGTAAATACTGTCGCCAAACTAACTATCCAAATTCATAAAAACTGTTTATGTTCAAGTGTTTAGACAGATATTAACAAGTCTTATCCCTTTTTCCTATTGCAGTACCTGTGCGAGACAATGGAAACATGCCTGATGTCCCCGCTCATCCATGTGAACCCAAAGGAAATAATCTGGAATGGCTTAAAAATCTATAACTTCACATTCTCCCAACCAATGTCCACGCTTTTCGTCTCGCTCAAATCTGACCACATAGCTGCTCCATTTATCAATGTTCCACAATAAAGACTATATAATTCTATGTTTGTTCTGTATTGTTTTATCTGGATAATTTAATATATTTGGATTCAATCTATGGCCTGAATGCATGTTTTAGTTCACTATAACACTGCATGAAGACTTCACACAGTGGTTTCTTAGTCTGTCTTAGTTGAACTAGATTTATGATTATAGCCTCTTGTCCTACAGTATGTTGTTGTTTTGGACTTTAGAAAATTTCAGACTTTTGCTTATGTTAAAAAAGTTCCTAAGGTAAAGTAAAATCAAAATAGTAATGTCCCGAATAAATTATTTTCCATATTTCACAATTCTTAAAACCTTGAATTAAATCAGTTTTGACTTTCCAAACAAAAATACCTACTTGGTTTGAAGACCAAAGTCCAAAACACCCACAGATGTGTAATTTTTCTCTCAATTCATTTAGGATTGAGATTATCCATTTGATTTTACAGAGAAGAGCCTGAATTTTGAAACAACGCTGAGCCTTCTGCAGGGGCTTGGCATGACAAAGCTGGTATCTTATCAACACTATTAAAAATGAATTCCTTTTTTCACACCAGAATGGCTCTGCTTGCATAAGTAATGTAAGGTTAGGTTGTTGAACAATACAGTAACCTAATTAACTTACTGAAATAAAGACCCACTATTTAATACGGGATTGAGGATTATTATTGCATTAATACTGTAAAATCTGAGTTGTCAGAACTGTCACACAGCAATAGTGACAAAAGATTTCTATCATAGAACTTTAATTTCACATGTCAATATTCAGTATTTCAGGTACAGTGTCTTTCATCAGCAATATCCAAAATCGTAATATCTTCAGTTGTCGCCATGATTTCATGTTGATGCAATTCAGAAACAGGCCAAGTGTTTACATTGCGCTTTGTTTTACAGAACCAAGGAACTGTGTAAAATTGGTGTGCAATGTTAAAACAACATTTCACTTCGGAGGAAGAGTTCTGAACCTGTAGACTTGCTGTAAAATTCACGTTATTACATATTTATAACATTTATATTTTTAATAAACATTCAAATATATTTCTGAGAGGCACATAGAGTACGTTATTGTTCTATAAATAATTTCAACAGCCAAATTTTACAATTGTTTTTAAGCACTCTATGGGCAAAATTATTTGATTCTTAATATTTCTCACGGTATCACCAAGTACATGTTTTAATTCTATTTTGGATTCAGGGATCACTAATATGGGCCGCTACAAAAATCACAGGTTGCCTTTGTTCAATGGTCTACGTGAATCCATATTCTCAGTTACAAAACACGTTCAAATCAATGAAGGTTAATAATATGTCATTCTGTATTTTTACTGGGTAGTAGGAGAGAGAAATTTGGATAACATGACAGATTTACACAGTTTCTAGAATTGGAGGTTTACCACTTTTGCGGCTTCTACAAAGTCAAAATGTTCGACCAAAGTGAAATTTCATTTTAAAAAGAAATCAAATAAAAGTCATACAATCACATTTTTAGCTCTATCAATATGCATGAATAAACATTAGCTCTATCACTTTGCTGTCATCTTTGTTAATGATGCCCCACTACTCAAAGTAATATATCTGATGTTAGAGAGTTTTTTCTACAACACATTGTGGGCGATGTTGTGAAACTTAAAGCTGCTAAAATATCACAGCAACTCAAAGCAGTTACAACAGATGAACAACCATTTCAGTTTGCAAGGACGCAAAATTTCACCACTCCGCTGCAGGCAACTAAAGAGCTACAGAATATTATTTTGGATATCTCTAGTTTACCATGAACACTTGCTCAGACATTGGTCAACTTCCCGTATTCCTTCATTATCACTTTCATAGATACATTTCCTCAAATAAAACTCTCAGCTTTCGCATCTCTCTTGAAGATTCTGCTCAGTCTGATGGGTACATATACAACTAAGATCAACTCGTTTAGATGTTGAATAGCTTTAGATATGGGACTGAAAATGAATCAAGAAGACATCAAATCCAAAGACTAAGCATGCCAATTTCTCATTCTGAAGACTTTGAACCATCCACAAATGCTACTTTCTATAAGAAAAACAATTCTTTCAATAATAACTCCATCCAATTGTTCAACTATTTGCCATCACGATTTTTGTCTGCTTTTCTCTTTCTTTGTTTTGTATTTCCTATTGCTCTGTATTAAATAAGGACATTCTTGAGGATTTAACTCAGAGATGAAAAAAATCTCATTGCTTTATCATTTGAGTGTATTTTTATGTTGAGTTCAGGCAAAGAGGTAAACTAATCCAAAAATCTACATTCATAAAATACTAATATGTAACTTTCCAGCAGCATAATGTGTCATGTTAAAAGTCATAAACATAAGACAGGGACTTGTTCACTCGAACATCTTCGCCCACGTTCATTAATTGTAAAGTCAAATTTACACAAAAAACAAGGTAATGCACCAATGTCAATATTCTACGTTTTAAAATAGAAAATACACCTTGATCGAAAGCAAGAGTATGTAACAATCTGGCATCTTTTCTAAAAAATATAATATTGTAATAGTACTTTTTGAGTAGGAGCCTGTCCTCTTCCCATAACACTTCATCACAATCCAGGTGAAAGTTAAAAACCTGCTATTAGGAGCCAGTCCCTAGATCAGCTGACAAAAGAAAACTTTTCTGAATATGGCACAAAAAAACCACAACATTAAAGGTTATGCCAAGAAAAAAAAATTGCACTGTAAAATGGTAAGAGAAACAAGATGCATCCTTTTCAGGCTGGTACAAACCTAAAAATGTTAGTTATTCTGAAAGAGCAAGATACAGAGTAGTACAAGCTAAGTACAGCCAAACGTCATACCTCTGTTTCATAAAAACTACGCTCAATTATATTCCACATATTCCACAAACAAAACTTTCAGACATCACAGAGGTCTTGTTTCTAATTTCTCCTATTAATAACCTTAACAGTGAGTGGACCGTAATCATTTTTATAGCAGGTCAGCCCTCACACATACTTGATATATTTCTGTATTTGATTAAATTGCAAAAAAAAGAACATTCAAAGTAAAATATTATTCAAAAGAGTTACAATAATCCAATGAGCTGTTTCCAGGACTGTCCTGGATCTCCGTCCTCAGCCTGAGAAAACCGGATCCCTGCAGTAGGAATCAAACATTTACTCAATGATTGGAGCGGAGCGATCATTGGTGACTGTTTTTCTGAGTCGTATGTGGGCAAATGGATTGGGCCTGAAAGACAGAAACAATATAATCAAAATTAATAACATGATGAAATGGCACGGAAATCTACAGTCTTCCATTCCATCAAACCTCCTAGCACTAAAAGAGGCATCAGGGGTGCACTGGTGGCCTATTTTCATACATGACCTGAAGTCCACACATTTTCCAGGACTTTTCCAGAGGGGCAGTGTGGGAGTATGCGAATGTTGCTCTAGACATTTTCCAGAACTTTTCCCGCCAGATCCCTTGTAAAATTTTCGGGGAATGACTGAGCCCATGTGAGAATACAGCAGGAAAATCTCTGGAAGATTCTCGGCAGCGAGGAGGAGGTTTACCCAGGCGTCACCCCTCGCCTCAATTGTCCCACGGCTGTGAATGCGTCTGACTCAGACATTTCCTGCTGCGTTCTTCATATGTGAACGGTAAACTCCGGAAAATGTCATTACCCAATTTTCCAGAGACACATTGATCCTGTAATTGTTCTCCAGCTGGAGACCTTCGTTGTGTTTCTTCCCCTCTCTTGCCTAATTACCTGTCACATTTTCGCCTGTCAACGGTCTAAAAAAAAGCCCAAAAGTGCCCTAAAATATGCATTGCATGTATTGTATTTGAGAGAAAAAGATTTGAAGAGGAACAATCAAAATTCATAAAGCAGATCCCAGGATATCCTGGCATTTCGTCTCTGGTCAAGCTCCCAAAAACTGGACCGTACAGTTCCAACGATGCATTTCAGTAGCGTTGTCTAACTGTCGACCCTTTTCCCCAGGTAAATGACCACATCTTTCAAACCCAGTGCCTCCAGTTCATAATGCAGCCTTTCTCGTACTTTCTCCAACAGGGTGAATAAAAAATAAAATGATTACCTGGACAGGGAAGGAGGTGAAGAGGCCAATTCTGAGGTGATCTGAAATACAGGAGAAACAACAACAAAGATCAGATTCGGAATTATTACCCACTGTAGTATACACTGTCATTAAAATCAACTGTCAGCATCAGGCACATTCACTCTAATCTCTGGCCTCCTCCCAAAGGTTTCGTGTTTCTGACCTTGTTGCTGTCGGCCATGCTGTACGGGCGCGGGCGGAAGGTGCTGACCCTCTGGGGAGGAAGGGCGCGCTCCTCCTCTGACTCGGGGGTCAGAGCTGGGAGACCTGGAGACACCAGCTTGTCGAGCTGGCCGGTACTGGTGCTGTTAGCTTTAGATAAGAAGAGGGAGCTACAGGAAAGGTCACAGACAGACAAGGAAGGACAAAGAAAATATGATGAGAGCCGAGACATGTTGGTTTTGTGTGAAACGCATCAACAACTCTGTTGGTGTTGGAAAGATAAGCGGAAAGACTGATGGGCAAACGCTATCATTCTGCTACTTATGAGCTCTGTGCATCTGGCATGAAAGTGTTTGATTAATCAGGACTATGGAGTCATATAGTTTTCAACATATTGCTGATTTTTTTAACGGAGCCTGAATTGTGAAAGTCTGAAAGGAAGTGGTGGAGGCATTTCTGCAATTAAGACTGTCAACAATCATCATCAATCTTAAAACTTTCAGATGTTTAGTGTTTAGTGCGACTTGCCTCTCCAGGTGATCCATCTTGCTGTGGTGTGGCTGAGTGTAGGAGAAAGGGAACCAGCCTTTCCTGTGGGGGAGAGTTTTATTGAATGTGATCACTGCAACATGATGAAAGAAGCACAGAGCCAAAACTAGAGAGTAATGTCTCTCAGGTTATACAGCAGATAATACTGTGGTGTGGTGTGTGATTCCCTGAACGTACCGTCCAGTCCGTTCATTTTGACCATAGTGCCATCCGTCTCTGGGCTCAGAGATGAGCAGGGAGATGTTGTCACCGGCAAGGAAGTGCAGTAAGCAAGCCCCGCCCCCTCCCCCACCGCCCTCCGAGGCTCCAGGAGCGTGAGGAAACTTGGCCTCCACACGTATGGGTCCGGACAACGGCAGCATCCTGGGGAGACTAGAACCTGGATCGAGCAGAGAGATGAGGAACGAGGGTTGGCGATGAAGACACACGAACACGAACGAGACGAGCACACTGTGGCATGTCTTACCCTGGAAGCCGCCCAGTCTCATTTCACTGACGGGTCTCCTCGGCAGTGGGAGTGTTGCTGTAGAACACATTTCTGCAGCCTTCAGCAGCCAGGGATTATGTGATGGTGATGAAGTGTTGCTCCCTGCTGGACCCACCTGTTGGTGCAACAGCTGCACAGGAGTCATGGCTCTGGAGAGAGGAGCACTGTGGGGCAGCGGAGGACTGTGCGGGGCACTGTGTGGGATGGGGAGGGTCATGCCGTGCAAGAGGCCGCTGGCTGGGGAGACCTGGCTGAGAGACATCACCGTAGAGGGGATGAGGCTCGGGGAGAGGTTGGACGTGTTGGTGGCGAGGAGGAGGCAGCCCTGCGGGCCCGAACCACTTGACATGGTGGGAGTGGATACGGCCGGGCTGGCGCTTCCGCTGGTGCTGGTGCTGCTGTCAGGGAGGGGGCTGACAGAGGCACTGAGGGGTGTGCTGGTGTGCTGTGGAGAAGCTCCTCGAGATGAACCTCCAGCAGCTCCTCCAGTGGATGGCACAGATCGGAAAGTCTGGGGGGAGCCCTGAGGAGGGAAGGCGTCACAGGAAGACGGGAGCGAGCGCTGCTGCTGTGAGCGACTAGAGTCTCCGTTCAACAGAGGAGGGACTTCCTGAACAGAGAGCCTCTGAAAAACCAAGAAAGGAGAATAGTAACTGTTCGAAGTCAATGTTAAAACTCTAATCAATACTGCCGATGTCTTATTAAAGAATCAGAGATGATGAATTTCTAGACTCACAGCTGTCATAGAGTCAGAGCTGAGTCACAAATCTGATGACTTAGCAGCATTTAAAAAAAAGGACTTTAACACTTCAACATCAATGTCTTGTGACATCACTTGGACTTTGAACTTGAAGGAACTTTATACCAAGTTGCAGACAGATACAGATAAAAGGTGATATCATAGATCACGTACGGATTTACAGATTACGTATCTTAAAGTTTAATAGCATAAATGTAATCTTTAAAATGAACAATCAGCAATGTCAGGTATGTATCTGTCACTGATGGGTAGCCAGTGGTATATTAAGCTTAACGTTGACACTGCTCGCAATTCTATAATGACTATTTTAGTTCAGTGACATGGGACTTCATAGCGTTGGGATTTATTTTTGACTTGTGAAACAATATTTTTTTCAAAGAACCAGCCACCAGAGCATCTGAATTTATAAACAGTTAAAAGTGCTTGAGTCCCATTACACAGGAAAGTATTTGACCTGAACTTACCTGTTCTGGCTGAGTGGAGCCGAGCTTGGTGTGGCGGAGGACCTCAGCTATCCCAGCAGCCCCCGGGCTTTGAGGCGCAGTGTGACGCAGCAGGTTCAGAGCGCGCTCTGGGAGTTTCGTCGGCTGTGAACATGACTGCTGCCAAGATGAAAGTTTCTGTGATAGAAGCTCTCTCACCTGCGTTGTTTTCAAAAGCATAAAGGGGAAATGTCCAAAACTGTTAAAGGCTGAGACTGACACATTCCATATTTACTATTTACCTCCGTCAAGGAAGAAAGAAATGTCACCCCTGTACAGTGCATTTGTTTGTTTGTTATTTGGAAGTTTATCAAATGAATGACCTTATTCATTTTAATGAAGATCTACGGCTCAAATTAGGTTATGATTACACATAATTTTCAATATGACATTAACTGTTTTGGGCCTTTAATGGAATTTGTCGACAGTTGGAAAAACATAAAACATCACCAGACTTATACCCTGATTTGAACTATAACACCAACTACTCAAGACATCTGGATTTCACAATTTGTACAATCTAAATTGTGATCTGACTCCGAATAAATGAGTGAATCACCTTGGAGTGGTAGTTGATGAGCAGTTTGGTGACACAACACTGTCTGTCCACCAGGAAACAGTATCGCCTCCTCTCCTCGGTGAGCGCCGACTTGTAACCGGCGGCGACCAGCGTGTCCAGCTCGCCTTGGCGACGACTCATTAACTCCACAAACTGAAGGAAGAGACAGAAATGTGACTGCAGACCTGAGCATCCTAACATTTATGCACAGTCCTCACACGGTGACACACAAACCCCGACAACATAGAGTACAGCGCACAGTGACCTTCACTTCACATTGTAAGGAGCGAGGAATAACATCACACCCTGCCTGTTGCACATTGATAACAAAATCCAAATCATCAGACACTATCCTGGTGACCTTTTCTCCTTTTCACCCTCTAAGCAGCCAAATCCTCTCGCCCTCTTGTGTCATTCATGTTTCCTCCAGTAATATGTTTTGCTCTAAGTTGCTTGTTTTCTGAACAATCAGCTGAGGCAGATTGTTCTTTAATCTTATTCACAACGACCTACTTCTCACACAAATGTTCCCACAGCTCGTTCCTTTTAAATCGGCTCTAATACTGAGTGAGATGTGTTTGAGGGATTTCTCAAATGAAAGAGGTCCTTGTGTCTGACTCACTATGGCTTACATGTTACATACATTTTACTTACTACTAGTGTGGATGATATGTTTTGTGGTTTCCCCCCACCACCCATGTGGTTACCTGCATCTCTCTGTCTCCGTATTTGTTGGGGTGACGACTGCCCTGACTCTTCCTGCGGAGCTTCTTGAGCTGGGACTGGCAGCGCTCGATAGACTCCGATTTAGACCTCCGCTCGCTCTGATACTTCTTCAAAGTGGCCTGATAGGAAAGTAGATAGAAATGTCCCAAGTCAGGAGATTCAATGTGATTTACGTATAGAATGAATGAAACAATAGCTCATATTTAAGATCTAAGTAGGATGTTTCCATGATTTCTGTATTAACACAGACAACATAAATTAAACTTAAATTCTCACAATTTCTCAAAAGTAGACTCAGTGTGTTTTAGGAAATACTACTGAGTGTGTGTGTGTGTGTGTGTGTGTGTGTGTGTGTGTTGCGTGCGTGCGTGCAACAAGTAAACAAGTTAACATACTGTGAGATATTTGATGTCCAGCTCCAGCTTCTGCTCCAACTGGGCAAGCAGCTCAGAATGAAACAGTTTCAACTGTTGATGAATGGAGCCACAAGCAGCAATTAAAACAAAGTAATCTGACACTGTCACGTTTGTGTCAAAAATGACGAGATTCCCCCAATTTATGGCCATTAAATCACACTTTTGACATTTTTTGAAACACCGTATCACAAACGTACAACGCATAGCAATTTAAATCCCAATTTCAACATTACCAGATAATTAGTTTGTCATTCTTTGAAATGAGTCTCACCACGTCTTCCAGCTGCACCTGAATCTGCCTGTGTACCTCGGCCATTTGAAACAGCGTGTCCCCTGTGAGGAGCAGTGGAGACGTCAGTACCACACCATTTAGACTGAGAGACCATCGCATTTCATTTTGTTTTATTCGTCACAGTGCATCTTTGACCTGTGCAGAAGTTGTCGCACTGCGTGTGGACAGGCTGTGCGCTCACAATCGTTGTTCACAACAAGTATCGACAGCAGCATACGAGCAGCATGCAGCAAACAGACAACACAACTGTTAAAATGTCATAAAACCTGCTGCCTTGACACAATTTCTCATTTACAAAGTGGCCTCCCTCGGTCACACAGCACTGTAGTATGTGGTGGCTGGCATCTCGCCCTCCGACACTCTTGCCTGCCTCCCCCGCTGTTTTCAGCATTACAATGAGATCATGTGGTGTTGTTAATCTCCCAACAATGACCCCACTCTCTCTTCTTTCCCTCTGTTCTCTCTCTCTCTCCCTCTCTCTATATATTTCCTCTTTCCCTCTTGTCGTCTTCTCCTCGCTCACCGACACATGCGGCAGGCTCACGGACGATTTGCGATTCCTCACCAGCTGTCACACTGGCTCTGTAAACTTTCTTAGGTCTACAGCCGATTCATTTTCAACCCCCTCCCCACACACACACTCACCCAGCTCTTTGGAGCCTTGGCTGTCGCTCGCTAGTTCTCCAAGTTTCACCAGGGTATCAAAGTAGCCCTTGGCAGCCACGGTTACTCCTGAAGAAGAGGGGGAAATTTAGGGGAAATTTAAGCACGGACCATCCTTAAAACCATTCCTTTTTAATGATTGAGTTATTAAAAATCTAACTCCACGTGAAACAGAGAAGCGGCTGTGAGGACAAATCAAAGTCCTGCCGCACGTGAGGCTCGACTAACCTGTCAGGGCTTTCTCATAGTGTTTCCCCATGGTCACAAAGTTCTTCAGACTGGGGTTGAACTGGTCCAAAATCCCCTGAGAGCGATGATATACGCAGGAAACATGAGAGGTAAATTAACAACACGCAGATTCACTGCTGGGTCAGACGAGACAGACAGGTAGACAGTCGAGATTCACCTTGTAGACATTTTCTGTCATCTTGTTGACCTCTTCGGTTCTAGACATCTTTCCTCTTCTCTGACGTTTGCACTGCCACTACGTACGTTTGTACTGTCTATTCCTCCTGCTGTTGTTGTTGTTGTTGTTGTTGTTGTTGTTGTTGTTGTTCGGGTCCTACGCTTTACAGTAGACACAAATCTCCTAAAACAGAATATATAAAGAAAATATATGTCAGTAAGTGAAATTTACCCAGGAACTTGAGGAGAATGCTGTTTTAATACTCACCTCTGCAGAGGAAATGGCCCGTCAGAGCACTTACAGTATTTGTCTTTATCTGTACTCAAGTTGAACCAATAGTTGATCAACAGAACATTGTTTATCCGTCCCTTTTCAAGCCAAAACTCTAATGGATTCTTGACGATTAAATGTCAGGATTTACTTTTGTTTCTTTGTTGTTAATGATAATTATATCAAATATATTTGGGTTTTAGTCAGACTGTCACATCAAACAAGGAATTCAAAAAGTCATCATCTTTCACTATTTTCTGACACAAGTGTCAGGTATTTGCTTTGGTCCATATCACCACAGGAACAACTGTAACACAAAAATGATGAGGAGGTTTCAAATAACAAAGCGGCTCTAAAGAATCGTCATCTTCTTTATTCAGCGTTATCTTCCTGTGGAGGATCGAGGGTGTGAGATGTGGATCAGCTGGAGGATGTTTAAGGCCACTGAACCATCACAACAAGCGATGAGAACGTCACACCGTCTTGGGTTTTGTGTGAAGGCAGCAGTGTGTCGTTTTCACACACATCCCCTCCGAGTCTCAGCTGCCAGTTTCTACATTATCGCTTCGCAGCATTGCGACAACCCAAATATTTCTCCTAGATTTTGTGTGCCAGACGAGTTAGACCATTTCAGATAAGAACAATGGGGTCCCCGGGTCCAGGGGACAGGTGTCACAGCACTGAACAAACACGCGACTACGACGTTTCCTCGGCGGAGGGGACGATCAAGTGGGGGACTGCTCCGGGGTCAAAGAATTTCCAGTCTGGATTTGATGGCAAAAGACTCAGTCGAGCCACTCGGTTTTTCCCTGTGCGGCCCTCCTTTGTTATCACAGCGAGATTACAGAGAAAACGTTGACCCAGATCAACTAATGGTATATGACACAAAGAAAACATTTCCAGACTCTTGCTCATTAAGGCCTCCCTGGTGCAGTCTCTAATTGTGCCTATGAGTCTGCAGGATAAGACAGGACGGTAGGGGCTTAGTTTGTTCTAACTTAAAAAGAAAAAAATTCAACAGCGCATATGCTTTTAAAATGATGATTAAGTGAAATATTGAAGCTGGATAACACATTCACACTTGTGTGTCCGAGCTTCGTGTGGTTCACTTCTAGGAAATAAAGTGCTGCTTGTTTCAGGATGCAACAGGAACAGTCTGCAGGTGGTCGGGCAGCTGACACAGAAGGTGCATTCATGTGGGTTAGCCTCTTTAAATCTCTTCAGACGTGAGTGGACGTAAACACAGCATTTAAAACCACGGATGGACACGAATTTAAAACAGATTTACAGGAATACTGTTTAAAAGGATGCGTGCACGCAGAGCTGAAACAATGAATCAGTGCATGATTAGCTGATCGACAGAAAAATAATCTGCATCTATCACTGGTGTCATTTTTCAAGCAACAATGCAAGTGAATAAATAAAACTTCATTCCAAAAACACATTGAAGCGTCTCATTCGTGAGGAGTCTGACGGTTTTCTCAGTAAACCATCGTAAACTGAATGTCTTGGACACTTGAAGATGTCACCTTGGACTGCCTTGGTATCATTTGAGAAGAATATCATCATCACCATTGCCTACAAGATAAACAGGTAGAAGGTATCCTGCACTGTTCTCAGGAGAACAGACATGCTTTACGTTTACTTCTTGCATTCCTCTCAGGATCATCAGCTCTGCTCCGGTGTTAGATGGACCCTGTCCTTCCACACCATCGCATGTCATTTCAACATCTGCATCAAAGTCTTTTGACTCACTAAAGCACGGGCAAACAACTTGAAGAACCCGATGAAGAGAGGACATGTATTAAGGTTCCAAGTGGCGTCACAGAGGGTTTTGTCCACACTGTCCACTGAACAGCTACCTGTTGATCCTGAACTCTCAGCTGCCATGTGTGCAACAGAAAACAAATAATTCAGCTACTAAAAAAAAAAAGAAAAAGAAAAAGAAAGAAAAAAAGTTACATACCTTTTCTGATCTCATTGTTGGGAACGATCAAGGCTTCCTGCGTGTCTTTTGAGTGTTTGATGAACAGTACACCCCCTCCTTTCTTCCCATTAGACTACTTTCCCTCTCCGTTAGTTAGTGGGGGGTTGTTTCATCCAGCAGGGCACTAAATCTCTCCTCCCCTCCACCCCTTTTTCACATGGCCCTCTCTCTCTCTCTCTCTCCTCCCCCTCTCTCTCTCCTCTCTCTCTCCTCCCCCCCTCTCTCTCTCCTCTCCCCCCCCCCCCTCTCTCTCTCCTCTCTCTCTCCTCTCTCTCTCTCTCTCTCCCCCCCTCTCTCTCTTTCCTCCCTTACTCCCAGGGATCGGGGTCAGATGTGTGGTACCGTTCAGTACCTCTCCTCATTACTGAGCCGATTATCGACATGCCTTCACGCCACCAAAAAAAAAAATCCAGAAAAAAAATCCCAGACCCCCCCCCCCCCCCTCTCCTCCGCCCCCCCCCCCCCCCCCCCCCCCCCCCCCCCGCCCCCCTCCTCCGTGGCCCCCGTGGCCCCCGTCCCCCCGCCTCCCGCCGTTGGAACCCACCGTCAGTCTCCCCATTCTGTGTCGGCCTCTCTCTGCCTGCCTCTCTCACTCGGGCAGAATAACAATGAGCTGACGGGAGCTCGTCTGAATAGCAGCAGCAGGAGGAGAATAATGACTTGGACTTTTTCAAGCCAAAGACAGAGCAGTGCAGGCAGGCAGGGCCCATCACTGGCCTACATACACCGGGCCCATCACACATTCCTGCTCCCCATTCTCACAGGGCCAACAGAGGAAGAAGAGGAGGAGGAGGAGGAAGAGGCCCTGCCTGGACACTGGCCTTTCACTTACTGCAACAAACTGATGAAGTATATCAACTTTAAGGTCTTTGAGAGGAGAGTTGAAAGGGAAAGAGGTCGCAGAAGACGTGAGGGTCAGCTGTGGCCCAGCATTTCAACACAGAGGGGACAAGTAACTACATTTACTTAAAGTACTGGATTTATTTTTTAGGAAAGGTGAGGTCATATTTGCTTGAAAAGTGATACATAGATAAAAGTTACTTACTTATTTGCGTACTTTCTGTAAAGCAAGAAATGTCAGACACACTGACTCTGAGTCATCGCCCCATTAGACTCGTACACATCTTTCCAGGAGATGTAGGCGTCTTTGCAGTTGCAGGTTTGTGCCCACAGGGAGGCGACAGCACGACACGACTTTCCTGTGGCCGATAAATGAGACATACAGCTGCTTCTTCTCAGGTGTTTCTCCACAGTCCTCACTGTACCGACACGTAGTCTTTACCTCACCACTGCAGCTCGTCTCGTTCTCTCCACATAATGCCGAACTCTACTGGCACCAACAGATAACTGAATAACGCTGGAGACAATCTCGTCCAGGACCATCTCTCCGTCCATGAGACCCTTCCCATCATCAGAGCCTCCAGTTTGCTCGGAGGGGTTCCGAGGCTCCTGGTCCAGCGTTGAGGGGGAAATATCGGAGCGTCTTTGGTCTTGTGTCCTTGGACCTGAGCCGTAAAGCTGTTTGTGTCGGCTCGCTTCCTCGGGGCCTAATTCACACAAGCTAAGGAGCTTGACAGACAGGAGAACTCAGCTCACACTGACCTATTAAAACAATAAAAATGAGTCATACACATCTCTCCATCCTTCTGCCTTCATGTTACCAGACACTGAACTTTTCCCCAGGGCTCTGTAACCAAATGTGTTTCAGACAAGAAGTGTGATACCTTTGTAGTGCCAAGGACACCAGGGTGTCAACGAGTAGGAATCTAACTAACATGTACAATCTTTACAAAGCATTAGAATGAAAATCAACAGTATTTTCTTTGGATGTGCATTCAAAAGGGGAGTATATGAAAAAGTCACTGTCCCTTCTTGTTGTGAGTGAGGATGACAAAGATGTGGGTACAGATGAGTTTAAAAAATGACCTACATTTTGGGATAAGTACACAAAATCTGAGATTTAAACCCATGTGAGTAAAATTTGATGACACTGATGAGTGGGAAACTAACATCAGATGTGCTTCTTAATGTGACCTGATGGAAAAGGTACACTCGTACCATTATGATTATTGTTACTGCACACCATGAGGCGGTGACAGGCACAGAGTCATGTGCTCGAACTCTAACGCCTCACTCCGCTCACCTCTGCAGATCAACCTGTCTAATCCTCGATACTCGACGGGTGTGATGTGACCTGAGAGGACATCTCTGCTAATCAGTCTGGGTTAACGTTATTTCCATGCGCTGATTGTTAAGTGTGGGTGGATTACAGACTTCATTTTCAAGAGATTTATTCTGTTACGTTTTTTTCTTCTGAGCTACCATCATCTTGTAAGTCAGCTTTTAATCAGATGCCCAAAGGCCTGACAGAGAGAAGGCACTCAATATATGCCAGCGTGTCTGAACCTGTTGTCTGACGTTAAGAATAAGTGTCTGTCCTGGAGTCATCACGCAGGCTCCACTTGTGCAGTGTGATTTATTTTGACCTTAAAGCAGCCATCTGCTGTCCTGCCACCGCCTCCTCTGGCTGTCGGTCAGACGAGGAATTAGCCAGGCCAATTACTCGCGTGCCGAGATCTAGGTGAGCCGCGTTATGCTGTGGTGAAGGAGCAGGTGCCAGTTTCTGTGTCCTGTTTGATAGAAAGAAAGAAAGAGGAGGAAAAGGACTTTTGCTTATTTATACATTTTGAATTTTTTTCTTGGTTTGTCAGAACAAGTGAATTCATGAGGGCTGCATCTATAAGATGAGAACCAAATTTCCAGGAAACACTGAAGCTGGTGGAGGTGTCATTGACATGTGACAGGAAGAGAGGTGTGGTCTTCCCAGAAGAAGAAAAACACAATGATGAGGAAGGAGAGGAGGAGAGAGAGGTAGAGAGAGGTAGAGTCATCGAGGGAGGGATAGGAGGAGTAAAGTAAATCTCTTTCGATCTGATCAGTCTGTGTGAGGTGGACTAACTCTCTGCAAGTTCCCAGTGTGCATCCACCAGCTGCACCCACAGGGACTCAAAGGTAAGGTCACTTTTTTCAATAATAATTAGGCAGTTTTTTAAATGTTGTCTTACATTAGTTCAGTCACTGCAACCAGTTATAACAAGGAGGCCAGTTAGAGGCCATGGGAGCCAGTGGTCCTCTGTAACATTTACTTGTTACCACGTAGAAGCAAAGAAACTTTTTTTTCCAGTCAGATTTCAGAAAACTAATTTATAGATTTGAGCATTTTGTTGAAAATAACAAACAATAATTAGTTGAACTGGCTTTGTATGTAAAACAGATCAACAGGCATCGATTTGCAAAAGAAAGACATGTAACATGTTTTAGGGGTATCGCTGATGTCACTTACAGAAAGAATTTTCTATTTATGTATTTTGGATGCATGCAATTGGTGTCTTGACAGTGCAACCGAGCGAGGAAGGATAGAATAAAAGTCTTGGTGTGTTTATTGGTCATTTGGCCAATAAGGTCACAGATATATAATTATCTGATTGCTTTTAAAACTTTTTTGATAATAAATGCTCCATTTTGAATTATTTTATTGTTGATTTACTGTACGTAACAATAAATGTTACATTATTTGATATATAATTTATGACACTAAAGGCTTAATTTTTCTTACACTGTGGAAAATATAATAAACTACATAAAATAGAAGAGTTAAAAAGAAACACTGGGTATGCTGTCTGTTGTTACTAAGAGGGCGTTTAACTGGGAGACCAATGGTCATTTAACACACAAGAATTTGAATCACCAGTAATGTGAAGTCAAGATGTAACTGCAGGTGATTCACATCGACATAGACTTTCCTTAAACTTGCCGAGTGTCTCAACAACTCCTGGTTGAACTAACCGCCAGAGTTAATGGTGCTGACATTAATCTCCTAATGCACCGGGATGATTATGGTTTTAACGGCATCTATTCTCTGTCGAGAAAGAATCTCTTTGTTTACAAATATAAAGCACCTTATTTTGTCGGAGCACACCGTTTTTTAATCACAGCTCTAACTGCTGTTGTCAGTTTTTTTTAATTTGGAACTAATCGCACTTCTTAAATATCCACCTTGACCATATGGTATAGGGATGGTGCACAACCCCCGGTGTTCACCGTGGATTACCAAACACACACACACACACACACAGTAGTGTGCAGGGCTGAGGACGCTCACTTATCTGGGACTAAGGTAGCACAAATGTTTGTAATTAGGTTAATGGAGAGACCTGTGGGAGGTAATAAACTTAGGGCTGAACAGTGGAGATTGGGTGTGACACGGTTCTGTGCTTCGACCATCTGTCTCTCCTCTCTAAGCCCCGTAAATCACAACAAGGTGCGTCAGACACAGGACGTGTGTGGTGCACAGGTTGGTTCTCCTTTAGACAATATTACAGTTTCACTAAGGTGCCTTTCAAATGAATAAATAAATAAAATTAAAGCTCATTGAAGCATCTAAATAATTATTTGCATTGTAATTTGTGTACATTTTCTTACTAACAGTATGTTTTGGATGTGTATTTTCACTCCAGCTGTTTTATTATTGATAAAGTAGTGTAAATCATGTATGAACTGTCCACACACACACAAACATACATACATAGATAATGTAGAGGCTAGTCCCTGCCAGCAGCAGGTGGTCAGTGAGGTTTAGCCGCCACATCGCGTGCGTGCCATTTCACAAATGCCGAGTCTGTATAACGAAAGACATGTTACAGCTTCAGAGGGGTCAGTCGCCCTGTGCGTTACAGGTAGACGAAAAAACACATACGCGCCTTATTTGTATCTTTTCAGATTTTGACCATCATCCACCAAGTCAAATCCTGAATCAATCACCAAAATCAACTCAAGAATTCATTGTTTATTTGGGGTTTCAAGGAAGTGACAGTCGTCTCAATAAGTCAGACTGAACATACCAGCAGAAGTCTTGAAGGCCAGTCCAGTCAGGATGTCCGACCTCTGATTCAGGCTAATCCTTGTCTGGGCCGGCTCTGGTTGCTTTGGCACATGGCCATGCTCTGTAAGGTCACAGGTCAGACAGAGTTGGCAGAGATGTCACACCGAGGTGTTCAACCACTGTCACATCCTACTGAGAACTGAACACCTTTATATCCGTCAGCGTGGTCTAAATCTGTGTCTACATGTTGTCCATTGGTTGTGTTTAAGAAAACTGACATTAACTACAACAGCAAAAAGTAAAACAAATTATATTTTCAAACAAAAAGCTGAAATGTATTAATGGATATGTGATCTTATTAATGTGCCCACCCTCTGTGGATGGCCTTTATCTAAGATTTCATGTTTTTTTGCTTCCAGATTGGTTCCATTCTTCAGTGAAGAGAGAAAAAGACAACACAACATCCAGAATCAAACTAATTCTCTGAAAAAAAAGAAGATAAATCTATTTGATTCCATCTTTAGAAATGAGTGGATACTTTGTGAATGGAGAGCATTGTTTTTTTGCTCCCTGATGTCTCCTCTACGACGACAAAGAAGTCATCACAGTCTGTGCTGCAACTTGCATCTCCCATTTTGAAACTTAGACAAGCTACAAAGTGTTTCTGGCTGAACTGTGGATGGAGATAATGAGGAACTCTCAGTCTCTTCACCTGTTCCTCGTTCCCTTTGTGTTTTCTCTACTTTCACTCCTCCTCTGTCGAGCATCTGCCAGTTCAGGGTCTGACTATGACTACGGAGCCCACCCACGCTTTGTTTGCACTCCTATTCCCGTGGACGCAGACCCTTCCTGCTTCCCTACAGCAGGTCCCAGCACAGGCACGGCGGGGCCCAGTGGAGCAGGCCAACAAAGTGTGCCTCCCGCTGGCTGGTGGGGGGCGAGCGAGGAGGCCAAAGCTACCATCCTGAACCTCAGGGAGAGCCTTGTGCGGCAGAAAGAGACCATCCTGGACCAGAGGGAGACCATTAGAGAGCTGACAGCCAAACTCACACTGTGCGGAGGCTTCGGCCATGGCTTGACGCCGCACGACGAGCACCACAGCACAGCCTCGTACTCCCATCACGCAGGAGTGGCCGGTCATCACACGCACACTGACCATGGGCACCATAGTAACCAGCAGGGTCACCATGGAAACAGCAACCTCATACCAGACTCACCACACCACCCCTCTGCGGGGGCGCAGCGATCAGATAGAGGTCACAGCAGCAACAACCAGGGGAAGGATAAACATGTGACACCGGGGGACATCACATCATCACCAGAGCAGATGGAGAGGATGCTGCAGGCGCTGAAGGAGAGGCTGGACAACTTGCAGGTGAGCAGCAAGAAGAGGAAACTTTTTCAACTTTGTTCCTGCAAATAATACCCACATAACTACACACAGGAGGGCATGTGCATTTAAGAAAATAAATGTGTTCAAGTAAAAATATATAACAGCAGAGAAAAGTGAAGGAAGATCAATGATGGAAGGCTTTTGATGCGTTGGTTGCCAACATGTAGTTTCTTCTTGTTTGGACACAATGATGCTGTCGTCACTGGATAGTTTGTCGATTAAAAAAGTCCCAAAGTAGTTTGTCTGCTAAGCGCTTAAGACAAAAGAACAATGAAGTACTTAAGCCCATAAAGCCACTCACTACATTGGCAAGAGAGACACTGTGGTGTCCCTCAGTGGGCACCTCGGAGCAGCCACAGGCCCAGAGGTGGACATCACTGGTGTGAGACACTCTGAGGTTGATTGAAGTTTTGGAAGAAATCTCCATGTCTTCCAGCCCCGTTTTGTCTTTGGTTGCCTGTAAGTTTTGACTCTCTCTGTGTGTCTAGCCGTCCATTTCTGCCGTCTCTCCTCCTTGGATGGTGATCACAGACAGATGTCAGTGGCTGCAGCATGTGTGCGTGCGTGTATGTTGTGGGGTGGCATGGGTCTAAGATCAGCAGTAATTATCGTGATCTCCCTTGACAGACTAGTAATCAGGGCATGCAGCAGATTACCTGAGAGTAAGAGAGGCCGAGGCAGATATAGGAAGACACAATGGATGTGCAGAGCATGATACTTTGACAATTACAAGATAATGAGATGAACAAAAATAGCAGGCAAAGAAATGCAGTAGTACTCTAAGGTAAAAGATGAACACATACGATCCCTCGATGCCGCTCTGATTCTATGCCAATGCATCTCTAATACCTTGGTCCTGTCGTTTGTAAATAGGAATTAAAGGTTGGTAAAGGACAGGAAACACTCACTGTTGTCAATACCTCACTGCTATTCTTCTCTCTGATCTCCCTCAGCAGAAGAGGAACACATCCATCACCTACTCCAGCTCCCTGAAGGAGCTGCTGCAGAGGAAGATCAGCGCTCTGGAGCAGCAGCTGCACCGTCGCACCGCCGCCCTCAGCAGCCCCGAGCACCACGATGACGACAGCGGTCACAGAGACGACAGAGACCATCACGACGACGAGCACCACGTTGACGAGCACCCAAACGACCACACGGACGACCACAAACACGGACATCACGACGGCCACGACGACAGCGGGAACCACACCGACCACCACGACGACGACAGCCACAACGACGACCATCACGATGCAGACAGTGATCACGATGACCACGACGATGGCCATCACCACGGTGATGATGATGATGATGATGATGATGCTGCTGACCACCACAGTAACGAAGCAGACAGTCACAGTTACTTTCCACACACAGGATACAGAGCACCAGGGCCCGGAGGCAGTTTCCACGAAAATAAACTGGAGACGGTGCTCAACCAGCTGCACCTCACAGGTACACAACGCAAACATGCTGAGAAGAATGACAGCTGCATACGAGTTACATCCAGTTCTTATGAATGAGGCAGCATTTGATATCAGTTGCGTAAATATTGTATGATGTAGCTGCAGAGGAAAAAGGAAGAACCATAAAAAAATTGGAAATATTTCCAGTTACAATGTGACAAAATGTTCTTTTGTTTGGCACGTTACTCAAGCCCATTTTTGAAAAAAATACACTTTTGGTGATTTTTTTTCTCAATTTTCATCTGTTTTGGATGATAGGGCTTAACAGCCAACATTTCCTGCTTCTTTCTGTTATTATCTTATTGAATTTTATTGAAGGCTGGAGTGAGCGTCATAGTTCATTCTTGACCTTGAAGGCAGTTACTGACAAAAGAATGTCATGACTGAAAGGTCCAGACCAGTTACTAAATACACCTGGTCAACTGCAGTTCGCAAGGTAAAGAATAAACTTTTAATTTTTAAACTGCTCAGAAAAATTTTATATCAGCAATCTACAATATAATTCAATGACAACTTGGAAACCTCATTCTGCGGAGGAAGATCATGTGATCTGATCAGTAGCTCCAGACTAGAACAGCTACAGGAGAGCGTGAGTTGAGACTTCTCTGTTGAAGAACGATGTCACGCTTCCTTGAAACCAGGTTCCAGCAAGACGACAGCACAGAGTCCAGATGCCTTTCAGATCAGCTTCCCCATGAGAACCAACTATATGTATGGGCGGCTGAAGAGGACTCTGCTGCAGGAGATCTTCGCTCTGACGCTGTGCCTCTGGATGAAGGAGGGCGCAGGCGGCAGCCTGGGGACGCCATTCTCCTACTCCGCCCCGGGACAGGCCAACGAACTGGTGCTCATCGAGTGGGGGGACAACCCCTTAGAGCTACTGATCGATGACAAGGTGAGAGTCATAACTCCAGAGTTGCAGTTTTTAAGACTGTAAAAACTTATTTTCTCATTTAGCCTCTTACTTTGAGTGACAGGATCCTGAATGAAACACTTTTCCATAAAAGTTGCAGAATTTTTTTCCCGTTATCTCAAATGACAGATTTATAGGTTTACCCTCTGTGCTTGTCTCACTAGCTTGAAGTGGGAGGAGCTCAGTTTTTTTTTTTAAAGTAACACCAATTTGATGATGGTTAGTGCGTTTGTTTGGTAACTGTGAGTCAGATCGAATCAAATCTCACCCTCATAGTTTTCACGAAACCAATGAGCTGAGGTATGAGTTTTACACTCACATAACAACAACAAAAATAATACATATTTATTTATTCATTTATAATTTGCTACTTAAGTATTATTTAGGTATATTTTATGTAGAGAAATAATAAAAATTTGAGACCAGAATTTCAAAAAATGACACAATTCTCTTACTTTAACATACTTAAACAGACTTAAAGGGAAGTTCCACCAATTTTACACATCAAAGTCTGTTTAGAGGTCTTGGGGGATACTGCTGCATGTTTGATTAAAAAGTTGTACAAAGCCTTTTGTGCTAAATGTTCAACAAAACTGTTTCTGGTTAATTTGCACTGTGGGTAATGTCGGTATTAATCTTTGACAAAGAAGAGAACAAGAGAGAAAAAAAGGTTCCATTGTGAATTATACAATAGGACTGCAATGTTCTTTTTACAATTTGGAGCCAGGTTGTCAGGGGTTTTAAAACGACACAATGTCCTGAAAATCTTACAAAGACGTTCATGGTGTTTACTAACAAACCTTTCGCCCGTAGTTTATGTATTTTAAATGTATTAAAGTCTCACCTCTCTTTCCCATGCGCAGGCGGTGACGTTGCCCCTGTCTGTGAGCGACGGCAAGTGGCACCATGTGTGTGTGACCTGGTCAACACGGGATGGACAGTGGGAGGCCTACCAGGACGGAGTGCAGAGAGGCTCCGGGATTAATCTCGCTCCCTGGCACCCGATCAAACCTGGAGGGGTCTTCATCCTGGGACAGGAACAGGTGAAGACAAAGGAATTGTGGTTTTACACACATTGCCGATGCAGACAAACCTTTACAGTCAAAGAAGATGCATATGTATTGGAGTTCAGTTGTTTTTGTTCCACAGAGAGGAAGGGAAGGACATTATTGGATACAGAGACATAATTGAATATCCAGTAATATCCAAGGCCTTTATGGGATATTTGTGCTTTTAGGTGCTTGTATTTGCACCTATATCCTGCATGTTAAACTGACATTTGGAATTTAGCCATAATTTTTTTGTGGATACGATATTTAACAGTTTTTATAACACATTACCACCGTAATGTTTTACAGCATACCCTCTTAATTTCGTTGTCTTAATCCATCTTTTCCAATCTTACCAGAAATGATCCAGCTGTTGAAATGTACCTAAGAGGTAAAAATTTTTTTAAATGTCTGACTATTTTGGTGTCTCCTTTCTCCAGGACACTCTTGGAGGGCGTTTCGATGCCACTCAGTCATTCGTGGGCGAGATGTCGGACCTCCACATGTGGTCACATGTGCTGAGTGCCACTGACATCTACAGCCTGGCCTCCTGCGGCAGCTACCTCAGAGGAGACGTCATCGCGTGGTCCGACACTGAGATGGAGCTTCACGGAGGCGTTTCCAGATACCCCTTCAACCCCTGTCACTGAAAGGTCAAACAGAGAAACAACGTGGGAAATGTCCTGGAACGTAATGAGAACATATCTATAATTGGAACTACAGAGACTGAAGATGGTGCAAGAATGAAACAGCAGTCCCTATGACCTTCAGTCCCTTTGACAGGTGTTCTGTGGCACCAACTCTTCCACCATTTGAATCATTGCCTTTCTTTTAACATAATCAGTGACTCTTTAATAAGAAAATAATTTACAAAAAGATGAATCTGTGTTTACAGATTCAATGTAGGGACTTAGTGGTCTTGGATCTAGTTTTATTTTAAACGGACAAATGCTGTATGTGACATATTGTCATAATTCTAATAAGGCTTAACACTGTGGGGTCTGTGATAATGTGAGCAGACCTCACACGAGTTCTGTTGTGGTGAAGTGACAAACGTATCTTGTTTGTAGTGATACTAATAGAAATATGCTAAGAACACATTTGCTACTATGGATTCTCTTTGTTTATAAGGTTTCCATGGAGGATACAGCTAATTTACCAAAGAAACTGTAGAATTAATTTGTGTCACACTG
Source organism: Scophthalmus maximus (assembly GCF_022379125.1). Lineage (NCBI taxonomy): Eukaryota > Metazoa > Chordata > Actinopteri > Pleuronectiformes > Scophthalmidae > Scophthalmus > Scophthalmus maximus. The sequence goes on along the minus strand of NC_061515.1, from coordinate 13,194,132 downwards.
TAATTTTGATAATCAAAGTATCATAGATAGACTGATTTTTGATATTAAGAAATAATGAGAAGTCAATCCCAGATAATTTTGTGTTTTACAGCCTCTGCCGGTTTTTACAATTATTACAGGAGTTCTTGTCAAAACGTTGTTCTACAAAAGGGCTCGTTTCAACAAATGTAAAAGTTTATCAGTTTTTTTCATCTTTTCTATGATGCTCAAACAAATTTACATTTCTCAATTTATTTTCAATAAATTTTAGCTTTGTGAAATCTTGCCGATGTGTTTTGTGTAATAAGATCATTGCACTGTGGCTTTTTAATTTCTTCTGTGATTTGGCCTTTTTCTGTACATTTGTTATTGTGTTGTACATCAAACATGGGAGTTTACAGCCGAGGTTAGAACTTTGATGTTATGTTTTTTTTTTGGAATGTAAATAAAAGAGAAAGATACATGTTTGTTTTCCGTCTTTGTAGAGTTTGTTGTGTTGTATTGTAGATTATAAATGATTGTATTAACTTTAATCAATAGGTCTTGAAGAGTTTCCATGACTCACCGCTGTTCAGTCACCGAACTGCACATCACTACATAGATGAAATATCAGAAGAAGAAAGCCACACAGCCCATCATCACTGTTCACCGTTTTATTGTTACACAGTAGTTTACTGGCACCAATGTATCGTGGTTTTCCTTTTGCTACATTTACAGATGATATATCCATCTTCACCTCACAGTAAATAAAAATAAATAAATACAAAATAAAGGTGGTTTCTCAAAAAGGTGACTTGGGGGGGGGGTCAAAGGAATCAGAAGCAGAGGAGCAGTGTTGCTTGGATCATTTCAGTGTTCATTCTTTTATTGTAATGGAAACATCTCCAACAGTTTCCCAACAGTAATTGGTTTTTGGCAACTTTGCACGTCAAGAATACCAAGAAAGTGGAGGCCTGCACACAGTCCATGAGGTGAATACAAACATGGTTATAAAATTAGGCCTCTTGTCAGTTTGATGAAGAGGCAGTGTAAAAGGCAATCATCGGTCTCTGCTGGAAGGACCAATCACCGTCTTTAAAACAAGGTCTACATGTTTGATCACAGAAAAAAGACCCCGTTCAGCTTCGTGCAGCACCGTCGCTATCAGACGAGCAAATACAGTCAGTGTTGGTCAGAAGCTGCTGCAGCTGGAAGTGACCATCAGATGGTGTCAGATATTTCTACACAGTTCATGGTTTGTCCAACAGCATATTGCAGTGTGTGTGTGTCTCTGTGTGGCCTCCAGTAGAGGGCGCTACAGAGCACTGGAGATGTATCGTCGGTCAAAGTAACAGCATTTTCTTCAAAATGCTAAAATTGATAAAGTGCAGTACAAGATAATTTTTACTACCATCTAAAAATGCCAAACTTCAATAAACTACTAGGAATAACAGTTTATGAACCGGAAGTCAAGCAAATCTATCACTGGACACGAATCTAAACTTGTTACTGATTCATTACATCTGAATATTTTTACTATTATGCAATGAACCAAATATTTATTAGTGTTCCTTGTTTTGTCTTCTAATTTTTATCACTGTAGTGCGATGGAAAATTGCAGGACACTGGGCAGCCAATGAAATGAAGACATTAGTTCAACAGACTGATTGCTGCTTGTGCTTTACCAAGTCGAAATCACTTCAATCGGACTACAAATAATTTCTTAATTATCTTTGTCTTTTCTAAAGAAACTATAATAATGAAAATTTACTCGACGCCTAAATCAGCTTCGCAATTAAATGCAGTTTTTCCAAGTCAACAGGGAACACTAACACTGTTCAAATCAGTCAACTAGCATGATCAGCGACGCATCGGCAACTACAACCGAAGCCTCAACTTATCAACATGCATGTCTACAGTAGCTCGTACAAAAATCTGATTTTAACAAAAGATAAAGCATAAATTAAATCCTTTCTATGTGTATCGTTAACAAATATGCTAACGTCTATTTACAAAAAGTATACACGGTAATGAGCTGCCTTTGTGATTTATGAAACTCAACATAGCGGACAGTTAAGAGGTTAATGGTTAATACTAGTGGGAGATATGTCAGTGTTTGTCTTGGAGTGTTGAGCAAGCAGAAAATGATTTATGGCATGCTGTTACGTTACATCCGAGAGGACACGATGATCATTGCTCAGTATAGTGTGATAAAGGAATCGTACCGACGCTTCCGGGCTGGTTTTCTTCTTCACTATTGCTCAAACACGTTAAGAAACATTGACGTCGTCTCTGTGAGCTGAAAGCAGCTGTCTGCAAGGAGAGAAACTGCTCGTGTTTGCCTCCATTAAAAGACCAGTGTGTGGGACATAGTGGCATCTAGTGATTTTTAATACCCCTCCCCTCACCCGTCACCCGTCCCATTGCAAGCTTGTAGGAGAATCTACAGTGGCCATCGGGTTTCCAGAGCCAGTGTTTGGTTTGTATGTACTGTAGAAACATGACCGAGCAACATGGCTGTGGAAAAGGACCGGCCATCTATGTAGATGTAAAGGACTGGTTCTGAGTTAATGAAAACAAAACCATTCTTAGTGTCAGGTGATTATTCACAAATTAAAACATATTCATGAATATTATATTCAATTTCTACCATATACCCCCCCCCCAATCCTACACTCTGGTCCTTAAATAGTAAAGTATTTTGTTTTTGTTTGAAGACGAGACCAGCAGCCTGGCGATATAAATCATTGAGACATTGACCTCACATAATGGTTACAGTATATAAGAGCGGATATAAGAGTGGACAGTAGGAACGTGTATTTAAAGCTGTTGAGTAAAGGACATATGTCAGCGACCTAAAATCTTTTGATCAGATATAACTGGCTGTAGTGTGTTTGAATAGTGAATTCACATTTTGTCTGGGGGTAAGGACAATCGAGAGGCAATGACTTATTTAGGCAGCCTCGTCAGTCTGAAAGAAGAATTCACGAGAACTGAAGCTGCTTTCTTCCCTGAATGAGACCATATTCACACTGATGCAGTTAAATCTCACAGACCTGTTTTTGATCCACGTTAGAATTGTTAGACTAGATTCAGAGATTGTGTTAAGCATGCTGAAAATCTAATAAAACAGACTAATACAGGATGTCTTCGATCAGGCATGCACAAGCAAAAAAAATATTATTTCTAAAGTAACCGTGGAGAGTAAAGTGCACCACCAACACAAGATTCTTAAGAACTGATCGAAAACAATCACATACATTTTTCACTCCTCCTTGTTCCCAATGTTTGCAAATGTGTCGCCATTTAGTGAGTGGATTTGAATTGGTGGCCAAGTGTTAATAAATTAGGAAAACTGTATTCGTTCAATGATTTGCATTATTGTGAATATGGTCTACGACACGTTTCACAGTGCAATTAAATGCTGAAGGAAATACGTGGTGAGAGGACAGGACAGGCGTGTTGTGGCTGTAGTGTCAAATTGAATATAACAGTAGTAGTGTAAGAACCAAGGTAACAAGAGGGTGAGCTCTTCACTCTGGATGTGTCTGGAGACGAGGAAGGTGGAGTAACACAAGAGCAGTCCCATGTTGGAAAGAGAGGTGTAAAGGACAGAGGAAGACAGGGAGAGAATGAATGCAATCATTTACGGTTGTTCCTCCTTCTTCTTCAGTGATATACGTTTCTTCCTTGCTGCAAGCATTTCGTAGAAGGGATCCACGCTGACGGCAGATCTGGAAGGATGACAAAGAAACACCAGTGAGGGAGGTGGATCGTCAAAATGAGAAATCAAAAAGTGAACATACCATCCAGGAAGCAGTTAAGAAACTGAAATAAGTCCTTGAGACAAGAAGTGACTTGATATTGGACATTTACTATTTACGTACTTGATGCTATGGATCCATTCGTCCTTCTCCTCGGGTGTCGGGGCGGAGATACGGTACACCATGTGGTTCCCTTCAACTACTCTCCCATCAGCCTCCGTCTTACACGCCTTAATCAGCTGACCACGGTTGTTGGGGATATATAACTCAAAGCAGTTCTTCAGGGAAAACAGGAAGAAACCTTAGAATAACAATCGTGGTACAACTACTTGACTTTAATGTCAAAGCAGGAATGCAAACATACTGGCTTCCTCGGATCTTCAACCTCACGGATGCTTAGGTTTTCCAAAGGAATTATACCTCGTGGCTCCTTATCCTGTTAATGGAACACAGAAACTAATATATATACTTTTTTACTGTGCATGAGCAACCAAACCAGTTTCCCCAGTGCAGATCAACAAAGTTGAAGTCCCCCTCCACTCAAGAATGTGTTCTTCCTCTGTTTCTGTCCTCTAAAATGTCTGACATTGACTATAGGGACTTGTATCTGAGCACATGTCACTATAGAGGTGTTTTCACATTCCTCTCCTGGAGGAGGAGATTTCTGTGCACTTCTCTGCAGTTTGAAATTCAAACAAATCCTGGCCAAGCTAGATTTGGTACATCACAAATACAGTAAACAATCGCTGTTGAATATGCAAATGTGAGGCAAAGAAACCGGAAACGTCCAGTGCAGCGCATCCATGTGAGGACGGCAGGTGTGTCAGCAGACAGTTAGCGTTAGCATTAGCAAGTCGTGAAGGTTTTATGGCTGAGTCTCGCTCATGTTGCCTCTAGCCATCTTGTTGCGCACATTCTTCCACCGGTCAACGTAGGGTGAGCAGCTGTGGTGGGCGCGGCCTGTGTTATTTGCATATCATGAATATTAATAGTCTCAGAATTTGTCAATGAGGGAGACAAGGTGGTTTCCAGCCCCATTTCAGACTTGTTGTTTTTACTTTTTGGGGGGTAAAACAATGTTAAACAAAATATTAGGCATAGCGGATTCCTTTTATATACTTTAAAACTTGACTGGAAGGATTTTTTAAGGATCTAAGCTTGCGTTCAGGAACCCAGCCTCCTTACACACCTCTGGGCGTCTATTCCCTGTCAGAGAATCATTTTCAGCTTCAACAAACGAACCCAGTGTTTAGCATTTTTTAAACATGAAAATGTATTACAAAATCAACGAAAAAAATACCACAAATTTCAATACAAATACACTCATGACTAGACGATAATCGTAAGAAGCTTTTCAACATCCCGTTCAGTGAATCTGATGCATCGACATGGAATGACAGTGTCAAACAAGAGAGGAAACTTACTGTGGTGTATTCAAAGTAGTAGAGACAATTGTCTGTAAGAATAAACCATCGCCGTTTCCAGGTTTTCACCCGCCCCCCTAAAAAACAGCAACAGAGGAATAACAATGAGAGAGGAGAGTGAAATTATTTCCTCGAGGGGTTGAAAGTGGAAGGGATACTAGGCTACAGTCTACATTCTTACAGCTAACTATGTGGCTAATTCTTCTACAACTGTTTCCAACTACAACAACTCTGACCGTACATACCTCCTGAGAAAACAAGCAGCAGCAGTAGAGGGTGGAAATCGCAGGGGAGAAGCAGACACACAGGGGAATCAGAGAATTTAGAGGGAGACAGAAGACAAAAAGAGAAGGAGAGAGGGGAGAAAAGAGAGGAAGAGAAATCATATTAGTGACACACAGATCACAGGCCCCGCCATGCAAAAGAACACAATCAGATTTTGAGGCTGCCATGGTGAGAGAAAGTGAGCCTCTTGCTCTACACTGTGTTACGGCAAAAATGCTTAAATGGCAACAACGCAAGTCGATGATCCAGGTGAAGGCAAAGAGCCAGCAGACCTCAGAGATAGGAGAGCAGGTTCATCATAGCAAAAAGCCTCAGAAGGGACAGTGGAATACATTGGATCATCTTTAACATTGACATACAACATTTGTTAATTGTACAAGATCTGTATTAGGGCTGACGTGTAGGGCAGCAGTGCTCCCCAACAAAGCAGAAAGGCTGGCATCATCTCACCCAGTTTAAGGAGCCAGCCCTCTCTGTCCGGGTTGAAGAAGGTGTGTGTCAGGTCGTTGCCGTCATCCTCGGGGATCTTGAAGGGCTCATTTTTAATACTTTCGTAGAGATTCTACAGTGACAGATGGGGTAATAAAATAAACGAATATCCCTTTGCTTGGATCATTCAAATTGTCACACGATCATCTGCAAGGAAGAGTTCATCGTACTCTGAGCAGCTCCTCTGGCAGGTCTCCTCCCTCATTGATGCCTCGGTTCATTGAGATGAAGCGATCGAGTCCAGGTTTGTCCCTCACGTTGGGATTATGAAGGCTCGTGTTCAGCATGATGATGGCGAATGACAGCACGTAACATGTGTCTGCAAACAGGAGAGACGAGGATGTGTGAATTGTGTTCTGAACAAAGATTAAAAGATTAAAATTAGAAGCTAGTTATGCTGTATAAAAGCTGAATGAACATACGCCCACACTGGCTACCAAAAACAAAGAAAAGTTAAATTTGTATCACAACGGCTACAGAGGTAGAATGACCTCAGTCTCTGCTCAGGACGCCATTACTCCACTTTATTTTTTACATAGAAAATAGATGTTGCTATGTTAAAGCATGATTATAAAACACTGAATTGAAACAATGGAAAACTCTACAGGGAACCTTTAAGGAAACAATTAATGAAAACACAAAGACAAAATGGTTTTACTGAGAACAGTCGGCAGACCCTGTGGAGTTACATTCAGATCATTTTCTGGTAAGAGGCTCATTGTTTGCCTGAGGTGACTTTCCATCACTTTCACTTTAGTGTTGTGCTAACAGGAATCCAAAGAACTGTCCATCAAACGAGTGAGTGGCCCCTTCCTGTGATCCACTGCAGAAAAGAAGCTTAATTTGTCATACAGTCTACCTTGTGTATGCAATATGATTGTATGTGTTTTTGTTCACCAGTGCTCTGGAAGACGCCGGGGTTGCAGTGGCAGTATCTCTGAGCAAAGGCTTCCATCATTCTGTCGATCTTTTGGGCTTCACCGGGCAAACGGAAACTCCACAGGAACTGTCTGCAGAAAACAGGTCGAGGTTTAGGTCAAATCTGATGGCGGAGTTTAACAGTAACTACAGCTCTCTTGTAGAATGTTTTCCCTCCCTAGCTTGAGGTGGCAACGAGAGTGGGATTTTCCATTGTTGAGAAGGTTTGTTTATCTGAGAATTCCAGGATAATAGTCGGTTTTGTCCTTGGTTCAAAACAAAAAACAGGCAAAGGTGGACTCGGTTTACCTGAGGGCCTGGACAAGGTTGAGATCAGTGAACTCATGGAGGTCGACAAAAGCCTGGAGAACTTTGATGTTGAAGTCATCCCTGTAGTAAGACAACAGAGAGCACAGTTAAAAAGGTTGACACAGAATGACAAAAATAACCAACGATATTAGTAGACATAGCACCTTTCTCCCAGATAATCTCCTATAGCCGTTTTGTTGAGTCCCTCTCCTTTGTACAAAAACTGAGCAATGTCCTCTTGAGTGTGTCTCAGCAGCTCGTTCTCCACCAGAAACACGATCCCCTGTGGAGAGCAGAACCAGTCAGTCACCACACAGGTAATACAGACAGAGACAAACAACAACTGAACAAACACTGAGGAGTTTTACCTTTTTGGGGTCCATGTTGAATTTCTTCCTTCCCATTGCCACATGTCGACTTTTCTGTAGAGTTTTACTGCAGAGTGGAAAAAGGTTGGTTTTGCTTTAATAAAATCACATCACTTATCAATAACGACAACTCGGTGGTCACACTACACAAATCACACAAGATCACAGACATTATCACCACAACACTGAGAAATTTGTATTCATAAGCAATATTTTGATATCCTTCATAACATCAAGCACAGAAAATGTTACACTAATAAATCGTTTGCCAACAGTGATGCTGTGTCTCAAACCGAATGCTTCAGTACACTCACATTTAGATGTGTACACAGTACAGGTGCACTACATGTGAGGTGCTCAGTTCAACAGAAGAGTGTTGTCACAAATTAAACATGGCCATTGCGCACGCACTGGAAATGACAATGACATGATTACCACCGGTCAAAATATTCTATATATCTATAAATATACAACTGCTTTGCTCACTTGACTTAAATATTTATGTTTTTCTTTCTTGTGTGTGGCCACTGACAGCAACACGTGTTCTCATGCCACCGCCACCATCTTCACATATCTAAGAAATATGCTGATGGTCCCTCCCCTTCTTCTACAAAGCAAAGATGTGTCCATCATCTTAGATTCATCTTTTAGACTGTTTTGACCGATCTGGGTACTTAACGTGTGCTTCATATTGAACGTACTCGTCAGTGAACACACTTACATGCACTCAAATTAGCGAGTGTTGAGTATGGAAGTATGCAAATTGAGACACTGCACAAATCCAATATTACAGCAGTGGTACTGTGAATGTTCTCCTTACCTGCCCTCTGTGCTGGTCTCCAGTCCCTCCACCTCCAAGATGGCTTCTCTCAATTCCTCTCTCAGCCTCTGGATCTCTTGGAGCAGGACGCCCTTCCTTCTGCGGATGTCCTCCAGCTCAGAGCGCTCCTCTGGGCTCAGGTCTACTGGGACTGTGAGGGAAGAGAAGAAGAATGACTCCATTGCTGCTGCTGCTGCACATGGTACAAATGGTAACTGTGCCCAAACCGAAATCTTTATTAGAAACATAAAAGACTGACAAAACAACTATTTTGAGACCTGCATTGTAACTCAAATAGGCTATGACCAATTCCTTCTATCAATATCTTACAATGGAAAGGACTGGAGGAACAGGGACTTCAGCAGTAGTAATTTAATTTTCCAAAAGGTGAATAAAAGGAAAACATGCAATGGAAAGACAATGGGTGATGATGCTTGTGTTTTTCTACTGTTTCAAACATTTACCCTCCACTCTTTGAGCAGAAAAACCCTCAACAAAAACCAACAGTCAGAGTAAAAGGCGAATGTAAAATTCAAGAGTCGACGATGAGAGATCCAATTCGCTGCCAGTATAAAAGAATGAGGGTGAATAGAATTTAATTTGTTTTACTTACTTTGATTTCATTTCATTGCAACTACTTTCTACTAAATAAGTAGTCAACATGAAAAAGTGGTCACAGTAAGTTACAGCGATATTATTTCATCAGCATAAAAGCCTTGACAAAAGCTATTTGAAGAGAACAGTTTTTAAGGATGTAACAATGGTCGTAAACTAAAGGCCTGGGTGATAAATCAACATCACATTAACAAGGTATTTCGACAGCATTTTCTGCTATTGAAAGTCATAATTGTTTTGATGTGGTTTTGAGGGCTGCATGACAGCTGAGTTACACAGCTTCCTCTTGATATTTGAGTCCATTTGCTTGGTCAACATATGAAATTACATTTCTCAAAAATGATTCTGGGTTAACAGATTCTAAAAGAACAGTCATGCTTAAAAAAAGCCAGTTTAGCAGGTACAAAACACCGGCTCTGCAGTGAGTCCTAACTTCAGAAAAGCTGTGGGTTAAATCTATTTTAAGGAGGTTATGTTTAAAATCCACAATCACCTACGATTTAAATATTTTGTTTAGCTGATATAAACTGGGTGCACATTATCAAAATAAGTCTTCAATAGCACATAATAAAAAAGGTAGCACTGTAAACTACATACTCCTCATAACCATATAAAATAGAAACATGCCTCCCTCAAACAATTTCAACTAAAAGTGAACAATCTGAAAGCTCCAATAGTTATAAACCCATAATATACTCAACTCTGTTTATTAGCTACACCAATTCAATCCTGAATGTTTTAATTTTCAGCCTTTGTTTAAACTGCTTTAGAGAGATGATGATTCATATTTATGGTCATTCTGAAGTAATTAATGATTTAATTATTAAGGGGTAGGATTAAATAGTTTAAATAAAAAGTTTATACTTGTAAATTAAGGAAATTTGCCAATTAAATCAATTATGTTATCTCTTTCTCTTTTTCTATTTTGTTGGATATGTTTTTTAACAAATATTTTTATTGTTGCAGAATTTTACATGCTCGAAATAAATAAATAAATAAATAAAATAGTTTGTGATGCCGTTTAACTGTGTCTCTATCCTTCTTACACAGTTTCAGCAAAAACCACTGACCATCATAACCTTCATGCAGGTGCGTTTTGTTGCAGCACTGTTGCATTGAGGTGCATTAGTTTCACGTAGCTTTAAAGCACACCGAACTGTGTGCAGTCGTATTTTTCCTTATTGACGTGTCCTGCACACAGATATCGTGATTAGCGATTGTATCAACACCGCCCGGTGCGGGAGCAGCTGCTCGTGATCAGCAGCCTCCTCAGAGTGTTTACTCTGCTGAACAAACAGCTGCTCTACAACACCACCAACCACGCCCACAGTCGGCATTAACTGCACGGGTTGACTCGCACTGCTGCGGCCGAGGCATCGATCACAGGACGTTTCGATAGAAATGCACAATACACAATTCTGAGCCGCTCCGGGGCAGGTCTGGGTGTTAGATGTCCACCGACGTTAGCTCCGAGCTCACAGCCAAACAATCAATATGTAGTTGTCGCCGGGCTGAGCTAAGGCATCGCGGTGGCGTATTCTAACACAAAACGTGATATACATGTGCTCTCCCTCCTCCCAAACCTATACATTTTGGTTTAAATGTTTAACGACATGGTCAGTGACACATTCAAATGAGCCTCGAGCAAACACAACTAGCTGCAGCTAGCTTGCGATAACCTGTGCAAACAGCTAGCCAGTTAGCACACTTACTGTAGTCCAGGTCATCCATTTTTGGCGCTTTACTTTTAGGCATAAATATTTCAGAGTCGACTGTCATTCAATATCGAAAAATTAAGGATATATGTGTAAATATATCCTCACAACTAAATAAGGGGGGACAAAACGAGCCAGATGCCCTGATATCGAAACGTTGTACCGGAGACAAAGAAGGTGGCGACACCGGAAATGGTGTGTCACTTAATAGTGGGACACTTCCGGTCAGTGTTTTTTTTTTTTCAAAATATAACCATTACTTTTCAGTTAGGAAAAAATATTCACACGGTCCTATGCTGCTGGGGAACATAGGGGTACACATTTTCCATACATATACATTTTGTAAAGTAAACTTCTACATTTTGGAATAAATACATTTCTGTTTTTTTAGCACTTAAAATGATGTCTCATTCATAAAAGTTAATTCTGAGCTAAGACAGTTTCATCCCAAGGTGAATTTAGTAGCTATTGATGGTTTTGGAGCTAATGTTTCTAAGGTCTATGGAATTTTTTATGTTAACCCATTGGTTTAAACTTCCTTATTGTTTTATATCTGTTGTACTGAACTATACCTCCAATGTCCAAAAAATGGAAATATGGAAGATGAGAGATATTTACAACAAGTGTAGCAATGCAAATCAAGTCAAATATACATTTATAATATGTAATGTTATAATTATAAATCACATGAGTAGGCCTCCATAGTCAATATGTGGAACATTTAAGACTGGGTTTCTGTATCCATGTTAACTTTTGGGGGACCCCTCCATATAAGGGGCATCTCATGCTTCACCTCTCCCCCTCTTGCTGTTCTCCATGGGAGAGGTACAAGCCTCTCCGTTATAACATTTGTACTTTTTTTGATATCTCAAAGTCATTTGAATGACAATTTTTTTGTAATTTAATTCCTGTAGGGGTTTTTATGAATTCAACTGACCAGAAAATAAATTTATTTGCCTCTCTTTGTCAGATTATAAACAGAGATCACCTCAAAAGATATTCATGGTCTAGGCCTTTTCATCATATCAAAACGTACACAACGCTAGATTCCACCAGTTATACTAACATGATCATACTGTTGTGTATTTATCTATTAGTGTACTTTAATATTGTATTCAAGGGTCTTTCGGGTTTGTTGGTTTGCTTATACTCAGGAATTTGATCCTCACTGAGGCCACACAAAACAAAAATGTATTCACATACAATTTTGTTAAACTACTTTTGTTAAAAGATTTGTCCTAATGGAGTTTGTGTAATATAAAACAAATTTCCAGATTTCATTAATTTACTTGAGTGAGACAGTAAAACTGCTTGTGTGAAGAAGGGCCCCGGGGAGGAATGAATTTCAATAATTTACCTTTTTTTTAACAGTTACTTATCTCCTTTGTTAGTGTACCATTATTGATTGGTTTTATTCTCTATGGGTAGAATTTCAAAAAATGTCATTAGATATTAAAAGAATGTTGTAACTTTCCTCCCTTCATATCACATGAACCCTTCTGACTGTTATCTATAAAAGACAAGAGACATTGCTGTGATGAAGGACAAAATTAAAGTAAATTGGCCCAGACAATCTGATCAAGTTACATTTATTCAATACCATTTACAACTATTGTTATAAATGTACTATGACTGTACATTGTATATTTATGTATTTCTTATTATTTTAGTAATAATTACAAGTTCATTACAGGCAGTCCACTACAGACATCTTCATTGCATTATCAACCGAGGAGACATACTCCGACGCCATAACTAGTCTTTAAACGTCAAGAGTGAACATTTTGGCAAATCTCTATTCAAAGTGTATGGTTTCCTCTATCAGGTTACAAGCCTTACACTGAAAATGTTGCACTCACATTCTGTAGTTGTGTAGTTGTGGTAGACTAGCTGCATTGTGCATTCAAAGGGGAAAATGGAAGAAGAAAAATGACAGCATGGTGAGCAAAGAGTTTTACTCCACTTTTCTGCAGTCAGGTTTGAACATGATCAACAGCCGGAATTTACAGGCTTATCATACAAAGGCATTCATTTGTCCAGGCATGACCAAGAGACACAGTATGTTGATGATGACCCAGAGGGGTCGACACATGATCTTACTGATTGAAACACTGCACATGCTAATGATTTGTCCTTTGTCCAGATCGAGTATATCAGCAGGTTTTATTATAACAATTGATTTCTAAAACACCACAATTCCTAGTCGGGCTCCAAGATCTGGTGTTTTATTACACTTAGGACATTATTATTTGGAAGCACTCATGTTCTCAAGATCTTTTCAAGTTAAAAACCAATCTATCACATTTGTTTAACAGATTGGCTAATTCCTCCATCTGATTTCTCGCCTGATACAAAGTCTGATCCAACAACACAAAGCTGCTGGGTTTTATAGTTTCCTTGTTTGGCTGTAGCAGGATTTTAGAGTCTTAATTATTTTGTAATTAGCCAGTTCGACCTTTCCAAAGCTACAAGTGTTCAAACTGAAAAATGTAATCAATTTCAGCCTAAGAATGTAACTAACTAATTATAATGGTATCTGGACTAGGCCACTAGTGCATCCATTTTACAGAACAAAACATTGTATCTGACTCTGCATTACTAAATCTTACTGTGCATTCTAGTGTTGTGATTTTCGGTACTTCTCCAGCTCCAGTTATTGTGCAAAAGAACTGCACTACATGCTAATTAACAGAGGCACGTAATGTCCTCTGGTTACACTTCCGAAGACGACTACTCAGAAATTGTGATATATTGTCGACATGAAACAGTGAGGAGGGCTAATGGCTGTAATTCTGAAAGAGTTCTTTACAATGAACAGTCTAAAACCAGTGACAAAGAAGCTTTGTAAGACATTTTTATGTTCAATGCGCTGCAGTTTGATATCACTGACATCATCATTGTGCACCCACTGCCTAATAAAAACAGGAAGCTGATGTAAAATATCAGCAATTGTCACCGTTCAACGGTTCCATTGCTCCTATTCGTGTAATATAAAGCATGATATCGCTCCTCGACTTCAACTCACTTGAATGAACAAAACAGTCATTAAAGTGAACTTTGATCCACACGTTATACATGGATGCTTAAAACAGAGAGTAGCATTCTCACACATAATGGTAGGTAGATTGGTCTACCAGTATGTCTCAGAATATAAGCATAGCATTAGGTAGAGGACGGATACTCTGATGGGTGGATAGAGATTAAGAAGCTTTAGGAGTCTTATATAAGTTAGAAAGGGCAAAGGTACAACAGTACTGTCCAGGGTCAGATAAGGCATTCCTTTCAGGGACAGACGTTTTTATATTCATATTTTTGAAAGATTTGGGGGTTAGTGTTGAAGTTGGAGGGTTGGGGATAATTTATAGGGGGAGTAGGACCAAGCAAATCTCATTTCTTTACAGATTTTCATGTTTTAGAAGAACTTTCTCTGATTTTAATCTGATTCCTGTCCGTCTCAAAATAAGGCAAAAAGCAGGTAGTGCTTATCTGCATGCATACGAATATGTATACATCCAACACATGCACTATCTGCACAAAAAATCCCATCAACATTCAATTGTTCTTCCCTCGTATTATTCCAGTCTGTGCAGTTTTCATGCTTCTCAGCGGACGCTGAGCGTAATCCAACAGCTGTGCAATGAGGCGCATTTTCATCCATTTTCAAATTTGCTATTAATCCCTGCAGTCATGCTCCAATGACGTGTGGCTCTGTGGGTTATCCCTTCATCAAATCCCAGAAAAGCAGTTTCTGCAATCTAGGCTATTTTAAGTCTCTCAGATGCCCCCCGCCTCTCTCTCTCTCTCTGAGTATGGATGGCAACAGAGATTACGTAATTCAGCAGAGTATCTGTCAATCAATTTGACCAACTCCTGATTAGAATCTGGTAATCTGTACACCAGAGTCACCAACAATGAGACGGGCCATGGAAGGGTGAACCTGTAAGATATTGACGGAACAGAAGAGAAAAAAACGTTATTACCCTCGATAACTCTAACAGTAATTAACACCCCAGTGACTTCAGTGAGTGATTTTTGACTGACTGCAATCAAAATACCATTAATGGCACAGCCGTGTAAGGCATATTAGTTCAATGAGCATGTGATTTAAGTATGGATAGTGTAAATCACATGAATAACTAAGTGTCACACCCCATCTGATCATCTACAATTAGTACACAAAGATAACACCACTTCAGTACAGAGCACGATTTCTGACCTGTGCTTGAAGCGGCCCGTAGGGCACCAGCTCTCCATCCACAGTGAGGGTCCCTCGTGTAGACAGAGGCTGTAGCCTGAAGGCCCTGCAGCTGACATGGCTCACATACGGTGAGTTGACGGAGTGGTGGGTTCCCCTCTCCATGGCAAAGAACAATCTCAGTAGAGTGGCTCTGGAGATCCCTGCCCGCACAAAGGTCAGGTGGATCAGCCCATCGTCAAACCTGGCCTGAGGTGCAGCATGGAGGTCAGCCCCGAGGTGGGACTGATAAAGGGCAAGGACTAGGACAAAGTCCCCTTCAATGGTGACCCAGTCTCTGGTGGGGAGGGGTTGGTCGAGGGGGGGTAACAAGTCATCCCTTGGGAGATTTAAAGGCAGTGAAAAAAAAGGACGGTTCCTAAGGGGTCCTGCTGGCTCAGCAATGTCAAAGTTAAAAGAAGAGGACGGTGTGCGTAGAGAGGGCGAGGGTGAGGAGGAGTTTGGCGTGTTCGGACGGGGGACAAGGTAGGATGAGGAGTGTGGAGAGGCACAAGATGGGGAAGAGGGCGGTGTGGGAGAAAGAGACAAAGAGAGGGAGGGGAGTTTAGGGGGGAGGGAGTTTGAGTGGGAGTGCTGGAGGAGGGAAAGAGGCCTCGGCCTGGAGGCGTTCTGGTTTTGGTCCAGTGTCTTGGGTTTGTAAGAGAATGGGGAGTGACGAAAGGGAGAGGAGATGGTGAGAGATCGCTCACGAGCAACGTCAAGTGGGTAGGGTTCTTTCTGGTAGTAGCTTCCGTTGAGGTCCACGTCCTCCAGCCCATATGAGGTTCCAGAATCTGCATCTTCCCCCTGACTGAGAGGCTGGTTAAAGAGAGTGTTGGCTATCTGGCTCGAAGGAGCCGAATTCTTTCGTAGTGACTGTCTGCCCTTCTGAATACTGTCTTGGTAAGTGAAACAACCCTCTGGATCTTCATCTGCCTCTCGCCCCATGTCTACCCTGTTGCTCTCTCCCAGCTCTCTTGCATGCAACACTCCCTCCCCCACTACAGAACCGCCACTGCTTTCCCCATCCTTCCCCCTATCATCCATCTCACTGGAGTCTTTCTCAGCTCTTCCCTCCTCTTCCCTTTCATCCTTGATCCCTGGCAGCCTTTGTTCCCCTCCCATATTGCATCCATCCCTTTCATTTGATTCTGAACTTGTCCCTGACCTCTCTTCTTCTGCTTCCATCTCCATCTGCCCCTCCCTCTCTCTGTCCTCTGCCAAGCTGCTGGCCCTCACCACACCAGATCCTCCTCCCCTGGCCCTCTCTCTTCTCCTCTCCCTTTCTCTCTGCCTCTCCTCTTTTTCCCTCTCTCCCTCACCCATACGCAGGCTTCTCTGTTCGCTGATGCCCATGTCAGAGCAGGTGCGATGAATGGGCGTTTGGCAAAAGCCCTCAAGACCTTCTGTTATACTGCGGGAGAACGACCTCCTTGGCAGAGGAGGTGTGGTATCTGGTGATGTGGTGACAAGAGAGGGCGGCAGGTAGGAAAGACGACCCTTGTAGGACCGCAGGGAAGCTATGCGCACCAGGGTGCCGAGGGTGAAGCGGGCTGAGCCCAGGCCACGATACCTGTAATAAGGAAAGACTTCTTGTTAGGCTATTTGTAGTATGTCATAATTATAATATAATGAACAGGAGAATTAAAGTCATGCTTAGATGAACAAAGCCAACAGTGGATGTTCTTGGATTAAAAGCAATCAAAAGCCCACCTCTCACTCTCTATGTCCACATCAGATACAAAGCCCCAGGCAACAGAAAGGAAAGAAAACAGTCTTTTGGGTGCTGCAGTACGACTGTTGTTGGAGGGAGCAGGGCTTGTTGTCACGGAGACCAGGTCCATGGGTCTGACACCGCCTCGACAGAGCAAAAAGCAGCAGTTCAAAAGGAGAGGCTCCCGAAGGCACATGTCATACCTGACATACAAAGACAAAACCTCATGTGAGCCAAGATAAAGATAGAGCTGTACAAACAATGGTGATATAATATCTTGGTTTAGATAAACAAGTGACGACAAAATCATCATTGTGTTCTCTTGGTTCCAAGAAAAGACATAACAATAACAACATAATAATCTGATTTTGTTTTATCGAATAAATGCATGTACCCATGATTTTTGAACCCCTATCTAATCTATTCTGTTTCAGGGGTGGGGTATACAACAAAGGTTGACTCAAAACCTTATTAAGTGAGGTGTTTTGTGGTGTGCAATACCTTTTATCTTGACAGCACAGATTATGAAAAAAACACACAATCTAAGACAACATCAGATCAAATATTTTGTTACAAAAATGCAGAGAGGGATGACAATCCTCGACCGCACTTCTTGCTTTGTCTAAGTCTACACTTTTCAGTTGGCCTGTAAGAAGTTGTTCAACTGAAAAACAAGCATGAATGAGATACAACGCGTACCCTGCATGGTGGTTGACGGAGCCAGCCAGTGCATTCCCCGAGCCACAGGGCAGAATGCTGACAGGGATTTTTATTGCTAGTTCCCAGTCAGGACGCTCCATCAGCCCATTAATGACCTACAGGAACACGACACAGAAATTTCAGAAAATCATAGTGATGGACACCATTTAAACTACTTCCCCCATGAACATACCCCTAAATTCCACCATGTTTAGCTCTCAAACAAAAGCATTACACACCTCGTGCAGCAGGCCATCTCCAGAAACAATGACGATGCCATCCCACTCAGGGAGCGATATCTCTCTGATTAGCTCCCTCGCATGGTTCTGACGCTCTGAGACAAATCAGGAAAAAAACAATGAATCATGTAAAACCTGTTATGTTTAATGTAAATGTAGTATTTGCCTCGGGAGGCTGCCTTTGGCTGTGATGGGTTACCTGTCTGAATAAGGTTGTAGCTGATGTTCGCCTCTCTGATCATTGGCAGGATGTGGGTCTGACACCACTGCATTGCCTGGCCCCTCCCACTGAAGGGATTGACCAGTAACAGTAGTCGCCTGGGACGAGGTAGCAGACTTCTTGAAAATTCTTGGTGAAAAAAGAAGGGAGAGCAAGAGTGAGTTAAAACAAAGAAAGGAACTAGAGGTTCACTGCACGTTCAAAGCCAGCCAACTGGGAAGTGAGCTAAGCTGTCATTGCACTGTGTTGCCCAACCCCTTTGAGTGCATTCAACTATTTGAGCCTCTTTTATTTCCCCTCAAAGGGTTTACTTCACACTGCTACTGCTCAATCTATTAATCATTTTATATGCATATGCAAGGAGACATTAAGCCTTCAGAATATAGGAATAGATGAAACCCAAAATAGTAGTTGTGTGCAGAGGTTAATCATTTATTATCCATCCAAGCAATAAAACAAGACACTGTACTCCTCTACTGTCTGATCAGCCCAGGTATGGAGCTTGAAAAATCATCTGGATTCAGCCCTAAAACCAACTTGATATTTTATATAAAGTATGTCAATGGTGTAGGGAAGGAGATGACACAAATGTGCTCTCAGCTAATCCTGGATTGTTCATCTAACTCTACTCTAAAGCAAAGCAACAGAAAACCCAACTACCCACAGCTACAATGTGCATAAGCATAAAAATTCACAAAATCACAACAACAAGTGGTTCTGAAATGGAGCCATTATGTAAGAGAACGGAAACAGAAAAACTAGAAAGAATGAAGTCTTAGTGATGACAGTGAGTGAAAGAAAAACAAGGGGTCAAACAGAGTTCTGGCAAAACTGAAGAACATAAGGTGAAATGAAGTATAATGAGACAAGAGCAGCCTGGACACAAACAGAGGATGGGGGGAAATTAAAATGACAGCGATGTGGCAGGTAAAGACTAAAGAAAACAAACAATAGAATGATTAAAGAAAATTAAGGGTTACAGTTAAAAGAGGAGGAAGGAGACAGGAAAAGACTGGAGATGCTGGCTAGGTAGATGCGCGGCCAAGCAACACACAAAAAACAAAGGTAAACACTGAGTGGGACCTTTCTCTCTGTTTGACTCTAGAGTCTGAGGGATACGGTGCTTGGGAAGGGGCGGGAAGCTGCAGAGGCCCCACCCTCTCTGTTTCTACGTTTGACAGTGAATGATACAGACCATGTGTGCCGGACAGATAAGGGCGATGAAAGAAAGAGGAGAAGGGATAAATGAAAGAAAAAAAAAAAAAGATGGAGTCATGTGACACAAACAAAATAAATCCAAACTTAATGCTATTCATAATAAATCTCACACCCTCTTGTGGTGTATTATTGAACCCCCCCCCCTTTTTTTTAGATAAACCCAAAAATGATCAACTATTCTCGAGAACCATTTTTGCCCTCAGTGGCAAAATGTGTAAACTGCACTTACAGAACGGTCTTGGGTCACCGCGACATTATGCCAAACTTAGCAAGCATTTACAAAGGAGGCATTAATCAAGACGGCAACAGGTAACATTGTGTGGTTTCTTGTTTCTTTCTTGGTAGTAAACAACAGGAATTCAAGACTTGACAGACAAAGTGAGCTACAGTAAAGGCTGTAAACAATGTTATCGTCTGTAAATTATCACAGCGCCTCTTTCAACACAGCCATTCACAACGACTCTGCACTTTCTCAATGAGCAAGGTCCCTTACTAACAGTAAAGCAAACCCAGGGGTTTAGGGTTGTAAATGGAAACATTTAAAAAAACACTTAGTTGATCAAAAGAAAAGCAATCATCTATTTTGAATACTGTTTAAGTATATTTCAAGATAAATACCAAATTAATTTGGCCTTTCACTGTTTTTATATTGATGTATCAATAACACAAAATACAATCAATATAAAATATACATAAGTCGTTTGACATCAGTTGACATTTTTCAAAATGTTCTAATGTTTTGGAGAACAAATGCTGATTTGCTTAATTGCAGACAACAAGCAGATTCCTCTGATCTCAAAATAATTATTAGTTTGAATCCTAGAGTTTACACATGATCTATTTTTTTTCAAGTTGTCACTGCAAGTTGATTTCCCTGAAATACTCAGATGAAATCAAACTGGTAGTTGCCTGAAATATCAGCAAATGCACTCAATCTTAAAACGACATGTACTACCACAACTACTGTGAGGTATAATACACACATTGGGTAGTTGATGGGCTACAACAAATATGGTCTAATATCGCCAAAATTGTAGAAACAAGCCTCTGGTGAAAGCCACACTCACCTGTGTCAGCAGTGACGGTCACACCTCTGAGGAGACACTGCAGAGCAGCCGACCACCTCTCAGCTTCAGGCCTGCTCTCTGCCAGGTAGGCCCTCACCTGCCTGCGCCGGGACACCCCTTTCCGTCGTTTCCCTGGCGGGTACCAGTACAGCACCAGGAGAGGGGGTGCAGGGGCGCGAGGGCAGCTGCACCCCACCAGCTCTGATAAAGGCAGCAGGAGACGGGCTTCCTTCCCCGACCTTGGTGACAAGCGCTGGATGTGTATGTGGGTGTGCGTGAGGGTCAAGGCATAGTTGGAGGCCGGAGCCAGAGTAAGGGAGGAAGCAGGGGAGAGTCCGCCTGGACCACCAGGGCTGTTGGGGCAGCTGTTATTGTTGCTGTTACTGCCTGATCCCCAGCTCGCAAACTGGCCATGAAGGAGGGCTTCTGCTGGAGAGAGTGAAGAGGGCTCTGGTGATCGCATCTTCACAGCTGAAGTGGACGGGGTTAATGAGGAAAAATTACATCTAGCAAGTTTATAGAAAGTGTTTTCTATAGTTAGGGGTGAAATTTGGCAACTCTCCAAGATTTGCAGAGAAAATCAAAGGGTAATTGAAAGTTTGTCAGACAACTTTGTCCCTGAAATCGCCACAAAATCATTCTTCCTCTTCAGTGCTTGAATTCAACAAAGTCCCAAAAAAATTCCTGTTCCTGTGTGTCCATTTCAGTAGTATGTCTTCATTAGAAAAGAAAAAAGAACTTCATCCAGTTCAAAGGTTTTTCTGTTTACTGTATATATCCAGTGAAGACAGGTACTGCTTATGTCTTTGTGTCAAAGTTACAAAGAGCCATAAGCTTCCAGTTTGCTGCCAGTTAAAAAGTGAATAGGCAACACTTGAACACATTCAAAGACAACAGGACGTAATATTGAATTTCCACTTCTAGGTCAGTCTTTGTTTTTCACAAAGATTGCATATGTAAAAAAAATAAGTTTACAACACAAATGAATTCCGCCAATTGTGAAAACCATTCAAGGGAGCTTAGCAGCTAATCAACATTAAAAATAAGTTTAAATAATTATTAGAGACTTACTGAAAAACGAATCAATTAAGCATGAATAAGACAAACAAACAGGCCTGGTTTAGACAATGAGGCTACAACAATTAAGTTAAATTAAATTAACGCACAAGTGAAAAATTGTGTATGTAAGTATGTTGCCTGGTAAGTGCGGTCTGAAATGTAATTAATGCCATAAAGATGATTAGTTGGGCTATTCCAAGACCCTTGAAACCTCTATGGCTATCTCCACTGGACAGTAGTGTGATACATTTAAGTTTCATTTCAAATGCTACTGCATTATTTCAGTATCTGTTTTGCACAAGAGGAGGGTGAACACAAGGTAAGAAAGATGGAGACTGAACAAACGAAAAATCAAAAACACAAACAAAACAAAAACACAAACAAGGAGACGGCTCCAGGTGGATGCTTGGTTTATGTCATCAGTCAAGCCTCACGTTCCCTCCCAAAGATCCTGGTTCCTGTGTGAGGACAAAGGAGGACAACAGTCCATTTTAAAAGTATGTGTGTGTGTGGGGGGGAGCAACAATAGCCAAGCTTTAATGTGACAGTGATCCATCCAACTTCATGCAGGCGGTTAAGAGATTTACATTAAAAATGAAGCACAATAAACTGTAAAAATTGAAAAATTTGTGGTTCCACTTGACTTGGATTTCACCGTGCAAATGTGAAAACTACATTCAAGTGGCCGGTTTTCACAATGAGAAGAGAATAAGCACAGAGAAGGACTGCCACGATAAGAGACCAGTTACAGGGTGAAGCAACACAAGCTCCATCGTGCCCTTTGACCTTAGGTGCGCCTTTGCTGTAGCACATAATGACTCAGAGTCTCACATCCTCAACTGACTTGCTGAGACACGACATAATTTCGGACGGAACGTCGCATGAGAATGACCACAATGGGTTAGTATTCATATTCAGGGTTTTTATCAGACAGGAGTTGAGGACAGTGTCTCTTTCACAGTTTGAATCTGGGATTTAGATTTCGCAAAATTGCTGACCTGAACGTTACTGGATTTTAGGTTCAGCAGTGTGCATTGGCATGAATCAGTCTCACTTAATCGCCGTTGGCAAGAAATAATTAAGCTCATGCGTATGGTTAAAAGAAGAGAAATGTAATGACCATTTTCTATAGAAACCCATGCATCACAATGAAGTGACTCTTTAGTGGGATTATATAATTCCTAATCTAATCTCAATGGATGAGAGGTAACAGCAGTGTCAGCAGGATCCAGCTCATTACTTTGACTTTAGTACGTCAAAGTAAAACGACTGGACTGTCGGGCCCCAGTGTCCCATTGTGGTTCACCATGACACGGCAGAGCCTAGCTGAATAAAGTGGTCACATCTCTCTTTCAAGTCTTGTAAAAGACAGGAAACGCGGTGCAAGCTGCGGTGCGCACAGAATCAATACTTGGCTGATGTCCCGTCCTGATAAAAGACAGAAAAAGACCTCGGCGATGCCCATTGTTGCACCTTACGTCCTTGAGCCGCAGGGCGGGGGCAGAAGTAATAATACCAGCAGGCTCATTCTGTCTGCCGCAACAATGAGGCTGTTGTTGATGGACTTCGGGGTATTTTGAGCCATTTTCCAGTCGCCTTTCGTACGTCGCGCTCGGCAGCGCGGAACTCTCGACACAGAGCTCGTCGTCTCGGAGCCCCGGGGGTTCGACCACACGTTAGCTCGCCGCTTGACAGGCGGCGAGCTAACGTGTGGCGACGGAGCTGTCGAGCCCGCGGACGCTTCCATGAACGATGTCGCGTTGACGTTGTTGAGAGAGGAGATGAGTTTACAGTCGCAGGGCGACGACGCCAGTCAACGTGCGGTAGCGCACGACAGCTCGTCGTCTAATACGATGCTGGTTGACACAGCTCTTGCAGTTAGCCGGGGCTAGCGGCGGGCTAGTCAACACGTAGACCACAAGCTCATGCAAACGGACACAACGAGGAATGATTAATGAAACATTTGGCCTCACCGTGGGTTCAACGAGAGGCTTCCGTCGGACATGTTCGCGTCTCGGTTCTCTGCTTGAACGAGGTTCACAAGTTAGCTAACGTCCCCGTGCCCCTGCGCTAACGAGGCGAGAGGAGCGTCGAGTCGACAAGACAACTTTGTACTTTGTTATTGTGATCACGACGAGCTGCACTGATCCCATCGCACCAGAAGAAACAAAGCCCCAGTTACCTCATCTTGTCCCCCTCGAGACGAGATAGTCGCAGGCTGTGGAAGCGGCGCTCGGAGCAGGAAGTGTCTGGAGACGCAGGAGCAGCAGCTCTGAGCGGCGGAGAGGAAATCCAATGGCGATAAGGAAAACACAGCAACGCCCACCGACATTCTCCAATCATTGACAGACCACCACTTCCTGGACTACGCGTGTTTTTTTCCAGGCCCACTAACTTCAATTCTGATCAGAACATTTGTGAAGTCACAGTTACGTTCTTTCCTCTTACGTGTGGAAAAGAAGAAGTCTGTAAACAAAGAGGTTTGTCATGCCACATTACTCTGCAGCCATGTCATCCTCTGATGCAAGCAAAGGACCCCATGGTCTCAGTAGGCAGGAGAAGCTTTCCAAATCAAACAAGAGACAACTCATTTTGTACAGCCAATTTTTTATTCGTATCAGATTGCATGGAAAACAAAACGACACTAGTTCTTGTAGCCACGGCTGGCTCTGCGACCACGAGCTCTCTCGAACTTCCTGCCCTTGGAGCGGATGTAGGGCCTGGAGAAGAGAAAGAAGTTCAATATGAGATGATGGCATCACCAACCAAACATTCATGTGTTCATGTATATGTTTGAATCTCACATTTTTCTTCCCAACAACGCTGCCCTACAAATTATTACAACCCAAACCCTCCATCATTTCAGTGATTTTAGAGTTAAAAAAACCCAACAATATTTCTCCAGAGTGATACCTTATCATTCAGTTTGTTCATGTTTTTCAATCCTAACCATCATGTACAAAAAAAGGCAAGGTTGTTGTGTTAATTGACATTGAGTGTAGTATTAACAATCCACTCATTGCATTACTTAAATGATAAAGTAAAGAGCTGAAACAATTAACTTTTTTACACCTGAGCCTTTTCTTCTACAAAATCTTGATTACTTGATTCTACAGAATATCAATCTCTTTGCACAGGACATTTATTCATTTAGAGTTATAACATATAGTTGTATAAGAATTGTGTTAACACTATGTGAATTTCACTAAAACTAGTAATGCTCTGTATATTGACCAGAAAGACAACCTGCTTCTGCATAAAAACTAGATCAACAGTTATCAAGTGCTTGATACCTTCAAATATTAAAACTTTGAAAACAAGAGCCAACTGATATTTCTAATTCTTCTTTACCATAACCACAACATAGAGTTTGTGTATTACACCATCAACAACACTAAAGAGAGTTGGAGTTAGGGTTTCTTAGAAACTTTACTGTCTATTTTATTCCCCTTTATGAAAAAGAATGAATGAGATGAAGACAAAGAAAATGGACAGTGTTGGAGACAAAAGCAGTGTGCTGAACGAAACAATCTAAATTGTGATTTTTTTTTCCCCCTCCCAGTTTTGAGAAGAACTGTGGATAATATCTAGAATCAAACTAGTCTTTGGTTCAACAATTTGCACCATTTTAAACAACAAAGCAGTAAAGACACTGGCAAATAACAGTTAATCTCAAGTATCATGTCTCAAATCCCTCATTCCACAGCCTTGAATGGCACATATCCTTTTTTACGTAGAATGTGATCATCTCAGTTCTTTTCGTCATTTTCAAATTTTATCATATTCTTATATATATCTGTGCATAGCTGAGCAACAGCCACACTACTGAAGTCAAATCCTTTTGTGGCACCAGCTCCTCATGTGCCATGCTGCTAACTCAGAATTAATCGTTTTTCAAATGTCACACACTTAAGACCCCAGAATTTGGCCTATCAACAGTCACCTATTAGGTACACCAGGTGTAAATGTCAAGAAGTCATAATCTCGGATGATTAGCTTTAAAAGTGAATTTAAACGTCTTAAAAATTTGGTTTCATTCAATCTTCTACTCTGGCCTCTATGGTAGCAAGGCCTCAGACTGATCAAAGTACTGGAGCAATATTATCAATTGTTGACAATGACTTATTTAAACATTTTGTAATGCGTTTAACAACAGTACCAACACATCAACTGTACACGTACTTGGTGTGGCTGTGAGGGGTTCCGGGGGCTTTTCCAAAGTGTCTGTACACCTCTCTGCCTTTTCGGGGTCCTGGAACAAACATGTTACAGAGTGAGATTTTACAAATGTTACACCACAGACAAAGGGCAGAATATACTTGTTTGTGGAGCACCTGAACCTTAATGCAGCTACTTTAGCTTTTATATAAATAACGGATTTAGTTACCTGACAGCAACACTGTGCCCTGTCCTTTGGGGGAAGCCAAAGCCAGCTGGTCAAAGGTCATCACCTGACCGCCTGCCTTCAGGACTCTGCGGCGGGCACCATCGGTGACCCTCAGAGCGCAGATCTGTGGGACAACAAACAGGACATGAGGACTTTTGCAAGATTTCCAACAACATCACAATGCAGAGGATCACCCTGGACCGATGGAAATGTGTATGAGAGAAAAAAAATACAGTAAAAGGATTAGTTACCTTGAGCTTAGGGATATCCTGAATCCTGACATCATCAGTGACTGTTCCCACAACAACAGCAATTCTGTTCTCACGGCCAGGCATCCTCATCTTACGGATCTGAGGAAGGGGAAGCAGAGCCATAAGGTCAACCATCTCCTCACCATCAATTATAGACAATTATATAATCAAAATCTTCTGTTAAATGTGTCATCATGGACATGGTGATAGTGATAACAATTGAGTTTGATCCAGTTAATTTCTTTGATTCTTCACAATAAGGAGATAATTTGTGTTGAGGCAATCAAATGAGCCAAATAGGGAAACGTATTGACAATCCATTCCAGCTAATTCACTCATAGCTTTATCACACATCTCTGAACCAGCAGATGAGACCACATTCACACAACTGAGGATGCACTGATACAACTTGCACCACATTAAGCACCTATGAGATACCAGTCCTGACTTTTCCAAGTCTGTATACTGTTAAAAAATATATCTTTTAAAGCAGGATTAGGGATGCTGCAAGGCTGAAAACAAACTTGTAAGGGAACCAAGACTGAACAAATGTAACTGCAATCCAAAGCTTGCACGTCACTAATTTGCCATGACAGACTCAACTGACTACAACTGGCAGCAACAGTACCACTGACTAGTGAGATAAATCTGTGGTGAACGGGGTGTGAGAAACAAGCCGTACCAGGCGGGAGATGGAGATGGGAGGCCTGTTGGTCCTGCTCATGAAGAGCCTCCTCAGGACAACCTTGTTGAAGGGAGCATTAGCGCGACGGGCCAGGAACCTGTACAACTGTCAGAAAAGAGCAGGATGTTAGAAGGTTAACATGTGGATAGACTTGTCAGTATTGAATTCAGATAGCAACAAATAATGACTTATACAGGCCCTATTGCCCTGATAAGTTATGAAGGTGGTTTACCTTGACCAGGAGCCTCAGATAGATATCCTGGCTCTTTGGCTCCTTTCTGTGCACCTTACGGTCCTTGTTGTGCCTGATGTCGACTCCCTTGAAACGTGAACAAAAGCACACGAAACCCATAAGAAGTAATTCATGAACAAGCAGCTCTTTAGAAGAATTATCTTCATTGCTTTTTTTTTTTTTAAATAACTGACATCTTAAGTCCAGGCTACAGTGCGGAAGTTACTGTACACTACTTCGAAACTGACAAAAATAGGAAAATAACTTCTGTATGAACGGAATTGCTGTTGCTAGTGAAGCAGTTTAACAAGTAGCAGAGAGGAGTGTTCACACGTTGACGCTCCGCGGCTAGCTTGTTATGACAAACCGGACTGTAACAAACCTACTGTTCATGGATACGACCGAGTTTAACATTTAGGAACAGGCGTAAAAAAAACAGTTTGGGGTATGACAGCCATTCCGCAAACCTAAAACCAGTTCCAAAGCTATTTTCTGTCCAACGTCAAGGTGTAATGCGGGCACAGCGCTAATGTCGGCACCGGGCAGGGCAAGCTAACATCAACTACATGTTCAAATAGCACCAAATAGTGGCACGGCTGCCACGCAAATCATGTTTACAACCGATAACCGTTGTCATTACAAAGATAACATGTTTTAATTCACAGGATGATCGTGGATACTCGGCGAATCGTGTTTAAAGATTTCCACTAGCAGCACCTACCATCTTGGACTCAGAGGGAAAAGGGAAAAGGAAGAGCCGAGGTCTCGCGATAAACAATGCAGTGAAATCTCTGGGCCCTGATTGGCTCGTCAGCATGCGCTTCCTGCGGTCCAAAGTCAAAACACCTGTGAGGATTTAGGATGGCGCCTCCAGTGGAGGAAGCGGGGGGGACAGATGACGGCTACTACTGATTATCTACTGTATAATTTAGATTTATGTTGTACATTTGTACTCATCATATTATCATCTTATTATTATCTTAGCTAGGCTTCATATACATCAACATGAACAATTTTGCTGTAAGTATAATAGGCCTATGATAAAGCCATTCATTCTGTCTGAATGGGTGGATTTGTTTTATTGTATTATTCTTATTTTTCTTAAAAAATATATACAGTATACATTTATTTATGCGAAATTTTCTTTATTTCTTTGCTCTGCACTAGGGATGGGCAGAACGTTTCCCAATACAATACCAAAGTCTTCTCATGGCTGTAACATTTATATCTCAGTTGCCCTTGTACTTGTGAACCATCATGACCTCTTGGGTTTACCATTAAAACTATGAGAGTTTAATAACATGCATGTGAATAAGTCATTATTAGCTGCTTTTGGCAATAAAAAAACATCAAAATTGATATCGGTAATCGAAGACAAGGTATCACCCAGGATACTGTTCTGTTATTTTTGTTGTCTGGTCTGTACATCGTAGTGCCACTGCTCTACCTATAGTTATACGTTGTTGCCCAGATCTGTGATACCTGTGAGGTTTCTGCCTCTACCACAATATAATGGGAGTGGAGTCAATTTGCCTCCTGTGCACAAAACATTGACAGACTTTCTTATTCTTTCTTTTGAGCAACAATTTCACAATATCAGAATCAGAAATACATTTTTAATCCCAGGGGAATCTGGTACTCTGGTCCCTTAATGTTTATGAGCCTGATAGCTAATATTTAATTTCCATTCATTCATACCTTGTTCATTTATCTATATGTATTTATTGCAAATACAAATAATACAAAGTATCAGCAGTAGAAATAACAGTAAACAATATCTCACTAACCTTTATTTGAAGTAAATGTATGACAATACATGTATGATAATAAAAACAACAATCTTGTATGACTGAAACTGTTCAGTTTATTATGTTCTCTGCTGTTCTCTATGTCCTCAAAGGAAATTATATCACCAATAAGTGTATAAGTAGGATTTAACTCAGATACTGTTGCACCCTATTTTACATTTGCATACAGTATTCTTGTAGGGAAGTCGAAACAAGACAGAGAGCCACCACAAACCCACAGCAGTGGGCCAATCAGACGATTTTTCTGAAGTAGGAATTCAAGCTTCATAATTAAATCTCCTGACTCTGCAAATGAACAGCTCCCTTAAATAAGCCTAAGCTAATCGCATTATTTTTCCACAAAAACCTTGCACAATGGAGCTGAGGATCTTGGGTTTATTCGGGTTTGTGCTGTTGTCTGAGGTGGCACAGGAAGATTGTGAAAGTCAAAGCGATGCCTCCCAGAAACACTGTTCGTGCCACAGGGGGAACCAGGGCAAAATTCACAGCCTGAAATGAAGTGATGATGAAATGAAAGAGATTAATAGAAATGTGTAACACTGCATTTGTGTGTAGACGTTCTGTATGTGTGCATGGCTGTGAAGGGGTGTGTGCAGCAATAACGTTAATAATAACAATGATACATAAATATCTTACCTGCATTATTGACCAATATACCACTCCAGCCTAGATAGATAGATAGATATAGATAGATAGATAGATAGATAGAGATAGGTAGATAGATAGATAGATGGATAGATAGATAAATAGATAGATAGATAGATAGATAGATGGTTAGATAGATAGATAGATTTAGTACATAGCATTTTGGGAACATGTAGGCATTGTTCTTGGTCTAACAGGGACAATGTTTATCATATACCTTGTACGATGTCCAGAATTTGTGTCTCCAGTCTTCAAGTGGGTCCTCTCTGTTTTCTAATAAACTTAACCCTGAAAAGGCAGAGGTGGGCGGTGAATTATTTTACTGAGCCTTTGTTGGGTCCTTCATTAAAACTCTCTTCATCACAACATTTTTGATATGAACAGGAATTTACATTCAACTATTACACAAAGACACATTACACAAAGTGGGTCGTTTGTGAGTAACCAAGATATTTTTTGAGGGGGAACAGGTAGAAAGGGCAGTTACCTTGGCAATACACATCAGTGAGGACACCGACAGTCATTTGTGTTCGTTCAAGGAAACTATCCTGATAGTAACTGAGTCCAGCCACATCAAAAAGCCACAGTAGCTAAATGTTGACGAGTTTGATCTGAACCACAGTCAAAGTATGTCTCTGTGAAACAGCTATTTACATCAGACTTGTTTTATCTAAGTTGTAGAAGAAGGCTATGAGGGACTGACAGTAAAATCAAAAAGTTTGAGAAAATAGCATCACAACAGACCAGAACTCCTCAAATAAGACCCAAACAGAACCACATATTGTTATGAAGAATGAACCCAATTAGACTTAAATGGTCACTGTAACACACTCACCAATATAAAAGGCACTGATGGTGAGAGGAGCTGCAACCAGCTGATCCACCACGACTTTCCCTGCCACTGCCCTCACTCCACCCCCTGGCAGCATCCGCTCCAGCCACCTGAGCCAGTGGTAGTTGAAGTTGGCATGGAAACAGAAACCGACGGTCGCCACTCGTGTCGTCTGGCACCAGTCGATGCCAGTCGAACCCTCTGGTGAGGACCCTGCAGCACGCGTCCCACCCAGCACGCTCTGCTGTATCACGTCAGCCGAGGCAAACAGAGTCGTGTATCCCAGGACGTTACTGATGTAGGGGTGAGCCTTGAACAGAGCCCAGGTTCGGTTCATGATGAGAAATCTGATCAGAGAGAAAAATATAAGATGAATTGATTAAAAGCCACTGGGTGTCATAGGTTTTAAACTGACACTTTTTTCAGAAAGTGAAAGGTTTTACAATAAATATTCAAATAAAACTGAAGGCAATACAAATATCACTCACTAGTGGTGTTAATGTTTGAGTAATATCCAAACCACACTGAAACCTACCTTCCAGCATGGCTTTCCTCGCCTTCTCCTGCAATTTCAAAGACCAAAGAAACACACGCTGCTCTCTGATTGGTTCTGTTTGACGATGTGGGAGAGCTGAGGTGAAACTACAAGACAGGTTTTCTCACCGGGTCAAAGTTCTGCCACTGTTGCAGAGAATATGTGATAAGACCTTTATCAGCGCACTGGAGAGGAATCTGAGAAAATACCACATGTTAGGAATGATAAAGAAGTGACCAATTTAGCAATAATCTGCAGCTGACAATGGAGAAGTTGTGGAAAAGTAGACTGTCAAGCTACTGTTATTTTGAATTTGTGTACACATAGGCTGAAAAAACTGTCTAGATGTACACAAATAATTGACTGAAGTGCCATTCATATTGTAGATGAGCCCATTGCACATATTGTTTTCATGGCACAGTGTGATTTATTATAACTGTCATACCTTGTCATGTACATAAAAGTCACTCAGACTCATTTTGCCCTATGACTGTGCAGAACAGTAAATGCTACTTACCGCAGATTTTCCTGCCGAGTAAAGTGTTGAAGTTGAAACACACCAGAAAGTTGGTAGTTGCAGTTGCAGCTCTCTGGTCAGAGGCACACGTGGTGGCCCTATAAATAGATGCCACTCCTGCAGCAGTGCTCACCACCCATGAGGAACATGGTGTAAGATGCACAAAATCTCAATTTCATTAGAGTGAAGTCCAGTTGCAGAGTTTAAAAGGGCCAGAAATCAGTCTTATATCAAGTGCCCCAATAACATTTGAAACAAGAGCACTCAGAGAGCACCCCCCACCTATATGCTGTTTCACCCAAAACTTGCATTTCCATATCCGTCTGACCTACATATATGACTCGTGCAATTGTGAGCAGCCAATAATCATTAATCACATGGAGGCAAACCATAATTGTGTTATTTTTCTGGGACAATATGCATGCAACCATAATTGAAAAAAACTGAAAATGTTATTCCAAATAGCTGTGCTGTGATATAGGTAGTGTTGAGAAGACTACAACAACCTAAACCTACAACAGCACTTAACAACACGCTTTACCAGTCTCATCTGGTGTTTTAGATACATTATGCCTGCTTTATGTTGGGTAGTATTTGTAGCACTGTAACATGATGTTTGTAAATTTGAAAGCATTAAAAACAAAGCTTTGGCAAAAGTGAAGCAGATAACAAAGAACCATCTACACAGAAACACAAGTCTGCTGTATTTACAGTTGCTATTTTTGAACAACCCCGAGAAAAATGTAATGGGGAAGAATGTGGAAGAAAAGATTATAAAATGAATGTAAATGAAAATGAATTCCTCTCTGTCTGACATCAGCTTTGTGGAGAGGACAGCCTGTTCCCCCACCTGCTGCCATAGATATGTTAAATTCTGTACTTGGAAGGTGTGCTATTGAATTGCAAAGGTCAATTAAAGCCACTAGCAACCATCTTAGCTCTTCCCTCTGAGAATGTGATAATTAGGGCCAGAGTTTACGCTGATCAATTAAGGGCTTGTTAACCGCCTCAACCGGTGCGTTTGTGGCTCTCAGTATTTAACAAGCTGCCTTTAGTGCGGTGCACAATGGAGACGTGTGCCCACACTTCCAGGAGCGGTTGACTCCTCAGATAATTGCTTTTTTTTTCTTTTCAGATGCCTCTCATCGTATCTCACTTCCTCTCCCACAATCAATTTGTCAAGTTGGATTCCATTCATGTGGATGGAAAAAAAGGGATTTTGCGCATTTGCGTTGAGCGCTCATGTCACTTGACTTCATCTGTGCACACAGGCCAGAACAGACACACATCGCCACACCTCTCTCCCTGAAGCCGCTCGCCTGCTCAGTCCCCAGTGCATTTAGTAGGTTTATACACGGAAACAGCATCCCGAGGAGGAAAAGGTAAGACAGATTTTCTCTTGGTTTTTTGATGCAGCTGAATATAACACAAGACTAAACATAACAAACAACATTAACTGCATGTTTCTAATCGAGCAAATCTCTAATGTGACTGTAATTATAGGCCGTGGTGGGACAAAAGCTCAGACTCTTTGCATTGGTAAAGGAAGCAATAACATTAGTTTCTACAAGTAAAATCCTGCATTCAGAAGTAAAA
Organism: Scophthalmus maximus; assembly: GCF_022379125.1. NCBI lineage: Eukaryota > Metazoa > Chordata > Actinopteri > Pleuronectiformes > Scophthalmidae > Scophthalmus > Scophthalmus maximus. The sequence goes on along the minus strand of NC_061515.1, from coordinate 13,161,529 downwards.
GTTCTCAATTTTTAGGTGTAAATTTTATTTAAAAATTTTAAAAAGTATAACAAAATGTCATTGTGCAGAAATTGGCTCTTGTCACTGTTACCTCTTCGTATACTATTGGATCACTATTGTCATTGGTGTGTAAGCAGCATTTTATATTGCAGCTTGCTGAGGTGGAGCCAATTTTAACGTGTGCACTGTAATGTTGGGTAGACAAAAGTAGAATAGTGCACTGTATTTTATAATCTCAGCATAGCTTTGTATATGTGGGCTGCAGGTTAACTAAGCTCAGCTGTGAAATAAATGTGATTGAGTTAAAAAGTACAGCATTTCCCGAAGACAAGGAAGTAGCATAAAATGAAAGCACTCAAGTAAAGGTTAAGTAAAGTGCCTCAAAATTGTTTTCAAGCCCAATAGTTGAGTAAATATGATTGGTCTTTATGTCAATATCTTACTTAAAATTGGAGTTTTGCTGAGTTCACAGTTAACAAAAAACTATTGCTCAGGGACATGCCAGCACTTGTATTTGTCTCGTCTCACCTTTTCTATCCTTGTTTCTTAATTTTGGCTCTTAAACTGTCACACCCGCTCTCTTTTCAGCATGCGACCATCTATCACTGTAACTGTAGAGCCCGGGTTGGAGCAAGGGGTCCCTTGGGGTCGTGACCTCTACACATTTGTAACTTCAGCAGCGGGTCACATGATGAGGACCCTACAGAAACCACGGAAGAACAGGCCGTCCAAGCGGCAGGTCAACCACCGTCGCTTTCTGCACAACATGATTCAGAGGTGTGGAAGTCCAGCTACGTTTGCTCCTGACAGCATCCTCAGGCAGTGGTTCCCCAAATGGGGGTCAGTCCCAAAAACAATCCCCGAGGTTACCAGAGGATTATAGGGATAAAATAGGAAAAACAATTTCTGTTACACAGATAGTAGTTAATCAAATAGTTTATCTCTGCTTCTTTCCTATTCAATACTGGATACTTCAACCTAAAAGGGGTTGAGTAAAAAATCTGTTAAAAATTCAGAGAATTAATAATCAATAAATTCTCTAGGTTTTGCTTATATATTAGTGTATTAGAATATTTTGGGAAATGCATTTATTCTATTTCTTGTAAAAAATTTGATGGAAACTGATACTATTCATGTGTCTGGAAAGCTATAGCTTAGCTTAGCATAAGGCGGAACAGGGGGACGCAGCTAACCTGGCTCTGTCCAAAGTCAATAAAACCCACCTAAATTATGATCACTGTGATGTTGCCAGGCAACCAGCGGTGACCCTCAGAAATAGTCCTGTGTTCAACCCTCTGTAAAACCACAGTGTGTTGTGTATATACTGTGGTTTTTGTATGAATAGAATGTAATGTGTGTTTTTATCAAAATGTCAAAACCTTTGGGAGCCACTATCTCATGTTAAATTTAGAAAATAGCTGGTGTTCAAATGTTTCGTCTTTCTCTCTCGACAGAAAGTTTGCAGACATAGAGGCGGCAAACCATCGACTAGCATCTGCTCTTTGTTTTACGGATGAGCAGAAAACCTTATCGTCTTTGCAGTCGCAGAAGCCAGCGGCTGGTAGCCCCTCCCAGATTGGCCATTTACAAGATCCGGAGAAATGCAGTGTGCACCTAGGTGCTGTTGGCATCTCAACGTCTGGGACCGATGTCTCTTTTGACACACATCAAACTACAGGCACTGAAAAGAAGCAAACAGACTCGCAACAACTTTGGGAAGTGCATTCCAAATCACAGCCCGACACCTGCACCACAGCAAGAAACAACCAGGGCGAAGGGAGAAAGAAAAAGGGAAGTGGAAATGGAAAACTGGTTGAATTCATACCTATCACCTCCCCTGAAGGGACAGACCATCACCACAGGGCAGAGGTCTTTCATACTGAGCATTGTGACAACGATAGTCCACTGAAGTCAATCAACAACCTCTCAGAAGACACTCAAACCGCTCTGCGGAACGCAAGTTTTAACCAGTTTGGCCAGAATATGGACATATCTCCTCCCTTCTCTCCAGAGCTCTCTCCGCTGTCTCTTGACTCTTGTGACTTCTCGATCCAAATGTTCACCGACATCTCGACCTGCACACAGGCCGAGAAGAGCATCGCTGACATCGCAGGGAGTCCGTGGGCAGACATAATGGATCTGTTCAGCGTTGGCAACAAGGACTCGGGAGGCTGTCTGGATGTAGGCGCCTATCTTCAAAGTGTGTGTGCATGCCAGGGTGATGTGGGTCAGGAGCTCGGTGCAGATGATTTAAGATTTGCAAACCAGTCAGACAGTTTCACAGAAAAGATGTGCGAGGATCTACACAATGAGGGAGATGAGCACAGATATGAATTTGGATATAGTTGCCAAGGAGACCAGGGATTGACGATAAATCAGACTGCAGAGACACAATCCAACACTTTTCAAGCACCTCACGCTTCAAACGTCGCCCAAAACCAGGTCCACGCGTCCATCAGCTGTCACTACAACATGTCACACCTGCAGACACACCAGCAACCCGAGGATGTGAGCTCTTGTATGCTGGTGAATTGTGAAAAAAACATGTGTTTTACACCATTTGAGGGAGTTGCTCAGTCATTCTCCGCCCCGCTTCATAATCCTGAGCACCGTCCCATACCAACACCACCACAGGAGCACGACTGGCTGTTCCCTGATATCCTCAAGGAAAGGTCGTCACCCGACTGCTAGGAAAACTTATTTTTTCTTCCATTTTCTGCAGGTGTGTTATAGAATGTGTGAGAAAAATGAATCATGAATCAGGCTCCACAGTGATGACATGCCTGTGAATGGGCAAAATGTGGTGCTTCTCTTTTAATCACAACACAGGAACGTTATTCATAGTCCGCCTCTCATGTGGAACATGACTGTCATTTCTTCGTTGTAACAAATCTGTTTTGTTCTTTTTTGGACCAAACCTTCGATGTGGTTATTCGAGCTGTGTGTGTTAGTCTGTGGGTTGATGACGGTGTATGTCCCAAATATGAATTGTTACTGTTAAAGTGGTGTCAAATATCTAAAAAGGGAATCAAATGAATAAAAGCTGTGTGACAACTTTATGTTGTCTTGTTTTGTGTGTGGGATATTTTGTATCATGTAAGCATGTGTACGTATGTGCTTGTGTGGACACAATTCCAAAGAAAAACACACACACACACAAGGATCAAAACCAACAACATATATTAAAGTTAACCCCAGTCAGATGTTTTATAGTTACAGCATCATTAACAAAAAAGGCTAAAACAATAATACATGTTTCCAAAAATGTCTCAAGTTCCACATTAGCCATAAACAAACACAGAGAGAAATAACACCTCAGAGAAGCACCGGCCTCGTCTCTTGCTACAGGCGAACAGAACCGATCTGTTCTCGTTCCAGCAGTCCAATTCACGTGTCTTCAGATTTTGGTCTATCAAGGCGTGACATAGAGATGATGATATGATATTTTAAGAGATTATAACATTTAAGTGAATAGTCCTGGGCAACAAATTGTATCATGACGCTCATTTGGCTTAATGCTTTGCCTCTTTGTTAATAAGTTATAACCCAAGCAGACATGATGTGCTGACAGTGTCTGACTGTGTTCGTCCCCACTGGTAGTGTGTAAAGTGCAGCATTTACACAACATTTTTAAAACAAAATCATTTGCAAATTGCTAAAATAAAATAATTGTACATACAGAAAGTAAAAAATGAACCCTTTAATTGGGCGTTAGATATATGTCATCAGAAGTCAAACTCTTTCTTGACCCAACTCGTCTGATCTCTCCTCACTTGTCACTAACTGCGAATTATGGTGACCCTGATATGGCAAAAAGAGGAAGCTGAAGTATGATACACATGGGATGCCAGGTCTGTTGAGTAACGTTCACACTTAGTGGTCTTGTTTTGTCAGTGCAATATAAACCTATTAATTCAAACAGAAGGAAGAAAAGAAAAAAAAAAAGGGGCAGTAATAACAACCCTGACAACAGAGAACTATTGTAGCGGTCCTGTGTGTCGTCAACGGTAAACACCAACGGGATCATTCACCCTTTGCCATAAAGTATGAACATAAACCTATTCAAAAAAACATTCAGAACAATTCCAGAAACATAAATTGTAAGTTTAGAATGGAAATCTTTGTCTTTTAGATCCAATTGAGAGTAAAAGCGCATGTGACATTCTTTCTGATTTAAGCAGCACGTCTCAGGTCATTAAAGGAATAGTTTGACATTTTGGGGAACACACCTGAATGAGCTTTTTTGGAGAGAAGCAGTTTTACGGGGGGGAATTCTGTCAGACAAAAACCTGGAGCAGTTTCCGCTTACTGTGCCTGGGTAAGAAAGGGTCTGGCAAATGACCGCTCGACTTTTACAATTCAGATTTTGAACTGATTTAACACACATGCAAGTGTTAATCAGTGAGCGTTACAGAAAATGTGGACAGAGCCAGGCAAGGTATTTCCAGGCTTGTGCTAAGCTGAGCTAAGTGGGGGTGGCTTCATATTTACCGCATAGACAGTAAAGAGGTAATGGACCTTCTCATTTAACTCTCGGCAAATAAGCAAACAAGCTCACTCACCAAAATGTTGAACTATATACTTCAAAACATTTTTCAGTCACAGCTTTAAGGCTGTCAAGATCCTGGACAGCCTTAAAGCTGTGACAGGCAACAGGTACTGAGGAAGGTCTCACACAAAACTAAAATGAATTTAAAAAAAAGAGAAGACCTTCATCCGTCAAATAATAAAATTGAGATGTTTCACCGAAAGGGAAAAATCTTTAAATCCACAGTTTCAGAGCAGGGTCGTCATCAAACCCCATGTGTTTGGTTCACATCCCCCCCACACACACATATAAGAGTGTGAGGTTGTTTTTTTTTAGTTTTGATATCTAGGGTAAAAAAATCTACTATTTGCTCTACTTGCTGTTTGCCTCATCAACATGAATTCCTCAGTGCCTCCATTGTCATTTTTAACTAATACTACTCGTATCTGAAAATGCTTTGAGTCTCGTGCTCACTTATCTTTATAATCTTCAACAAAGAGCTGCGAGCAGAGTGAGTTTATTCTACAAAAGCAATAATCCAGTAGAGTCACTGGATGATCGCAGAACCACTCACAAGCCTCTACTCCCGTCGTCTACTCTACTCTACAGCTATTCTACGTTTACCACAACTTTATGTCCCTTTTTCTCATCCGTACGCCCCACATTTGTTTAAACACAAAAGCTTTGTTTGATCAATAATTTACACAGTTAATCTGTAAAAAAAAAATTACAATGTACAAGATGCTTGTCAAAATAAAATGTGAAGTTTATCAGTCTAAAAAGAAGAAGAAAAGATCCATAGTCACAATTTGTTTTGCTTTGGATTAAAACATAAATGAATACAGCAGTAGTTGTGTGTTGTTGTGTCCAGTTGTTGTTGTTGTTGTTGTTGTTGTTGTTGTTGTTGGGGTGTCGAAACAAGTCTAAGCTGTCCAACATGTAACATGTAGCCCACGCCAGGCTGACGTCGGTGCAAGCAGGAGCAGAAATAATCAAAACAACATGTTTCTCCCACGAGTTATACAGGAAACGACTTGTGATCAATAACTTAAGGTCATATTTCATATAAATTATACAATTTAAAATTTCTGAATATGAATATGTTTAGACTTTAGTTAAAGAAACCATCTAATACTACTACTGCATTGTCTAACAACGTACCGATTCTAATCTATAGAAAAAGGATTTATCATTTAATCCAACTTTACTGCAGCAGGTGTGACTGCATGTACTGTTTTATATGGTCAAACTGTATGATATGAAAATGATATCAATATGTTGCTGAACTTGGTGTGAAGCTTCCCAGTTTGATCAGATATTGTCGTCTGTCCTTCAGGTATTTTTCTCTCCGTTTTTCAGATTATTCCAACTTTCAGGTATTAATTGACATATAAATGTTTGCACATAACACACGGTCTTAAAGAAAGTGAAAATCTCTCTTCCTTGTCTGTACTTTCTTTTTGTGTAACATTAATATCGATTGTCTTAACACCTTTCAGAAGTATTTTCAACCTCCAGCAGCCCTTTGTGAAATCAGATTGTATATTATATTCAATCCTCATCAACGGCTTAAACATGGCTTAGTTTTGAAAAACCTCCTAATGTAAAAGACAAGACCACCATGTTTTCTGCTCTCTAAGTACTGTACAGCATTATGATATCAGCTGGTAATAATTCACTTTCCCCTTTGAGCTCTGGGAGATGTAGTCTCGTTTCTCAGAAGTGAGTTACAAAGATGCAATGCAATGTCAGGTAGAATTTTCCAGTGTTAACGATGTCGCTTCTTATGTCACAGTTGTCACTAAATAAAAATGAATTCCAGTTGACCCTTTGTAACATCTCATTTTTTACATGTTTTCTGTTGTTGTTTAGAAAAAATGAGGCAAAATCAATTACTCAGAGGCCGTTATATAGTTAAAGCGCCTGACGTATGCATCTTATATGACTTGTTTCTTTTATAAACTACAGTGTTGTTTTGTAGTGTGTCACTCCTTCACCCCTGAGTAGTCCGGACTGTGTGTGTGTTTGTGTTTGTGTGTGTGTGTGTGTGTACGTGCGTTTAACTGATTCTACGTGTGCGTCACTCTGTGTTGTTGACGCTGTAAGGAGGTGGAGGGTCGAGGTTGTGCTCAGAGGAAGGGGTCGGGGTTCCAGGGAGTCCAGAGGAGGGAGTCGGAGAGGCTGGGGGCTCTTCCGAGTCAGAGTTCTCCAACGAGAAGTCATCAACCAATGCCCTGCGTCCTCTCATCGCCAGGGGCAACGGAGCACGCCTGGACAGAAAGAGAGAGAGAGAGAGAGAGACAGCTACAGTATGTCCTACAGTCAATCAGCTGAGTTCAGCCTGAAACAAACACAACAAATTTCTCGAGAAAACTACTGCTATTCAATTACTGAAATCCAGAGCCACCAATAACATTTTTCATGATTTAGGGTTAGGGTTATTAGTTGTTATTCTCGAATTAATTGATTGTTCATTCAATAAAATGACAGGAAATAGTAAAAATTCCCATTGCAAGTTTCCAGAACCATAATTGACATCTTCAAGTTGCTTGTGCCCAAAAATGGCAGCATGATATATCTGTTGTTTAATGCTCACAAAATACTAGTACTATAAATATATATATATATATATATATATACATGTCAATCAGTGAGCTTCAGAGGTGATAGCAGTCTGATTTTGTTGCAGTCTTGCTGTTAATGCCACACTAAGCTAACCGCTGTTGGTTGTAGCTTATGCCTATTTTTTTTTACTAAGAAAGCTGATAAGAATATTTCCTAAAACATAAAACTATTTCTTTAGCTATGTAAATGTGCTTATAGAGTCTCGACACAAGACACACGTCAAAAGAAAAATGGTGACCTACTTATCTGGTCTCCATTCAGGCATGCTGAGTGTTGGTGTGACGCAGACAGATGGACAGTGAGTCAGAGTTAGATGGACACAAATGGATGCAACAAAAAGAGCAAAGCAAAACAAATCATATCAAGTTAATGAGGGTTAAAAAAAGAAAATGAGACGACAATAAACAAAATGATTCAAACACAAAAATACATTCACATTCACACACACACACACACACACACACACGGGCGGTTACCTGAGCTGGCTGCGAAGGGAGGTGATCTCTCGTGTCATGGTCTGACCGTTGTCGGTGAGCTCCTCCAGCTCTCTCTGCAGCTTCCTCTTCTGGGCATTGGAGCGAGAGTTCTCCTCCTCCACCTCCTCCAGCTGCCTCTTCAGCTGCTTCAGTCGGACCATCGACTTGTCCAGCTTGAGGGGGGGATGGAGGAGAAGAGGAATAGAAGAACAGAGCGTATTGCAGAGGTCAGGGGGAGAAGTGAGATGGGAGGAAAAAGGGGCACGAGAAGACAGAGAAGGGGACGAGTGTATAAAGAGAGGGATTAATCCGGGAACAGGAGGACTGATGAGGATCAGGAGTCAGATTAAATCTAGCACATAATCACTGATGATGTTTTGGGAGCAGAGTCAGTGTCTCTGCTGTGGCTGAGGGATTTATTTATTTTCGGAGTTGAGTATGCTCTACCTTCCCAATAAATACACAGATGCCGTGGCAGGATTAGGATTAGGTTGGACTGAGATGGATAAACCACTCATTTTCGGATGATTTTTCAACACACACTGTGCCCCATGAGTTTAGCTGACGTGACCCCCCCACCCTCCCTTAAATGATTGTCATGCTCTGTCCCGGGTTATGCTACTGTGAATCACCTGAACTGCTATAGTCAGAGTAATGTCAAATTTCTTACCTGTTCTCTGTACTGGTCAGCATGTCTCCGCTCATCCTCTGCCTGCATCATCACCTCCTTCAGTTTCTTCTCCGTCTTTCGCACCAGTTTGTTGGCAATGGCTCGTTCCCTGAGATTCAAAGAGACAATTTTAGCAACCTGCCGCACCAGGCAATTAAAAACACATCTATCCAGGTAAAACCGGTTTCTTTAATTAAGTTTTAACAGCGTTAAACTTAAAGCTAATTAATTGGTTTATTTTACACGACTGTACATAACACAATGATGTCAGGTGTTTATATTTATAAACGTGTTTGTGTGAGCAATACTCTGATTGCAATACTCTGATTAAAAGGTTCCATATACTGTATCTACAGTACTAAAGAGGGACAGCAGTGAATTATAGCCCAATTGAAAAATCCCCCAAAGAAGTTAAAAACAAAGAGGACTTGGAGCTCAAGCTTGTTATGATTGGATTTTTACTGTACCTGTATAACGTCTTTTTCATTTATATATCACACATTTTTATTGGTCAGATTACAGGCACTAAATTAGTTTAAAATGACAAAAATATACTTGGAGAATTGGTCATTTAACTTTTAACATTAGTAAATTATATATTCCCCTGATTCTTTTTGCTTTCTATTTCATTTGTATGATTTTTAGTTACTCTCTGTTTTTAAATGTTTGTCTGTTTCTCTCACTGTCTCTCCTGTTCCAGTTGCTCATCCATTGATTCTATCTTGGCCTCCAGGGCGGCGACGCTGAGCCTGTGTTTGCCCCTCACTGCTCCCTCCAGGTCCCCCAGCCGGATCTTCAGCTCCTTGTTCTGCTTCTCCAGCTGATCTCTGGCCGCCTCCGCCTTCTGGGCCAAAGTCCTCTCTCCTTGCAGCTGCACGGTCAGAGTCTCCACCTGGAGCACGACGAGAGCAGCAGAGACCATATGTGAATGCAGACGTGGCGGAGGTGTGTGAGAGAGTGTGTGTGTGTGTGTGTCCAGTTCTATCTACCGTACCTGTAGAGTCGTTTTCCTATGTCTCTCCCCCAGCAGTTCAGCGTTGGTCTGCTCCTCCTCCAGCTCCTCTTCCAGCTGACTGACCCGAGACTCTAACCTCCGCTTCTCCTCACTCAACGCAGTTCTGGACAAACATAACAATTTGGTAATGGAACCAACTCACTGAAGCTACCTTTAGACATTCACTGAAGTCTGGACATTTTCCTGATATTTTCTGGAGGGGCTGTATGCGAGAATGCAAATGTCTGCAAATGTTGCTCTGTAAATTTACCAGAACTTTTCCAGCCAGATCCCTGGTAAAATTTCTAGAAAATGTCTGAGTGAGCCCATGTGAGAATACAGCAGATTCCCAGCGAGCAAGTGGGTGTTTTGATTTAATAATCAGGACTGTAACCAAAAAGCTGCTGTTGGCAACTGAATCATCGTCATGTCCTGCCTCCTGAATGCTCGACCCCCACAGCAAGGAATGTCACCGAAATGTTCCTGATGGTGTGAACACGTCTGACTCCGTCAGGCAAACGGAGTTCATGTCTGAAAACATTCAATGTATGACACAATATATGAGATACTAACTTTCCGGAGCTGCTGTTGATCATCTCGTCAGCCACCTCGTCTCTCTCCTGCTGAGCCTGTCTCCTGTGTCTCTCTGACACAGACAGCTCCTACACAGAGAAATGGATGCAGTCATGCACAACACTACCACTCAGATTAAATCAGTTTTATCATAATTGTTCTCCCGAATTTCACTTAATCACACACACACTCTCTCTCTCTCTCTCTCTCTCACACTCACACTCACACACACACACACACACACACACACACACACACACACACACACACACACACACACACACACACACACACACACACACACACACACACACACACACACACACACACACACACACACACACACACACACACACACACACACACCTCTGTCAGTTGCAGGACTTCTGCCTCCAGGGTTTGGATTTTCTTTTCGCTGTCTTTCGACTGGCTGATCACCTCTTCCCGGGTCAACTTGGTCTCATCAAGCTCGCGAAGAACTTCCTTCATTTGACCCTGTGACACACAGAAATAAATGTTAAAAGGGCAGTACGTCGACATGCATAGAAAATCAGTGATTGTGTGGGGAAATTTCTGTTTCACCTGCAGCCTTCGTAGCTGCTTCACAGCGTCCTCTTTGCCACGGGAGGCTGTCTCCCCCTGGGCTTCGGCTTCCTGCAGCTCTGCTTCTATCTGCTTCTTGGCGGACACGGCCTGAGACCGCTGACTCCTTTCCTCTTCCAGCTGGATCTCTAACTCCTTCACCTGGCATAGGAACGAGGACACGAAAAGTTAGAGTGATTTGCAGAAAAGGAGCAGCACAACATCTTCTATGATTTCCTTTCTCCTTTGCCTCTCTACCTGTTTGCTGAGCGCCCTCCTCTTCTCCTCTCCCTTCTCCTCGTTGGTGCCGATCTCCCTCTCAAACTGAGCTTTGAGCGCCTGCAGGGTGACCTCCAGCCTCAGCCTCGAGTTCTCCGCCTCCGTCAGCTCCTCCTCCAACTCCTGTGTCTGAACTCGCAGGTTCTGGGCTTCCGTCTCTAGGGACCTCCGAGTACGCTCCAGCTCATGGACCTGATCCAAAAGCAGAGAAGAGAGCGTGACTAACTGAGGATGGAGACAGAGAAAAACAAAGGAGCCCCAAGAGGAAGATTCTTACACTCTTGCCGACATCGTCCTGCTGGTTTACAAGATGCTCCATTTCCCCACGCAGCTGCTTGTTGATCCTCTCTAGCTCTTCCCTCTGGTCCTGTGCCTCCTACAAACAGAATCCTTGGGGATTAATCACCAGAATCACAGATACATAGCAAACCTCCTTGTATTGTCTGCCCTTCAATAGTTGACCTGCAGGGCTCGGGACAGCGCCAGATATCTTGTCTCCTTCTCTCGGTTGTCTGCTTCTGCTCTGTCCTTCTCCTCTGCCAGTCGAGCGCTCACTGCCTTCTCCTCAGCCAGACACTGAAGGGCAAAAAGAGTGAGGTAAAGTTAGAGGTCAGAAGAAAACATTTCAGTAATATCGGCTAACTCTTTTTGCAGCCTGTCCATAGGAGCAAACTGATGAGTCTCTAACCTGGTCAAACTTCTTCTGCCTCTTCTCAAGAGCCGTGCAGTTCTGCCTCTCCCTCTGCAAGGCCAGTGTCATGTCCTCGATCTCCTCCCTCAGACGTTCTCTCTGCCTCTCCACTCTCTCCTTTTCCTCCTCCTTCTGGCGCTCCCTCTGGACGGCGCTGTCCAGTTCTCTCTGAAGTTTCCTGCGTGTCTCCTCGCCGACTTCCACTGCAGTGTTCACCTCTTCCGACTGCTTACGAACCTCTGCCAGCTGCAAGAGGGAATATAGATGTGATGATTTTGCATCGTTGGTCTACTTTCGATATTTTCAATTATCAGTGGAAACTACAATAACACATAAACATGTGTTGATATTAATTGAATGACATGAACCAGCAGTTCCAGAGTTAAATAAAGTCTGTGTGGGTCTGATTTACCTGCTGCGTGTGAGTCTGGATCTGCCGGGTGAACTCTTTGGCTCTTTCCTCCTCCTCCTCAAGTCTCTCCATCAGTCCGTTCTTCTCCTCCTCCAGTGCTCGCACCCTGGAGGCCAGAGCCATCTTCTGACGACTTTCATCCTGCAGCAATTCCTGACGTAGAGAAAAAGACAAGACCGTTAGTCAAAGTGTTTTTAAGTCCTGCATTCAATGCAAACTATTGCTACTGTCTGTACAAAAGCCAAAGTTCAACATCACACCTGACCCCACCTTGTGTCTAATGTTTGTGTTTCAGTTGTTTTTTTATTACCTTTGCGTCATGTAGCTGGCTCTCCAGGCTGCTGACCTCTTTGGAGAGCCGAAGGGATTTGGTGTCAAAAGTGGACAAACTGCCGGAGAGAGACTCAATCTCACACTGAAAGAGACAGAGTAGGACAAAAAGATACATTTATCAACAGAAAATAGAATATGAAAGAATCTCGTGTCTGCAACACAAGAATCTGCTTTCACCCCAAAAATTTTACAAATATACTCATTGGAAAATAATGATTCAATGTCAGCGCCTTTCAAATTCTGTCGCACCTGTAGTTTGTGCACTCGCTCCTCCTTCTCCTCCCTCTCTCTGTCAGCCTGAGCCAGCCGGGCGCCGAGCTCCTGCAGCTGACCGTCAGCCCTCTTACGACCTCTCTCGCTCTCTGTGCGGCTCGCTTGGAGACTCTTCAGCTCCGAGGACAAATTCAGCCTCTCTTCCTCTAGCGTGGCCTTGGCCTTCTCCAGGGACTGACGTGACTGAAAGAGAATATGGAAAACGTGTGATGAGTGAGCGTGCGCGTTTACACAAATATGCGTTCTTAAGTAGAGGCGATTCTCGTACTCTCTTGCTGTTGTCGAGCTGTTCCTGGAGGTTGTCTATGGCAGCACTGTGTTTGACTCGGAGCTCTGATAGCTGGGCCTCATGGCGACGGGTTTCGTCTTCAACACATCGCTGGAGCTCATTTAGCTCTGCCTCTCGACGGGACCTGCACAGATGTAAGAGGACAGATTCGGTTAAAAATATTCAACAACCATTTTCTCTCATTTTGCACTTTTGTTATACTTTCTTTTTCAGTCTTGATTCAACAACAGAAATAAGAAATATGACCTTTTCAATTCCGAACTCTAAATTCGTGATAATTACTGCATCATTACCTTAGCTCCTGCTGGGCAGCTGTGGTGTCCAAAGTGTCCTCCAGCTCAGTTCTCAAAGCCTCCAACTCCTCCCCCAGGTCTCGCCTCTGCTTCTCTGCCCTTTCTCTCATCCCTCGCTCATTCTCCACTTCCTCCTTTAGCTCAGACACCTGGGACATGGCCTCCCTTAATGCCCTCTGAGCTTCAGCACGGCGAGCACCCTCTTCCTCCAGCCTAACAGAAACAGCAAGAGATGAATGGATGTCATTGTGTAAAAATTCCCAAACTGTCCCTTTTTGTGTTATTTTGTTATTATTATACGTCCTAGCGTGTCTTACCGGCCCTGTAAGGTGGTGATTTCCTTTTCCTTCTGAGCCAGACTTCCCTTCAGCTCGGCGGACATCATGCCCAGGTCTGACAGCTGCTCCTGGGTCTCCACTGACTCGCTCTCCATCCTCCTCTTCCACTTGTCCTGCTCCAAGCGACCCTGCTCCTCGCGCTTCAGGCGCTCTGCACACAGTGAAGCAATCACCAATCAGATCACAGCATTTCTATATTGACAACATTCAGATAAAGTTGTATATCCACCAGTTAACTACTGAGGAATTATGACTACAAATGATAAGATTGATAATTTTCTTTCTATAATAAAGTAAAGCAGTCAAATAAAAGGATTATAGTCAATTATTTTTTAAGCTAAATGTTGAGATACCAATTTTCACAATAATTAGATACTTCAAATTCTTTGAAAAAAACGTAACAATAATCAATAATAATGAATCATTTCAAACTTATAAAACATATATCAAAATACATTTCAATGCCAGCACAGGAGGACACTGTACTACATCAACAAGACTCATATCACTACATAAAAGACTCAGTTACATCACACTTGCAGATTGCCTGTAGAATGACAGTAGGACAGAAGTTACCCTCTAAGTCGGCGATGACGGCCTCCTGTTTGTTTTTTAGTTTGTTCAGGCTTTTGCTTTTCTCCTCTTCCTCAGTGAGCTGGTCAGTGACCTCACTCAGACGCTCCTCAAGCTGTTTCTTCTCCTGCTCAGAGAAAGATGACAATGATATTGCGCAGGGTTATGAAACTGGAATAGGAATGTTAATGCCACACTCAAACACACACTCAAACATTTGTAATGCGATGCCCACCTTGCTGAGTCGGTCTTTCTGCTCCACTGTATTCAGCAGGTCGGTTTCGAAACTTTTCACTTTGGTCTCCAAGGTAACCTTCTCCAGCAGGAGGCGCTGTCGGGCAGTTTCCTCCTCCTCTAACTGCTCCTCCAGGTCCTGAAGACAGAAGGAAGTGATGTAAGAGGTATGTCAGGTCAGGGGCAAACAAGACGAGGATAAAAATCTACATTCAAAGTACTTGTTTTCATGTCACTTTTACGAATTACGAACTGTATATCCCTCTTTACCTGTACATTCTGCTGCATCTTCTTCTTCTCATTGGTCAACTGCACACCCCTCTCCTCCTCTTCCTCCAGTCGACTCTCCAGCTCGCCGAGCACCTCCTCCAGCTCCTGTTTCCGATTGGCCAGCCTGGCTCTCATCTCCTCCGCCTCTGCAAACAGCTCCGCCTCCGCCTGCAGCTGGTCAGCCAGCACGGACTTCTCCTCCATCAGCTAGGACGTGACAAGAGAGAGGAGGAAGAGGAGTGATCAGTGAGCGACTGATTCATAGCAAAGTCAGAGCGTTGGGATTTCAGTACAGGTGGAAAAGGGTGGGAACAGTCAGCTGAATAAAATACAGTTTTGTTTACCTGAGCGTGTTTCCTGTCCAGCTCGGTGTAGTCCAGCTCCACTCGGGTGAGATTGTCCTTCGCCTTCTGGAGCTCAATTTCCCTTACCTGGATCTCGTCGTCCTGACGGGTCACCTGCAGCAGGGGCTTCACCTGGTAAGACCAGAACAAGCATCAGAGGTCAATGTGAAAGAAATCCCCTTTCCTGCATCTAGTGATTTCATTTCATGAATCGGACTGGTGTCATTCTTAATTTTCTTTGTCATGGATTGTCATGGATTTTCCAACATATTGTGCCTAATACCCAAACCGTTTTGGTTATTAATTATAAAATGTTTAATGTGAGGTGGAATGTATATTTGATGTGTTACATTTTAGCACAACTATTTAAATCAACATTATTTTTGCCTTAGTGTAACCGAAATACATTCAAGTAAAATAGAGGAATAAGTCAGTCTTTCAGCAGTTCCACTTTTATATAGATATCTGCTCTGTTCATTTCATGTCTATGGTTTGATTTAGTTGTGTTCACATTACCTTAGTGAACAGCCGCCACCACTGCCAGTTCCTGAGTTTGAGGTAAGCAGCACAGTTCCTCTGCATCACTCTCATCGCACTGAGCTGCTGCTGCTTCTTCAAAAAGGCTCTGAGAAAAAAATAATCAAATCACAATAAAAAATAAAAAAATCTCTAGTAATATCTAAAATGATTCAAAGTGGCAGATTGTTCCCTCCACGCATTAACTAGGGACAAAAGAGCACCTTTTTTCATGAATTAATATTAATGAATCTATGAATATTGCATTTTGAATTACCTTTAATTAGGTAGGTAACGTTATAACTTATGCCATTTACAGGCTTCCATGAGCTGTGCCAATAACCTGTCAATGCTGCTGCAATTCCTGAGTCACTGATAGCGGCTGAAAAAGATTAAATATTCATGCTCCTTGAAGAGCGAAACAAAAAACCACCTCCTAAACAGCAGCAAGCAAACAAGCACTCCTTAAAATTAAGCCCTGCCAGTGTTCGATGTTTGCCTTCTCTTGTCCCTTTAGTCTAATTTTGTAAAAGAGTGATGTTGACTGGTTGAGGACCTTTTTTTTTCTTTTTTTTTTACAAATAACAAATTTGAGTGAGATAGCAGAGTATGGCTTACAAACCAAATAAACTTCTTTCTATCGTATCTCTCACTCTCTGTCAACGTTTACTCTTTGGTTAGACTCTTACTTGCGTGCTAGGAAGCCTCTGGCGGCGCTCTGGAAGCGTATGATGGTGTCAGTGATCTTAAGGTCTCTCTCCTCTTCCAGGTGAGCGAGGACTCCAGCTCTGAAGAAGACTTTACTCTGACCAACTCTGAACAGGTTGTGATCGAGCTCCAAAGCACTGATCTGCACAAGGACATGAGTCTCAGTGGTTGGTCAATCGAACACCATGCTATATGTTTACAGCTCCTGAAAAAATGACTCACCATGAGTTCTGATGCCTGTTTGCCATCCATGAAGGTGCGAGGGATGGCGTTAGGAGTCAGGATCTCATATCTGGAAGACAAGTGTGATTCTGTAAGTGTCTGAGACTCCGGATGTAAAAAGTGTCACTTGCAGGTGCCAGAGAAAGTGCTTGAAGAAAACAGACAAATGGTTATGAAAGCTAGCTCATTTGTCATCCAACTGTGTTGAAAATAGTATTATGCCCTTGTTGTTGTTTGCCACACCTCTGTCTGAACTCCTGGAATGGGATGCGGTTCGGGAAGCCTTGTCTGCAGATACGGATCCCCTCCAAAACTCCATTACACCTCAGCTGGTCCAAAACCAAATTGGGAGACAGCTTACCAGCCTGGGAGAGAGGAAAGGGGGGGAAAGGAGACAAGCAGAAGAGTAAAACAAAAACAGGAAGAAGTCAGACATTTCTTCTAGTTCACACCAGGTTTCTTCCACACTCCTACCCCTTCTCCCCCTCATCCTGTTTACACGGCCTCACCCTCTTCTCATGGTTGGGGATGATACAGCGGAGGAAGTTGGGGTTGGTGTTCCTCAGTGTGGCCATAAGCTTGGTGAGAGACTCCTTGTACAGCTGACCAACAGTCCTAAACATTCCCTTCTTGGTCTTCAGCCCAGATGCTCCGAACGTGACCGGCCCGCTGCTCTCTCCTGACGACACCTGGTCCAGACCCACAATCCTGTCCACTGGACGAAAGCACGGAGAGCAGCGTCTCAGTTTCAGCAGCAATTACAGATTAAATAGAGTGAAAGTGAGTGCTAGGTTAGATTTATTTGGCATGGTTGTGTCTGAGGGAATGCCATGGCTTAATGATGGTATGTAAACATTTCACATCTGCTATCAAGGCTCTTGACAGATGATATCAGACGGTAAACCGTGGATGCGAAGCTCATTAGAGATGCAGTGGTTTGTTTTAGTGAAGCCAAAACCAATAAAGGACATTTTCTCACCCATATCAATCAATAAGATAATATAGTGACAGATTCTCAGTGCAACTGAAGTGCACAACAGCTTAAGCTTTTCCAGCTCAACCTGATAACTATGGACATGTCGAGACAGGCATGAATACAGGTTGGTCTTTCTAACATCATGATTAATGTATTTCTTAATTTCTTTTCCTGATTCGACAGTTGTATTGAGTGACAAATAACTGCATTGGTGATCATCCTAGACCAGTACTGAAGTTATTATTTAAGTATTTCTTAAGGGTAGTGTGCCAATATGTTGCTGCATCTCGAGAGCTGATTCAGGATCACATTTCTGCTTGCACATGATTGGTTTCCACAAGACTCCCAGTGGCAATTCTTCATGTCAGTGTTGTGCAACACAACTGTTATGTGATGCTGAATTTGGCTTTTATGACTAATCAAGAGCATGCTGCTACCTTGACACGCAAATTTCTACAAAAGCCAAGTGAATTACTTCTGAATAAATGTAAAAAGCTACAACACACAAGCACAGCACTGTCACTAAAAGCCAAAAGATGGTAAAAGAGCAAAAAGAGAGCAACTGAGCTAACAGCACATTGGCAATATGCTAAAAGAACTAACAATATAAAGCAGCACACGACACCACAGCACAAATATCAACTAAAGAGGAAAAAAAATGACACAAAATGGCACACTACAATCAAAGCTGAGCAGACAGAAAACAAAACAGTAACATGAGCAGAGGTGGGAGTGAGGAAAGCGAGCGTGACACCCAGAGGAGGAGAAAAACCTACTGTCGGAGCCATTAGCCTGTAATGTCGCATAGGAGTCAAAAAAGTACACACGGGGAAGAGTTTGGATATCTAATGAAGGTAGAAGGAGAGGACAGGGAGATGAGAGGGAAGGAGCAGTGGGCACCAAATCAGTGGAGAAGCAAAAGAAAAGGACAGGAGGGAAAAGGAAAAGAACAAGAAGGAAGGAGAACGAGAGGAAAGAAGAACAAAGCGGTGAGCCGAAATTAAGAGATGGTGGAAAGACAGCATTGTCGCATGATAGAGAAAGAGAGGAGAAATAATTATAGTCATGTTAGTACATTTTGAAACTTGCTTAAGAAATAAAGTTAAATGGAAATATTCCGCATTTGATATACATTTTTTTGCATACAATATCTGTGGAGACCATGAGTTAAAATGTGACTGTATATAGTAGTAGTGAAAGTATGTAAACCAGCCTCACCCTCCTTCCAGAGTTCTGAGACAAAATGATCAGAAGACTGGTGGAGCAGAGACGCCACGTTGTCGTTCAGAGGATCCATGTTCTTCACCAACCAATCATCTGCCTTATAGTTCACCTGAGAGTAGAGAGGCCAGACGGGGGAGAAAAAAGGTGAGATGTGCCTTTATGTTGGATGGTTCACCTGAACGAGAAAGATGAATTTCACACCTTTCCTGCATAGTGAATGATAGAGAAGTCAGCTTCCCCGCGCGGCTGCTTCGACCTGAAGAATTTTGGATGGCTGCCTTGTTCGGCAGACACCTTCTCCACAAATGAGCGGTCTGTCGCCCGAGGGAACCAACACTCTTCATCCAGCAGGGCCAGAACACCAGGCGGGTGGGCCTGACAAAGACAGGGGGGAAAAAAAAATATATCTATTGTGACATAATATGTTGATTTTAAAATTCAAAACGACAGTTCTTTAAAAAAAACACTGCATTTCTGTGTGTATGTACCGGTTTCTCAATGAGATCGATGCAGGGCTGTAGGTCCAGGCCAAAGTCGATGAAGTTCCACTCGATGCCCTCCCGCTGGTACTCCTCCTGCTCCAGAATGAACATGGTGTGGTTGAAGAGCTGCTGCAGCTTCTCATTGGTGTAGTTAATGCACAGCTGCTCAAAGGAGTTTAGCTGCAGAGGAAGGAGTCAGGAAAGCAAACGAAGAGTCAATACTTCATCAAGTAAAGTAAACTAATAAAAGACACACTTGTATGTCTGATCCTTGTGAGGACATCTCACTGTCGACACATAAACATACCTGGAAGATCTCAAATCCAGCAATATCAAGGATCCCTATGAAGGAGGCCCCTTGTCTCTGTCTGCGGTCCAGAGCTCTGTTGACCCTGTGCACCAGCCATCTGAACAAACGCTCATATGTGGCCTTCCCCAAGGCCTCCACAGCAAAGTCAGCCTGTAAGAAGAAATACCAGTGTTTCCCATTAATTACATAGACTGTGGTTGGCCTCGCTCTCTCTCACCGGCAATGGGAGATTTCCCGCCACATCAATGGGCGGGTGGGGGGTCAAAACATTATGGCCATCCTCAGCAGGCAGAAAGAACTCAACATATCATTGGTAGATTAGCTGTGGCCGTTTCCGCAATGGGCCTAAAGGTCTCAGTAGAAAGGCAGACCTGCGGTGTAACACCTGGCCCTGACAAGCTACCGCCACTCCACAGATACTCGTCTGTTTATCTGCACGTGTAAAAAACGAACATCTAAGCTTAGGAAATCGTACCTGTTCTTTCGTCTGGGCCTTCTGCACGTACTCCCGACCCACTTTGATCCGGGGCGTGAGGATGGCCCGAGTGAACTCTAGCACGTTGATGCCCAGAAGATGGCACAGTTTCTGAGCGGCCGTGTTATCAGGCATGGACGCCTGGTCGTGGTTCTTCTCCTTCATGAAGGTAATATTGCCAAACTGGAGCACAGAGGAGATCACCTTCAGCATGGCTGAGAAGAAGTCAGACAGGGAGAGGGAATATGACTGATAGCAAGGCTGAAATATGCAAGAGGCAAACTATTCTCTGTCCTTCTCCCATCTGTATCATTTCCCTCTCTTACACAGTAACTCTTCTGGGGTGAAGCCCATTATGGCCATAGAGTCCATGGTCTGGGTGAAGTTCTCTGAATCGCTCTGACCAGGAACAGGGATGGAACCTCCGCTGAGAAAGCGGTACTCATCAGCTGTTCCTAAGAGCAGGTCCGCTAAGGAAGGAAGGACAAAAGGTGAAACTGAGAGAGCTACGTAAATATGTCATGGATATTATTTTCCTTGACCAATGATTACAAGAGTAATACACTGTATAATTTGTTTGTATAGCCATACATCACACTTGGTCAACCTCCGTCTTTTTTGCTCACCTCTGGTTTCATCTGAAGCTCCGCACAACATCTGGTAAAAGATGTGGAATGTCCTTTCATCTTTGGCCTGACGAGTGGCCCGAGACTTTTCAAGGAGGTCTAGATTCATATGTCATGGACATGAACAACCAAGAATAGCATAGTAGTGCAGTTTCTCATTAGTTCTGATCTATCTCACAATTTTACCTTTTGAGATTAGGATATAAACAAAACAATTAAGTACACAAAACCTTGTCGCTATTCATGCTGATCTAGAGACCAAGGGATTCAACGTGTAAAAGGATACAGGTCTCGATGTTGGCACCGACAATGTAACCCGCCACATCAAAATTAATGCGGATGAATTTACCCTGAAGAAGGAGACGTTTATTGCGACCATAAACATTCAAACATAACACATTGAAATTAAAAAATATTCAGGGGCAAATGAAAAAATTAATAAATCTAGACAGTTCTTACAAATCTAGAAGAGTTGTCGTTCTTGACAGTCTTTGCGTTGCCAAAGGCCTCCAGTATGGGGTTGGCCTGCAGCAGCTGCCTCTCCAGCTCGCCCTAAGAAACACAGGTGACTTCAGATCAGCTTCACAATACTACTGAGATACAGAGGCTCAACAATAGACTTCCATAGGGACTATCTACTAAAATGCACCATTTAAGCCTGCTGTCTGTGGACCAACCATTGATCTGTTATGTAAAAAAATGAAATAAATGCATGACTCATTTTTGAAGAGCAGTGAAACAAACTGGTGCATTTTAGGGCCCAAAATAGCATCCGCAATGCAAACCACTGCCAGACCCCGCAACAAATGATTCTCAACGTCAGTAAGAGTAATTGGGCCCCCATTACGTTAAGCAATCAATAATGAGGTAATCAATCATGTTTCACGTTCAACTTATTAAAATTTAAAGTCTTAACTTATCAAAAGATAATCTCTCGAAACCAACTAACACGAGTCAGTTGAGAACCACTGTTGCAGGGCCACGAGGGAAACTGCAGCTTTAGATGCCAACGTCACACGCAAGCTGCATGTTGGCTGATCCGAGCTAGCTGCAATGCATTACTGCAGTGGACGCATTACCAGTGCAGCAGCCGTCTATACAGCAGCAGCAGCAGCAGCCACTGACAGGTGTCAAGGGAGATACTGTTGGGAGGGGAGTTATACTGTAATAGCAATCGCTAAAAGCAGACATACACAAACACACACAGAGCAAGAGATCAGCAGTTTTTGCAGTGGCGAAACCGGTAGCAAGCAATGTGTACATTGGACACATTGACAAAACCACACGTTTAAGTGTTCCTTGTTACACACACACGTACGTGCAAAAAAACAGCCACAGCCACACCCACTCCCAAACCTGTTCATTCAACTGCATTAACACAAAACCACCTGTCTCACAGTTCCACAAATACCTGAGGACATTTACAAGTCACTGGGAATGGGAAACTATAGGTAACACCAGAAGAAGAGAATGAAACCAGACAAAACTAGAGCACCCCAAACCAGGGAATTCTTCGATTAAGTTCGATTCTCGTGACGTAATACGAGGAATCATATTGGCTCTAGAAGAAAGTTTCAGATCAACAAAATCCAATCTCAAATGAATACACCACAATTTGTCCAAATACTTTCATACTCACATATTGTAAACTCTGACGAATTGTGGGAGACAAAATGAAGTTTTGGGGGAGGGGGAGAAGAATGGGTGGAAGGGTAAACATATGAATGGGATATACAAAAAAAAAAGACAAATAAGACAACAATAACAACAACAAAGGAATACAAAAAAGTAAAACCTTATGTACTAGACAGTAAAAGGCTCGACAGTTATGTGGAGTCACATCGGTAGTTTGAGGTTACTCTGCTGAGTTAGTCAGGATCATCGTGGAGAAAAAACGGAGGGAAGAGAAGCAAGTGGAAGGACAGAGGGAACTCACCCTGTTCACCATAGTGCTGCCTCTTGTTAAGGACCGAGAGCCATCCATCTGAGCATGCAGGAAGGAGAGGAGGGAAATGCAGAGAGAAGAGAGTGAGGGGGGGGAAACAAGTGCTGGAAGGAAGGTAGCTCAGAAATAATGATGAGGAAAAAGAGAGATCTGGCTGACAGAGATAACCCAACTCTTAAGGTGAGATGAGACAGACTTAGCTGTATCTGCAGGAAAACACATGACATAGTAATTATAAGATCAGTCATCATGGATAAATAGATGAAAAAAGAAAAGTGATGCAGGGTCAGTAAATTGTGATTTGGTTAGAGAAGAAACAGTGGATTGTAGAGAGCAACCACTTTAAACTAGGCCATATTAGGTTGAAGGAACCTGCACAATTTTGTTCTGTCTTTCTGAGACATATACTCTATGAGAAGATCGATACCACTCTCTTGTTTGTGCCATAAGTACAGAGTTGCTCCGACAGAAACCAAATAATAATCATAATGTTAACCAGCTCTATTAGAAGGAATTAACAACGATTACATACATTTGACATTATGCCTAAATTCAGTATATTGGTTAAAAGAAAAACTGCCATGGGAAGGAACATGTCAAGGGCAACAAGCTGAAACAACTGTAACAGGGATCTGATGAACCCTAACCCTGTTAAGAGGGTTGACATGCAGCTTTTGAAGCGTTATTACATGAACTGGTGATTCACTAATTTAATTCAATATTCTTTTGTCATTTTATTAAACAATCTATTATCTCCTGTGCATTGCAATAATGTGAAAAAAACCTTTGCTTGTCTTCTACTTAGAATCATCCTACTTTATATTACTTTTCCTTTCTCTGTTCACCTTCACCATCTTTCCTGTCATTTCCCTCCTTACAATATTAATGTCCCTAGAAGGCCCCTTCTCCTCGTCATATGTCATTTTTCCGGCTTTCCAGCTCTTCTGTTATTCTTACTCATGTGGTGTCAGATGGTACTCTAGACGTACCTGCGCAGCATCCTTGTTCCTACCAGGAGTGCCACTCTTATGGGAGGAGGCAACGTGAGCCAAATATTGGATGACTTTCTTAGTGTTCTCAGTTTTCCCAGCTCCAGATTCGCCACTGGAACACACACATACATACAAAACCAAGTAAGGGACACACGTGTACACAATAAATACAATTCTCTTCCCAAAATGGTAATCTCAAACACATGGTGTAAAAAAAAATATACATATATATATGTATATATATATATATATACATATATATATATAGGGAACACACAGAAAGTGTCCAAACTTGTTACACCCATGAACAGAGCCCTTGCAGTGCATTCAAAGCCACAGATCTAAATAGAAAGCAGGTGCAGAGGACACAGACTGTGTCAATACTGTTGCTCTTGGAGAAGAATGAGGGAGAATGGAGCAAAAATAGCAGCTGTAAAAGATCTAAAAGAAGCAGACACCTCGTCCCACATACACGTTGAAACTGATGCAGGGGGAACCGGAGACGGACGGCGGGCCCTCAGGCAAACAGATGATGGGTCAAGACAGACGGGACCTTTATTCATAAAACAGGCCTTAAAGCTCAGTTCTGATGTTTTGCTCCGATCTGAAGTTTGTGTGACTCACTGAATTCAGCTGTAAAGGGCTCATTGTGAAACCCAGTATCGTTGCCAACAAATTAACATTTGTGATGCCCTGTTATCTCAATGCCTAACACACAAACGACATGCACTGTTATCACAATGTCTTTGGTCATCCCTCTTTACACAAGTGAAAAATATATGTCAGATCTACGCAGCATGAATAAAAAAAATCTGTTTTGGTCCACATTTGCTTGAAATCTGAATAATATATTTCAATCAAATACATAACTTGCATGCAGGAACTAGCACATACCATAAAACGAATGCACAAACACTCCAGAGATCTAGACACTCACTCTAACCCCTACAGAAATTTCCCTCATGGCAAATTACAAACACACACACACACACACACACACAGAGACACACCCAGACGCGCACACACACACACACACACACACACACACACACACACACACACACACACACACACACACACACACACACACACACACACACACACACACACACACACACACACACACACACACACACACACACACACACACTGACTGAATGCTACTCACGTGCAGAGGATCGCCTGATCTTCTCTGTCTGTGAAAGAAAAAAACGTTTTTGAAGTCATACTGGAATTAAATTACATCATGTATACAATCCCTTTCCCAACGTTGACACCCGCACCCAGTCAACAACAGGTTACAACCCGACAGACAGACAGACAGACAGAGACTGAGCCTCCATCCCCATTACCAGGCACGAGGTGCCCTGGATGCCCCTGTTGGACCTCACACCTCACATTTTGATGTTTAATACATTATGTGAAAGCAGCGGTGGCGTCACACTGGCCTAATTTCCGACTGTCTCACTCCATCTCACTCTTTCACTACATATTACTGTGGAGAGAAGCAGGTCACCAGCTGAACTGGTCTCTCCGGGCTGCCAGACCACACGATGCTTGGTATTCACTGGGTGGACATTGTCTGTTGTCTGATTCCCATGCGTTCAGTCTGGAAGAATTCATACTGGTCCTACAGGTTCAATCACTGTGGCAACACACCTAGAGCCTATGCTGGGGGGGGGGGGGGGGGGGGGGGGGGCAGATGAGACACAGAGTCTCATCTGGCCTGTCCTGTTATCTCAGGAAGACACCCTGAGGCAGAGGCATTGCTCAATCAACCCTTGACTGCTTTTAAACGGTTGCTGGGAATTTTCTGCCTCGTTTCATTCACTCAACGTGACAGGTAGGGCCTAGAAAATACCTGTCCTGCATTGTCGTCACTAGCATATTATGTGGGTACTATGATTACCACAACAAATATTCAATGGCATGATTGAAAGGAGTGCCACACCTGGAATTGTCTGTTGGGAAAAATACTCTCTTACCTATTTTTTGCTTTTTTTTTGAAGGGATAAGAACATACCACACCTGCAAATTGCGTTCACGGTGTGGCTTAGCGATCAAAGATCACAGGCGAGATTTAGCACCACATTCCAGGCCAGCTGAGCTGATAGCAGATGTATGGGGTTGGCTATGGTGTCAAAGTTAGTCAGGGGTCAGAGGTCACAGATAGTTTCGAGTACCTTGTAGCATGCTGCGATAGGCAGCTTCTGATATGGCGTAGATGTGCGGGGGCATCTCGTGGCGTTTTTTGCCCCGGTACATCTCCACTATGGACTCTGTGTAGACAGGCAGGTTCTTGTAAGGGTTCACCACCACGCAGAACAATCCTGAATATGTCTGGAAAAAACACAGAATGGAGAGATTTGCTAGACCTCATCTTCAGTACATATACATGGAGACTTTTATTTAGGATATCGATCCAGGCCAAATACTGCTGTCTCATTTACTTGTGGTTCTGTTTTTAAGGGGTAAGTATACACTCAAAATGTTTTCATGTAAGCCATCTGTTTTTGAATATGGACATTATTTCTGCATTTTTGTTCATTTGGTCTAGGTGACCGGAGCCAGATTCCAGGAGATTGTCTCTAATCTGCTGCTGTGGGTGACTCGCCTGCAGGTGAAGAGTAATCTCACTGAACTGTCGCTTCAGTAAAAACTAAGGCAGAGAATCAATAGTGATCTCAAGCCCAGAACACAGTTCTGTGTTTTTCTGGATTCAAAATATAACGCAGGTTGGCACGCAGGTTCTCCCTGACTACTTATTGTGGCATAGGCTAAACGGAACACCTTATGCAAACATTCAGAGTTAGGTAATGATGGTGTGGAAATTGTCACAAGGATTAATATCAGTTTAGCAATGTACAATACAACCATTCTAGAAGGAAGGAATTTAAAAATAAGATACAATTAAAGTGACAAACTAACCCATATGCAACATACATAACATCAAAACATATATTTGTAATTACACACAATCACAATAACAAAAGTCTGCATCACCCACTCATAAAATGCACAAAAACATTCCCACACCAGATTTGTATAAGTGCAGCATTTCTTTTAGGATTTACCAATGTATGATTCATTTAAAAAGAAACAATCGTGACTCATCGAAGGGCAGCCAATGGGCACATTCTCTACACAGTGCCCAGCCGCACCCAAACATTACTAATCTTGTAATTTCTTTTCTTCAACTGCAGCGAAAGTCATGATTATAAAACCACTTCATCTTATCGCATATTGTAACACTCCGTCTCTGAGCAATTCCAACAATCCTGCTCCTCTCTGTCCATCTCTTAACCTTTTCCTCTCAGCTACATCTTTCATCATTCATCACATAAAGCGGTAACTGCATTTATCTACATGCGCTATTTTACTTGCACATACTTCAGTATATACATAAGTATCATATCTCCTTTTCATACCCTCCTAACCCTGTTCTGCCACAGAAACCAGAGACGCCCCCACTACCACCACACACTTGTGAGCAACTTTGTAAACTGACTCCTCTCTCTTACCACCCCATATCAGTTAAACAGCGAATGCCAGAGGAGCTGACTGCCAACACAGGCATGCACATAACATCAGACACTGTATGTATTCACAGACTGCTCCCCCTTCATCACTACAGGTGGACTGGTGTGAGACACATATCAGATTTTTGCGGTGTGTATGCGTTCATCTTCTCATGCTTTCCCGGTTTTGTGGACTCACGTAGATCAAACCAGAGTAGTATCTTTCTCTCAGGTTGTGCAGCACAGAGGCTTCGTTGAGGCAGGTGAGGTCGGCCATGTCCTCCACTTTACTGAAGCGAGGAGGGTTCATCCGCTGCACCTCCTCCCTGGACAGGGTCAACTTCCGCTGGCTGTCTGTGAGCTCAACCTCCACCTCGTCGCCCCGCTCCTCCCGAATACTGGCCGACTATGATCAGAAACATAGAGATATTAACAAAGAAATTATTGGAGACAAAGGACCAATATGAAGAAAAAAACTTTTAATCTGCCACAGAGAACATCAAATTTTCCTTTTACCGTTAAGATTAAATTAATCAATACATAAAAATGTATGTGTTGAAAAGAATCGTGTAAATGTCATATTTCAAAACATCTTGATGTACAAATAAATTGTTGTTTGGCAGTTTACCAAACACAAGCAAGTTTCAATATTCTGACAATTTTCATTCTGCTCAGAAAATAATGGATGCTAGTTGCTGCCTAGAAGCCGTCGAGCTTCAGTTTGCTTTGGAAAATTGTGGCTGTGCTGTAGATTTGTAGGTGCTGGGCTATAACGCATGAAAAAATTGGCCTGTGTTTTTTGCGTTATGAAACAAAAATATTGAATTTATATTGGTGATTATGTTTGGCAGAATCTCTGCCAGTGATCTTTCAAGCACGAGCAACAGACCAAGATAACTTGTGACAGAAAATAGAAGCAATGACCTCCTTTGTCACACTGTTGGTCTTGTGCTTGTTGGACAGGAAGTAGCATATCCAGGGTCTGACCAGGTCACAGGACTCTGCTTTGCCACACTTTATTGTTTCTGCTACTTGACATGCACACAAACACACAAAGTACTATATGTGTATGTGTGTTGCGTGCATGTGGGTGTACATTAGTCACAGATTGAACACTACATACTCAGAATGTGAAGCTGGATAAGAGCCTGCGTGTCTTTGTGTGTATATAGTGTATACTTGTGTTTGTTCTGTGTGTGTTTTTGTCCAACAGTGCCATTCTCAGATCATGAGTGTAAAATGAAGACAGTGTCTTTGCAACGGCCTCTTTAACATTAGGAGGCTGAAGGAGAGTATTGTTCTATTCATAGAGCTCGCTATGAAACCAGTCCAGCAGAGAGAGGGAGGCTTAGAGATAGGACTTCAAATTCATACATCACATCCTGCAGTATTCACCAATGAAAACTTGAAATGTGCATTACACAAGCGCTAAGACAAAGTGGAACCTATTATTATTATGACAATGGTCTTGTGATACTCATTAGACCCAAATGTGTTAGAGAGCATCACAGGGCATTTAAAAAAATCTAACCGGACGAGCAAAAGCATTTGAAAAATTGCGGCGTCATGAGGATTAAAAAAACAACCTAATTAACATGATAGCATACATATAAATACACACACCATGTACTGCTTTGCCCCACCTGTTTTGACACACCCTTCAGTGGAAGGCACATACTCTGGGCTAATAATTTACCTGAGGGTTAATAGTGAGATAGTCAGAAAAAGAGATGTGAAAAGTAAACTGCCGTTAAACTCTGAATTTCAACTTGTTTAATCTCTTTAAATCCACTAGTTTCTCGAGCAGATGTTGGTGCTTGTTGGAAACAAAAGGCCATAAGGTCACACATTTCTCTTCTGAGTGAACAACACCAGCTTACTTCAAAGCCATGCTTCTCCGATGGCACCCACACCAGCCTCTTTGCTGCCCAGTCGGCCTGGCTGGCAGCGGAGAACGAGGCGTTGGAGGTGGGAGACCCTGGCGGCGCCGCCCCCAATGACAGGAAGCGGGTGACATCGTTGACACCACCCCCCGTTGGCCTGGACATGGTACTACTGGCACTAGATGAGGAAAGAAGAGAGGAGATTTTTTTTAAAAGGGGGACAGTAAAAAGTAAGTTTGTGTCGAGCCACTACTCCTTCTCAAGTGGAAGGCTGAAAACTGGAGCATCGTGAATGATGTAAAGGACTATCAGACAGTGACACTGATGTGAGTCTGTGTCAGCGCATTACACACCCGCACGTATAGGAAAAGCAGTAGTAGCACGCAAGTGGCAGGCAGACCATATCCAGCCGAGACTGGGCCAGGGATAGCCTAATTGAAAGGCACATCAAATCAAGGAGAAGACAAGGGATGGAAGAAAGGCAGAGTGAGAGAGATCTGTGGGTGGAGGAGTGGAGAGATGGAGGGATGGAGAAACAACAAGATACATCAATCGACTGAGTAAACTGACATGACAGTGAGAGGGGGAGGGATGGCGAGGGGGGAGGAAAGGGTGGGACAGCAGTGAAGAGGAAGGATGAGACTGGACTTGATCTATTGTTAACAGAAAGAAAAAGAAGCATCCTTCTACTACAGGCCTCAGCAGAGATACAACTCCGACCAGGCCTTCTACTGAGGACTAGTGGACACAGTGGAGCTAAAATGCTGATTCACCCTCAGGGGCTGATATCATGTGAGAGAGGAGGTGACTGTAGATAAAAGTGGTTACTACACTGAAACATGAAGCAATCTCCAATCAGGGTGACTGTAATACTACGACAGGGTGTTTCCAGATTTGCCTTGACAACTGAGAAATCATGCACAGCAGTAATTCTATGAGAAAGTTCACTTAGTGGAGAGAAGGAGAAACTCGTGACTGTGAAACTTTTCCACTGAGTTGTTCAAGACGAACTACACTGACCCTTTAACAGTGACTGATACTGATATAAAGACTGAAGATACACACCGAACCCTAAATGATAATATCATACACACATTTTGAGGAATATTTTAATTCGCAGAAGACAAACGAAGCTCCAGCAAATGTCAATGCAGGCTTCTTCTACCGGCCTGTGTGGAGTGTGTTTGTTAGGCGTTAGGCGTCTCCATGCCTCAGCAGGTATGTCATCAGTCCTGATTCCTGCTATGCATCAGTCTCAGTATTTTCCTCTTTGTCTGTTCATGACAGGGCCTGGTCTGCAACTCTGCCGTTACCATACCTGTTACTCCTACACGGCTCTGGGTGTGGAGTAAACGTGTTGACAAAAGAAGCCGCCGCCACCCAGTCACTCAGTGTGGAAAAAAAGGGGTGATCCCAAAGTATATCTCTATTTTTTGCCTCACTGTACACAAATCCCACGGAGAGATGGTTGGTCCCACTGTCAATTATTTCCCACTTCCCCACCTTGTCAAAAGGGCTGAGCCTCAAGCCAATTAGTTTTGAAGACATTAATAATTGAAAACAGGTCACAGATATATAGTTTTTACCATTCATTTTCTCAAACAGCTGTCCACTGTAGCTTTTAGAAAAAATACTACTCAAACAGGGCTAAGTCGTGAAAGAAGGGGGTAGTGCATGATTGTTGTTGCTGCAGACTTATTTGTTGTACTGAGTATGTACCTCACCAGGAAAGTGTATCTTGGACATGAGAATAATCGACATGTACCCATGCTCGTGGAAACGAAGGAAAACATCACCCAGTGCAACGGTGTGGCACTGATGTTTGCAATTTTTGGACAGCACTGAAGGTCTACGGCACTGAGCAATAAGCTCTGTCAGGCTCGGGTCTTGCTTGGCTCTTCTAATGGGATCTGATGACAGGAAGAAAATTGAACAACATTGCCAACCTCCTCCTATCGTAGTCATAAACCACCAGCTCTCTTTCCTATTAGCATATGATAGGCCGACTCCTTTGTCTCGTACAACTCAACAATACAGTTTCTCGATCGTCGTAGGCAAGGAGATCTGGACGAGGTCTACGCTCATCAACCATTGAAGTTGCAGCGTATGTTCCTGCAGCGTCCCATCGATGATGCCAATGATTCCCACTAGAGCGAAATCTTTACACACACACACACACACACACACACACACACACACACACACACACAGGTTGTCGCAGTACAGCCTGGACTGACCAACAAACTCGCCCTGAGGCAGCTGGATCTGCCAAAATCTGGCTGCTCCTCCATAGCAACACCCTTAACACTGAGCAGCTGCCCTCAGACAATACCTGCTGAGCTTTAACTGAGGTCACTCACTGTGTGTGTGTGTGTGTGTGTGTGAGAGATCAATTCATTATTTATTAATTAATTCGTGGGTGCAGGGTAGTGTGTGTGTGTGTGTGTGTGTGTGTGTGTGTGTGTGTGTGTGTGTGTGTGAAGCTGGAAACGCCTTTTTCTTCAGCTTTTTTTTTTCCCCTTATCGCTTAGCGGCATCATTGCATCGGTGATGATACTGTGGCATCTGCGCAAAGGTAACGGACCGTGGGGAGGCCAGGTGACACATTATGAAGAAGCCACACCGGTTGTAATAAGTCACAGCAGCGGAGCAGCGTGGCTGCGGCGTGACACCTAAAAAAAGGATCACCTGCATTTGCGGGAGCGCCGCTCCGGCACAAAAACTGACGGAGCACCAACCACACCTTCAACACAAGACGCGAACAATCGCACGGGCTCCAGCCCTCAATTGACTGTGGAGCCTCGTACGTGTGCGGCAGCCACAAGACCAAGCCACTGGCACTGGGAATATCAGCTAGGTTTTATAATAATATCTACCGATAATGCTGTGACACAAAGCTCACAGCAGGCATACACCTTACGACTATATGCGTCAAAATCCTTCACACTGTGGCCATCGGGCGGCCGGTTCCTCTCGACTGCCGGTCTTCTCTCTTCGAAGGCGTTCAAAAAGATCGAGCCAGCAAACGGCTCCGGTCCCAGCGAGGTTTCGTGTTTAGGCGTTTGTGCCGCCGCGTTCAGACGAACCGAGCGAGGTTAGCAGGCTCCGCTGAAATATGACACGTTCGGGATATCACATCGGCTATTTGCGAGTTGGATTAGGGTAAAGGCAATTGAATCCCTCACCTTCAGGTTCCGCTATGAGTCGTGGGTAAGGCTGCGTTGCGGGGAGAACCGGGACGAGGCTGTTTCTCGGGTATTTTCCTGCCTGATAGGTGTATAGCCTGCCGCATATGCGGCTTTTATCATTGCACCGCTCTCCCAGCGAAGCCGCACACACTGAGAATAAAACAGAGGGAGAGCAGTGGGGGCACGGCGACGGCTTCAGTCCCGGCGCACGGCTTCCTGCCAGCGGACCAACCAGGTGCCAGGGATGTTTCTCAGTCGGGCCTCAGAGAGAAAATACTCCAATCAAAATCTACACCCGAGCGGTTAGTCCCGCCTCGTGAATGCGACGGGAGCCTCCCGCCCCCAGACGGGCACAGAACGGGTGCGGCGACGAATGGCGTCGGCAGCAACGCCACAATTTCCGGCATTAACCAATGTTAAAAGACGAGAGGCGGGGTGAAAAGTCGCGGACGTGTAGACCAGCCAATAGGAGAGCTGCAGCAGGTGGCTGTGCGGCAGTCTCGCGCTAGAGTTGGGACAATTGCGCGCCCTTTGTTTACCAGTGGCAGCGAGTGTCCGCAGACACTGGTCTGGGATCGGATTTGCTCGAGTCCCCGACCAAATACAAGCGACGGGTTACTTGGAATGATCTGACTCCAGGCGCGTGATTCAGATCAGCCCAGAAAATCCGCCTGAACCCATGTACAAGGAGGACCTGGGTTCTGGGGCTAATTATGTATTTATGAAAATGTAAATATCACAGGCGTCATAGCCAAAACTTATAAAAAAGTAAATTTGGCCTATATAGTACATTTCATATGTAGAATAATGTATTTAACACATTAAATACATAAATATGCCATGTATCAATGTATCAGCTACAATGGAGTGAACTCCATCTGCTGCTCAAGACCATGTGATGCAGTTTAAAAGCTCCACACATAGCCAAATAAAATTTCTATATTTTTATTTCATTCCATTCTTTTTTACTGTAAATGGATTCACACAGGGGGATTTTTTACCAAATGAGAGTCATGTACAGGCCAATTTTGAGGTGTCATTGTCTTTTGTGACTTGTCCTTGTATTTTCTTATTTGCCGTTGTATATTTATATTTTCTGTTGTATTTGTGTTTGTTGTTGTGTTTTCTTATTTGCCGTTGTGTTTTTTGGATTTGCCATTTGTTGGTTGTGATTTGCATTTCCGGGCCACCGCAGGTTTCAGTGCTGCTGCTAATACACATACAAGCTGTGGAAACAGAAACTGTTGAAATTCAATCCCAAATCATCAGAGCTTTCGGAAATTTCACAGGTGTGATGAGTCTGGGCCTAAACACTCCTAAACCAAATTTCAGTCTCGGTCATAGTGCCACCCAACAATTTTTAGGTTGGCATGTTGATGCATTATTGACCAAGAAACAGGAAGCAGTTTTTGAGGGGCTTCCCTTTGGCAATTTGGCAAAAACTCAATAGAAAGATGAAAATGGAATCAGAGAGAGGATGATGGAATGGATGATCATTATCATCATCATCCATCGTCTACCGCTTAATCAATTTAAGGGTCACGGGGGGAGGCGAAAGTGCTAACCACTACGCCACCGTGCAGCCCCAACATCATCATCATTATTATTATTATAATTATCAATACTATTATTATTAATAGTGCAGTGTCCAATTAAAAGTGTGAGTGAGTGGTCTTTAGCACCAAACCACTTATCATAAGACACTTGGCACTGCATTGTCATGACCACAACTGCTACCAGTAAAATATACAGCTTTAACCTATATTTAATATTTCCCAATGGAAAGTCTTTGTGTCTGAAAATACAAATGTAGACTTTCAATGTCGGAATCACTGGAGACCTCGAGATCAGCTTCATAACCACTTTCTCTGTTGGAATCTTCAGCGCTGGAGTTCTCAAGATCTAGGGAATTGATTCATCCCGATAATACATGGACAAATCATTCATGAACTGAAGGGCTGTGTCTTTGTAGGCGTGGCTCTAACATGTGGGACATTGTTGTAAAACGGTGATTGAGGGCTTCCCTGGGACAAATTCTCTTCTGGGCATGCAGATGCAGACAACATTTCAGGAGGTCTAAAAATGCAATCCTATCTTCGTACTCAACATCTTTGCGTTTTTCTGGGCATTTCTTTACTAAATCCTCCAAATTCAAACAGTCAAAAGCCATCTTGGAAACTTTTGATTGAAAACCAGTTCTATCCATGTACTCCTGTGGTGTCTTTAGTCTGCACTGTTCTTCTCCGTTGTGCCTCCTTTCCATGATGAAATACCTCCAGCTGTACTTTCCCAAAAATATCTGGTGATAATTTGGCTGTCCCAGCAAGCGGACTAGAGCTTCTACCAAATTATATTCACTGTTGACTGGGAAGAGGTTTTTGCCAAAGTACATAAATGCCATGACACAGCCGATTCCCCACATATCAATAGCTTCTGACAAGGGGAGTCCCAAGACGACTTCTGGAGCCCTGTATGGAATCGGCTGCATGACCATTCCAGCCTTCAATGCGCACACTGGACGAGCCAGACCAAAGTCGATCAGCTTGATTTTGAACGGCTGATCCCAGTGATTGACAAGCATTATGTTGTCAGGTTTCAGGTCCGTGTGGATGATGCCAATGTTCTTCAGCACTTCAAACGCAACCAGTAGCTGTTGGGTCACAGGGCGAATTTCATTGAGACTCAGCGGCGTCAAGTCATTCTCTTTCATCAGGTCCCGAAGGCTTCTATCCAGCATTTCAAAGGCCAGACAAGAGAGATTACAGAACCTGAAATTGTCAAGGAGTTTTACGATGTTGTTTCCGTCAGGGTCATGAGCCCTGACTTTTTCCAACATCTCCAATTCCCTTTGAATGATTGTATTTTCATTCTTTTTGTGGATTTTTAATGCCACTACCTTGCCCGTGACTAAGTTGACACATTTGGCGACTCTACCAAAATGTCCCTCTCCAATAAAGCCCATTATTTGGTAGGTGGTGGCATCGCTGTGGAGTAGAGTTAACTTTTTTGTTTCAGACTCTTTCTCCAAGCTCATTTTCATTGCTTATGTATTTTGCAGGAAAATATTTTGACTTCAAACAGACTTCTAAATGCTAATTGCCTTGTCCTATAACTCGGCAGATCAACAGTTAAAAATACCTTTTAATCAGATAAAAGACCTTTTATCTCTTATTGTGCTGATTGGCTGAGATTCAGTGACGTCACACATTTTACTTTGATCTTTTGCTTTTCAGCCAATCAGCGTTCAGTGGTTTTCCCATGGTTCAGTGGATGATATCACTGCTTTTTAGCCAATCAACATTCACAAAGCATTTTCAGCCAGAAACACAAATTCATGTTGAGAAGGGGCACTGAAGAAGGAACCTGTGTTCCCGACAGCCTGATAATTTACGCACTGAGTTTTATTTCACTGATTACAAGTTACTTGTCTGTGTAAGTCTTGCCTGCCTGTGCTGTTATCAGCAATTACTGACATTATAAATAAATGAAAGGCTTCTCATGCCATATCATCTCAGTGGATTTATTATAAAATTTGACTGTCAAGATTTCACAAGCTGGAACAGCTCAACAAAGATTGCCTCGAGGGAGGAATCCAAACGAACTGACCAGAGCATTTGTGTTTGAGGAAGTCCAGGGAACAGGCTGAGGAAGCTGGCTGAGCGTGATGAACAGGGCAGGTGAGCAGGTGATCCTGAGACAAGAGGAACAGAAGCAAGGTTAGGACACACACACACACTTGCCTAGCTAATGTGTTTCTTTTTTGCAGACAATATCTGTGTCTTCCTGTGCTGTGCAGGCCTTTTAGAGCTGCTTTTAGAGTCTGTCTGGTGTGTGTGTATGTGTGTGTGTGTGTGTTTGCATGTTCTGACAGGACTATCAATGAAAATGTAGAAACCACCAACATTTCTTGTTCGTCCTTCCATCCGTGGCAAAACAAGATTTGGCCATTTGTTTTGTATTTGTAATCTTATAGACTTGCAAGGACAGCAACAGAGTGAATAAATAAAGAGTCAACCAAAGTTGCAGTTAAGTCCCAGTTTTATTTGCTCTACACAGTTCCGTTTCAGTTGGAAGTGCTCTGTGCATGTGGTAGCTCTGAAAAAAGCAGAGAGGATGTTTCCCTTTACTTAAAAAATATCTTTTGTATGTAAATTATAAATAATTCTTTCTTAAAATGTGTTTACTTTGAATAGTGAATCTCAAGAAACTCAGCAAAATTACAAAATGTTTCTTTGTGGAGTGTTTAAAAAGTGCTGTCATATTTATGATTGTGCTATAAGCTCAAGTTACATTTCATGGAACGTCATGACCCACCGTGCCGCCTAATAATAGAACATGGTAGCCATGGAGTGTGAGTGAATACACAAACGCAGAACAGCATTTACATCAATTGTAACAGATAATATGTCGTCTATGCCTGAACACCCTGAGGTTTCCGCAGAATATTGTTTCTATAACTCAAAGTGAAACACTGCGACTGATGCTCTGAGGTCAATCTGTGCTGCCGTATTTTAATCAGTGATATTAGTCTCCATATATATATATATCTTTAGCACAAAGTACAAAGAACAGCTTTGTTGTACATTCTACAGACTGATTTTGGTGTATACTCAATATCATGGTGCATTCCTGACATCCCTTCCCTCTTTTACCAAAATTTCAAATACTCAGGTGGCATAATACACTATAACCTATTACAGGGTCCAAAATAAACAAGAAGATCTGGGTGCTTTGTAAGTGCTATTACATAATATTGCTAAAAGCATCTATCTGTTATGGTAACATACTACTCAATCAGCAGATTCACAGTAATTATTTGCATAGACATTTTGTTTACTTAGAACAATATACTGCAAATGTTAAAGTGAAAAAATCCCACTCACAGTATTATGCAAATGCATGCAAGAAAAATAACTTAATGTTTAAATGTGGTGAAAGTTTAACTACTGCAGATGAGGGGCCAGTTGCAAAATTTGTAGTAGTTTGTATGAAGGCACCACCCACCACACTGTTCTCACATCTTGTGAGTGGCCAACAGTAACCCATTGGAATTAGGAAGGCATCCCATGATTTCATGTGCACAAAAATATCAAACAATTTCCTATGAATGTCTAGTTTCCAGTTCGATCCCCAGCAATTTGTGCAGATGGCAGAAAGATGTCATACTCTGAGATATAGAAACAAAGTCATCCTTCATTACCTTCATCATAACACTTCATCCACTCAGTTTACTGTTCAGTGCATTTACAGTCTATGAGAGTGATCCCTTTCGCCTTGGATCGAGTCTGAAACATCAAAGGTCCTCAAAGTGCCGAGACATTTAAAACATTACAATGTCAGAAGTAGAATCAAAAGTAACAGCGCAAACAAAAAAAACAGTGTGGTTGACTTTAGCAACAGAGAACATGAAAATAAACTGTAGTTAGTAGTGCAAGAAAGAATGTATGGTGATTTACTGGTCTTGACACAGCCAACATCATCAGGCATTGTGCAACACTGCAGTGAAGATGACTAAAACTGCAGTGCAGAGCTGTTGAGGGAGAGAGTAGGTACAACTGAATCCAAAATGCTTTGCAGATCACGTGACTCATGTTGACTTCAGATAGTTCCTGGAAGGTATTGGCACGCAATTCAGATCCATTATTCAGAGCGACAGAACTGCGATTTTTGGGAATGAGTAGTCAATAAATGTAAATATAAATTGATTTATAATATAGCAGACCGACATGCCTATGTAGTTACTCTATGTATGAAATTAATATGTTTTTTAACTCCTAAATATCCATCCATCGTCTGGATGCGCTTTATCCATTTGAGGGTCATGGGGGGGGGGGGGGGGGGGCTGGAGCCAATCCCAGCTAAGGCGGGGTACACCCTGGACAGGTCGCCAGCCTATCGCAGGGCCACATACAAAGACAAACAACCACAGAGAACCCAGGCATACACGGGGAGAACATGCAAACTCCACACAGGAAGGCCCTGGTTGGTTTGAACCGGGATTCGAACCCAGAACCTTCTTGCTGTGGGGCGAAAATGATAACCACTACACCACCATGCAGGCCCAACTCCTAAATAAATCCTAAATAATCCAAATCACAATCCACTAACATGCTTTAATGCGCATGTTGATTTGATTCAGATGTGCTGATAATATGCAATCTCATTATTTAAACGTCTTACGCGTCATAAGTGCAACACAGACGGTCCATTGATTCCATTCTGCTGCTACTCTAATGGGCTGCTGGTCACTTCCGGGAACTATTGAGAGGCTCCATGATCCGCCATTGCTGAGAAAAAAATGGTCCATTGGAGTGAACGTAGCTGTCTACTCTCTCCTTCGACGGCTCTGCTGCCGTGCTTCCTCTGACCTCATGGCATTCAACCAGAACAAAATATCAGATTAAATAATGAATAGGCTAAATAAAACAAATGTTACAAACAATGAGCACGGATTGCTCTACTATAGAAAAAAAACAACATACAGTACATTACATGGGAAAGAAACTGCTCAAAGCCGCTGCTAGTTTTCAGCCGTTTCTCCATGTAACTGTTGCCTAGCCAAGCCACCAACTGCATTCTCAACATCCACCAAGGGTCAAGTATCACAAAATGTGCACTATTCATACTTACCATAAGAAAATAAAAAATAAAAGTGATAAGTCAGCTTCAACGTGGAATACATTCCTGAGTAGTAAGTACACTACTGTGTATTGCATACAAGAGGCCATCTGAAATAGGTCAAAGTTGTCTCCAGGACCACACAAATGGAGGTCCTGCTGCAGGTTAGAGCCACTATGTGGTGCTGCTGCACATCCTGACAGTCAGGCATTCGAGCCAGATGAGTGTGCTGTGGTGGTGATGGGCCAGAGGTGAGACTTGGCAGACAAGTTTCTGTGATTATGAAAGATTGCCAGGGCCAATCAGACAACTAGGTCAGTGAAGTGACTCATCTCCCCAAATAGACTGACCCCAAACCTTACGCTCTCTCTTTATCTGTGCAGTTCCTGTTTATTTCTCTGAAAATCTAATCTGTATGATAATACTCATCTAATTCTGCAAAAAAATTCTACTGGATCTTTTAACCTGCCCCTATTCTAGACTTTTTCCTGTCCAATTGCGATGCTGACAAAATCAGGCCTCCATCTACAGTATTTTATATCCTGTCTCTTTTGGTTTTCTCATTCCTTCCTGCCTCTCTTTTGGCACTAACTTGCTCTAAACCCCTGGGTCAGTCTGCTCTCTTTTACCCCTTGAGGCCTGTTGTCTATCAAGTTCAGTTGTGGTGGAGATGTTCAGCCAGGGATGGCCTTCGTGTTGGTGATGGAGGGCACTCTGGGTCGTGGTCAGATGCATCATCAGGGGAGGCGAGTTGTAGAGCCACTTCATTTTCATAGCAGAATGAGGAGCATGAGCCCTGAATGTACTTTTCCTCAGCCAGTTCTTTAGCGCTGCATGAAGGTGTGTCAGGGATTTTATACGTCCGATGGAAGAAAGAATAGTCCACCTGAAAAAAAAGGTAGAAACACAATCATTTTTCAGTTTTTTCAGTTTGGTAACAAGTCTAAGAGTCTACAGCTAAGCTGGCCTTGGTGGTAAATGGTGCTTTGAGCTGAATGCTTAAATCACCACGCTAACATGCTTACATTAACAATGCTAACATGTTAATGTTTAACAGATTACTGAAAACACTGTTCACTGTAAAAGTTTAGTGTGTTAGCGTGGTAACATTTGCTAATTAGCTCTAAAACAACGTACAACTGAGGCCAGAAGGAATTCCATTAGTTTAGCAGTTGTTTGGTTATAAACCCATGACACATTTATGGTGCTACATAACATGTCAACTGGTAATAATCATGGAAATTGGAAACCATTAATGTCTGGACTACATTTTGTGCCCGTTCATGTAAAGGATGTCAAGATATTTCACTAAATTAATTTAAAGGAGACATATGCTTTTTCAGTTTTTCATGTTCCTCCAGTGTGTTATATAGGTTATTTTTTGTGTATGTAAAAGGTCTGCAAAGTTAAAAAGCCGAAAGTCTGTGGTAAAGGGAGCTCCTCTCCCCGAAAGAAAAAACTGTTCCTGAAGCTCCTGAAATGGCTCATCGGTAGTCTGGCCGATACTTCCGTAAGATGGTGACATCACCATCTTACGGACGTGCATAAAAACATGTCTAGCAGACAGTCTGGCACGCCCCCCAACAAAGCCGGGTAAAGCTGGGCCAGCTGGCCAATCAGGGCAGACTTGTCTTTTTCAGGAGGGGAAAATAG
The DNA here is from genome assembly GCF_022379125.1 of Scophthalmus maximus. Taxonomy (NCBI): domain Eukaryota; kingdom Metazoa; phylum Chordata; class Actinopteri; order Pleuronectiformes; family Scophthalmidae; genus Scophthalmus; species Scophthalmus maximus. The sequence goes on along the minus strand of NC_061515.1, from coordinate 13,121,416 downwards.
GATAATAATAATATAATATAATAATATTTCTCCTTTAAGTTTGATGATGACAAGTCAGGGGTCATCATCAAAAACATTGCCATTCTTAGAGCCATGCTGCAAACCAAAATACTTATTTACAGCTCTCCCAACTATATTTTATAGATAGTTAAGTAATGAATACCACTTTGTGTCAGACTTAGTATTAAGGGAGAAGAAAGATCCATAGTTTTATCTAACCTGGTAGCAGTCTTTCCTCTCGAAGAGCACTGGTTCAAAGCGGTGTCCCCAGAGGATTTCAGAAGCCACATAGGAGCTTCGGCACTGTGTGGTCATGGCTGTGGCCTCCACCATTCCCTCCAGTATGACCACCAGCTCCAACTCTGAGTCACTCTCCAGCATCTTTCGGTCCATCTCGAAGAACGGTGACTCGTCATTGATTTCATGGACAATTGTAACAGGTGAGACCAAGAAGATGCGGTCGGTGCCAGTGTCAAAACCCACGTTGATGTCCATGTTGTCCAGTGGGAGGAACTCTCCCTCTGGTGTAACCCTTGGCTAAGAGCAGTTTGGGAATAGAAGGACACCATTTGGTTCATGAAACTTTCCACATAATTGTTGCTAAATTGATTTAATATTAAATGGATACTAGAAACGATTTCCAATATTAAACAAACAAAGGCCAGAGGCAGGACATGATCAAGTAAAATGGATCATAAAAAATTATAGATCACCATGGTATAGGAAGAAGGGCCTTATCACCTTGAAAGCCATATTGCATATGAACATTTTAAATACGCCTAACACCATTTCCTCAGGTCATCTGGAAAAAGCATTGAAATTGAAGTTCTTACTCTGACCCAAAAGCTTAGTATTTGGTTATTATATTCAGTTTAATTTGACAAGGTCTTTCGTCATGCCACAAATATATACTGTAGGCTTATCACTCACCCAACCCTTACTATTGAACGATATCCAGTTCTAGCATTTAGAATTGCATTTCTTTGATCCTTGTAAACTTAATCCCCTCTGCCCTGTCTGAACTTTGATATGGTCAAGCTTTTAAATATCAAATTGTCTGTGCTGTAGCCTCAATGTTACACAGATTTTGATCCTGCTGACAACTCTGGACACACAGCAATGAAGACAACAAAAAAATTCTCAAAAAAATATAGACAATAGACAATATGGTAACCATAAGCATACATACAGTACAATCACCTAACCCACATAGATACAGTACACAAGGGAAAATGGGATGACAAAGGACAATAGGTCCCAGTTAAAGAACTGTGGGCAAGTTAATCCATGGTAAATCTTCCTAACCCCAGAGGGAAATAAAACAAGCTCTCATTAACTATGCTCCACAGTAAACAGGCCAGATGGTCTCAGCTCTCTCTCTCTCAACTGCAACATTTCTTGCTCTACCACCATCTCTCACAGAATCAACCTCTATTTGTGGTGGTTTTTAAACTTTTTGATTACTTTTAACCTCACCAGATCACTTCCATGACCTTTTCCTTACAAAGACAAGCCTCGTCTCTTTTATCAATGCCATACTTTTTTTCATCATGATCATTATACATTTTCCCTCCACTTACCTTCAGTAGTTGTGCTCTGACATGCGCCTCTACCAGATGGCTCTTACGCAGGTTTCCAACCCTCCACATCATGCAGAGTTTCCCATCCCTTAGTGCCACCACAGCTGTTTCAGAGAACACCAGTGTTTCGTTGCGTTTCTTGGGCTTGGCAATCTTTGCCATGACAGCCCCGATGATGAAGGCGTCGATAATGCAGCCCACAATGCACTGCAAAATGACCGCCACCACCGCCAGGGGACATTCTTCGGTCACGCTTCTGAATCCGTAACCGATGGATGTCTGCGTCTCCAAGGATAATAGAAAAGCTGCCATGAAGCTGTTCACCTGGAGAAAGCATGGCTCCTCAACAACTGCCTCTCTATCAGACACTCCTCCAGGATCGGCCTCCCCTGACCCCGGAGAGGAGCCCGAGCTGGAAGTAAGCCGAATGGAGAGGTCCCCATGCATGGAGGCAATGAGCCAGAAGGCAAATCCAAAGAGTAGCCAGGAGAGCAGAAAGGAGAGGGTGAAGATGACCAGCATCCAGCGCCAGCGGATGTCCACACAGGTGGTGAAGAGGTCACTAAGGTACCGCTGGCCCCTCTCGCTCATGTTGACGAAGGTGACGTTGCAGCGTCCGTCCTTGTCCACAAAGCGTTGTCGGGGCCGGCGGCTGGAGCGCCTGGTGCGCCGGCAGCTGGTAGTGAAGAGGGAAGGGAGTGAATCCTGGTTTGAGGATGAACGGCCTTCCCCTCTTCCTCCTCCACTATTGCTTTTGCCACTCCTTAGGCCAGAGCATATTCCTCCTGCTCTAACCCTGCCTTCTCCTGCGTCTCCCCCAAATGACTCTCCAATGGCACTCTGCCTCCGTGCATTGTTGGTGTTGCTCTGAAGAGGTAGAGTTTTGCCGTTGAGGGCATGGGTCGGGGAGGAGCTGGTTGGGGTCCCTGACCCCGTGGGGCTCCCCCCTGCCCCAGGTGTATCTGCAGCACTCTGTGCCAGTCTCATGACCTCCTCCTCCTCCACTGGCCCATCCACCACAGCACTGAAGCGGCGTTTCACACGTGCCGCTCCCATCATGTATTTTAATTCTCCTCTATGTTGTGGATGAGTGAATTAAGTAGCTTGATACAGTCAATGTCGTCAAGTACGGTAAATGACAACACAGTCGGTCCTTTAATCCTTCTTAATAAATAGATAGTTGTAGATCCATAGTGAAAAAATGATAAGCCAGAGGACAGTTCCTTCCAAGGGTATTGATCAGTCACTTGTTTTGGTGTCCTTTCTACAAACTGTAATGCTGTTTCTCAGTTCAGTCTTCCCTTTCAATAAAAAATACCTCTGCTAACAAATTGGTTTTGTCTTGACGTAGGTCCACAGGGGCATTCATTAACAAATGGATGGAATCATACTCACTGGAGTAAGCGAAGTGAGCTGAAAAGAAAGAAGTCAGCGGTAGCCAAAGGAATCTATTTCTGTAACAAGAATTGGTGACAAGGAGCAGTAAGGCTGGGTTGCCCTCAACAGACATCACAACAGCATGCAGGATTGGTTCAGTTCAGTAAAAGTGATGCGAGCAGGCATAAACTGATTAAAGCTATAAACAATTAGATGCAGTAAGAGGGTGGATATGGAGACATTTTAGGGGCCCGTACATAATATCATGACAAGATGCAAATTGGACATACAGAACAGACATGTGCAAATTAACTTCCAACAGGATGATATGATAAAATCATTCATGCATTCAAAAAAGCCCAAAAATAAAAAATAAAACATGCCAATTCTTACGATCACAGTTCAGTTCTTCCCAGTTTTACAACCCTTTGGTATCGGGATGAGGAAACAAAGAATACAGCGCTTTCAGAAAATTAAATTCTTGCAGACATTACTCATTTATCATAATTTTGCACTTATATGTCTTGGATAAAGGACTGACTATTACAATTGTTTTCACAGGTCAAATTAATATAATTTTACCAGAAAGAGAGGCCCAACTGAAAGGTTTTGTTTGCCATCTTGTTCAGTCATGTCACTGCTTTAACTGTTTCACATTTTCTTTCAAAGGGTCTGCATATATGTTTGAAGGCCATTGCCAATTAGGTAAGGACTTGATTTTGGTACTGACTGTTGCATGGATAATATTGACCTAAACAATCAGTCAACTTCTTATTAGAGACATACCTCATTACCGCTCAACAATATTTCTGAGAATGTGAATATACCTGACAAGATGAGAAAAAGATAATAACAGCGAGAGATTACTTTAATCAATCTCCAACCATCCTCATGTCTTAGCTTTAAGTGTATGCTTTATAAGGAAGCAAAAGGTAAGTACACAGGTCACCTGAGGAAGTTTTCTACATTTTTCCAGAGGTCTGGTGCCATGGTTGATAGATTAGATGAATGCCAAGGAAGGAGAGGAGCTGAGAGTGAAAGTGGCTGAGAGTGTAACTGGTCCGAGTGTTGTCTCGGCTACATGAACATCAGAGAGAGTTTCTGCAATGAACAGAGATGATTATCATATGCAGATGTAATGGACTAACATGGACAAGCAAGAGTGCTCCATAAAACAATGGCAAAAAACAGCATGCAAATAATTCATAAAAACTGAACATTTAAATGTGCAAATACAGCTGGCAATTAAAAGATGTGTTGGTATTTACCTTGCCCAATCATTTCCAAAGAACTCTATGATGACAACGCATCCACATCCAGTCTTTTTGGAACAGTGGACAGAATCCACCCCTTAACTATAACCCTGAACTGTGGCAAGTACAGAACTGAAACTCACTCAACAAGATATATGGAAGAAGTCATTTCAATTAACCAGTAACAGCAGGGTAGACAAAAGTCTACAACAAATGGAAATGGGGAAAGAGATCCCTCCTGAAGTCAGAAGTAACATATGGGTTCATCTCCATTTGTGTGTTGATTGTCCTCTCTGACACATGTTTAGTAAAACACTATGCTTCGATGATTTGCGGTGAAGAATCACAGGTGAAGACAACGAAAGAGTTTGTTGTGTGTTCCATTCCCTTGGGAGAGTTGTTGTCTGTTTGGTACTCCCTTGTTTTTAGGGCCTTCTTTTCTAATACACTGTCAGTCTTCAAGAGAAGTGAGGATTCAAAAAAAGAATGAAAATTAAATGTAAGGTAGATACAACAAAACAGTGCTCTAACACAAGCATCGCACATATCATTCACTACTGATGTCTTCAAATGAATGCACCAAATATTTTATATCAGTTCAAATCTAAAGAATGCTCTATAGGATAAATGTCTCAATGGATGGAGATCAGAAACCTACCGATGGTGGTGTCTCTTTTTGAGTGCCAGTCCTTGGATCGTGGCTGGATTTAGCTCATATATTGGCTGAGGTTTTCCCATTGACAGTCGTAACCTCAAGAACCAAACTCTCAAAAGGTGAAACGTCACTGATTTGTACCTGTGCAATCATGGAGCCTGCAAAGAGAACAGAGAAAAAACATTCCATTCACTTATACCATCAGTATCTTCGGAAAGTTTCTACAGATTTAGAACTGAAGTTCAAATCTTTATCTGAATATACAGCATTTACATTCTAAATACTTTATAAGCAGAATAAAAATGGGCAATTTTTAATCAATGTCAAAATATTAATACTAATTCCTAAAACATTTTAAATACAAAGAACTTTAAAGAGAAGAAGTGAGTTGCCCAATAGGTTATCCTATTACGAAGCCCCTAATGAAAAACCAAGTTATACATGGCGTGGCACTCTTACTTTGGGTCAGGATATCAAAGTGGTACAGAGTGAGTAATCTTGGATAAATTGTAGATTAGAGCCAATAGACGGGAAGGATTTGTGCGGAGGGTTTCTAAATTAAAGACTGAGATTGGGATTGTAGCACAGAAGACCTGGAATAAATGGGGACTGAGTCGGTAGCATGTCTTGCTGTGGAGACGCCGATATGCTGTGGATTACAGCTGCTCTCGTGATTTTGGCAATCTCACCGATGGTTGTGCTAATCCGCGGAGGATTTATTTAAGTGCCCCTACTATTATAGAAAGTGGCAAGAAAAGCTATAAACACACAGGTAGGATATATTATGGCATACACAGAATTTGGGGGGAAAAACTTTTTAATACTTATGGCCAGTGCAATCACTGCTGTAGCTTCAGCATTGTACAAATAACCATGAAGGTGAAAGGGGTGAAAATCAGTCCAGGGTTGAATAGGTTCAACTAAAGTGCATGACTATAAGAAAATAACTACTGAAGCTTCTATTACACTAAATCAAGTAGAGAAAACAAAATAAATGGAACAAAATTGGAGCTGAAACTGAACCGTCTAGTCATCTTAACTAGAATCACCGCCTAGCCACTGCCAACCAGTCGAGTAGCAGTTAACATCCAACTTTCTGTCCTGACTCATATTATAGGCAGTGAAGTGTGAAAGAATGTAATAGAAGGCATTAAGTGTATTTTGTCATAATAAGAGTATGAATTTAAGGGTTGTGACCTCGACCTCTGACCATCAAATTCTAGTCACTTCACCATTGAGTCCACTTGAACGTGTTTGCTAAATTAAAATAAATTCCTTCAAGAAATTCCTGAGATATCGCGTTCAGGAGAATGGGACGGACAGACGGGCAGACAAACCGAAAACATTGCCTCTGGCCAAAGAAGCCGGTAGAGAAAGAATCTGCCACTCATCTGTGTGAGGAGGCAGCCTGACCTTGGTGCCCTCACTGTAGTACCTGCCAACACTACCAAATGAACACTCTCTCAGGTCTGCTATCTCAGTGATTGGGCTTAAGTGTCAGTGGCTGGACAACTCTGTGACAACAGCTAGAGAAGGTGATGAAGGAAGTGTGTGTGTGTGTGTGTGTGTGTGTGTGTGTGTGTGTGTGTGTGTGTGTGTGTGTGTGTGTGTGTGTGTGTGTGTGTGTGTGTGTGTGTGTGTGAAGGCAATGTGAGAGTCCACGTGTTTTGTGTTGCCGAACCTTATCGTGGTGAGGTGGAAAATTATGACCACGCGCATAAGAACATGGACAAAGGGATGTGTGGGAAAATTGTTGTTGTGAAGTTGTTGCTTCACACGTTCAGGACCCCCAGAAAAGAATCCAATCCCCAGTCCTTCCATATATGATGAAGGCCAGAAGATGCTATGGGACTAATGTTTGTGGATCCCTAAGCAAAACAGATAATTTGCAAAACAATAAACTTGAAGTTTTTGTTTTAAATATGTAAAGAGTTTGAATTCATAACTGTGGATAATAGTTCACTGAACAGGATTTGATTTATTTTCTTATTTTTTCTTTATTGATATCCACACTATTCTAAACTAGTCTAAAATAACTGGCTGCTTATTCATTTAGGTAAAATCCCAGGTAAAAAAAAAGAAAAGAAAAAAAAGAGAGAATTTGGTTCTTTTCCCATCTTGCCAGTAAACTAGGCCAGCTTTCACAAAATTTGGAACATCTGCTCTTACAATCATGTTCAAACTTCAGACAAAAATTCAGACTAATCAACTTTCACAACCTTCTTTCTCTTCTTTCTTTCCTTTGACGGTCTCTTATCATGTATTCTTTCTCTCCATGGGACCTCGTTTGTCCCCCTTCTATCCAGATTATCCAGCCATATTAAGAAGTTTTGTGCCAAGATAATGTTTGCAGGGAATGATTTCATTGTCATTGAATAAACTATGTTCTTCGTTTTGCTGTCACTCTGCTTGTCTCGTCCGTCACATTTGATCTGCCCCATTTCCTGTTCTGATGTTGTACAAACAACTGTTTGAGTAAAGTGATATTCACAACCTACTTTTGCTCTGAAAAGTGTCTCATATAGGTCACTAATGGTTTGATGATGGGGAGTTTTATTCATACTGTGAACACAACGTAGAAAACCTAAGTGAACCACAACATTCTACCGCCATAATGCAAATATGGAGCCATCAATACTTGTTATTGATCAGTGGTTGGACACAAGGGCACAGACTGGGTCTTTCTCTCCCTCTCTCTGTGTTATAAAGCTGTCTGTCTCTTTTATGTTACAGTTATTCTATTTGATTCACTTCACATTTAATGCGCACAAAGGGGCTTCTGCAACAGCTGCACTGTAATAGCAATGAATAAAAATATCAAACCAATGTGCAAACACATTACCACACTGCGTTGACCTTTTGCTTTCAGCCTATCTGATCAATAGAGCCAGAGAAGTGTTGATCTGGTGGCACCACGCATACGTTGCAATAATCTGCACCAGAGAACCAAACAGTAATGCATGTTGCACCAAAAAGAGTGAAATCCAACTGAATACGAGGTGACAAATTAATATGAAGGGTTTCATCCAAAAATGATGACTATTCCAGATGGTGCTGCTTGAATCTGTTAAGTTTGACCATAATGGTGATTCATGTTTTAGCCCAGTTACTATGAACTGCAAAGGGACAGTTTTACCATATCCCAGCCACCTAGAAGACTGACTATGATGTACTTCTTAAAAGAAAACAATATTACAATTGATGCAGCGGGCCCAGACATTTAGTCTTCTCCATCTCCACTCAAACCTGGTGCCTACATTGCCCACAATCCAGTTAAACCGCAGACAGAACCTCAAGTGGAGATGAGGAGCGGCTTGTGACATCACTTCTTTGTAACCCTACACACTGATTATTTTTCTTCATTTTCAAACTTGAAGTCTTCAGCCCCAACCAGTGCTGAGTCAAGTGACTTAGCTTCAGACAATTTATTAGACCGCCCTCTGACACCCACACATGCAGCATTAAAATGAGTAATCCATCACACTGAACTCTGTTTTTTGTCCAAGACCACAAGTGAATAGTCACACACAAAGACCATTAGGCCATTACTCTTAACGCCAAGTCAAGTCTGTGTGTGCACGGTTAGAGTTGGTTAATTACTCAAATATTGTGAGCTCTGAACTGACATTTGAAATTCACTAACACGCACACACACACACAGGTCACAGTTCACGCTTGAGATCATTGCATCGACTTAAACACACAAGTTCATCTGATAATAAGCACAAGTGTGGAGTCATCTTGGCAGCGGGCCTTATTCCATCTAATTGAAACGTTTCTGCTGCCATGCCTCCCTCAGCCTTGTGCAGTGATCGAGGTCATCGAGAAATGAGGACCAAATGTTAATCAGGGGAGTTAAGATGGTGCAGGACGCAACATGCTGGTAATAAAACAGTTCTTAGCAGTCTCAGAGACTATAAAAAAATGGGGAATGATGTTTGGATGACACCATCCTTTAACAAGCAGGGAGGCAAGATATCGATTTATATAGAAACTAATTATAGAAATTAGGATCCAGGACTTTTAGAGGGTGATCTACAATTGGGACTTAAAGCCATTTATCTTGGAACCTCGCTTCATCGGTTTTTACCAAGTTGTTTGTTTTCCATTAATCTGTCACTCCCATAACATTACTTAATGGATTAAGAATTAACTTACTGGAGTTATATATGACACGATTAGCTATGTTGCTTGCTTTTGGCCTTGAATGCTTTTTACTTTTTTTGCTTGTTATTATAATACCTTATTTTGAAGAATGGTTTACCCCGAAAAATTAATAAATATGAATATGCCCTCTAACAAAATCAACGGTTAAGTGTTTTATGACCTTCCAAACTACGCCCCCTATTACTTTATTTAAAATCATTCAATCTACCAGTGTTGACACAGCCACAATAAACCTGTCTAACTACCTAGGTGTGCGACCTACTGTACTGTACACTTTGTGAAGAAACACTGCAAAAGCATATTTTCAAAATCACAATACTTGTGCGTACACCTGTTTTCTCCACAGCAATTTGACTCACCTCACACTTTCTAACAGCAGCCCATGTGCATTACGTCATTTCAAAACCCATTTCAAAATACAGCTGTGTTTTTCTATCAGTTCACAGCTCACAAAAACAAAAAAGGATTAAAGTCTCAATCATCGGGGCACACACACACACACACACACACACAAACACACACACACACACACACCGAGCTCTCTTGCCATCGTATCTGTTCAGTTCTCACTCTGCTTTATTGCTCACTGTTCACATAACAGTAGCATTCTTCTGTCCTGCACTGTACATGGTACAATTTGCCAGAGGTTCATATAAATTTGAAAAAAGAAAAAAAAAACAAAAACAGATTTAACCAGTTATGATAAACATTCCGAATCTCACACAGGCTGTTAAATGAAAATGAAAACACAGTGGACAACAAGAGGCAGCAAAGTAACCTGGTATAGTGTTTGTAGAAATACTAAGTCGACTAAAGTAATAGTGTGTCACCGGGTCAGCTGCTGTGACCAAACGCCACGTGCCCACAATGATTACATTTAAACATTTCTACAATATTCCTAACCAGGTGCTTTGTATAAAGAACTTTCTACTGAGTGAAATAATCCGCACTTACCCTCGCGTTTCCTCCCCTTAATTCAGCGACGATCTAATGCACTTTCAGTCCCTTGTTTTTTAGTTTTTTTTTAACGATTAATGAATTCAAATTATTTTTTTTGTTGTTTTTAAACTGATTGGACACCGTGCGCGAGCCGCCCCGTTCTGGCTGTCGCTGTCAACTGTGCGCGAGCCCTCCAGCGGCGCGCGAGCGCGCTCACGTCGCCTCTGATGTGTGTCACGCGCCACGCGCCTCTCCGGACAGCCGGTGACCTTGTCATATATCACACTGTCGATATTACATCACAGTTAATGTGTCCAATAACGTCGTAATACTTATTGAATCGATTAATCGGAAAACACGTTGACTTTATTCAAACAAATTAACTTAAAGTAGCCTAGAATTGGTTATTGTCATTGAATGCATATAATGTATATATGGCACTTCCACATAGACCTCCTATAAGGACTTTTATTAATGTCCAACTTCTCCCTGAGATCTTTTCTGAGATTTTAATTTCTACTGATCAATGCTGAGGTGTGTGTGTGTGTGTGTGTGTGTGTGTGTGTGTGTGGGTGCGAGAGAGAGAGATAGAGAGTTTACTAATACTTAATCTGATATAATCTCAGTCAAGGCGCCCAAGAAGTGACCTATGATGTCATGAGCTGTCATTCTGTGGGAATAAGGATCAGATTGAAGATGACCGAGTGAAACAGTGAAGACGTGACCTAATGCAGCAGCCACAACAAGCCTCTGTAAGCATGTAAACACTTGGACGTCAAACCCCGAATCTATGGAATTCATCGCCACAATACGACGTAGTGGATAATCTGAGTCTGCATGATAAACACAATATTTTGACATGACAATAAACTCCATCAAACTCACATAGATTACACATGCGGCTGGGCGACATGTGTCATTTTAAATTGCATAAGTGTTTGTGTAAAAACAAAAATTGTAATTGACCGTGGAAAACTGTGAGGGAGGGGCGGCAGAGAGAGACACAGAGGAAGAGTGACAGAGAGAAAGTGATGTTTGGAAGGCAGGATGTCAGTGTCTGTGAACGACCAGAAAGAAATGGAGGTTTAGAAACAATCAGTTATTAATGAAGTTCACATTGTGGAAAACTAGAGAGGAGAAAATACCAATCAATCACTCTATGGCCGCCCCAGTTAACGATGTGAGACACAAACAGTTTCTGCCTACTGCAGTGTCGGGCTGGAAGATGGGAAAATACAGTACAAATATAACAAGAATATTTGAGAGTCAATTATGAGGTTACCTGTTTGTGAGTGGAAACGTATCTGATGATACCTGAATTCTCCTGAAGGGAAGGGGGTGGACCACAAACTGCAATGCCCCTGGTTTGAATACTGCCCCAGGACTTTCTCTCTCCCTGCTCATTCCATGTTATCTGTCTACTATCAAAATCTCCTATGAAATTATTTAAGAAATATGGTACATGTGTTTACACCCACTGAGCCTGTTTTGTCGTGTAAATAACGTCTGACTGGATTTGATTGTGCTGATCCGTTGCAGCCGTTGTGGACCAAAACACACAATGAGAAATATGTGCATGTGGGACGGAACTTTCCTCTTTACTTGTTTGACTCGTAATGATGCATAAAACCACCAGCAGCGCTTTCTTTCTAGCAGCTCAACTTTGGGCCAGCATTTCCACTGTTTAGCTTTGGGTTATTTTCATACGGCTGTATTTACAATGAATCATTCAATGTACAACACTAATTTGGAAACTTGACGTTGTGCTTAATTGACTCTGGTTATTGTAAATTAGAAGGAACGTCTGCCGCAGGGTGATGATCCAAATTCAAGGTTCTCCAGGTTCAAGCCTTTTGTGTTTTCAAGCGGTCAAATGTCCCCACTGACGCACGGTGTGACTGTGTGGATGTGGATGTGGATGTAATACCGACTCTCTGCCACCAGTGGGCAGGTTGAAACAATTTTTGCATCCATCAGTGACCCTGCAGTTAAAAAAATCTGTGCATCAATTCCGCACTCGAAGGTTTTCGTTGGGATCTGGTGATGAGCTGCAGATTGACCAGGGGCTACACACCTGGTTTGTCGGGAGCTAATTACAAGCCAGATGTGGAATGAGCAGCTGTGCAGAGAGACACGAAAGGAGCAGAGCTTCACACCTCGGGGTGTTTTTTACGACTTCATAGATGCTAGGAGCATTAACAGACTTCTTTGAAAAGTAAATGGGGATTTTTTAAGTCTGGAGCATAAAACGTGGGCTTTGGTTACAATAAGACATTTCCAAGAAGTTAAAGTGTGTATTTACTCCCTTTAGAGTGCATTTCATTACTTAGTTTATTTCCCTGCAAATCATTGGAAGGGAATTATTAAACATCTTGCCGCACGCGGGAGTAAGAGTTCACCTCCCTGCTGGCTGGGTAGATGCTGCTGCTGCGATAACGTTGCACGTGGGCCTGTGAACGGCTGATCTGATTTCTGCAGATGAGGCATCAAACTCAGGCTCAGTGTCGTATAACGGATTCCAGATTGTGTCATGGTCACAGAGGGTCCAAATTTAATGCTCTGTGAATTCAGCGGTAAGCGCATATTGGTTCAATGTGCGTTTGTCTGCACTCTGCAGACCTCAGGGGCCAACACAGAATTGGGATCCTCCCTATACTTTAGATGAGGGCGTTGGGAAACTGCACAGACTAAAAACTAGCTTTTGAGTTTCACGTGTACACAGGCAAACCGATCTCCTCAGGTCAAGAATACTGCAGAATCAGTTCAACGGACTTGGCCATTATAAAAGTTTGGTATTTTCAAGGGCTGCAAGTGTTCATTTACTCTTCATTTATCATTTGATCTGCAGAATGTCATCAAACAGCAAAAATACAAATCACAAGTTACCAGAGCTCAAGGTGAAACCATTTAAAGGCTAATTTTGTCTAACCAACAGTCTAACACACAATGACATTCAGTTATCATCCATTCCATCCATCCATTATCTATACTGCTTTAAGGGTCGCAGGGGGCTGGAGCCAATCACAACAGACGTTGGGCGAAAGCCGGGGCACACACTGGACAGGTCACCAGCCTATCACAGGGTCAACGCACAGAGACAAACAACCATTCCCGCTCACATTCACACCATCAGTTCATTTAACCTAACCCCAATCTGCACGTCTTTGGACTGTGGGAGGAAGCAGGAGTACTGCAGAGCGACAGTGCTAACCACTAAACCATGGAGTTGCCCAGTTTACTACCATATAACAACAAAAAAAAAAGAATGAGAAAATCATTCATATTGGAATAGGAAAGGATAGCATAGGATAGGAATTTTTTAATAAAGCAACATATCCATTTTTAAAACAGGACACTTCATTCTGCCCATCAACTAATTATTTCACCTTTATTTAAAAAATCATAACATGAAAATATTTTCCAAAGGCAGATGGAGGCGTGAAATAAACTTGTCACAAAGAAATGCATAAAAATAGGGCATGAGGAACGACAAGAGGCCAATCAGGGTGAATACCCACGCCAAATACCAAGGTGGGCTCACAGCACAGTATAAACTCTGGTGTGGTATTGAGGGACCAGGAGAAGTTTGATGTGCAACTGTAAAGACAGACAGACAGCAGGCTAGGGGGTTAGGGTTGGGGTGGGGGGGGGGATCAATAACTCATCACAAGTTGTGAATCAGCCTGGTCCAACAACCATTCGTCACACACACACGAAAAACGTCCGCCCATTTAATCAAGGCTATGATACCGAGGACGGTCAACGCTCAGGCAGTTTGTCAGTCAGTTTGCTCAGAAATGGGCGAGCTAATTAATGAAATGAACAAAGACAGCAAGGACGGCCAGGAAAAGGTTAGGGAGCTGTTAGTGTTTATGGGACGGCTGTTTGTCATACTGTGACTACCCACTGATTAGACATGTTACAGCCCCTTCTGCTGGGCGTGCTGCATAAACAGATGAAGATATACAGAATAATAAAGACTGTTTTTCCAAGGGAGTGCGAGTGTGAGCTCAGGCTCCGTTTTGTTTTCGCACGCTCAACCTCTTGTGAACTCCCGGTAGCACAAAGACATCTCGGGGACCGTTTGGCCCCATGATGTCTCCACACTTGAGGTGCAGAAAGTTGAGAAAATAACATGTGGCAGGGAACATTTGATGAGGGCACAATTAGTTTAATGAAATACAACAGTTTATTGCGAAGATAAGACTCCAGTTTAATCCATTCACTGGTATGTACAGTAAATGGTTTTCACTGTCATGGAGCAACTGCCATGGCTGCCCTGGAGTTTCCTCTCTTCTCTCTGAAGGAATTTATTGGCTTAATATAAATATAAACTAAATACAAAACTAGAATTGACTAAATGAAGCCAATTTAAATAGTATATACTGTACAAACAGTAGAGCTCAAACAGTTAGTCGTGTGAGTAGCTAATTAGACGAGCAAGAGATAAATGACAATCAGCAAATGTAACCGTAATGATTAAAGTAATTTTTCAATCAAACATTCCAGACATTTCCTCGTCCCAGTTCACTCAATGTGCAGTTTTGCTTCTGTTCTTCCATTTTGAGTAAGCAAATTGAATCATTTTTAGCCTGTTGTTGGAACAAAACAAACAATTTAATAACCTGCGAATCGTCAACAAGCCTACTTTTCTAGACCCGACAATCACCGGTAATCAATTATTGAAAAGTAATTGATATTTGATAGTTAAAATAAATTCTGGTTGAAGCACTCCTATACAATAGATATGGACCAACAAATAATTACTGACCAGAATTTGATGTGTTATATCAGAAAATGTTAACTTAAAAATACAGTTTACAGCTACAATCACAGACCTCTGACCTCTCATCTGGGCTGCTTTACCTTTCTGGTAACAAAACGAGCAAAGGAGCACATGAGTGATTTCTCAATGCTACCTTCCATTTTTGCACTTGAGATTGATGCAGACTAATTAATAAGAGGAAACGCGCTCAAAGTCAGGTCAAAGCGCTGGAACAAAGCCCATAGCTCAGGTAAATGTAATTAAAACTTATATAATGTGTCTGCACAGACTGAGATTGATGTCCTCTGACAAAGACAAATAAGCAGCACAGTACTTGAACGTTGCCTTTCCCCGCTCCTCTTTTTTTCCATGGTTGCGTGTTAAGGTTGAGCAATATTCGTTGCCAAATGTCTGGTTTTACAGTTGATAATCATCTTGTCCCCGCCCTCACTTCTATTAAAATTTGATACCTAGAGTGCACATAACATCACCTCATCAAAACCATCTTCTCCATTTCCATCAAAGTGGTTATACCTGTCCATCTCCTTGTATGAGGGAGCCAAGGTTTCTCATGCCTCCGCGGTCCTCTCCCCCCCTCCTATTTTGGCATGCCTGTGCCAGGTATTTGTTCAAATTCCTCACACCCCGTGGGGATAGGTATGTCCCCCCAGTCCCTCTCTTCTTTACTGCCTGTCTCTGTCCATCTCACGTACAGCGGCACGTGTGTGAAGCAGCCAACATGGACTCCCCACCACCAGAATGAGCCGTCCTGCCTACACATTTTACTCGCTAGTCACAACTAAATTATTTCCAAGTTGTTCAGCCTCTTGAAGCTGGCAAACCACAGCTGTGGCCTCCACAACGCCGTGGCCAAAAACAACTCGGTGGATAACAGGCAACTGTAAGTTGCTTTTGATAACTGCTGAAAGACCCGTTTATTCATGGAGGCTGTCAGAGCTTTAAGGCCACTTATTAGATCTACTGGTTACAACTTTTCTCTGACATGGAAAAATGTTGATACAGGCAAGTATAAATTAATTTCCTCCATAATTTACAATACAAGTCATTTTGCAAATCCCTTGCGGGGGTGTGAGACGCTGTGTTTGAGCTGATGTGGTATTGACATTGGGTCAGAGTTGAAATCCATTAGTTGTTGCAGTGCGTCATGAAATGACAGCGAATACCAGAAGGTTTGCCTCTGCTCTGCTCATGGAGTCTAAACACTCAACAGCCAAATTGAATTATACTGGAAGAATCAACAGTGCAGTTTTACATTCATGCTTACATATTTTTCAGGTATCCAGAAGGAAATAAGATCAATTCCCAATGAACCAAGTCAAATACTTATAACTGAATATTCTTGACTCACTAATCCCATACAAACTGCCCCTACAACTCACTGCCTGTGTTTATTTAGAGTTTTAGTGATTGTAGATTGAAGAAAAAACACTTCTAGAGTCCAAAAGGTAACCTGCTGTTGGTGCAGGTCTTCACCTCACCGATGTCCCTCATATAAAGCTCAGTCTGGGATTCTTGATTTGAATCCGGATGTGTGAACAATAAATGGAAAGTTTTGGTTTGAGCACCAATTGCATTTTAATAACCTTTATTATTGCTTGTACGTTAAAAATAGAAATTGAGGGCAGTTATAAAAAATAAGAAAAAACATGAAACCTTTCATTTAGTTATGTATTTTACAGTTTATTCTTCACTGCATTCTTTTATTTTAGTATAAATCATCCTTTTGAAGTGCATCAACAGTGTTATTACCGAATAAACCTCTTCCCCCTATTTATGTTCTAAAACAGCCAGGTTTCATAAATCCATCACAATAAATTGGTAACTTTCAAACCTTAATGTAATGACCATATCTGTGTCTTATACAGCACCTGATTATTTGCCAAAATATGATGTGATACCATTTATGGTCAGATTCTTGACTTTAATGGGAAATCTTTGCAGTGCGTTCACAGAGAGATTTATATCTGGTTCAAAAGGTATTAGAGTCATCAAAACATTATCAAACTTACTGTAAATCCAGCAATAAAATATAAGAATTTGAAACAGACACAATATTAACTTTAACTGTGTTTTAACTTCGTATAAGAGTACCCAGCACCGCTGTGGGCTGGCTTACTCAGAATGCTTTTTCAGTCATAATTCATAGCAACTCAAATGGACAAACTGTAATTTGTCCATTTAGGACGAAACCTGTTTGTCTCCCACATTGATTCTCAGAAGTTTTCAAACTGATTCAAGCCACAAATCCCATTTGATAAGGGACAAAATAGAATGTTGGAGAGTAAAATATATAATTCTGAAGGTCGTTGTTATATATTCTGTTGCTGTAGTACTTCCAGTGAATGAGAAAAATAAACATTTAACTCGCTCTGTCGGGGGGCTCCCTGGACCCAAGCTCAGGTCAACACAACTTAATATTAATATTCGGTCCTATGCGGGATGAGCCCCCCTCACTCAGCATCCCATCCCACCCCCTTTCCACTCACACACACACTCCTCTCCCGTTGACTCAGACACATCAAAGACAGAGCTGAGGAGACAGAGCTGCACTTGTCCAGCACTGGACGGGACAGACAGCGGAGATCAGGTCACAAAGTTCGGAGGAAGATTATAACCTTATAAGTAGCCAACTCCTCCCGATGACGATAAAAGAGGATCGTGATTTTGTGCTTGAAGAGGTCAGAGGGGTTTCATGACAACGCATGAGCAACAGAGCGAGATTTTAAAATGGAAATGGAACTTTTTCTCCAAACAAACCCACGGAACATTATTCTTACAGCATCTTGGATTGTGCTGTTCTAGGGTGAGTTTAAGAGAAAAACTAATCTGGTTAATGATTAGGTCTGTATGAATACAGTGTGGATCATAGGCCTAGATAGTTATTATTTTTTAGCATTGATATCGGCCTCATAATAGGCCCGTTACGCAATAATCTATAATAAAAAATATGTTTCCCTAAAAAGATTTATGTCAATGTGTTGTACAAGAAACCACTATTCTCTAGGCCTGTAAAGTTTGTGGATACCAAAGCTTAATGTTTTAAAGTGGCCTTCAATCTATTTTTATTTAATTTCTGACAGAGGGGTCTTCAAATATGACTTATTAAATTTGAATTATTTTGCTAAGGAATTATTTCACTTTGTGGCTTGTAGGGGTCTATTGGAAAAATTACTTATTTATTCAAAAATGCATAGTTACATTTTTGCATCAAATATGATGCCAGTTTATTATTTGAAGAATTCATGATATTTAGAGTTAAATAATTCAAATCCTCTTCTGCATTGACTCTCTGCCTCAGGTCATGAATAAGCCTTCACCATGTTGGTTATTTAAAGGGAGCCGGTATATCGTACTGAGGCGCGCAGCACCGCAGGGGGTTCGGCTGCTCCTCCACAGTTCAACAGCGGCTCTTAACCCCGGAGCCGTCCGGGCCGCCATGTGTCATACAGGCCGTTTCTGTCAGGCACCCTGCGTCCACTTTGATGTCGCTGCAGATTACCTTACTTCAGAAGGCCAACCGTTAGGGAAGACTAGTTTTACGCTCGTGTCACAAACGAAGGAACAATGTCAGATATGTAAAATGTGTTATTGTCTCTTCTTCTGGAGCTGCAAGGTCTGACTTGTCAAAATTCCTGTTTATTCTTTGTGACTGAAGTATATCATATAAAGTCAAACACCGCGCTGGTGTAAATCTTGACTCGACCCACTGACGAGCACTGATGCGGCATTCAGGCACCGATCAGCGACCAAACCACCGCTGTGTTAAAAAAAAAAGCTCAACACAAACCAAACAAAAAAAATGTAAACTAAAATTTGACATTAGCTTAGAACTTGTTTTCACGAATCAACTTTTAAGGCATGTTAGTTTTATGACTTTTTCGTGTCCCAATTAGACTAATTGTTGCCCAGTGGCTGACCTTAAGGGCGAACCAGCCTTTGGAGGTTTGAGTCCAGATTTACAGCCTCCAAGCAGAGCCCTCCTACTCTGAAAATCCAATTATTTTACTAGAACCATAACAGCCTCGCTTGGCTCCTTGTTAAACTATTAAAGTGTGAGGGCTGTGCCAACCAGAGCAGGTTTCTGCTCAAACATAAACCATCCTGGTTTTGCTGACATTTTCATTTCTACATGTTTATTATATGACTGTATTTACTTTATCTGGTGTCATTAAATGTACCGCGGCCAACATAAATCCCTTTGCAGCAATCTCAAAGATCCATATCAGTTTCCTTAATCCTTGTGTCAAACAAATTAATTCTCCAGAGACCAGAGAATATGACAAAAAAGAAAATAGTGATGAAAACTAATAAAATATTCTTGTTGCCCTCTTCACCTGTTTTTCTTCTTGATCCCCTCCACCCCACCACCCTCTCTGTCTTCTGAAACTGCATCTTCTACTTTGCATATGAAACAGACTGAGCTTTAAACATTCATTGGCAGCAGTCCTACTAACTTAAAAAACTTCACATTATGGACTTCTCAGGATCTTTGCCTCCACCTTCCCCTTACACCTTCCCCTTCACCCCCAATGGCTCCTTGCCTTCCCCGTCTCCTTCCATATCTCCCTCACCCAGTCTGGCATCCACAGCTCTTTTCTGCTCACTCCTCTCCCTCCTCTCCCTGCTGGGCATCACAGGGAACCTGTACACTTTAGGCCTCCTTCTGAGGCGCAGGGGAAGCAGGAGAAGACGTGGAGCAGGGCCAACCTGCTGCCTCATGAGAGTCCCGGTACCATTCTGCCTTGCCAACTCCTCCTCCCCATCCACCTCCCCCTTCTCCTCTTCTTCCTCCTCCTCCTCCTCTCTTCACCTCCAGGTGCTGAGCCTTGCTCTAGCTGATCTGCTCTACCTTTTCACCGCTCCCTTCATTGTGTATGACAGCCTGGCATCGGGCTGGGCCTTTGGTGAGGTGGGCTGCCGCCTCCTCCTGAGCCTGGACCTCCTCACCATGCACGCCTCCATCTTCACTCTCTCTGCCATGAGTCTGGACCGCTACCGGGCTGTAGCTCACCCCCTGCACACCTCCTCCTCCAACTCCTCCGGCCTGCTGCGTGTAGGCCTGGCCTGGGGGCTGGCTGTGGCTCTTAGTCTGCCCATGATGATCACCCTGCACCTGGAGGATGGGGAGAACCAGGAGGGCCAGCTGTGTGTCCCAGCGTGGGATGAGCAGAGCTCAAAAGCCTATCTGAGTGTGCTGTTCTGCACCAGCATCCTCGGCCCTGGGCTGGCCATCGGGGCACTTTATGCTACCCTGGGCAGGCTCTACTGGGTGTCTCAGACCCGGCCGGCCTGGGCCAGTGGGAGCAGCGCTGCTTGTCCTCCCCGTGCTCCCAAACCCAAAGTCCTGCTCCTCATCCTGGGTATCGTCCTGGCCTTCTGGGCCTGCTTTCTCCCTTTCTGGATCTGGCAGCTGCTGCCTCTGTACCAGCCCGACATGCTGCGGACAGTACCAGTGGGGACGCAGGTGACAGTGAATCGCATCCTCACAGGGTTGACCTATGGTAACTCTTGCGTGAATCCATTCTTCTACACACTATTGACTGGAAAACGAAGACGCAACCGGCAGACGCTGACATCAGCAAATCAGCTTTGCCGCAAGAGCAGTCCACTGCAGTAGTGCCGTGTCTCTGAGTGACTCAGAGATACTATGAGTGTATACATGTGTTTAAATACCAGTGTGCAAATGTATGATAAGTTACTGTACACAAGTGCTTCATTTTACGACGATTGAGTTAGACTTTGCATCCAAACTATGGAAACAGAACGATACTAAGCAAATGATAGCACTTCGTAAAAATGCTTTGTGAACAGATAAATTTCCTATAAGGAGATTCAATGTTGAAAATATTTGGGTATTTTCCAGTGTACAAATAATTTTTGATGGACAATAGCTCCTATCAGGAGATTAGATGTGAATTATATATGGGTTATTAATTATAATTAATTATTTTTCCAAAACATGGGTGGTCATATCAAATAATGTCTCTACTTGCTGTTGTAAACAAGTTTACATATTGATAATTTGGTTATGTTTAATTAATATTACATTTGTGACAATGGCAATTTCACTTTTCACATAGGTGGACACTACAGTAATTACATTGACCACATCATTTAACCCAAATTGACAGTGGATTTTTTAATCTTTATTTTGTAAACAGAATTTGTGTCCTTCAATCTCTGCAAAATATTACAGGAGGGACAGAGATTATTAAGCATTTCTAGTAAAGTCCTGATGCGCTTTTTTTCAGAGAACTTCAAAGAATAAAATATTTGTTTTTACAATTGGTTGTAACTGGTCAGGACCTTGAGACATTTTTCGGAGACACTGTTTGTTGACATATGTAACAGTCTTTTTCTGATTCCCCTGAGCCCTGACATATCGAAAACAATTCCCTTTTTAATAATCATGACCTGCATGTTGGGTTTGAAAATGTACTTACTATAATGAAACATGTATTATTTTAAACGGCCTCGCCTTGCGTTGACTGTAACTGATGTTAATGATAATGCATAATATGCAGCCTTGAATAAAGACTATGCTTTCTGTGATTCACTATGTCACTGGATCTTTAATTAGACTCTGGCTCTGCACTAAAGAACACTATGTAAAAAGGAATAAAAGTGAAAGAAACAACAATGGTGTAGTAAACCATGAACAAGCAGAAAAGCACAGCATGTAAATAAAAGGTGTAGTATTTTTTTTTTAAGATTCAAAACTGCTAAGTGAAGAGAAGTGTGTAAGTTGCATTCACACTTTTCTTTGTGTGTCTGTGTCAGCAAATCTAGAAGGTCTCCCCTGCTCTTGTGTATCTATCTGGTGTTTCTGCGTATCCCTGTAGCAACAGTCAGTGTGTGTCTGTCTGACTCAAAGGCTGCACTGTGCTGTATCACAAACCCTGCTGCTCTTTGACGCAGATGAGCAAATATTGTTGTTTGACGGAGAGGAGTAAGGATGGGGATGGGATGATGGGTACAAAATTGGTGAGGCGGTATCACATGAGCATGGTGCTTCGGTCAGACGCATGGGGTTTTTTGGTGGTGGTGTGTGGGCGTTCTTGGGATTTTTTTTTAGTTTTACAAAATAAAATCCTGTATATCATTAATGCAAAACGAATCATGTTGCACATACTGAAAATAACAAGTTTATCCTCAAAAAAAAATAAAACCCAGACAATTTTGACAGAGCATCGTGAGATCAGATTAAGAAGCTGCACAAATCAATTACATTTTTAATTTCATCACTGGTTGTTAAGAGCTGGCCTCAAGTGAAATATCTGGGCGATGGTGTTTTTCTTTGTCCACTAGGACCATTAAGGTCTATTAACTGTGGCTAACTTGTAACTTGTTTTGACTTGACATTCAATAACTTTGGTGAGTACATCATCCCCAGGTAATGACTTATTTGAGTGATTTCAGATCAAATGAAACGTAAAATGAGACTCGAGTTACATGGGAAAAACAAACTTAAACTTTGGGTTTGTTTATTTGAGCATAAAGTGAACACATGTAGGAACATGCGTAGAGGAAAAGAAAACCAGAGGGCAGCAGGAGAAGCTGTGAAGCCCAACAGGGCTTTACTGCATTGGTTATACCAACAGGTTAAAGAAACACATACCAAAAGCATTTGTCAAAGGAGCGTGTGCGTTCTTCTGTACTGCGATTCCCTTATATCCTAGGCTGAAGGGCCCTTCTATCGTCAATGCTGCCTACCATGTGTTTCCATTTACCTGGCCTGGATACCTCTGAACATAACGTTCCCAGTGCAGTTATTATCCAGAGCCCTGTGCGGTCACACCACAGGGGGCGCTTCTGTTGAGAAGTTAATGCAATATCCATCCACATTTCACAGACAACCGAGGCTCTCTCAGCACATTTGTCCATTTGAATGGAATTTCTTGCAGACAAAGAGCGAGCTCCATACACAGTTGAAATCATGAACCCTCAGATGAGATCTGGTGATTTTTGGACCCCTGGGTTCATACCACAAATGACAGAAAAGATGGAGGGTGTAGCTTGTGTAAAGATGAAACCAATCCAAAAAAGACATTCAGCAGCAGTGAGGATATTAAACCACAGAGAGCTTGTTGTTCAATTTTCAGTCTTGACAGTGGCCAAGTTTTGGGTGTCTTCTAAAACTCAATATATCAGATGATTAAGTCTTCCCTCAGGTCTGCGGGGATGACTGCACGTTTGATAAACTACAAATACATAGTGCTTGGTCAACCCAACCAAATGGATGGAAAATATTGTCTCAGTTGGCAGGCTGGCCGATCTATAAACCTTGTTTTGTTTGTGTTAGTAGTTGCCAGCGGCCGACTTGCTCCAATCATAACTTTTGTCGTCCTGTACGACAGAAGCTTCTGATTTCATCCTGAGATTACAGTCAGTGTCCTCCTCCACTCGTCCACGGGGAAGACACAAGGCCAAATATTTTCTTTTGGGAGCATCACTCTGTTTTACCTGAGGATTTCAGAAATCTAACACGTGTCCGTTTCCTGGAACCAGCAAGCATCTTTCCATCCCAGCACCCCTCGCCCCGCCTGTCAGGCTCCCCTCTTGACCAGTGATTGAGGCTGCTGCAGGTGCCCCTCCCCTGGGCAGCCCGCTCAGGAAAGCATCCCGCTGTGTAGACGAGACGAGGCCGCAGCCCGGGCCAAACTCACGCTGTGAGGTGTATAAGAGGCTCCCATTCTCTCCAGACATGTACAAAAAAGATTCCCTTCGCACGCTGCCTCCGCCTGCCCTCCTCTAAAATTCAATCTTCCCATCTGTTTTCCCTCTCTCAATCATTTCTTGTCCCCTCTACACTCTCTGCCTTGCCTCCACTTTCATTCCTCCTTGCTCGGTCTCACCTCATATGAAGTTAATGTTTATATATTTGACCATACATTTTAAGATTATGAACGATGTAAACTCTCAATAGAATTCCAGCTTTCAACATCTGTAACATCACAGCAGCATCTATCAAACAGATTCCAGTTTCACGATACCCGCGCATGTAGTCAACACGGTATTAAACAAAACTGCTTGTAATTTCTGGTTTGACAGTAAACACTGAACCCAGGCACTCACAGTGTTTCTTTGTTCAGCCCATGGTAACCCCACTGAGGGGCGCCCTCCTTCCCATTGCGTCCCCTGACTTTACACCTCAGTGTCAGCCGCCAGGATCAGGCCAGACCCAGGCTTGTGTGCCTTGAAGGCCGGAGGTTACATCAACCGACATACACATTACGGGTTCGCACTCAAGCTCTTACTAGGAAAGACAGTAAATATGGCACGTCTGCCCCTCTCCCTCTCTCCTTGCGTTTCACCATGTCTCCGTGCTCTCCTGCCTCCTCCTCCTCCTCCTCCTCACAGCACACTGCCTGTAAACAGTCATCCCTGTCAACTCAGGCTTCACAGCTCCCCTGACCTCTGACCTTCTGACACTTCACTCATCTGAGCCCCACGGGTCGTTCACGGCTGAGGGGGGACCTTTTGCATTTCTATGACACTGGTTGATGTTAGAACAAAAGGCAGTGTAGCCCGTTATGTATTAGTGCTGAAATGATTAGTCGTTTAATCGATTAGTCAATGTGTGACTGTGTCAGCAATGATCAATTCATAGTTTGTCATTTTTTTTCTTGAAAATATACCAAACATTAGTTCCAGCTCTTCAAATGCAGATTTGTTTTCATTTTGAGTGACCAGAATGGAATATTTGGGGGTTATGGTCAGATGAGAATCACACCTAAAGACCTAACCTTGGAAAATTAAAAAAAATGTCAATTCGCATTTTTCACTAAATGACAGCTATGAAGATTTTCATTCAGTATTGAATTAAGAGTTGAATTAAAGGTAGTGAAGTAAGGGCTTAAAGTATAAACCGGTTTAGTTCAACAGGCAAAACATAGCAGCAGGGTCACCATCTGTGTGGGAGGTTGTAGAGCGAACACTGAGGTCTAAAGGTTACAGAACTCAACTGCCACCTGCAGGCCAAATTGAAGAAGAATCGAGACTGACTATTTGCACACATGCCAGATTGGCAATATATACTAAATGGTTTATAATTCAAATGTAGCTTGCGTTCAGTCTTACAAAAATAGCAAATCAGTCAATGACCGAAGGAGGTCCGTGTTGTATTTGTTCCTGTCTGACAGCACTCAGCACTATTAGCTATTTTCTTGTTACTTAATGCTGCTATACAGCACCACAGGGGGGACATTCAGAAAGAGATGCTGTCCAGTTTCATCATCCCCGAATAGAGCTACATCCTACAAACAGAACAGTGACTAAAATCTACTGAATACCAAGTCTGTATCACAAAGTCAAGTCTAAACCACTTCCACATTTTTCTCCACTGGCAAGAGTGTCTGAACTTTTCCTCCATGCCCCTGCTCAGCCAGGTACTTCAAGTAAGCTCTGGGTGGACCTTCATGTATTCATTGTGTATGAGCTAAGTTAACCTTCTGGTCACTGTTGTCGATGAACAAACATGATGCCATGTAAGATTTTATCAGCAGTGATTAGTAACAGCTATAATGGCTGCACTTGTTCCCTGTATCACCGTTTCACATCATGTTCTTCCTGTTGTCTGTCTTTGCACAGAGGGCACGTCTGTCTTTGAACGTGGCCTCAGGTGGCTCAGTAACTGACCCATCCCAGTAACTGTGTCCCCAGAGGGGCGGACTCCTCCCACCCCGAGGAGTCAACACTGCAGCAAATACTGCGCCTAAAAAATATTATTTAATCCCACTATGAATACTTACATACAATGTACAAGGCAAATTAAATTGTATAAAAAAAACCTTTTTGTAATTAAACCTTGTATCGACTGTTCAAATGCCCAATTTCAACAGTGATGGAAATGGATAAGCAAACTTTGATTATATATTATTACTGATCATAAAAGCTACTTTTAATGAAACAACAATAATGAAGCTCATTAAAATATGTAAAAGCTTTTAAAAACAACATCTTTATGACTTTAAATTTTGGGAGGAGAAAGTTCAAACTACATCATTTTAACCAAATAGATCTTAGAAGTTTTGGAGAACCTATTTGCTTATTGTTTGTTGCAACATGGCTTTGCTAATTGTTGGAGTCAACCACTTCAGCTGCAAACTTTAAAAAATATATTTGTACAAAATTATGCTTAATTTCTGTAGTAAGGCAAAACAATTAATCCATCCAAAAATAACTTCAGTCCTGATGAAAGGTCATAAGCAAAGCCAGTGTTGTGATTGGAAACTAATACTGATCCTTTTCAAACAAAACATGTCCTCTTACATGAAAGACCTTGATCATAATCAAACTTAAGAACGCAGAGTTTTGCAGAATCTTTTCATCGCCCTGCAACACGGGGACAAAAGAAATGAAACCAGGAGGACTGCTGGCTGTTGAATCTGTTGATCCATGTCGCCCCCACATAGCGTTCTCACCTTCCACAGTAACCTGCACCTACGGGCCATGTCTCTGAGCACCCGGGTGGTCAGTAACTGAACACCTGTACCTGCCAGAGTGACTCTCAGTGACCCAGTGCAATAGAACAGACCGGGATGCTGTGGTCTGTGTGGGTACACGATGCCGGATGTTGGGCCCGTCCTGCCACTGGATCAGGGTCACACTCTCTTTACAGAGCAGAGAGTTTAAACCTGCAGCTCTGATGACCTGCAACCACGTTCAGATCGAAAGAGTCAACAGGATTTTAGTTTGAAAACTAAAAAAGGGGTCATCAGTGCTTCCAACACATTTAAAGATAATTTAAGAAAGCATGTCACATTAAGATGCTTGGAGCAGGTCAGGTTTGCAGAAACCTTTAATAGATGGGTCCTATTAGAATTAGATGTTTGACTTCACAGTGTTGTGACTGTGATATATAATATGCAACACTTTCACAATTGACTGAGAAGGATTTCAGTGAAAACTAAAAGGAACTAAACCAAACTAAATCCTGACACGTGTTTTTAAAAGTTATGTGAGGCATCGAGCATTTACAAGCTATTATTTTCAGGGTTTCATCAGAAAAAACAGTGCAATAACAATCCAAACCTACCTTGACTGGACGTCCAGGCCTGGTGGGAGGCAGCGTGTCCTCCGGCTCTGCGACCTCCTCTCCACTGGAAACTTTGACGGCTCCTCCGGAGCAGGTCGCCGCGGGTGGCGCCGAGGTGTTGAAAGGCCATGACGGCAGGTGAGACGGAAGCAAACTCGTTTGACGCTTTACAACAAAAAACGCGTGCGGGTATCTGGCGCCCTCTTGTGGCGCTGTTACTGCCGAGCGAAGAACAGCGACCGGAAGCGGAAACGACGAGGCACGAAGCTAGCAGGCAAAACAGCCTCCTGAGGTTAGCTGTCCACAAGCCGAGTGGCGGGGTCTCGTATTTATTTATTTCCACCGAGAGGGGAAGTCCCGTTAGACAACACATTGATGTCATTCTGTGGAACACAAAACGGCGGGTGAGTGTGTGGAAGTGGTTGTTTCTACGTTATTTCTGTGTTTTTAGTCGCCGTCCAAATGCTCTCAGTTTAGCCGACAAGCTAGCTAACGCTATCCAGTTTATGTAATCATGGCGGACTGTTGTCGAACTGCTGCTGTGCGTTGGTTCATGCCAGTTTCCCCTTTACTCACTCATGTTAAATGAGAACAATGCACACCGGTTGACGTTGTCCAATGGTCACAATATACCGTCAGAAGAAAAGAAGAAGGTCCTCAAAGTCCAGGAATTCACTCTGTTTTCTAAGCCCAACTGTGGCGAGTCGACGACAGGTGTCAGGTTGTTTCATCAAAATAAGATGAAAGTTCATCTCTCCATCTCTTCTCCTCTGTTCGTCGTGTTTGTGTTCCGTCATCGCAGCCGCCGCAGTAAGTGGGACCAGCCCGGCCCGGGCTTGGGCAACTCTGGAGGGATGGGGGAGGCTGAGGCTGCACCCACCGGGGCTCTGGATGCTGCAGCCGCCGTGGCTGCCAAGATTAATGCCATGTTGGTAGCGAAGGGCAAACTCAAACCATCGCAGATCGGAACCCCGGGACCTCCTGTCAAGGTAAAGAGCAACCCCAGATAACATCATACTAATGACGTCATTATTATCTCAGATACAGGACAACATGTAGATGGATGGGTGATGTTCACCCTTTTACCGGTTTATTAGGTACATTTAAACGAATGCAGTCCCGTCGCTATGATGCAAGTACAGTTAAACAATACATCAAACCATATTTATCTAAAAGTGTAATGAGAATTTGAACAAGAATCAAACGGCATGTCCTTGCTGAAGGTGGGATGTATCAGAGGACTGCTGTTGTAAACTGAAATTGTTTTTGGCTAGGCGTAACTAACGAGACCTAATGAGACCATGTGAATTTGTCAATCACGCACATTTTCTATGCAGTTATAACATGTCAGCTATCAGTTCAGTATCTCTGATTTTATATGAGGCCTTTGTGGACAATATTGCAAATCAGGGAACATGACTAAATTATGGAGATACTGTAGTAACAGGATTGTTACATTTATGTGATGAGGTTTTGCTAAATATTTTGATTTTGGGTCATGAAATACCCATACTCTTATTTAACTTCGGGGCAGCGCTCTGTTAGATCATGTTAAAAATAATCGCTGGATAATGATACTTGAGGTTCTCTTCTGATTTTTATAAATGATAATACCTTTGTCGTTAAGTAGAGTGATCCTGGAGACTGGCTATGTGACGTTTTATCACATTCAGTATTACGATAATGGGCCATGAAACTGAAACGACCACGATCAGTTTGCTTTGAGTATTTCTTATGTCTGTCTGGAAGAAATCTGACTTCACAATAGCTTAGTATTGATAATAAAGAAATGATAATGTAGTGGAAAAACATGCGTTAGCTCAGTGATAAAGATCTTATGTACGCGGTTATCAGCATATCTCTCTCTTAAGATTACATAGTTCCAAGAGTCATCCTCAGCTACCGGTTGCAATTTTCTTTGTCTATACGTACATCTAAGCATTAGTGTAGTCTCTTGCCCCAGTTTTAGTCACGGTGTCTCCAGTTTATTTGGAGTGACACATATTCCATCTCTTACTTCCACACTCAGGCTGTGGGTGTTGGGAAGCCCCAAGCGCCATCAAAAGCCAAAGATGACCTGGTGGTGGCCGAGGTTGAGATCAACGACGTCCCGATCACCTGTCGCAATCTCCTGACACGTGGGCAAACCCAGGATGAGGTCAGCAGCACTGTGTTCAATCATATCTCACAGAGTTCAGCTCATCAGTTAGCTCGGGGATTAACTATTGATATGTTTTTTTACCTTTTTCACATGGTTGATCTGCAGATCAGCAAAGTTAGCGGTGCTGCGGTTTCAACCAGAGGGCGTTACATGACGGCAGAGGAGAAAGGCAAAGCTCTACCAGGGTGACGTCTCTCACCTCTCATTTTTGGCAAATGATCATTAGTGTTGGTCCCTGTTTGACTTTATCACGATAACCTTGTTTCTGCTCTTTCTACACAGAGATCGACCTCTGTATCTTCATGTCCAAGGACAGACTAGAGAGCTTGTCGACAGTCAGTATTAAGTTAAACTTATCTGTAATCAATGTGGAATGCGCGTCTTTGGGCCGTCATTAGACTAATTATTTTTTATGCTTCGTTCTCAAGGGGCAGTTAATAGAATCAAGGAAATAATCACCAACGGCGTGGTCAAGGCTGCGACTGCCTCATCATCATCTTCGTCCTTCTCTCCCAGTGGAACTTCAGTCACAGTTTACCAGCAGCACAACCCACCTCCACCCTCGCTGCCCCCCATTACCCACCATAAGCCACACTTTCAGTCTGGGGTAAGAAAGCCTGTCACTATGGAAACATACTTAATCCTCCAAATTACTGACACAGACAGACACACAAGCTCAAAGGTCACACTTCTTTGGCTGGTGGCTATCTGTAATTGAATACAGTGATAAATGTAGTTGTATTTATTCCCTTGTGTTTTTTCCCCGTCTCAGATGCATTATGTTCAAGATAAAGTCTTTGTGGGACTGGAGCACGCGATCCCAGGGTTTGTGGTCAAAGAGCGAGTCGAGGGCCCCGGCTGTTCGTACCTGCAGCACATTCAGGCCGAGACCGGAGCCAAAGTCTTCCTAAGAGGAAAAGGATCGGGTTGTTTAGAGCCTGCCTCCGGGCGAGAGGCCTTTGAACCAATGTACATCTACATCAGGTCTGTGTTGTCCTATGAATTAATTGATTTCTAAACCTTTCTTTTCTGATTTCAGTCTTGCTTGTATTCCCCACAATGTGGGCCCTCCAGAGCTAAATTCGATCTTCTTCCTCTGCAGTCACCCTAAACCAGAAGGACTCGCAGCAGCAAAAATCTTGTGTGAGAACCTTCTTCAAACAGTGAGTAAAGTCCCGTTAGTGTGAAATGAGTAACCGTTGGTCTGTGCTTTCCCATTTCAACTACAAATGGAATGCAAACATAAGCTTATACAATTCCAAATGCTGTTTAAATTTATTTGAATGTTTTCATTACTATGTAGTGCCATTATTAACTGGTATTGTGTTATGTATTATGCAGTATGTTTATAATATTTTTCTACTGTAATACAGAGATCTATTACATTTTTTTAATAGTTAATAATTTAGTAAGATCAATATTATCATCACCTTGAACCACTAACGAGCCTTAAGTACAATGTGTTTCTGTCCGCAGGTCCATGCAGAGTATTCTCGCTTCCTCAATCAAATGAGCGCAATGATGCCGACACAACAAGGTAAACAACAACGTTCAACTTTCTGTGGTTGAGATTTGATCCATGATTGATACTATGATTGTATAAACTCATTGAGGAAGCCTGACATGTATCTGTTACCCTCCTCTTCCTCCGCCAGGCTTTGCACAGCCTCCAGTGGTGAATGGGATGCCTCCTCAGCCTCCGTATTACCCCCCTGCTGGGTACCAGCCAGGCTACCCCATGTCTGTACCTCCACCTCAGCCCCAACCTGTCCCTCCACCTTACATCGTCCCCCCTCCGATACCTCCTGTTGCACCCACAGGCGTGCCCCACCAATATCCACTTCCGCCTGTCCACGCTCCAGCCCCCAGCCCTGCTTCAGCTCCAGTTCCAGGCACTATGCCACAGGTAAGAAAGAGCCATCAAATTCAATTCTCCAAAAATGTAACCTCTGAATAATTATCACGTATTGTTTGTTTCCCCTTCTTTCTGCAGACTCTGCCTCCTGTACCTTTTCCTCCATCTGTGGTTGCACCTCCCAAAGTTCCACCTCCTGCTGCCGCAGCCAACCCACCACAGAAAAGACGCTTCACAGAGGAGGTGCCAGACGAAAGGGACAGCGGCCTGCTTGGATACCAGGTGATAAACATCTACTCTCTGTTTGCAACCCCTTGTTGCTCTCCATTTTTTTTTTTTTTCTCAATCTTGTAGCCCCCTTGTTTGTTTGTTTGTTTTCCTTTTGTTTGTATGTCTTTCACTTTCTTTAGTGCATTTTTGTGTCAAGTCACTTTCATCAGCTTGTCATGTCCTTTCTGTCTTAACCTGCGTCCTCTCTACCGTCACTGTCTGGGATTTATCCGTCCTCCTCATCCTTCCTTTCTTCAAATGTTTTGTGTACCGTAGTTGATACAGCATGGCCTCCATTTTTTCCTGTTCACTGACAGTTCATTGATGTGTTTCTACTGGTAATATGGAGTTTCAGAAAAAGGTATTACTTACTAAGCTTTAAATATCTTTCAAAGTGGATGGGGAAAAATCTCAGTGTAATCACACTGTACTCACAGACTTGTGGTAAGCTATAACTTGCACCAACAGATTTTTTTTCCTCACTTTGGTGCATTTATAGGTATATCATGATATATTAGAGTATCAGGACAGGCTTTAGTAGAGGATATCTGCTAATCGCGCCTGTGTGTTTTTCTGCTCATAGCATGGACCCATTCATATGACTAATTTAGGTGCAGGCTTCCCAGTGGGCAGCTCAGAGACAACCGGACCCCCACCACCGAGTTCCTCTGGCCCGCCGAGTGAGAGGGACGGGTACGCACTGCTGTTACATTTACTTTATATTTGAACATATATATATATATATATATATATATATATTTTGAAAAAATTAACAGTAGACATGGTTAACTCACAGCAGCTCTCCTTCTGTTCTCCAGTAGGCAACTAATGCCTCCACCAACTTTAGCCATGAACGGAGTGAGACCCAAGATGGAGGAGAGACGGGCGCCCCAAGGCCCCATGGGTAAGTGCATTATCCTGTGGACTGACTATTCACTTAGCTAATCCAAATCCACAGTTCCTGACTGTGAACTGCGCCTTCCGTATAAGCTCAGCCTGGATCTGTTCACAGCCCTGATGTAGAGCTGCTGTGTCTCGAATGTAAATCCTCTACCGGGGCCACTGGACTGTGTCTCGATTTCAGTGGCTTTTCTTCATATTGCACATTTAACAAGACACATAGTTGGCAAATCACAAATTGAAAAAAAGTAAGCTCTTTCTTTTTGATTTTGACTACAGGATTCTGTGACTAGAACTCTCCAGCTGTAAGGTGCAGCTGTGACTTGACGTCTTTTGTGTATTGCTCAGTCATTTGTAATGAAGTCCAATAAGCCTAATCCACTAAACCGTCCCGTTCTGACGACATCATCAGTCCGCAGTTGGTTTGCTTTACTCACTAATGAGAATCTCTCCTTTTTTTGTGTTTTTTCTCTTTTTCTCTGTGTTTTCCCTCTCTTCCATGTATCTCTGGGGTGATGCTGGATACTGATTGGGGGTGGGGCACGACTCGTCCTGTGACGCTGTCCTGCCACTCGATTGGACGGCCCTAACACTGTCGCTCCCCACCAACCAATGCCTGCTTTCGAATGGCTGCCCCATCCTCTACTCTGCTGACAAACTATTATTTAAATCTATTAACTATTTGTTTCTCCCAATATGTGTTTTGAGTAATTAACTTTCACCTGTCTTATTTTAAACTTGTTGCTGTTGTTGTTGTTTTGTTTTCTTCTCCCCATATTTCTCTCTCTCCCTCCCCAAATGTGCCACCTCTTCCTTTCTTCTGATTGTCCTCCCTCTCTTAGAGCCAGCAGTGAAAAGATTGAAAACAGGTTTGGTAGCATACACCGGTGATTCTTCTGATGAAGAGGAAGACCACACCGCCTCAGGGCCAGGTAACCTTGGAGGAGTTCCGCCCACCTCCAACTCCTCAGGCTGGACACAGGGCTATCGCTGCCCTCCTCCACCACCACCCCGTGCTAAAGCACAGCCACAGCAGCAGTCGATGCCTTTCTGGATGGCACCATGAAGCAGGAAAACCTCACTCCCCTCAGTGCTTTCTACAGAGTCTTACAGGATGTTCACCCAACGGAGCCCATCTTTTTCCAGCACTCACCACAGGAATGACTCTGTAGCTTTTGTTGGTCGCAGCATTATTTTAGTATTCTGATGTTAGAACGGATACTTTTGGAAAGTGTACACACATAGTTTGAAGATGAATATTTGCAGGACCGATACTCCAAACTATTTTGTGGATGTGTAGATAGTCAGAGGAGAGACATTCTGCCTCCAGTTTTATTTTGAATGGAATGATGACTCTTGCCGAGTGTCTTTGTAAAAACAATTTCACATGGCAATGATGTTGTACATCACGGTGCCACTTTTGATTTCACCCCAAATGTCCTACTTTCTTCCCCGTTCCTCTCCTTCTTTCTGTCCAAGTCGGTGACACCAACCTTTCCCATTCTGTTCTTTTGTACAGATCCTATTGGAGTATATGTAAGAAAAAGTGATGAATTTATTTCATGCTTTTATGAAATAAATAAACTTAATTTATTGCAATGTTTGAGCTTGTGTTTCATTGCACTATATTCCCTTATACAAGTCTGTCCTGTCATATCAAACCAAGTCTGTTACATTTGCCAATAAAAAATATAATAAATAGATTAATTGTGATATTACTGCAGAATTGATTATTAAAACAGACTACAAGTCCAAGGATGACAAATTTAAACTTGGAATGAACTTCATAGTCCTGTGCTATTCAATCTTAACACAGAAAAAAAAAACATTTTTAAACTCATGTTCAATAGTGATGTTTAAAGTGTGGAATAATTTGAGCTATGTAATGTTGTAGAAGACTAAACGCCGAAATGGACATCAGATCATTTCAATCTCTGGCTCTCTTGGAGGGTGGTTCTTATTGTACTGACCAATGCGCCTCTCCATGACTGGCCGGAAATGCCGGATCAGGCCCTGTAGATTAAGAAAGGAAAGACGAGGAAGAACAATTAAAATTAAAATTCCCCTTTTTTAACTTGTTAACCTCAGCTACTGTTTCATGTTGGAACTTTATCTAAGAGATGTCAACCTGCACAGGCCAAGCGGCTCCATCCCCGAGGGCACAGATGGTGTGTCCCTCGATCTGCTTGCTCAGCTCCCAGATCATGTCGATCTCTGAAACTGCTGCTTCTCCTCGCACAAACCTCCACATCATTTTATCCATCCAATCCACACCTGAGGATCAGGATGCAGAGAGAGAAGGTTAAAAAAAAAAGTTGAAACAAGGCGAGGAGAGTGGTAGTTTAAGTGTGAGACCCATTCTGCAGTCCCTCACCCTCTCTGCAGGGGGTGCACTGACCACAGCTCTCATGCTTGTAGAACTCAACCAAACGTGCAATGGCTCGGATGACATCAGTCTGGAGGAAAAATACATTTGACACTGTCATTAGAAGGCTGATCGTAGGTGAAGGAGCAGTGCATTGTGTGATTTATTCATGGAAATTTTTACCGATTTATCCAGAACTATGATGGCTGCAGTTCCCAGAGCAGTCTCTGCACGGACTAGGTCATCGAAATCCATCAGAACATCATCGCACACATGCCGAGGGATGATGGGAGTGGAGGACCCCCCTGGGATCACTCCTAATAGATTGTCCCAGCCGCCCTTCACTCCTCCTGCACCAATCAAACGGGAGGAGGGAGGAAGTCAAGTCAACATCTCATAAGGTAAACCAACATTAATACAAGAGGTGGACTGTAAACACACACCTGCGTGTCTCTCTATTAGCTCCCTCAGAGGAATAGACATCTCTTCCTCCACTGTGCATGGAGTGTTCACGTGGCCGGATATGTTGAACAGCTTGGTCCCAGAGTTCCTCTCCCTCCCAAAGCTGGCAAACCAGGCTCCGCCTCGACGACAGATTGCAGGCGCCACGGCAACCGTCTCCACGTTGGAAACTGTTGTCGGGCATCCAAACACCCCTGAAGGGAGAGATGCAGCAGAAGTGAATAACCAGCACCATAAGGAGTGCAATGACAAAATAGTTCTATTTTGCAGTTTCTTGATCCATAATCAACATTACATTATATTAATTTTGCTGATGCTTTTGTCCAAGACCACCTAAGCTCTATCAGCTGCCATTGTAAGAACATGGAACAGGTGGTTGTGGAGCCTATACCTCACCTATGTCTGCAGGGAATGGTGGCTTGAGCCGGGGTTTCCCTTGTTTGCCCTCAAGAGACTCGATGAGGGCCGTCTCCTCCCCGCAGATGTAGGCTCCGGCTCCTCGCATCACAAACACGTCAAAGTCGTACCCTGAGCCACAGGCGTTCTTCCCTATCAGTCCTGCTTTGTATGCCTCATTGATAGCCCCCTGTTTGAAGAAAAAAGACGGATTATCACAATACGCTGTACAAGACAAACTGCAAGCCATTCATCCGCGGGATTTTTTATCATACCTGTAGATTTGATGACTCGTTGTAAAACTCTCCTCTGATGTAGACGTACGCAGCATGAGCGCCCATGGCTCTCCCAGCCACCAGGCAGCCCTCTATCAGCTTATGGGGGTCATGGCGCATTATCTCACGGTCTTTACACGTCCCAGGCTCCCCCTCATCAGCATTCACCACCAAATACTTAGGCCTGGGACACGAGGATGAAGGGAACATTAGTTTCATTAATGGTGTGCACATTGATGTGGGCCTAAAGTCTTCCTGACTAAACCAATACTGATTTTCCCCCTTTTTGCTCCCACCTGCCATCACTGGGTTTGTTCATGAAACTCCACTTCATTCCAGTGGGGAAGCCTGCTCCCCCTCTGCCCCGGAGCCCCGAGACCTTAACCTCATTCAATATCCATTCTGGTCCCTTCAGCATGATCTCCTTAGTCTTGTACCAGTCGCCTCTTTTTACTGCTCCCTGCAGTCTGGCAGGAGGAGGCAGACAGAGATGATGAGATTTGTTCAGGTCATCAGAGACCAGGCAGAATGGTTTTGCATTAAATGTTTGTTTTTTTTACCTCCAGTCATGCCGGCCGTATAAATTGGTGAATATCCGGTCCTGGTCACTCAGGGGGCCAAATGTGGTCTTTTTTGACTTCACCTGGTTTTAGAGAGGAAGATATAAGAAAAGGGTGATTTAAAAAAGCAGCCACGTGGAAAGTCGACACTCCAAAGATCAATGACTGTGAATTTGAGCAGCCTTTACTTTATTTATGCAATCAAGTGACATATGAGTCAAAGTTAAATCAAAAATTAATTTGAACACTCATGACAACATTTAGCATTTCGTGCAACTATTTGACTTTTTGTGCTCTGAATTTGGAATTGTATCATTTGTATGTATGACAATGAAACTGATTAATGTTCATGTTAGGGGAAATTATTTTAAAACTCAGGCATTGAAAAAAAAAAGCTCCATCTTCTTTTAGAATTACCATATGATAAATAACATCATAAAAAACAACAGCATAGACAATGATTACACATTATAATACTGACATGTGTTAACCGGTGTGTTTGTGGAACATAAGGACGCTGAATAATGTCAAGATCACAAGCTTTCTTCTTTTTGTTCTTGTTGTACCTGCACAGTGTGTAATATGGAAATCATGTCGGACCATGAAGCCGGATGGGCCTCGCTGTTCCTACCTGTGGCTGCGCTGCGCCGCTGTGGCTCCGGCGCGGAGCGACATGGCGCGTCACTGCGCCCCACAGCATCCGCCGGGGCAGCATCGTGCAGGGCCGAGGACTGAACACACACACACCCAGCAACTGTCTCTGAACTGTTTTATTCCCCGGAGCCGTTTCCTCCAGAGTTTTCCCTCCAACTGCTCGTGCAGACGAATCGATTCCCGAAACCTTCGCCGTCCAACGAATTAGACTAAGAGGATTAGGCGACGACGTCATCTCCCAGTTTCATGTGCGCCAACAGGTATCCAATATTTCACACACACCAAGACTCCATCATGAGCCCGAGGTGTCAGTCCCTGTGTCTTTAAGTCCTCTAAATAACTCTAAACTATTAGGAATGATTCATAATTATATATTGATCAACTCTTAGTGGGAAGTTTGATACTAGGCCTTGTTCACAGCAGACACGTTGACTTGACAGGTGTATCTAACCTCCTCAAGCATGGCTCTGCTCTTTTCAAGTGTCTCATCAGACATGCACAATACTACCAGGAAGCTGAAACATCAAATTGAGCCAGTTGTTCACGCATCAACTGTTACTGTCCTTCTCCAACCATGTGGTGACAATCAACATATCTTACATGATGAAATGAAGAGCCCGTCTTCCCAGCCTGGCTGTGCCCCGTGAGAACTATTATATATGAGCTTGATGATTCTTCTGGTTTACAGGCTATAGTTTCTTCCCCTGGCTGCCTATCCCCAAACCTCTGACAACAGGAGGTAAAACAATAGTACATGTTACTACTGCACATCACGTACCGGCCACACAGTGGCTGACGATTGGCAAATTACACCTCCATGCCTATTTTCTGAAAATGAATGGCGCTCCATGTGTGGCTGTGTAAAATAGGTAAATATATCACAGTGATGCCTTAAAGTGATTCACGATTAGAGATTATATGCTAAAATTATTGTCTGTGTTGCAGCAGATAATTGTCAATAAATTGGTGACATATGATTAATTTCCCGTCCAGACAATACTCTAAGTAATGGTTTGAAGATTAAGGAATCTATTTCCTGTCTCTTTGAACTACATCAGATATTGCCAGTCCAAAAATGTATTGGCATTTTTTCTTTTTAATTACAAAGGAGACTGGCGTCATTTGACATAATTTTTTTTAGTATATCTGGTTCATAGGTTTAACAGGTTACCAATAGAGATTGACTGATCCATGGGCTGATAGCAGAGCACAATATTTTCTTGTCACAGATATTCAGTATTGGCCGAGTAATAAGAAATATCAGTACAGATATGCCAAAGAATTTTAGAAATACAAACCACAGAGAGAAAACTGTGATGATCTTTAAACTGAACACTCTCAAATATGGATATCAGTATCTGCCTACAAAATAGTTTTATTTGTAACATAAAACAATAACACATAAAACAAAAATGGCAAGCTTAGATATCTTTATTTCTTTTCTTTACATGAACTGAACTTTGGGAAAATGAA
This sequence comes from Scophthalmus maximus, assembly GCF_022379125.1. NCBI lineage: Eukaryota > Metazoa > Chordata > Actinopteri > Pleuronectiformes > Scophthalmidae > Scophthalmus > Scophthalmus maximus. The sequence continues at coordinate 13,083,251 of NC_061515.1, read as the reverse complement.
TTCATAGCTCTGAGAAGGTTCCACTAAAAACTGAAAGAGAAAAATATATCCCTGATAGTGGGGTCTCTGCTCATACCAGACCCCATGTCCCTTCACCGAAGCCAAGAAAACAAACAGCTCACACAGAAACACACACTTCACAGCTGGCATCAGTTAACTCTCATTCATTCACAAAGCTCTGACTGGGAGCACCAACACCCTTCATGAACATCACCAACGGCCACACCGTCATTCCAGTTGGACTGGTTCCAGTAAGGCCAGTAGTTCACTGCCATTATGATCATTTGTCTGCTTTTGCCTCATAATAGATTTATTTTTTTCTTTTGAATATTAAATGATCTAATACAAAATCTACAAAATCTCTTATTTTTGAAACTCCTGGCCTTACACTTCCATGAAGAGTGTCAGTCACCCTGCAGCACCAAACTATTTCTTCCCATTTTATATTTTGTATAATCACTTAGTGCATTGCTCAAGATTTCCTGAGAATAGTTGCAGCACAAAAAAACCAAAGGCAGCTCCCAATATATATTACATTTGACATGAACTACTATACAGGAGGAAGAGTATTCAATGTATGTGGGTTTTTAAAGAAGTAGGCCTATTGTCTACGTCAATCACAATTCTAAATGGTATTGAGTGTGTTAATGGACTAGTAGAAGGTCAGACAAAAAGGCTTGAAGCTCTCAAATCTCATAGTGCAAATAAACTGGAAATAAAAAATGGTTTACTACAACAGCGAGGGGCGGAGAGTGCACACAAGGCCAGACCGGCACAACTGCTACAGCAGGCTCTGGCTACATGGGTATCACGGGAATTGGAAATAAAAAAAGACAACTACTTGTCTTTTAAAGCCATTAACGGCTGCATTACACCCTGCAACAGGCCTTAATGTACTGGTCCGGAGAAAGACGATGAAACTAAAAAGGTTTTTGGTCGAAGATAGATAAACTCAAAAAGATAATGGCCCCTTTAGACACAGCGGTGGCCGATCTAGAAGAACTGCCGAGCAATAATTTGATACAGTACTATACATGTTGATTTAACAACAGAACAGCATGATGAGAATGTCAAACAAGGAAAGTCAATTTTGTGTCCCAGTTACAAAATGAAGGTTTGAACCCCCCCCCCCCCCCTACTTCTTATTTGCTCTGTTTCCTTCTCTCTGGGTGGAATGTGCCTGTGTTATTGCAGTACCTGACAGGGTTAAATGTGCAAAGAATGCAATCGAGGAAGAATTGCCAAAAGAAGACACGCAGCCTGTAAAAAAAGGCGTTTAGGTGTAAGATGTTGAGTCAAAATTGTTAGCACAATGCAGCTTCTTGTAAGACTTGGATGAGGAATCTGTTTCCAACTCTAGATCTGGTCTCACGTAAGAGTTTCAGCAGAAGAGCCATAATAAATAATAATAAATAAATAAATACAGAAGAAATGGGGGAAAGCCATCGTATTCATCCCCTCACCGTGCCCCTCTTCTACCCCTTTCCCCCCCAAACAAGGAACCGAAACGAGTGCATTGGAAGACTGAAATCCACAGCCTTTGGGAAAAGTAGAATTGTCTTCATTATCAATCAACATCAACTCATTCATCCAAACTTTGTCTCTTTTGGTCAGGCATTTAACACAGAGCTCTACCGCTCTGAAACACTCTAACATGGAAGCAGATTCTTTCTGATGGCGATCAAAAACAGTTGGGAAGGATTTTCTCATCAAACCCGACATTGGCCACAAATCACTTCTCCCCACTCACTGTTAACTTTAGATTTAAGAAATAAAAAAGGTTCAAATAAAATCTTTGGTTTAAGGACCAAATCAAAGCAAAGAGTCAACCACTTAGAAGAAAAGATACAAAGAACATTATTGCTTGTAATGTGCAGAACATTTTTGATTAATTAGACTGCATTTCCACCGATAACCACCAGAGGACAGCGAGCACACAAGCTCATTCTCGTGATCCACTTGATATGACATCTGGATTGCACCTGAATCAATACATTATGTTGTAACTAAAATATACATCTTCAAATATTCCTCCATGTTGCAGCTCTGGCTTTTAGTTTGCATAGTGAAAAGCATCCCAGTAACCACACACACAACACACACACGTCCAGCTAGAAAAATAAAATAAAATCACAAAGAAACAGCGCAAACCTAAAATACATCAAATTAAACCGCAAACAACAAATAAAATTTAAACAACAAATGAAATCAAATGCCAAGAGCCAGAAGACAAACATTTAAAATATCTCTGAAAACCCGTTTTCCATTTTTTTTCTTTAAATATTATTTCTGTTTTTTTTAAAGCGCTCTGTATATGGGAGCTGCAGGTCATTAGTCCAGCCACCTGAGAATTTTTTTGTTTGTTTTGTTTTTACTGTGGATGCTTTACCACACAGACACGCACACACATTCTTCTTTCATTATTCCTCTTCCTCCACTTCCTCATCTCCAATTTCCTCTTCTACTTCATCTGCCCATCGATCACGAAGCACAGCTGGTGAATGGGTTCCCCCTGGATCTTCTACCTCCGTCTCTCTGCCCCCTCGCAGCTCCAGCCCTCGCAGGAAGAGCTCAGGGTAGCCAGCCAGCCTGTGAGGCCCGAGTTGGGCCAGAGCTTGTAGGGCGAGAGCGCGGCCCCTCTCGACATCACCTGGAAACATCAGTGGAGGGCCGGCACTGGACCCACTCCCACCATCCAGGACCGTGTGGGGGTGAAACACAGAGGAGTGGGCCTGTGAGGACAAAGCCTCCAGAGGGTTGGGGTGCTGTCTCCTGCCTCCGTCCTCTCTCCCATCCTTCACATCCTCCAGGAGCTCAGGACCACGCCTGGGCCGGCGTGTGCGCAGCTCCAGGCAGCTGTGTCCCTTGCAGTGACGCTGGAGGTGGTCCTCTCGGGCAAAGGCCTTGTGGCAGTGCGGACACTCGAAGGGTCGCGCCCCGCTGTGCAGGGACAGGTGGTTTTTGAGGTCGTATGAATGTAGAAACCTGGCAGGGCAGTCGGGGCAAGGGTAGGGGCGCTCGCCTGTGTGTTTTCTCATGTGGATCTTCAACTTATCATTCCTGAGGAAGAAACAGAAAGGAAGATGAAGAATGAAGAGGGTACGAGTAAGAGAAACATGATTAAAAAAATTCAGTCAGGCCACCATACATCTAACGATTTTGTTTTGTGCATATTTGAAGAACTCTCTGTACCGAGTGAAACGGGCTCCACAGGCAGAGCACTGGAAGGGTTTTTCTCCAGTGTGTGTCCTCATGTGTCGAGGCAGTTTTCCCGCTCCATGGATGATCTTCTGACAGACAGGACACTGCTGGGGCGTCTGAGACTTCCTCTTCCTCCCCCCTCCCACTGCTGATGTCGCCGTTCCTTGCTCAGCTCCAGAGGGGGGTATGGAGGTGGTTCCCATCAGCATACAATCATCACCAAAACCCTCCATGTCATCATTCTCTGACAGCTTATCATTCGAGGGCGGGGCAGGAGGCGGGTGGGCGATACGCGGGCGCTCATGCAGCCAGTGGAGTTTCCCTCCGTTTACGGTGACACCCCTCCCTGGCTCTCTGATCGACCTGGGATCTCCGTTTTGCCCAGATTTGAGGCAGAGCTCCTCCTGTTCAGGGCTGGGCGGCTGCGTAGACGGCAGTGAGCGGAGGCTGACGGATGCAGGCGAAGGGTGTGAGACGGGAGAAGCAGGTGACGGGTGCAAAACCGAGGGATTGATGTGACGCATCCCAAGTTTTTTCACCTTCTTTCTGTCGTTTTTTCTTCGGGACCCTATCGCTACATCACACTCTCTGTCCACCACCCTCTTAGTGGCTTGTGTGTGTTGTGCTCTCTGTTCTTCTGCTGTCTCCCCCTCTGTCTCTGCTGTCTCCCCCAGGATGTCTCTGCAGGCATCAGCCACACAGTGAATGCCCAGAAGCTGAGCGCCCTGCAGCACATCCCTCATCGCAGAGCTTGGGATGGTCAGGGTGGCGGTGTAGGCAAATTCCAGCAGGGCATCCAGGGCATCAGGTGCCACACAGTCCAGCTGGCAAACACTGAAACCCCCTCCGCCCTCACCGCCCCCCTCCTCTGTCCCGAACAGCCGGCGGAAGTATAGGCTGACGGCGGCCATGACAGAGCGGTGAGTCGGATAGCGCGCCCCGCGGGAGGTCAGGGTGAGGTCACAGAGGAGTCCTGTCCTCCTCTGGTCATTGAGGTGGGACAAGAGCTCATTGCTGTGCTCCGGGAAGGGGATCCCAATCAGACCGTCCTCTCCTGGAGACATTGCCACCTGCAGGAAAGAGAGAGAAGATCAGGTCAGTGGAAAAGCTCTGAGGTCAATTACAGATTGGTTACAGTTTGATGTGGATATAAATAGCATTAGTGTCATTATTATAACTTTGCAGTTGTGAGGAATGAGAGTTCACCCTACAGCCGAGCCAGACTTAAATGTCCCAAAAGTAAATCTTCTGTAGCGTGACTGACAGTGTTCTCTTTCGAGTGAGGGACTATTTAAACCAGGCTTAGCAACAACTCTCTCCCCTTATCCTCCCCTTCTCATCCCCCCTGTACTTTGTCTCCTGATTACTAAATCAGGAGGCTGTGAGTTTGGCCAGTGAGATGGGAGCTGGGGCATCAGAGGAAGAATGCGGAGGAGAGGACAGAGCCGGCAGAAGAGGCAAAATACAAAAGCAAGAAGAAGAAATAAGAGAAAGAAGACAAAATAATCATCAGAGCAGGGGAGACGTAAAGCGGAAGGATCGATAGCAATGAGGTGAAAAGGATGCGGGATTATACAATGCACTGTAGGTGTAACCAGAGGGCAGTAGGTTAATTCCTGTGTGAAACCTTTATAGCATTAGCTGATTGATTAAAATAACTGGAGAAGAAAGAGAGGGACTAATGGAAGTGGAAGAGAAAAAAGACAAGAGGGAGGAAGTGACACGCTTGAGTGGGTGAACGCTGGGGGGGAGTAAAAGTGAAAGAATGAGGAAGGGAAAAAAACAGCTTGAGAAGAATATCAAACTTTATGATAACAGGAATAAATATTTGCGTCTATTCCTCATTATTTTAGCTCAGTATTTGCCAAGTGGAGTTCATGAACACGGTGGTATGAGCATTGGGTTGAAGGTAAAATGTCCTGATGCGAGTCAAATAAGGACAATAACTGACTCTAGTTCTCTTTGTGAGACGGAACAAGGCCTGCCGGTAATAAGACCCAACAACTCCCTTCTTTGGCTCCCTAAGCTCGCACCTCACCCTGTCCACAACATACCTGCTCAACAATATCTCTCACACACCTGAGCAGACCAGATTTTCCACAAACAACTCACCCTCCAGATTCCCCCCCTCCCTGCCCTTCATCTCCCTCCCATAGCAACGGGCAGCCCCCTGGCCATCCAATAACAGTGTTCACGCAGTGCCCAGAGGGCTCTGCACGACGATGGCACATCCACTTGACTAACCTGCTCCACTACACACCCTATTAAACACACATGCACACCCTCATACAATGCACATGCACACAAATTGCGTGCCACTCTGTGGCTCCCCCCACCCACTATTGTTGGATTTAACGTGTTCTGTAAAGATCTTACGATAACCTATAAAACGTGCTCCACCCTTAAAACAACAAAAAAAGGTAGCCGTAAAATTAGTAGAATTAAATAAATACTTCTAAAGTACCTGCCAGCGCTTTAATGCAGCTCAAACTTTTCGATCTTTCCCAACCTTCAAAATCCATATCATACCTTCGCTTTCACACCCAAGAACAAGCTGAAGCAACCAGAGGTTAAATAAATGTCGATATTACCTTCCCTGTCTTCATGGGCATGGGCACAGTCAGCTGAAGCCGAGGCAGTGCATATGTCACGGCGTCCATCTTCTCCCTCGCGGTTCTTTCTCTCCGTCTTTTGCAAACCACTTGTTTCCTTCTACTGTCAGACGTGTAACTTAAAGCTCTGATCTCTTTGTCAGAAGTTGGGGTGAAGCTCTCATCCTTGGGGATGTCTAACTCTTTCGCACATTCTGTCACTCACGCTCCTTCCTGTTGTATCAAAAGAGGGTGCACGGCGACGAAGCCAGATTCAGAGATACCCCTCCCCCCGGATCGCCTACGCACCCCCTCTCCAAAGCCCAACGGCTCATTTTCCGAACAGTTTCCGATAAACACCATCTTTGCGTCGAACCTCTCCCTGTTCAGGATGTGGCCCACAGGTAGATGGGTGGCAGTGTGTCTAGGGTCATGGGTGGACTGTGGATCGTGTAGAACAAATAACCTTCAAGCTTCAGATCCACGAACGGGAGTTGAGCTGGTTGACGGGCAGGAAACCAACACGTTCACCCAAAACACCTCAGAAATACCAATATCTTCTTTTTTGGCAACTCAGTGAATGTCAAAGTTGAACAACCATGTAAGAACCAAAATCATATTGTCATTATGAGTCATATTACACCCCAGAACAAATATTCAGGTAGGCGCAGTATGAGACTTAAATGGTATTACAGCGTACGACCTGACGTGAGGTGCAGAGAGCTCTTCCTTTGAAACCAAGGCACGAGGAACGTCACTGACTTTTCGTGATTATACAACAGCGTGGCCTCTATAACAGATGTTCACTCTGATTTTTCAAGGTGAAACATATTTTCATAAGAGTTATCTCTTCTGTTTGAGGCAACACAAGCAACATTTGTTGGGGTTACTGTTGATCCAGAAAAGTGAGGAAGTTAATGTGTGCGTTGTTGTCTGCACACAGACACAAATCATACAAGGACAAGCTGATAAAGCAACGCAGTCAATAGACACCTGAAAAAGATACCAGTGACTATTCTGAGCAAAGATGCTAGACGTTCTCTGTTTCTCTGCTTTTCTGTCTTGTCTTTGAACATGAAGATTTACCAACAATTACAATAACTCTTGCAGCCATATGTCCAAAATGGGTCAATGTGAGTAAGTAAGTTCTATAACTGTAAGTTGCAGCGCTGCATCTTACAGAGATGTATAATACCATCATATACATACCCTGTATAATAAAACTGTCTGTGTAATAAGCATCATGGATGGAAAAACAAACTTGAACTCACTATCTAAGTCTCTTTAGCACAAAGTTTAAATGCATCTCTCAACCTTGTATGTGAACAGTTTGTCTCGTTGTGATAACAGAAAAGTTTTTTCCTTTTCAAAAACTACATGGTTTAACAGCATTAACAGGAAAACAGGGCTCTTAATAATAATTATGATGTGCCCCAATACACAAAATATCATGTTTGGCTGCAATTTCTGAAAAGCCGCAACGCAAGCGTAACGCCAATATAAAGAAAATGTAAAAAATCTTAGGAAAAAGCAGTGCAGAGAACACAAAAGGGTTTGAGGAGGGGCACACGACAACAACGCACGTCAAATTTCCGGCACAGGGGTGAGAGAAAAAAAAAAAGCATCATGGGTGGTTGGTGGTTCAAGCTCGTTATTTCAGGCATATGTTGTTGAACGAAGACGTGTTCGGAAAATGATAAGATTGCAAAGAAGTTACAATGATTCCCATCAATTTTCTGTCCATCTGTGAGTCACTAAATACTGACACACACACACACACACACACACACACACACACACACACACACACACACTTCTTATACCCCCTTCTCCTTCCTTTTCGCCTCGTTTGTGTTTTGTGTTGCTCATCAAGGACATGTCTGCATAAGTTGCTGAATCTTGCAACACATTCTCACTGATCTTAAAACAACCCACAGGAAGATAAAACAAATACATTTTGGTTTTCACTAAAAAAACAAGCGCGTATTAAACTATACTATCAATCCAAGTTGCTTTCATTGTAGGTTTGATCATGACGACTGGGGTTCAGTTTCTTAACGTCAAATAACTGACGTGTCCTTTTGTCATTCATATCTTTTTGCTCTTTATTCATTTAATGGTACAGATGTTAAGATGTTATCCTTCCTACAATTCAGTTCAACTTTATTTGGAAAGACCGCCTGCAGAGTGTTTACAAAGTATTTCACTAAGCTTTGTAAACTCTGAATACAATTTACAGCTCTTTATTGAACATCCTAATGTACAAATACTGTGCAACAATGCAAACTCAAATATTCCACCAACAATTACTAACCCAGGGTGAGAGTTTGCCAAACTGTTCAACTGTTAAATCGCCATTAATAACCTCATGAATAAAGTTTTACCAACAATTCTCTTATTTCATTCTGTTCTCACCTCCCACTCTTTATGTCGACGGCGGAGGAATTCACCTCCTCTGCAACTCTACGGTTTCCTCGTCCCTTGCTTTCGGTATGTGCACGCTCTTCCCCTCTCATTAACTCTTAATGTGGATTTAATCATTAGTTTTAAAATGCTGATAACATTGCCAAAAGATTATTAACCATTTCTTTTTAACTACAAAAGCCACATGTCACAAATTTATATCTAGGTATTGTATGACAACACCATTAAATAAAGCAAAAAAACAAACAAACAAATGAACCATGTTTAGAAGAGAATACGTCAAGGATTCGTTTGTACTGACGAGGAAATGGAAACTTAAATCCACCGGTACTGTCCAGTACTAGTTCCATGAATTATAACGACTCCTAAAAAAAAGACTATTTGTGTGTAGGCCAGGAAAATGACAGCTGCAGGACTGACCGAACCTGCACAACAAAGTTTTATTCTTCTTTATAAAAGCAGGTCATGGTATCCATCCAACGTCTATATCACAAAATCCCACTGCACACACCAAGAGTGTGTGACGACTGGAACCAGAGCTGTTAGTATTATTTTTATGGCTCTTATTTTCCGTTAAAGGCTGTAAGTTTTCCCAGTCCACCTCAATTATATCAGGCTTCAGCGCTAAGGGGGAAAATATGACTTTATACTATTCACAGAAAACTGTGGCTGAGAGGAGAAGGAGAAATGCTTTCATGAATTCTGATGTCAGATATTTTCCAAAGTGCCTGTACATGTGTGTTTGTGACTCTTTCTTTGTGTGTGTGAGTGTGTGTGTGAGAGTGTGTTGGTTAATGTGAGCATGTAAGGTTCGCTACATGTGCGGAGATGGTTTTCTCAATACACTCGGTACTTAAATGACTAGAAAGGCAAGAATGTGGATCAGTCCTCGACTTTACCAAAGTCAGAAATTAAAATCAATCGTGAAACGTAACAGATCAAATAAAATTAAGAAATTTAGCAACACTTTTATTTGTTTTTCAAATTATTTCGTATTGGAATTATGTTCTCAACTGGTGGCAACTGAAATAATCTTTGTGTCCATTCTGTACAGTAAATGAAACACTCCTAAATGCACACACACACACACGCACAACACCCACACACACAACACACTGACACACACACACACACTTTCATTCAGGTAAAATCCCGTTCTTGAGATATTATTCACAACCACAGCATATGAAGATGCTAAACAAGCACTATACTGTGCGAAAGAAAAAACAACAACAAAGCAGACAAATGGAAAGTAAGATTCAAGTTCATACCGTTTCTCCTCCACACACACTCGTCTTCCTCTCACCACTTTGCCTCTCTGTGACAGACAAGTTAAGAAAGACAAAGATATGCCCCCTCTCTTTTTTACCTCACTTATTTGGGGTAGTGAGTGTGATGCTGGGACACCTTCTCTAAGGAAGAGTAGGGGAGGAGGAAACAGGGGGGATGCACACACACACACACACACACACACACACACACACACACACACACACACACACACACACACACACACACACACACACACACACACACACACACACACACACACACACACACACACACACACACACACACACACACACACACACACACACACACACACGTCTGCCAAACCGAAGCTGCTGCTTTCAGCCCAGCAGAGCAGGACCATCAGAGAGCCAACACCTTCACATTTAAGCAACAGTTATAATGATCAAAAACACACGAATCCTGGCTACACACGATAAATGGACACATCCAGGTGTTCTAATAATACCATCTCTTCTGGGAGGTAAAACACAAGCTCCGCCAGCTCTGAGTCCCAACAGTTCCCTTCAGACGGAACATTTGCATCCCACCAAGAGATATAAAAACAGACGCGACCAGGGAGAATTTGAATCGGCATTTGAATTTGTCAAAGTCTTGAGACATCATGATAATTAGAACAATTGCACCCTGCCAACACTGGACTGAAGTAGAGTTAAAAAAAAAAAATGTTTAAAAAAAGAAGAGAGCAAAAGAGGGAAGTCTGTTCAGCTGGTGTTACTCAGCAGAAGTTTGTTTTGTCTTTTATTCAAGAAAAGGCCCTGCAACCAAGCCCTCCTCTGTCCTTACTGTAACTGGGGCATTATGGAGTGTGAGTGTGTGTAAGTGTGTATGTGTGTGTAAGTGTGTGTGCACATGCGCACACTGTGGTCTTAGTTCCTAGAACACATTACATTATTCATTTGGCTGGCAGAGCGGAGGCCCTTATCCCCTCGCCCTCCCACACCACAACACTCCACTGCGAGCTATAAGAGCAGCCCGTTTGCATGCCAGCCCTGAACGCCGGAGGATTATCAGCTTATCAACACACGGGACAAGACATTTGGGTGCACATATATGAGCTGTGCTGTAATATCCACCAACTTTTGCCCTTAAAATGATGTCAAGAACATTTTTCTTTGGAGAAAAAAAAATCTTTGTACGGATAACATTTGGATGTAAGGACCGGGTACAACTGAAAACATCAGCAATCGATATTTTGGTGATGACAATTCTAGAGATATTTGCACACAATGGAATTTTAAGATATTAGTTGTCATTTTACTAGAGTAGATAGTAGAATAAAATAGTGTTTTTTTTTTTTTTTTGTGAAATCGTGTTTGCAAACTCACTTGCCTAAAATTCCCATTGAGGGATGAATGAAGTATTTTGGCTGATAAATCCAAACCGCCCATTGAAGATTTTTTGTGAATTTAGTTTAAAAAACAGTTTGTAAAACATAAAGCAACGTGTTATTCTCAAGGCACATACTGTAAAATCTCTGAAACTGATTATTCAGTATTATACCAAAGTACCAAAAATAGATTTTGAGTGTAACATATATATCTGCTGTGTTTGCCACAGCACAGTGAGAGCAGGAGGAGGAAAAGAAATCAATCTGAGGTTGGAAAGAGGAAAACGGTCTGAGATTTGAGATGAGACAACAAAAGGAACATGAGGGAGGCATGTTTTCTAAAAACACACATGTTCTTAGAAATCGCACAAGAAACAGGAGGGCACGGGGGAGGAAACACACGAGAGAGAGTGAGTGAGAGAATTGGGAGTGGGTGTAGAGATACTCTGAAAGATAATGCAGACAACACGGGAGGTTGAGACAGGACAATCTAGTCCCAGCCTCAAACAATCTGTGTGAGCAAGGAGACATGAAACAAGAGTAGAGAGATTTGAGTTACAAGGGGAGAGGAAGGGGGGAGACAGAAAAAGAGAAGGGAGAGGAGCCGTGACATGACGACTGGGAGATAAACAGCATGATCAAGCGAGAGGTGAACACATGCACGCAGCCACAGGAAGTAGCAAGAGTCCTTGCAGGTGTGTGTGTGTGTGTGTGTGTGTGTGTGTGTGTGCAGATGTCGGAGGGAGAGATGTGGTAGAAGCCACCTCTATCATTAGCATCACCAAAAGGGAGTTTCAGCCTAAGATGGAGAACACACACAGACGTGAGAGAGATGGCGTGCTGACGGAGTGGTTTCACACTTTACTCTCCCTCTCTCCGAGCTCTTTATCTGGTCAGCAGTTTCTACCCCCAACACTCTACAACTGTGCATATGTGTGCGCGCGTGCGTGCGTGCCTGCGTGCCTGCGTGCGTGTGTGTGTGTGTGTGTGTGAGAACACTGGAGTGACAAGGTGTGTGGGCGAATCACATACTGCACCCTGCATCAATTAACATGCCAGAGCAGGAAAGACATTTTATTTTAAACATGCAGTTTTAATGATGTTTGTACATCTGATGATTTCATTTGAGGTAAAGTTGAGGAATGAGGAATATGACAACTGACTACACTATAAGAAACAAACTTAAAAATGAAAGAGTGATTAAGTGTCATCCCAGTCAAGCACTTTTTTAAAATTATCTGAATACATGCTGCAACTCAGCAGGGCTGTTTTAACATGTCGGTCCGCGGTGCAAACAAACAAAGTGTGTAGGTGTGATGGTGGAGTAGAGCACCAAGAGCAGGAACCCGTTTTTCATTTGGTATTAACATGGAGAATCAACAAAATTAATTATTTGCACACAAAGTTCTACAGTTTAAAAAGACTGCCAGAAAGAATATTTCCAGTAGGTGAAGTGGGAATGTTTATCCGCAACTTGAGAGGTCACTGTTCAGTCCGACAGCGGCCGATATCAGACTCAAAATCTTTGCTCAGACACAAATAGCAGTTTACAAAATTAGCACTTTCAAATTTTTATATTCTTTTTAATAAAGCTATGAAACTACAAAAGTGGCAGAGGAGAAACCTTCAGCTTTTTGTCTGACAGAAACCAGGAACTGTTCTTTTTTGAATACCTTTTATTTTTGCATAAGTAGGGTGATAATAAAGAGTTATATAAGCAATGCGTAAAAAGTGGCAAAGCATTTTTTAAATTTGCATAAAATACGGTATAACATATTTCTGTCTGTCATTTGAAGTCCTTAAGAATGTTGTTTTGTTCAGATTCTTAATATAATTTGATCAAAAGGCTACAATATGTTAAAAAGATCATAATTTTTTAATATATTTAAACAATGTATTCCACTGCAGAAAACATGATGGAGGCCGCAAAAAACAACTGAACAGAATTGTAAATAAACTAGTTAGTTTAAAACCATGTGTTGACAAGCAGACCTGTTTAAACACAACACATTGTTACGGTAAAAGTTTGTTGAGTACATCGAGTTTCAACATCACTGGGAGGGTCTCAACAACTGCAGCTGCTCTCCCACACAAGAGACCTACAGTAAGATATTGCAAAAGCACTGCGCGCACACACACACACACACACACACACACACACACACACACACACACACACACACACACACACACACACACACACACACACACACACACACACACACACACACACACACACACACACACACACACACACACACACACACACACACACACACACACACACACACACACAGAAATTTCGCAAAACTAACTGAGCCTGATCAGTTTCCTCTTCCTGTGCTCAGTTAATTAAAGATTGTCGACCACTCTAACAGATGGAGAGATAAATGGAAGACAAACTTCAACACAGAAAACAAACATATCAACCATAAGAAAGATAAGATGATATTTTTTTAAAATGAAAACTACGCTGCAGTAGCAGACGGAAGGAAAAAGACAATTAGAGGACATGATGAGCGAACGATGCGTCACCTTCATGACAATGTCAATAATGCAAGGAGGCGAGGAGACGGTTTGTTTTTACTGTAAGTACAATTATATCAGAACTTCAGAATAACTTCAGGGAGGGACTTGTCTTCCAGCTCACTGGTACACAACTACATCAGCCACTGCTGTGGTGTTATAAAAAGTCTGCAACCAGATGATTGCATGAGCGAAATTAAAACTACGACAGGCACGAGGTTAAACTAACTGATGATGTTTTTTTTTGTCTCAGTCTGAATGGTGGCGGGCCAATGAGCATATGTTTAGGGGGATACAGGGGGGGATAACGGATGTGAAAAATCAGATGAGTTTTATTAAAGACGTATGGCATTTAAAATATGAACTTTATGACGTGTCATGCGTCCTTTCTGCAACAATAAGCCTCTTTGTTTTTGTTTAAAAAATGAACAGAAGTGATGCTATTTTTCCAAAGGGGATGGTATGCAGCATTATGGAGTAGAAGCCTCCATTTGCAGCTGGAGTTCCCCTTTGAACGCCACATATGAAAGGGGTCAGTTTCAGCATCACCGTCTCCCTTCGCCTGCTTCTGTTTGCGTGTTTATTCTCACTTTCCCTGAAGTGTTGTCTCACTGTACCTCTTTATGATAACCGCCCGCTCAATATGTACAGAAACAATCGCACTGTTACTAGAAGAGCTGAATCATGAACACTCTGTCACCCTGTAGCTTTTTCTCAAGCCTTTCCCCCCACTCTTTCTTCTCTGACTCTTTACAAGAAGAAGAAGACGAGTCATGGACCCCTGCAGCCTGGTTAATGCTGGGTGGCGTGGGCTGCGAGGCTGGTGGTCGAGAGTGAGCCAGGGCTGTCAAATGTGACAGAATCTCATGACTGAAAAGAGGAAATGGCAGATACAAAACTTCCTCTATTGACACAGATCAAGTGGGGGCAACACTCAACTGTAGTACCAGCAGACTGGATAAAGGACATCGTGCTATCTCCCCTGTGTCATTACTGACCTCAATGTGGAGAAACTTCCACCATATATGGTGAAAAACGCTGCATTTATCCAGAGGTCAAACCCTGTGGTCATGCCTTTTTAAGTAAAAGGGGACTTTCCGTCATAAAGCTGATAAGTTACAACAGAAAATGTATTTTAAATAAATGAACTGAATCACATGTTTTCAAAGTAAAGTCCAATTTCTCGCGCAGGATGACACATGAATACAGAGGAGTTATTCCTCCTCATTTTCTCGGAACAATGAGATGTTGCAGGGGGAAGTTCACATTCGAAAAAGGGTGAGACACCCACAAATATAAGGGGCAGAGAGAAACCTTTATTTCTTTCAACGCCTACATTCTCTCTCTTTCTCTCTCCCTCACCTTCGCCCCCCCCCCCCAGTCAGTTTGTATGAAACTGAAAGACCAATGTCTGAAAAGGGGGAATTTATAAGGGCTGACATGCCCTAATTAAAGCATTTCCTGATTTCCTGGAACTGTGTGCATGTATATGTGTCTGTATGTATACAGTATGATGTGTGTGTGTGTGTGTGTGTGTGTGTGTGTGTGTGTGTGTTCCTCATCCGACAGACCACTCGATGTGACTTCCCCTCACCCACCAGTTTATGGACACATGGTAGTCACACTCCAACAAAGCCATGGTCACATGATTTGTCACACACACACACACACACACACACACACACACACACACACACACACACACACACACACACACACACACACACACACACACACACACACACACACACACACACACACACACACACACACACACACACACACACACACACACACACACACACACACACACACACACACACACACACACACACACTTTTAATTGTAGTTGAAGTGTGTCAATAAATATACGTAACATTGCTTTTATAATAACTTGTAATGCCCAAATAGTCACTACAAGATGCTCTTATTATCTATATGCTGCAAATTTGTGTAAGTATTTAAAATACGGGAAGGACATTTTCGAGCTGCTTCTATCGACTATCATCAGTAATCGAGAAGGGGGTAAATGCAGGTTTGTGTTTTTTTCTAAAGCTGGAACATTTATTGATTTAATTAATTTATCATCATCATATTCAACCCCTGTGAAATCCAACTTCTTCAAATGTTCACATTCGAGACTTCAGTGATCAGGATATTCTTTATAGCAAAAACAACGAATGTCACAACTATGTATTCCTTACATTGTCTGTTGTTTCTGTGTGAGGCCCAGTTTTGAGTCCTACACATGGTGGTGGAACATTCATAAAAAAACATGATATAACTTATTTTGGTGAAAAATAACAGTAATATTCTTTATTCATTAACCCCTGTTATCAAGTAAACCATTAATCAATATTTGTGACTTTTTGAAAAACACATAATCCCTGATAAAGTATATTTGTGGTTACAGGAATCGGCAATTGTACTTTTCAATAATGTATTTCTGTCCATGACAGATTTACAAATTCAAATTTTTCTCTGAATGTATTTTAATTGCATAATGTTTGCCAGAAGCTGAGGAGGTCGTTAGTAACGTGTCCTCTGCTGTCACTTAGTCTGCTGTTGTATTGTTGTCAGTAAGGTTGGAAAGCTCAATAAAATGCAGAGCTGCTTTGTGCTTACTATCCACAACAATAAAAAACCCTATAAATAACCTCAGCCCATTTTAAACACTAGAGTTTATTTTTGGCATCATTCCTGAGCCCACCTTAAAAAGCCGATAGCAGTTATAGAGTCTGCAGTCATCAAACCACAGAGGAGTTAACTTCCAGGTCCCTTATAAAATATTTAAATGTTTGACCACTTTATTCAGCTCATATTGTTTTTCCAAGGATAAGAAATGTTTTCTAGGGGGCCCGCCCCAATACAAGGTACCCCCCCTCCAAACCCTTTATAAACATGTGTTTGTAGTGTGTATTATAGTTAGTCTCTTTTATTCTGATTTCTCAATGGTACAATGGACTGAGTTGACAATGTCAAAAGATCAACTTGTCGCCTGTGTTAACATGAAGAATGTGGACATCTTGTTAAGTTATACTTTAGTAAAGATTCCACAAATAACAAAATACTTAAATCTCGTGGCACATCAGCTCCAAATCCTCAAAAGTATCAGGACTTTGAAAAGATTGTGCAAGACACTGTGTCTATTCTGAAGAAAGAACCACAGTCTTGGAGGTCTTGCCTCTTTTACAAAAATAAAATTGTAATTGAATTATAAATTTATTCTTGTAATCTTACAATTTTTCTTGTTAAACAGCCAGTACTCGATTTCCATGTCTGTGCCTTCAGGGGGGTAATTAACATTAATCTAACATGTATCCTTAACCTGACACATTAAAAACACAACACATTTCATATGCTGCACTCGACCTTCACTCTGCTGTTTTGGCTCCTCATAGGCATCGAGTTCAACTTGGGGCTTCACTTAAAAGCATCTTAAACACGCCAGAATGCTTCAGACAAAGTGTAAAATCCTTAAAAAGTGTCTTAAAAAGGTTTCCTATGTCAGTGTTGACATGATAATGACCAATAACTGCTGTAACTTTCCAAAAAAATGTACAATCATGCCTGATTAGTGCAGTTACTGACCTTCTTCTGGACTATTTCTGTCACTGAGTACAAATATGTGCAACACTATGAATGAACAGAGACTGTCCCAAAGCGTTGCACTGTTGTCCCCATTTGGCTGTACCATGGCAGGCGTTCTGCCACACCTTTGAATGCGGCCGTGTGAAGGTGCCATACTTTGAAACTTCAGTGGCTGTTGCATGTTCAAATAGTTTTGGAAACCTCCTCTCACCACACCTTTCCAAAACTGACAATCTGTCATTCATCACAATAAATTTCATGCAGTGAGCGGACAGATGTGGAGCGTGTACATCTCTCTCAACTTTTCTTATTTGTTACACAAGCACTTCAGCAACTTTTCAGAGCAGGGATTTCTTCTCTTGAACCAATGACGAGGTGAAACTAGTACGTAAAGACGTTTTGCCTTCACCACTGGTAGTCGAGACGTGACTGATAAGAACCAATCAGGGAGCGAATGCAGGTGACGCTGTGTCATTGTTTCCAAACGTCCAACCTTTTTTGCCCGTCCACACTGCCCAGAGTTTTCAAACTAAAACAAGCATTTCCAAACTCCAGAGTGTGGATGGCAGGCGTATATGTAGCAACAATAACGCATTTTAAAACAAAAATGGGAGATTCCTACCTCCAGTCCATAAACCCAGGAGAAGATGGGTGCCTGCTCTCCGTCTCTCTTGCTCAGCCCACACCTTCCTCTTTGGTTGTTTGCTCAGAGGTCAGCAGAGGTCATACACCTGAGGGAAAAGCCAAGGAACTTGATTTCATTTTTCTTTTGAATTAGAGATCAGTTTAACAGTTTAACAGACAAATACAGTACAAAAACACATATTTGAGTTGATGTGACATAGTTTTTGCCATTACTGTATGTCACATTACTTTTATAACAATTTTTCATGCCCAAATACCATCTGAAGAGTCTGCACCTTTACTCTTATCATTTATATGCTGTCATTTTGTGTTTGAGCATCTACAAATACAGTTTAGCAGGAAGGACATTTTTCATTTAGCCTCTAACAATGATTAGCAGTATTCAAGAATAGGATTTGACTGCAGGCCTGTGTTTGTTTTAGAGCTTGAATCTGTATTGGTTGAATTAATAAATCATTATCATATTAATCTTCATGCAAAGGCAAGTTGAAACACGAAAAAACAGTGCATTATATAATTTTGGAGAAATACACTTCATAGTCCAGTCAATCTGACAACACCAGTGAACTCTAACTTCAGGTAAAAGACTAAATTGATTATAATCTGAAAAAAGGATTGTTACAAATATGTATTTGGGTGATGGCGAGGGGGTCCTAATAAAAGAACAGATAAAAAAAAATGTGGATAGAAACTGACCGCTTCCTATTTTTACTTCTGATGAAAAGAAGTTCTCCAACAGACAGTAGGGTTGAGAAAGGCGTGCGAGCGCACACACACACTCCCACCTATGCACACACCTCTTGTGATAAAAACGATTACTAACATGCTGTACAGAGGTGACGCCATGTGAATGATCATGATTCCCAAAATCTTTCAAAGAAACAGTGAAGAGATGAAAGTGTCAGAGGGAATACGAGATATGAGCAGTGCGAACAAGGCGGGCCTGTGGAAAGCAGAGCAGGACGGGGGTCAGTCAGGACAGCAGGGACGGGGGGATGAAGCACAGATGTCTACTTATGTTCCAGACAAAGTTAGGGCAAACAGAGCTGGCATTAAGACTTCATTTTCAAAACCCTCACGGCTCTTCCACGTGTGAGAAAAACCTCCTAGTACGTGAGAGCGTTCGAAATGTGTCCACTCACATGATGGTGCTCCTGCATGCGAAGCCCTGGCAAACTGGGAATGAGAGAGAGAGAGAGAAAGAGAGAAACGAAAAGAAAACAAGACTCTCTCTCTCTCTCTTCTCTCTCTTCTCTAAACTTTTTACTCCCTTCACTCTGAGCTTGTCCACAACCGGAGGCCGTAGACGATGTGTCAGCCTCCCACTGCAGTCCTCTGAGACGGAGAGGCAGAAAACAAACTAACAAACACACAAACAACACTTTGACAAGACCTGGGCCCGGGAGGCATTAAGTACCTGCATGGACGCCTAAATATTTAACTGAACAGCCTGTGCCTATAAGACGCCTAAGACAGGGAAACCAAACTCAAGCCAGTTGAGCTTGTTAGGCCGGTCTGTCAGAAGGGCGAGTCAGACACACACACACACACACACACACACACACACACACACACACACACACTCCTGCAATGAGACACACAAAAGCCCACTGTCACAGACAGAGAACCTAACATTACAGCCTGAGCACAGCCCGGCATAACCCGGGATAGTGGCAGGATTAAAATAAAACACTGGGTGCGCCATGGGGAGGAGGAGGATGATTGTGTTAATGATGGTGATGGTGATGATGATGATGATGATGATGGTGATGGTGGTGGTGATGAACAGACCACTGAAGGGATCATTTGGGCGCAAGAAGGCTAAATCCAACATCCAGCGCGCCGCGCGCCCCCGAGCGGCGGCTCGTGCGCGAGGGAGCAGGTGAGTTTTGGATGTCAGCCGGTGTTCTCGGCTATAATTAGCAGCCGAGCCTCCAGAAATGTACCCGCCGACCCCGCTGTTTCCTCCGCCTCACCTGGCGGCGGCCGCAGCACCTGCTCCAAAAAAAAAGAGAGAAAAAAGAAAAGACGAAAGAAGGAAAGACGAAAGCAAGCAGAGTTTTCTCTTTGGAGCGTTTCGAAGCCGAGCCGAGGCGCGCGCTGGTTGAGATGAAGGAAGGAACAAATTGCGACGGGACGTTACCGAATACCCGTGACGTGGAAAGTCCTCCCGTGACCCCGATCAGAACCGGGAGGGGGGGGGGGACTACAGACAAGTCGGTGCCGTCATAGCAGACGGACATGTCACCTAAATCACATGCAACGTGGAAGACGTGCGGTTGTTTGCAGCCGTTCCGAACGCGGCCAGGTGAAGCAGTTACCTGAGAACCCGCGGTGGCACCTGTCCTGCCTCGTCGCCTCCCACCTGAGCGACCTCCACACTTCCTGGATTATTCCGACCCTCCCCGCCTACTTCTTCTACTTCTTCTTCTTTCTTTTTCTTGTCGAATTAGTGCTCGCTCGGCTCTTGTTGTGCCATCCCCCGTTCGCGTCCTCGGCTCGACACACCTGGGGTCCTCGCTCCTCGCCAAACCGTGCGTCAGCGGTTTTTCTCGCGGCTCCTCTCCGTTGCAGACCGCCGGCTCGCAGAGCTGCTCTGACCCCCCCCCCGTCTGCCGCCCGCGCTGGCCCACTCGCGCTCCCGGCTCCTCCTTTCTGAGAACCAGGAAGCGGCTTGCCCTACTTACACCCAGTCGCGGATTGGCTCCGGCAGGGCTGGAGAGGAGACCGCCGGGGCGGGCAGGGCGCGGGGGAGGGAGGGAGAGGGCGGACGGGGGTCCGGCCCCGGCGCGATAGGCCAGCGGCGGTGTCCGTCGCGGTGCTGCCGGTGGGAGGGAGGAGGGAGGTGGGCAGGTTCGGAGACCCCGCTCCTCCGGGCATCACCGCGCAAACGAGGGCTAGACGGAGAAGCACCGCGGGCAGAGAATGCGGGTGGAAGGGTCTGTTCCCATTGCTCACCTGAAAGCATTGTCAAACGAAATAGACTTAGCCCCCCCTCCCATCTCCCATCCCTCACCCTGTAAGACTCAGCAAATTCCCCTCAAAAGCTGGGGGTGCCGGTGGATGGAGAGGTCAGCCAACACGGGGAGCAGCTCCAGACAAGTGTTTGGACTGAGGTCCACCGGTGATTCAAGATGAACGGAACCTGTTATGATGAGTGAAACTGACAGAGGATGTGTCACATCCACTGCGAGGGCAGAAAAGGGCAACACCAGAGCAACAGAGACTTTTTAAATGACTCTGTGAAAAAAAAAGGACACATACACAGAAAACACATGTGTGCCTGTGTGCTCACCAAAGCCCATCTATGAGCATGTTTTTCCAGTGAGGTATATGTCATTTTGTGTCACAAGCACAGACACCACACAGCAGCCTCACTTAGGTGTACAGAAAGAGACCCAAACTCAACTTTGAACACTAACATGTATGTAAATGCCTCGTGTTTGAAGTGGTTATGGGGCTGGGAATCACCTCGCAGTCTGAATCTCATCCTCGTCAACTGCAGCTCCTGGAGTGTGTCTTAGTGGGTTTGAAGTCAAGGTGCAGGAAGTCTATATATAATTTTGCGGTGAGCTCAGCCAGCCCACCCAATACCACCCCCCTAACCCTAAATCTGTGCTTGTTCTGTGGTTGTGCTGCCAGACAAAGACTTTAGTTCCTTAAAAAACAACTTGTGTTTGTGTTAAAGCAATAGTTTAGTTCCCAAATGGAAAAAAATCCTTCATAATCGGATGCGTCACAAAATGATTCAGAAGAAATAAGAAGGAAAAAAAAGTGTTGCAGCTACACTGCTAATTTAAATAAGTTCTGAATTCAAATTCAACTACCAAAGTAGCCTACTGTCAGCCAAATATACTTAAAGTTATTATGCAGCACAATGGAAAATGTTATTAAATATTAGGTATTACTGGATTATTATTACTAATTCAATAACTGATAAAAAAAGAATTCTAGTGAAGTTAAGGTATTTTAAAGTTTTTTGAAAATCTTAATCTGCAAAGTCTACAGGGTTTCCCTCTAAAATGTAAGGACGCAGAAACATTAAATAGAAAAAAATGGAAATAGTACAAATAAGTACAAGGACTAAGTTGTACTTGAGTTCCGTAATTGAGTATGTGTGTGTGTTACATCCCACCACTTCTTTTCATTGTTAGATCCTGAAGCAGTCTGTGGAGGAAGCTTTTGCTCGAACATGGAGCTTGTGACACGGGGTCATGATGTGCTGTAAAGTTTGGGAGCCAGTACAGTATGAGAAGAGACATCCTACAGGCTGTTTGTGTATGACTGCATCGAGGATTACGGCCATCCAGTGATAAATACATAGACTACGGCTCCTGTAATGCAACACTGTGGTGTAATGAAACTCCCTGCCAGTTGAGTTTGTTTCCAGTGCAGCCTCGGAGTAAAGACTTCCCTCTGAGTCTGTTTCAGAGACAGAATGACAGGCAGCAATTACAGTCCCATGTATCTCCCCACCTGTATTCATGGTTAATAATCAAGGCTGGTCTGCCCCCCCCTACTTCGAATGTCCCCATCATTTAAACAATCCTCCTGTTCACTCAAGTCAAAGATGCACTTCAGCCATAGCTTGGTGGTGATGTGCAAGATGCTCCTTCTTCCCAATGTGTTTAGCTGATTATTAAAGTGGTGTCGCCATCTAGTGGAGACTGTGCATCCAGCTCAGCTGAGACTTCCACTGATGAACTAGTGTAAAGAGTCATGGTTAGAAACACAGCATGTATACTTCTGTGCTGCTCCTCCACAACTTGCAGCCTCATTACTCCTTCTCGATCATTACGCCTTCTACTCCTTCTGCTAAAATTGACTTGCCAGTCAGTCTCTTACCAGCAAATGTATGGTGCTTTGTGAGATCAAGCAGGGGATATTCAAACCCTGTGCAAATACTAACAATTGTAAATCCAATATGTTAATTCCTCTTTACTACTTGAGGAGAAAAATTATGATCTCAAGTTTAAATGCTGTTAGAAAACCTTTCGGTAATAAATGAAAGAGGAGTGGTTCAACAAATGCGTGTGAGGGAGACAGAAAGTTTTCATCGGGAAAGGGTAAGCAGGTGTATCGGTGACTGTAATCTGCCCTCTCAAAGGCATGAATTCATTTAGTTCCAGTCAAGAGCGGCAGAGATTTAGGTGTTCCCACATTCACAAGCTTAACCTTGCCTCTGAGTGCGCCTGCCCTCTGCTGAGAGATACAGGATTAGGGTTGGGGATCCAGGAGAAGCAGAAGTAGCAGGGCAAGGACAGGGAGGCTGAGGCAGAACTAATACACCCAGCTATTCAAATGAACACTCGCACGATAAGTTATTTTACCACACACCAAACCTTTCAATTCCCAAATCCTCAGAGATCACAAGTGAGTTCATATCGGAGTCACTTTGATTACAAATCAACATTTGCGATGCTGCCAGTACTATTATCCATGGTGTGGTTACCTTCCTTAACGCTAAGCGACCCACCAGGCCTGAAACACACATGCAGGCACACAAATTAGCTCATGCTTCACCACACTCAGCAAGATGATATCTAAATCCACTTTATTCTTACATCCAGATATACACCATCTTCATCAGCATCACCATCCTGGTGGTTAGAAACATCATCATCATCACAATCATCACCTCCAATGCCACACTCAAGATCATCATTTTTAAACAGCATTATTAGCCACTTTTTTCCCTTTCAAAAGCTAAAGCTGTGATAAATAAAAAATAAAACATTTGGTCCTTAAATATATTCTAGGCAACATGGTATCAGGGATTAAGACAGAAATGCCTTGTTGCTACTCACACAAAACATCAAACATCACTGGAAATGGTGCTGAAACTGTCAATTGAGGCGAGGGAAGGAGGAAACTGCCAACTGAACATGAGGCTGATGGCAGCAGAGAGCAAAGTTTCGGGCAATCCTAGAGAAAGGGAGAGAGTCTGTCAAAAGAAACAGTTAGCGACCAGAGCCGTGAAATCAATGAAAGGCGGCGGAACAGATGAGAGATGAAAGACAAAGATGCAGAGGAGTGAGGAAGTATCCAACAGACCCACAGAGAGGCACGTATTTACAGTACAGGGAGCCTGGTGGAACAAAAATCAACTGACCCACAGTGCACAGCAGAGCAGTATTGTGTGTTACACGAAAAAAACACAATTTACAGAAGTCGTCAGAGTGAACATGTAGGGTTAAAAGTTTTGTCTTCTTCAAAAACTAAACACCACACACCTGGGACAACAAAACTACCAGTGGACTGCTCCTAATTATTCAAAATATTATGAGCGTCGACATTACAGTGATTTTTTTAAATGCAATATCCTTATAATTATCATTATTCTGATGAGAAAATATTACAATTTGGTGAAGAATGGGAGGCAAGAAGGAGGTGGAGCTGGAAATCAGGAAATGTCTGCTCTATTGCCTGCATTTTGAGATCACAGTACACATTCTTCCTCACCACAGAAAGCTTTTTATTTTCTCTCATGTATTATTGGAGTCTCAAATGTTTCACATATATTGCTGTTTTCATTTTTTTCATATACTAGAGTCTCAGCTATTGCTTGCATCCTGTTTTAGTGTGTTTTCTGCGGCACTTTTGCTTCAGCTCCCCTGCTTTCTCCAAATATCACTGACACAGATATATATGTATACATTTGTATGTATTTTTTTTTTAACTGTACCTCAGCCGAGCACCTGGCAACACAAGCAAGTCTTTTTCCATGCTCAATGGCTTGGTTGAGCGTCACATGAACACCTGATGTCCTAAGACAATCACATCCTAGAGTGAAGATGTACCTGTCCACATGAGATCACTGGAAGTCATCATTGAACTAACTCCATGGTTTTACTGGCCACAACACAAAGTTCAGCATCCTTTGAGATTTTTCTCCTCTTCTTTCTAACATGTTGGCAGGCAGTTTGTGTCTTTGTCCTTTTGAGTCTTTTCTAGTGAGTTCCAATTGAGAATCCTTTTTTCCACCTTTAGGGGAAGTGGTGGTGTTGGTGGTTGGCGGCTGCTTGTGCTGACTGGGTGGTTGTAGTGGTAGATGCCTGAGAGGTCTGAGCTGGGGTAAGGGGTGTGTTGAGTGATGAGGAGTGGGTAGGGGCAGTTAAGGTGGTTGGCATTTGTTTTGGGGTCTGAGAAAAGGTAGATGGGGCACTTGGAGAGGTGGTGGTAGAGGAGGTGGTTGTATGAGAGGAGGGGTTAGTGGAGCTGGGGTTTGGGCGTAAAGTTGTTGAGGATGAGGTTGTTGATGTGTTTGGTTTGATGGAGTGAGCAGAGCCTGAAGTGGGGCTTGGAGTAATGACAGGAGGGGTTTGCTTTACAGGATGAACTGAGAATGTTACTTTAGTAGAATAGCTAGTGCTAGCAGGAGTTGAGGCAGGAGTTGAAGTTTGGTTTGGGGTGAGAGGCAAATCCTGTTTCGGGATCTGGCTCAGGGTGGGGCCCCTGACTGTGCTGGAGACAGATGGCTGGAGACAAGATGTTGGACTTTGGGATTTACCCAGGGAGGGAACAGATGTAACAATGAATGGAGATGGGCAAGGTGTAGGGGTCTGGGTCTGGGTAGGAGTGACAGGTGCGATGGTTTGCGTAGGAGTTTGGTAAGTGGTAGGGGTGTGGCCACAGGTAGTCTGAGTGGGAGTCGGGATCGGAGAAGGGATTGGGGTTGGGGCAGGGCTCAGGCAAGACAACGGATAAGCAGAAGGAGGTGTGTTGGATGCCTTGGCTCTGGGACTCTGGGGATGCGGTGGCGAAGAAATTACCAAGGGGAAGGGAGGAGGAGAGGAGGTAAGAGATGATTTGGGCCCATAAGGTTGAGGTATTGGAACTGGGGCGTAAACAGAGGATGGAGGCGGTGTAGAGGAGGGAGAGGGAGAGGAAGAGCGGGGGGAAGGCGTATGGAGTGGTTTGGGACGAAGAGTTGAAGGGAGCGACAATGGGCTTGTACCTGCTGAAGGTGGAGTGGAGCAGGGAGGGGGAGAAGAGGAGCGAGAGGGGGTCATTGGGACTGGTTTCGGGCGAGTTGTTATGGACAGGATGGGGGTGGGAGATGAAGGGGTGGGTGCAGGTGAAGGGGTGGCAGAGGAGAGTGGGGTTTGCTTCGGAGGGGAGGAAGATGGCATGTGTACAGCGGTGGGTGTGGGTACAGATTGTGTGAA
Organism: Scophthalmus maximus; assembly: GCF_022379125.1. Taxonomy (NCBI): domain Eukaryota; kingdom Metazoa; phylum Chordata; class Actinopteri; order Pleuronectiformes; family Scophthalmidae; genus Scophthalmus; species Scophthalmus maximus. The sequence goes on along the minus strand of NC_061515.1, from coordinate 13,057,464 downwards.
TGCAGCTGTGTTTGCGGAGATAGCCTGTGGTATGATGGACTGAATGGTAACGGCAGCCTGTGCTTGTGCTTGTGCATTAAATTGTATATTTGTTACCAGCTGCACTGGAGCATTAAAGGTCAGCATGCCTGCACTGCTTCCCCTGGCTAACTGTCCTGCCAGGAAAGGAGCTGCCAACAAATTGCCACCAGAGGCCTTCCGGTGGAGAGGCGGGTGTGGCTGCACTCCAGCCCACGAACGGTGAGGCAGAGTGGGCTGCGAGGCGGACAGCAGCCTGGCTTCCTGGGTGAGCCTGCCCAGCGCTGGCAGACACTGAGAGCTATTTCCTCCATGACGTAACAGAGCTTCTTTTGCTCCCTGTTGACCTGTAACACAAGTGCTGCCATCTGCTGGGGCACCAGGAGCAGCTGCTGGGTTTGTGGTCGGTGCCTTGTGGAGGGCTGGAGTTGGTGGTCCTCCTCCTGTTGGAGTGCCAAGTGATCCAGTTATCATTGAAGGGTGATCAGTCTGGAGACGGAGGCTGTAATGAACAGTCCTTCCTTGTTGGACAGAGGTTGGGACAGAAGAAGCTGGAGCGGGTGGTGTTTTAGCAATAGGCGGTGATGTCACCCCACCAGGAGGGCCCATGGATGAGGGGGAGGCAGGAAATCCTCCTCTTGGGGACAGACCACCCATTCCTCCTATCGTCATCATCCCGATGAGGGAGCTCACAGAGGGGCGAAGGGGCTGCAACACAGGAGCACGAGGGGGTGACAGAGGGAAAGAAGAGGAGGGAGAGGGGGAGACAAGAGGGGAAGGCAGGAAGAAAGCACCTCCTAGTGCATGCTGCTGCTGCATCTGCTGAAGCTGCTGCTGCTGTTGCTGCTGCTGGTGCATGAGGGCGATGGCTACATTACTGGTGGCAGCTGCAGTCTGCAGGGGAGCATGGACCAGTGGCGCCCAGATGACCGGGCGTGGCCGAGGAGACACTGTGCCACTTCCTCCCATGATGCCGCTTCTTCCTGCAGAGGCTGCAGCAATGGCATCCTGCATGGCCGGCATGCTGTCGTGTTTGACAATCTGCTGTACCAACATGCTATCACAGGAACCCAGACTGCCAGCTGCAAGGCCTCCCCCTGATCCTGGACCTCCTCCACCCCGGCCTCCACCGCGACCCATGCTGCCCCCTAGTGAACCACCCTGGGAGGACTTCCGCAGGAGCATGGAGTTTTTCCGGCCTGTGGTGGAGTAGATGGAGAAATTCTTAGATTTAAGGGTTGAAAACAAGTTCCAGAAATGGAAAGTTTGTAACTGAAAAGAAGAAGACTTGTTTTCAAAGCAGAGCTTTGACCTTTCAGCGGAGGAAATGCTTGACAAAGCTCCTTAGAAATTTAACAAAATCGAATGGATAATTTCTATGGTTTGTCAAGGTCACTGCAGAAAGGGAAAGCTTAATGGAAAATAGCAAGTCACTGCAAAGATAAGTTGCTGAGGAAAAAAGTATGCTGCAATCAGAAAAATCCACACGTTACCAATGCGGTCCAGACGGTCAACAGCGACAGTTTCGAAGGCACGTCGCATCATCGGATGTTCCTCCAGCACCTCGTTAAAGCTGTCCACACTGAGAGAATACAGACGACAGTAGGTATCTGCCCGGACACTGGCTGTCCTCCGTCCACGAGTCAACAAACAGATCTCTGAATGTAGAAAGAGAGACAATGGAAGGTGGAGAAAAGGGAAAGGACACAAATAGAGATTTTGCCAGTGAGATAAATCAAGCCATCACTATGTTAATTTTCTACCTCCCAGGCAATTACCCTCTTCCCCTAAAAAACTCCCCTTCCGCTTCACCATTCTTGTGTCCTAACCTCCAAAGTAAGACCCGTCGCTCAGCTTGGTTTCCTTGTTACCACGGGTCAGCACACCGACTCGGCCATGTTGGATGAAGTACATCTTCCGTCCAAGTGTTCCCTCGCGGATGATGAAATCAGACGGTTGAAACACTTCAAAGCGGAGCTTGGTCAACACCGCGGTCACAAAGTTGGGATCAGCATTGGCAAACAGTGGCATGTTAGCCACCAGGCTACGGCAGTTAAAGCTGACAATCTCCTAGAGGAGTAGAGAAGGGAAGGCTGACACATTTGCTGAAAGGAGGAACACAGCATTTGTGGTCTGTACGTATGTGCTTTTTGATTTCTTTTACCTCTTTAAGTGGCTCACTGAGTTCTCCCAGGATGTTCTCCTCATCAAACATTTTCCCCTGGAAGCGGTGCTCATAGTACTCGTGGATCTTTTGCCGAACATCAGCAGGAAGCTTATGGAATGACATATACTGCTCCACCTGCTTGTACTGCAATAACACACAGACACATTCACAGGTCACAGATGCACACGACCACACAAGGCACGGGCAGATGAATACCTACATGATACCGATGATACTTGTTTTAGCAAAGAAATAAATACATCCCACAGATCAAGTTCTTCATGTGTGATTATCATTTGAGTCATTTGTTAAACATTGTTTATTGTTTAAGTGATTTAAGAGCCAAAAATGGCAATAGGTTACCTGGCTCCAGCATTTCAAAGATATTTAGCTTTCCTCTATTTTATATCATTGTAAATTGAGCATCTTTGTACTTTAGACCATTGGTCAGACAAAACCTTTAACCTGACAATGTCATCGCAGACTCTCAGAAGCCGTGCTGAGCATTTTTCACAGATTACTGACAGTAAAAACCATTCACAGATTAATGGATGACATAGGTGATAGTTTGATTATTTGACTGAAATCAAGTGCAATGGCTAAACTATACGGAGGTTTGAGGAACTTGGATGAAGCAACAGATGGATGAGTGTCATGCTTCACCTTTTCCTGATACTGTCGTCGTGAGGAGTCCAGCGACTGGATTAGGGCGGTGGCGTGTCCGATGAACATGGCATAGCAGGTGGCGCCTACGATCATACTGAGCATGGTGAGCCACACATCAGTCATCCCCTCTGGAGCCTGTGCGCCGTACCCAATACACAACATGTGGCTCATGGCTTTGAATAGAGCATAGGAGTACTGCACGCCCCATGTGTCATTCTGTGGGGGACAGACAGAGAGGATGACAATAGAAGGCTGAACATATTGAGCTGCTCGTATTTGAGTCCCGTTACAGGATCTTTATTCCCTCAGACTGTCTCGACTGTCAAAACCTCAAAGAGTAAAAAAAAACTAAAAGCAACACTGACAAAAAGAGAGTAGTCATCACACATTATTATTAAATCAATGTTTAAAAGGCTACAATTAAAAAGAGAAGTGTCAATTTGATTCAGTGTGTGTGTGTGTGTGTGTGTGTGTGTGTGTGTGTGTGTGTGTGTGTGTGTATGTGTGTATGTGTGTGTGTCCTTCTGTTTTAGGTTGTGTGCCAGTCCAATTATACAAAGATGTTAATGGTCCAGCGGATGAGGGGACTTTCTCTGGGGAAAATCCCAGCATCACCCTGCTTAGCAACAGTCACCCAGGCGACCACAGAGACATGAGTCAGCTGTTCATACAGCAGCAGTGTATCTGTGTGCATTCATTGTTGCCCAGCAGGTCCCGAGGCCTCTGACCATTGATCTCAGTTGAGCTTTTTAATTGGACAATCTTCTATTATTTTTATGATACACAAATACACAACTGTGCCCACTGTTCAAACAAGCTGAGATTGAGCTTTGTGTGTTTTATTCAACTCTTGCTGAACGTCTTTGCTTTTTTGGTCTCTAAACAATAAAATCATATGCCGAAACATTCAAAACAACAGTCACATGCATGCAGGCGGCTGTTGGAGACTCACCACCATCAGGTTCTTGGAAACCCAGCAGTCAGGAGGGAAGTCCTGCAGCATGGGGACAAGGAACTGGAGACAGCCGTCCCAGTGGCAGAGCAGCAGCATCATACCGATCAGGTTCACAATCCTTACCATGGCACTGGCAAGGTCATAGGTCATATGGAAGATCTGAGGAGCAGCAGAGGGAAAGAGCAGAGCATAAATGTGAAGGAATGAGGATAAATAAAAGGATGGGTGTAGAGGGTAGAGAAGATTTACCTTTTTAAGAAGGACTTTATCTCAAAATTGTTTAAAACGCATTTTTACAAAGCCATTTCTTCCAGCTCATCAGCACACTATTCAAAAAGCTCATACGACCTTTGGATGAGTCATAGCTTACATGTTAAATCACTATTGTACTATCTCAGTTTCACAAATATTTCCTTCCCATCAAATCTGCTCTCTCTTTGCAGCAGCTGTTCCCTGTTCTCTGATTCTCACCTCCTCCCACTGGTGGATGTAGCGGATGAGTCTGGACAGGCGCAGCAGCCGAAGCAGGCTCAGGATTTTGGTGAAGCGGACGATGCGCAACGCCCTTGCTGTCCTGTAGACCTCAGAGTCCAGACTGTCTACCATCAGGAAGATGTAGTCCACCGGGATAGATGACACAAAGTCTACGAGGAACCAGTTCTTCAGGTAGTTCTGGCGGATGGCCCTGAGTCAAAATAGGATGGATGACAAGAGACATTCCCTTATTTGGCTGTCTAGCTTTGTGGAAGTGATTCCAGCATTTGGCTAGCATGAAATGATCATCAATATTCAGTAGGAGTAGATTTGGAATGTGAACAAAGCTCTGCCACTGGCTGCATGTCACCTTTTCACATCTCGTACATGGATCTGTGCAAACACAATCCCAGCAGATGGCCAGAAGAGCAAATTTTAATTCATGGCGACAGAGCTGCTGTATTGATATTGCAGACCATGCAAGCACAATGCCCCCAGCCCTTGACATATAAAACTAATACATGCACAAATGTTTCTACTGACCTGGGGTCCAGCAATATCTCAGTGTTGTCTTCCTTGATGATGCCCGTCCTAAAGTTGAGAACCAAGTCGACCATGAAGAGAGTGTCGGAGACCACGTTGAAGATGATCCACGAGGGCGTGTTCTCGTCTCTAAAGAACGTGATGCCCACTGGCAGGACGATTAAGTTCCCCATCATCAACACTAGCATCAACAGGTCCCAATAGAATCTAGAAAGAGAAAGACTCAGATTTTCAGCTGGGTTTTATTATTATTGTTGTAATGGTCTTGTATTTGTTACATCTACTGTGCCAGAAGGTCAGCATAACAACTTGGGGGCTGATCCGGGACAATAAGAAGTGCAAATTCCTCCTTGTAGAATAAGTCAAGTAGTGGTGTAATGTATATGAATGTTTCCCTTAAGCCAGTTTCATCCTTTGCATTTTTTTTCCGAGGAGGGCTGAACTGGATTATGTTTAAAAAAAAAGAAAAGAAAAGCAAGAGCCACACAGACAGGGACTGAAGGAGACAGATGATCAGTGACCTTGGGAGGCCTCATCAATCTGAATTTCATGCTGGTTACTGGTTGACGTAGCCTCCTCATAAAAATTCCGTGAATCAGTCATGTGATTAGGATGCTGGAAGTGACAGCAGAGGCAATCCAATCATCAGGAGACAATTCCTGTCATCTTTCTATCTCTCCCCTCCTAATCCCTTTATCCATTACCTTAACCCACATCAACGACACACACACACACACACAAACTACACTGTCTGTGAGAAAGTACACTTGAGTTCTGTGGTCGATTGCTATTGATCGCTAATTTAGTAGCACAACCTCATGGTTTGATGCTACCACTAGACTGATGAAGATTAAGTATGAGTCATCACTCTGCTAAACACAAACACGCGCGTGCCCTGACGTTGTCACTTATCTGAACAGATGTATCACCTCACAGTCACTGGTAATAAATACAGTGGTTGTTTACAGCAACACAGACACAGCGATTCTGTAGCTGCTGTGATGGGGACGGAGATTTATTCCAGACCCTGAGGACTCACTTTGTTAACTCTGGTTATAGGGAACATTTCAATAAATCACATCACACTACACTGTTTGTTTAGTACTGTCAGTGCCATGCATACACAAAACAACCTCCTAAAATTAATACTTAGCAGTCGAAATGTGTTCTGATGGAGCACATGACCTGACACAGCTCCTTTAAAAGAAATATATATTCATTGTGATGCTTAGACTTTCTATAGTGTTTATTGCACTGAAATCATTCGTCGAGTAAGAGATTTCAGACTGAAACTAGATAAGATCATTTTCAAAATATTTGAAAAATGATCTGTTAAATGTCAGAAAATTTGGAAAAAAAAGTTCCCAGCACAGTTCAAAAGCTGGAATTAGAAAATTTAGCATAATTTTGATATATATTTATATACTTTTACTGTTTTTTTATATATTTAATTCTATTGTATAGTTTTTCAGTTTTTGTTCTTCTTCTTGTACTTATTTCACAGTATTTGCTTTTTAATTTGTTCTTTTAATGCAACAAAAACATCAAAGCAAATTCCTTGTATGTGAAAACATACTTGGCAATAAACACGATTCTGATTCTGAGCCTACAAATGTACTTTAAAAAGTTTGTCAAAATAGTTGCTTGATTCATGTTCTGCTAGTAATCACACATCGAAAATGTCCCCCTCTGTCAATCAGACAACTTGCAGCAGTTTAAATGAATGTTGATCTCACATCTGTGGCGTGCGTGGAAACATGTTTGATGACATTGTACATGTGACTGCACAGCAGCCTCTGTGTACTAGATCTTGCTGTTCTCAATGAGATGTGGTTGATTTGAGCTGAGTGTAACAGCGAACAAATGAAAAACGACCAAACACACAAAAGAAGACATCGTCAGCTACACACTAAAAAAATGATGTGAAGTTTCATCATGTTGGACCAAATACCCGACAAGGCCTTATTTCTGATCTATCATCTGTGGACTGGTGCAACACTAACTGGGTCGTGTGTGGTTCGCAGGTTTACATGAATGCATGTGTGCACTCAAGAACTGTACATGCACACACACACACACACACACACACACACACACACACACACACACACACACACACACATACACAGGATTGCAGATGCAATCAGAGCCGTTCTCCGCGGCCTCATCAGTATTCCATTTTGAACATGAGCAGGTGCTGGGGGAGAAGTGCCCTGCATCTACCTGCTCAGCTGTTGTCAAACCAAACTCTAATTCTACTGTAATTGAGGCCAAGTGTCTCCTGAGCAGCCAGTGATTGGTTCCCAGCTCACAGTTGGCCAGATGTCAGTTCTGAGCAAAGTTTCCTCCCATCAACTTGCCAGACATACAGACAAACAAGCGCAACAGCAACTGGCTATAATAAATCTCTGTTACTATGTGTATAATGCCACCAACCCTGTCTCAACACGGCTCATCTCTGTTGACAGCCGAACCCTCTGCCTCTCCGTGTTTTCATCCCCTCCTCTCATTTCCCTCTCCCTTTGTATGCCTCTCGTCAGGCCGCAGTGTGAATTTGCTTCACCTTCGCTTCCTCCTCTCGTAACGTACTGTATTCCTTCAGGTGCAGCAGCAGCACATCTTTTCTTGATGAGGTGAAGGGCTGGAGAGCTGTTGTGTTCAAGGTCAATACCGGGGCAAAAACACATGAAGGGGTTTTTATCTGTCCTCCCTTCTCTTTCTCGCTCTGGCATCACAAAGTTCCTTCTCAGACGTCATTCCAGATTACAGGTTTTAAACTGAAAAGTTAGATGACTGAATTATGCATAACACATACTCCACTTGAATAATTTAAGGCATCATACATAATTGATCAACATTAAATTGATTTCTCCGACAGGATGATTGGAACTTTTAACTTCTTTAATTATCTTGCATGGGTATCAGTAAGTGCAGAGGGGGACCGAGATTCATCCATCCTTCCCTTTCTCTGTTCCTCGTGCACCATATCAGCCGTGTGCAGACTCATAAGCAGCACTCGCCATCCTCATATTGACAGACGATACAAAACGACTGAGTCTGTGTGTGAGTGGCTGATGAGACATAAGTGGGCCAAGAGCCTTGGGGATCAAGTTATCCATTGTTGCTGCAGTCTGTCTGGAGATTATGAACGCTGCCTCTCCCTCTGCCGTCCACCTGCACATTTAAATAGCTTATTTATGCAAAGTCTCTAACAACCAGTGACGGGTGCCAAGGATGGATGGCTCGTTGAATAATAACACATATTAAAACTATGTATGTGCAAGAGGCATGCTGGCATTCATAAAACTGCCCTTGCATACCTGCCAGCATTAACAAAAGGGTTGTAACTGTTGATTCATTTCATTATCAGATGCTGTTTATTTTATCCATTAACCAAATTAAGTTCATCAATTAATTATCTGGTCAGTAAAATATCAGAAAAGGATGAAAAATGCCCATAATGTCTTCAAATGTTTTGTTTTGTTTGTTTTGTCTGACCACCAGACCTAAACCAAAGAATATTCAGTCTTCAGTTTTATAAAAAAAAGAGGAAATTGTCGGGGACATTTTTTCTATGAAAATAGCTATAAATGACAATTATTGATATATTACTGTATATTATTAGGTTATCCAGGTGGTTAATTCTCTGTACATTTACTAATCAATTAATTGACCGATCATTTCCGTTGCATACATTTCCCATAGGAATGAATTACTGCAGGTACATCTTTATCTTCATGGGGAGAGAAATCAACAGCCTCAAAAGTAATTTTCTCCTCCGGTGTTATTGATTATTGTGCTAATTTTTCTGCTCAGGTAGGAGAATGAACCAAGCCTCGTGCATAAAGTCACCAGCAGGGAGTGCTGTGCTGGGTTCATCCGCTGTTCACATAAAAACCCACTTCACATGTTTTACCTAGATGACATGGTAGGCATGTCTCACTGATCCCCGATTGACCAAACAACTCTTGGCTAGATGTTTCCCCCTAATTTTCATCTCTGTCTCCTTGTAACTGTGAAGCTATTTGTTCTGGAAACAACGGGCAATGATCAGTCATTTTTCTCTCATTCTTTTACAAATGGAGAGTCTGCCATCGCTGTGCGGTGTCTAACCTGGAGTCCTCATCACATACGCACGCGGCCCTTTCCATGAACACCTCTATCTTCACCACCCCCAAGGACTTTCCATCCACTCCACTCCCCCTTTAATTTTCATTTGAGCTTTCATACATACTCTGATTATATATCCTGAGAATCTGTATCTTGCCTCCCTCTTGCACCTCACATCAACTCCTATATACTACTGTTGTGTCCCCGGCAATATATATTTAGCCTGCTGCATGTCTGTCTCTCCCCTCCCAGTTGTCCTCCCCATTTCCCCTGTTAGCAAGTGAAGAGGCCGCTGAATGTATGATCCGTTTCTCTTTGCCTGTTTTCTCTGTCTCGCTAAATGCCTGTCATTAGGCGTCAAGTGTGCTCAATACCAGCCTGCTTTGATCCATATTTCTACCAAAAGAACATTTTGTGTCTTTTTATGTGCTACAAGTGGCATTTGGCCTATTTCACAAATCAGTTATCAGTGCAACTGGCTGCACACTGTGGAGGGTGTGTGTGTGTGTGTGTGCATGTGTGTTGTTCCATACCGGAAGTCACTGTAGGGGTGTATAATCCATGACCCTGCTGATTTCAGTCTAGCCTGCTCCAGTGCCACAGCTTTGTGGGATCCAAACATGCGCAGGCTGAACTTGTTGACCCCAGGCTGGAGCATGGCTCCAAACTGTCTCTGGATGAAGGTGCTCTGGTTGGAGTTGCTGTAGTCCTCTCCGTCCAGCCCCATGCCAAACAGACCCAGTCCAGTATGACCCATCATCTCCGGGGTCCCCGCCACAGTGGTGTTGCAGGCCGTGGTGGTGGTGGTCTCTGGGCCAGTGGCTACCACCATGACTCCTGTCCCGGTGGAGGAGGTGGATGACAGGGCGGCGCGGGAGGGGGCAAAGCCCACCGAGCGTGGTGGAGGGTGGGCTGTGGCAGAGGAGGAGGAGGGTGGTGGTGGTGGCGGCAGCAGGGCCCCAGGGGTGGTTGGTGTGCCCGCTGTGCGGAAGGGAAGGCCGTCCCTGGTGGAGGAGCTCATGATGGAGAGACGACGGCCGCGTCCACCTGAGGAAGTGCTGTCCCCCCCAAAGGAGCCCCTCTCCCCCTCCAGAGAGGCCTGTGACAGCCTGTAGCCCGGGGAGGGCAGGCTGCCTTTACTGCGGCGCTTCGAGTCCCCTCCGTTACGTCTGGGCAGGCTATCACCTCCTGACCCCGGGGCGCTACCGGGGCCACCCACACCTCCAGCCACCCCATCCATCCCAACTCAAGGAGGAGGGTGAATATAACCTTAAGCTCCTGATCCCTCTGGGGAAAAAAACAGTTTAGTATAGTCCAGCTGGCTAGATTAGATAGGTGAGAGTGTCAGTGTCAACGTGAATGATAAACTGCAGAGGCTAAAGACAAGTCTCCTCTCTGTCTCTTGTCATTCTTCTGGAGCAGACAGCTCACACCGCCGCCCCCTCTCCGCAGATGTGGCCACCCTTACCCCGGTGCCCTTGCAAAAAGCCTCATCCAGACATGAAGTCCTTCACCCTGCCAGTGTGACGCCAGCAGCTTCCCTTGGCGAGTCTCCGTTTGTCCTCACAGACGCTCCTGTAACGTTTCTCCCTCCTCGTCCTTGAAACGTTGCTCTCCGCCCGAGGCCCTCCCTCTCCCCTCCACGGCCGCCCTCGACGCTCCGTCGCCGGTCATACTGGCACCGGATTCCCGGTCTTTTGTAGATAACGGAGCTCGCCGCTCATTGGCCGTTGGTGGTCTGTTTGTGTTGCCTGTGTGTCCGGGCTGCTCACCCGGTGTTGCTATTTCCCCTGTATCATAGTGGAAGAGGTGATCCGAGCGATACGGTGGTGGAGTGGCCAACATTCACCGGCGGATGAATGACAAGGACACTTGATGGTCCGTCAGGAGACACGGCTTGTTAACGCACACGAGGGACGCGCATCAGCCACACACACACACACACACAGGCGCTCATCCTCCGAGGCGCACTGATTCATCCTGACACGCACACTATCATCCACCAGAAACACGCACGCGTTGAAAAATAAAAAGGAAACACGAGGCGGCGGAGAACAAGTCGAATTACCATCAAATCTAGCCCATGTTTTCACGGAGTCCGAGCGGAAAACCCCACTGATCGCGACGGAAGGCGCGTGAGGCGCTCAGCTGCAGCCAGAGGTGACACCACTGGATCGGCGTCAGGGCGATTTCTATTGAACTGGCGCCGGGATGAACTCAGGTGTTCAGAGTCCGACGCCCCGAACCGTCTCCTCTCTCATCAGCCGCCGCTGCCAAGGATTTCCACTTCTGCCCACTTTCAATGACATTGAGTCCAGACCAGAGGGAATCGGCGGTGTCCTCTCCTCCGCCGCGGCGCCGAGGGCAGATACGAAGCGCTGCCCCTTCAATGAAACAAAGCTTCACCGAGGTAAAGCGCTGCGCTCTGACGAATCCAAAAGCCCCCCCCCCCGGAAAATAGAACAACTTGTTGAGCGTTGACGGTGGCTGCTCAATCGCAGACTCCTCAGCGCCGATGAAGTCCAGGTCGTATCCACTTCTTCTCCTCTGACTCAGAGCAGACACGTCCACGGAGACGCGCGGCGCATGCGAATGAACTGTTAAATAAATAAGGGTGCATATAAACGTCTGGATGCAATCGGCCTGTTACCATGGCACCCTGCATCCCTCATCATCCATCCCCGAAGGCCGCATGCCCGGCCGGCGAGACGCACGCATCCCTCGCAGGTATACAAGTCGCGCGTCATCCTCCCTCGCCCATTCAGAGAGGGAGTGCGTGATGGCGAGAGTGATGTTGACATTTTATTTTAAAACTTGGAAACATAGCAAGCCTTTTAAACAATGGAAACAATAATATCAAAAAAAATCGACACATGTAAAGCAACAGTCAATAAATGTCATTAGATTATGTTAATTAACCGCTGCCTCGTCCAATAAAGCGTTTCATATCTCAAATTTCTGGAATTTTTCATTTATTTATTTCTATTTTAAATTACAGTGCAGTGTTCGATTACAAAATAAAGTGTTGTTTTACAACTTGGTCGTAAAAAAAAAAAATTATATTACAACTTACTGTTGCTGCTTTTTATGACACATGTTCGTAACTTTGGTTTACACCATATATCACCAGGCCGTTTTTCTATGTATATGAGATACATTTAACTTCTAATGTAAAAACACATTTCTAAGTGTTCCATTTAAATATCTTATTTGTGAGTCTCTGATGCTCATAAGTCTATTCCCCAGCCAACACATTTGACATGTGTGTCTGATGTCTGGATAATAAATGCTCATTTTCATACGTCATCCAGATGTGATGATTGTAGTTCCTTTGGTTTCCTGTTAAATAAACATTCAGTAATGTGTCTCTTTGTAAATCTTGAAATTAAGAGTGAACACACTATAAAGGAAGTAACAGATTGCTCAGCCCCTTCTCTGTAATGTACTTAATCACAACTTTTAGGTAGCTACTAGTTACAACTCTACCTGAGTATTTCTATTTTAATGTACTTTCCTCAACATTTCAGAGGCAAATATTGTATTCCATACTTATCTGACACCTGTATTTACTGGCTTCTAGCCAAATTAGGATTTTGTATACAAAAATACAATGCATCTTGATAAATTAATCCAGCAAGATGAATTAGTTGAAAACAGCATCACCCTATGTAGATATAAATTCAATTGCTGCGTCAATAATACTGATTTTCTGCAACCGCAGGGCCCATTTAAGAGTAGAAAGATAAAATTCCTCTTAATGTGTTTGAGTCAAACACAACAATATTTACATGCTTGGCCTATGCAAAAGTGGCTATTGGTGGTAGAAAGAGATTGACTGGTCAACTGTGGGAGGAGGATTCAAGGCACAAAAGAGCTGGAAAGTAAGAATTCCTGCATTAGAAAGGCGAGAATGTCATACAATAGATCATCACACATAAGAAAGACCCATACAGGAACATATATAATTAGTTTATGGGAGAATATTATCCAGATGAAGGTATCTGAGTGGACAAAAGGTGGTGCAATCCAACACCCGTCGTCTCTGTCTCTCCCGACACTGCTCATTAAAGCCAAAAGAATTGCACTGTCATAGAGATAAGCTCAGGACCATGGACAGAAATGAAAAGCCTTATCTCCAAATTCTAAAAAAGTCTAACAATAATGATGTTCTTCAACAATGGCAAAGAGATAATATTCACGTTCAATTCAAAACTACTAGGAGAGGGAAGAAAGGAGGCTGGACAGCTCAATTAGAGCAGCTCCAGTCCCCGACCGTCAATGAGCAGGAGAATAGAGTGTTAAAATAATGCTTCAAGTTTTATTTAGAGGGAGCCATCACTTTGAAACAAGTTATACACAAATTCAACCATCATGAGACCAGTTTTGGAGGCAAATGTTTCCCAAGTGGTTCTTCCATAACTTTATAGGAACGGTCTTAAAGAGGCTCTAATTCCGGTCGGCATGTCAGTCAGATTGAGAGTCGAGGTCCAGTCGGGTTGTTACTCCGCACTGACTGCCCTCATGATGTTAGTGTGACCGGACCCGGGGATCCAGCCGGTCACCACAATCACCATGTCGCCGGATTTGAAAAACCCTCTTGCTTTACCTGTGGAGGCATCATAGGCATGTGAGTACAAGAGCAGCATAGCATACAAATAAGCAGACTAATGGATGCATACAATGAGACGAACACACGCACACACACACACACACACACACACACACACACACACACACACACACACAAACACTGACCTATGTCCATGCCAAAGTTGACCCTGTTGTCTACATCGTCGGCCCAGACGGGAGCAGGCAGAGGGTGGAAGAGGACAGGAAACACTCCTCTGAGCAGCTGGGACTGACGGGCCACCTGAAGAAACGAACGCAGACATACTGAACTGAGGTGAAGGTTCAGCAATCATTTCATGGTGAATCTTTATTTTTATTCACATTGCTTTCGCTACATTTGGATATGTTGTGATTTTCCTTCTGAGATAGTTTAATTCAAAGGATTCTTAGACGCCCTGAGAGGCTTAACTCTTCAACTGGTGCAGCAGCCTCTCCATATTGGACACTGTTACACTAGCACCACCATCACCACACTGAAATAAGCAGAATACAGTGAAATTGGTTGAACACAAGGGGATAAATCCTTGTGATTTAAATTACCTCGTTGCTCTAATTACACAAATTAGGACAAGGACATTTGACCTTTTTCTGTTTAAGATGTTAAAAAAAATTGCCTGAAAGGATGGTGATTTAGAAACATGTTTACACACCAAAGATCAGTATAGTTTGAATATAATGTTATGATTATTATTATGTTATAATATTATTCATTAAGGATAAATGTCACAGTTTTAGTAAGAATTTGTTGATGCTTTTGCCTGGTTTTACTTAAGAAACTGGCTTGACTGACTCTATAGAGTCATCTGTGTTTACATACACATCATAATCACAATCAAATCATAACTCACAAACTTTTTCTTAAAAATAATTATCACCATCTTGTGAGAACAGACTCCTTATTTCCACAAGTGATAAAAATGTGTGCATCAACATATTTTCAACAAGGTATAGTTTTAAATGCAAAAGTGTACTGCAAGTGTAAAAAATCTGTTTTATCCAGAGATTTCTGCTCAAAAAAATCTATAAAAACAGGTATCAAAACAGTAAGTCGAGAAATGATGGGTGTTATCATAAGTAGGGTCACAGAGTCATGTACCAGCGGCAGTCCACTCCTGGGCCAGGTCCAGATGTGCTGCTTTGAATCTGACCTCTGACCTACATGTAAGATGTGTGTCTATGGGGAGTATCTTATGCGGATTATCCTCACATGATTTAAAATCAAAGGTAAATCATGACCTACTTTGAAGGTTTGTGACACTTTTCTCAGACAAAAAAAAGAACTATAGAAAGCTCCATAAAACAGAAACACACTGAAGTAAAGTATCACTCATAAATATTCTCAGTGTGCAAGACCAATCTGGCATCTTTAGCACTGTCACAATTCACAAAAACAGACAGTGACAGTAAATACTGACTGCCTAACATATTGTTCTGTTCTGTGTGAGTCATCAACAATTCACTCGTGTTTCTGGAGAGACAAATGAGCTGCTCGTCAATACAAAGAAAGTTCTGTTATTGAGTTCAGAGGAGCGGACTGTACCTGAGGACTTCTGGTGACTGCAATGATGGGACAGCGCGGCCGGTACCTGGACAGGAGGTGTGCTGATCTGCAGAGACGGGGAGGAACAAGTGATGAGGATGGAAAGAGAATTATCAATGCAAAGTTTCCACAGAGGGGTGACATACAGTATTAAAGGAAAAAAATACATAGTTCAGGGTTTTGCGGATCTGTCCAGTACTCGCGCTCTTGTTTGGCGATAGGGTTGCAATGCAGTACACACCTGCCACTGGTGGTGAGGACTATGATGGCCCCAGCGCAGGATTTGAAGGAAGACTCTACAGCCCCGATGGCTGTGACCTCTGTGGGATCCGAGGAGAGAGGAGTGAGGCGACGCAACTCCTCAAAGAGCTGCTGGTGGAAAATGGCTGCCTCTGCCTCCCTGCAGATCTGAGAGACAGCGACAGAGGGGGAGAGAGGGGGTTATCAAAGGGCAAGGAGTCCGATATAACAGAATGGACATCGTACACACACAAAAACACACACCGAGTGCATCATTGCGACTGCCTCCACAGGAAACAGTCCTTTGGCGGTCTCCCCAGATAACATTACACAGTCGGCTCCATCCAGCACGGCGTTGGCAACGTCACTGCCCTCTGCTCTAGTTGGCCGTGGGTGGGCCACCATGCTCTCTAGCATCTACACACAAGCACGCACACACACACACACACACACACACACACACACACACACACACACACACACACAATACAATACAATAGCTTCATGTTAGTCTCTTGACCACAACCAAAACATCTCCATCAAGCACTGCAAAGGGATGTGGGGATGGATCAACAAAAGAAAAATAAGACAATTTGTGTCTCGATACGTCAGATTTTTTGTGTGAGATCAGAAAGTGTGGCACCAGCTCTGGCGAGTGAACGAGGAGAGGAGGTAATGGCTTTGTGGATGGATGGACATCAGTGGAGGAGAAATGAGAGATCATTTCGATTGAGGCTGGGCGAGTATGACTTTGCGAGAGCATTATTGGCATCCCAGAGACCCGGCATCATGAGTCAATAAGCAAGGCAGACAGTTGGAGAATGAGATAGCTTGCAGCATTGCCTGAGAGTCCAGATTTTTGTAGTAGTTGAGAAGCTGCAGCTAATGCTGATTAGTGTGTGTGTGTTGTGTGTGTGTGTGTGTGTGTGTGTGTGTGTTTTTGTGTGTGTTGTTTTTGGGCTAAGGTCTCGAGTAGCGAACCTGCTATAACACTGTCACTCTGAGTCAAGAGCTGTAGCATAAACAAGATATAGCACTGTGACTCAACAAGGCTGCAGGAATATGCATGCGTGTGTGCCTGTGTGTGCATGTGTGTGCGCGCATTAAGCGAGAGAAGGGTACGAAAGAGAGGAAATGTGTGTGTGCTTGAGGATGAATTTATTGGACAAGTGAGCGTGTGAGTACATTATGCAGGAGTGTGAGGTTAATGTGCGCCTCTTAAGTTTAGATGTTAGTTTACTCGCACCCATTAGACATTTCATTTTCTAACAGCGGAGTCTAAATCTGCATATTTTATGCCGTCTGCATCCCCTTTTCTGTGTGGATGTGTTTGTGTGCGGCTCTGACCTGTGTGGCACAGATGACGGGCTTGCCGGCGGAGTTGCAGCGCCCAATCATCATCTTCTGAGCAATGAAGACTTTCTCCGCCGGGATCTCGATCCCCAGGTCACCCCTGGCAACCATCACGCCGTCGCTCTCAGCCAGGATCTCCTCAAAACTGACAGACAGAGTAAGGGGGATGAGGTTGGTTGCAGGGATCAGGGAACAGAGAGGACAAAGACAACAACAGCACTGACATTATCAAGAAAACATTCAAATTCCGGCCACAATCAGAAAAAAACAGGATTTTGTCTCTGGAGCTTGAGAACATATTGAGGATAGTGCATCGAGATCTAAATCCAAAATATATGGACGAAATCCAAATCCATATATCAGAGCAGGAAGCTGTGATGAGGATGCAGGAAGATATTTAAACAAGGACATGTCAACACACAGAATCATAAAGATAAAAAAATCCCATTTAAATCAAAGCTGTAGTTAATGATTGGCAGAAGCCAACAAGCAGCAGGAGCAAGAAGGAGATGAATAATGTAGGTGGGAGAGTCATAACATAAATTGTCATAAATATTAACTGGGAGCTATAACTAATAGACAGCCACGCAGATTGCTCTTCGTAGATGAGTTACATCCAAAGCTGACATATGTCCATCCATCACTGAGAGCTGGTCGACTACAGCAGGGGCAGATCGCCACCAGCGATGGATTTATAAGTCCTGTCACAGCCTCATTATGAAACTCTCACTGCCTATAGCCTGTGAATCGCTCAAAATAACTTTACCTATATGGCTTTAAATGAGAGACATTTTCCCGAGACTCACTTCTGAACCCCTTGCCTGCTCTCCACCTTGCTGATCACTTTGATTTCTCGTCCATGCGCGCCCAGAACTCGCCGTACATCCTTGACATCCTTGGCAGAGCGGATGAAACTGGCAAACACCATGTCGACTCCCTGGGACACCCCGAACCTCAGGTCGGCCTCGTCTCGCTCGCTGACCGCCTGCAGGCCGACCAGGTCACAGCCAGGGATGTTTACGCCTTTGCGACTGCAGAGCTTCCCGCCGGCCTCCACCACTGTGTCCACCCAGTCAGGGCCTGCACAGACGGAAGAGTTCAAGAAAATAAGAGGTTCAATAGTTAGAAAAACCCTCAACTGAGGACAAGTGTTTAACATTTGTCCGGATAGACTGCGTTGGTTGTCTTAACTCGAGGTTACTCTGACCTGAGAAGAATCTATGTGATTAAAAAATATTTTCATCTTGCAGAACATAATACAGGGAGTTGGAAGACTCCAAGGTAACCATGAATGGGCCCTTCAGCTGAGCACGGTTTCCTTAAAATCTCATTCACAATGGAAAAAAGCAGCAGTGACTATGTGACTAGAATGAGAAGTAGAACTTAATAATATATTTGCTATTCATGATAATAATGTTTGTATAATATTTGTGTATGCAGCTATAGCATGTAGATGTATGTACTGTGTATGTGTTTGCATCGATGTGTCCATGCGTACTGTATGTGCATAAATGTAAGTAGGTATTTATATGTGCATGTGGAAGTACGTACTGTATAACCATGCACATACTTTATACTCTGTTTATACTTGTTTGTTTATATGTTGTTTTTTTCCTCAATAAATGTCGTAATCGAGAAATGTTTTACTTCTTCAGATTGCAAAAAATCATTAAGATATGAATCATACAATGAAGAAAACAGATTTATAAATGTCACTGTGATGCACAGAACCTATTTCAGTGACTCTGAGTCCAATGAGGCCGTCGTCGATGTAGATCTTCCCTCCCTTCTCAATGACTTTGGCAAGGCTGGGATAGTCCACCCAGACAATCTTTCCATCTGTTTTGTCTTTGTCACTCTCGGCCGTCACCACACGAACAGTGCTGCCCTTTCCCAGCTCCACCTCCTCCTCCACTTTCTGTTCAAATACACACACACACACACAGAACAAACCATCAGAGAAAGACAAACACTGGAATGACTTAAGAAAACACAATTATTGCCTCTCCCTTATCAACAGACTTTTAAAAGCAAGGGGCAACCAAGGGACACAATTTTAAACTAAGTAGAACATTAAACAGCACTGTTTTGTCAGCACACTGGTCCTCGCGACCCAGTAGAAGCTGTAATCATGAATACGTCAACATATGTTGTGTCAAGGAAATCTCTATCGGTGAAAGTGGTGGTGCAAGAGTTTCTGGGTGGTGTGTCCACACAGACACACATACTTTTAACCATAACCATAACTCAGTGTATCACTCAAAAATGTGGAAAACAGAAAATTGTCAAGCTGTAGTTCCTGCTCTGCTGTTATTTACAATAAATACTGTATATTATCTATTAGCAAGTCAGTAATACAATATGGCCCTCTAGAGTATGGTACGTTGATGTTCCTGTTTCTGTTGGCAAACATGGCACTCAACTCTAATATCTTTTTATGTATTCTGTTGCACAACTACAATCCACATCTCAGTCAGGCGGAAACCTGCCCGATCCAACTCCAACCACTGTTTGACTCATGCTGAGCTTCAACAAGCAGGTGTGTTTGTGGCTGAATAGTTCTGGTTTTTCATTTCAGAAAAAACCTGAGAGATTAATGTGTGATATTGGTGTTAGACATAAAATAAAACCATACTACAGATAAACAGATAAACTACAGCGGGACAGAATAACTGACGGCTTTTGTTGTTGTTGTTGTTGTTGTTGCTAAAGATTGATATTTAACTTACTGGAAGGGGAGAGAGCAATAAAGAGAATGTGACTGACTTTGTACTGTATGATGTTAAAACTGTCACAAAAATATGTTGACTGCCTTGTATGAAAACATGTTGTTGAGCCCGAAGGTTGTCGCTTCATTTTTGGATTCAAAGTAACTGCCTGTATGTGCTTGTTTTTTTTTAATCTTCCCTGTCATATTCCTAACAACAATGTTCACATGTTCATGTTAATGCTGTAAAATGTCATCTGCTAAAACATGAAAGAAATGACATGATTTGCGTGTTATGTGTGACAGATAACATAGTCGGTAAAAAAGTGGATTGATATTAAATTCAAACATATCATCATACAGTTATGTTTAAGTTATGTACAAACTGCTGAACAGACTTTGGGGGAGACTTAGTTAGCTAGAGTCAGTGTGCAGCTCACACGTCAAGCTTATCAAGGCATGAAGAGGTTTTTCCTACAGCTTGGAATTATTTGTGAAGCAAAGCAGACAGTGTGCAACAACAACACAAAGAACAACCCAATCAGACGATGATAAAATAGGAAAAGAGCTGAACGGTTCCTGTTCAGTCAAAAATAGCTGTATTTTCTGCACCTCTTACACCTCACTGGTTGATTAGGTTTGGATTGTTTGACAGATGAAGCATAACTTGCTCACCCCTTTCACTAATCCGGTGCGGATCTCTGGACCCTTCGTATCCAAGGCGATGGCAACCGGCCGATAATACAAAGGGTCGGAGGTAATCGTCTCCACCGCCTCTCTGATGTTTTTGATGGATTCCCCGTGGTACTGACAGACACAAGTAGGGAGACACACAGAGGATCAATACATGACTGAAGTAAAGAGCAACATGTATGTGTTTACCTTTTGGAATTTAGACAAAAGGTTACACGGACACAAAAATTAGTGACCATACTTCATGTGAGCCGTGAGAGAAATTCAGACGAGCAATATTCATCCCTGCTTTGACCATCTCCTGGAGTTTGGGGATTGATCGGGACGCAGGACCTGAAAGGAAGAGGATCAGGAGAATCATTAAACCGTTTACATTAAACCTGAGCTGAAACAATAAATCTGTTGACAGAAAATTATCAATTATGATGACAAAAAATGACAAATATTAACTTTCCGGTTTCTAAAATGGGACAAGGTGCTTTTTCTTTCTTTTATCATCTTTGGATATTGGACTGTTGATAAAACAAAACAAGGAATTTGAAAATCCCATCTTGGACCAGGAAAGTTTAAATGGGCCATTTGAATTATTCCGAGAAATTTTCCTGATATCTTATTAGCCAAGTCATTTATAAGCAGATTAGTGTTACTGTTTGTGAATTAAGTGCTAGGGAGAATCAAAGCTCTGTCTCTGCTTCCTGCTAATCATTGTCTCTTTTTCCTGGGCAGAAGAAAAGCAGCGGGAGCTGAAAAGCCCCACAGCCGAGGAATCGGATGCTGCCAACACACAGGAGCTGGCGGTCTGACAGAGAGCCAGTGATTATAAACAACTGTTGTCAGAAAACAAACTTGAAGCTGAGACTTGCTGTCTGCAACTGGTTGTCACACTCACCGATAGTGCAGATGATGCTGGTGTTGCGTGCTGTGATTGGCTCCTGGTCGATGTCCAGCAGACATAGGTGCTCCAGGAAGGTGTCAGCCATGCTGGCGTCCAGCTGCTGGCGTTGGATGAAAGAGTCCGGCTGTGTCATCGCCTCCGAGTAGCGCCTGATGCGAGCTAAAGTGACAGAGAAATGTTGTCAAGCAGAGTGAGAACGTTGAGGGGAAGCTCCACTGCCAGCTCCACCTGTGAGCACAGAGGAACTAAACACCTCAAATAGAAAAACAAGTGTAATTAATGTCCATATTAAGATTGAAGAAGAAAAACAACACCTCTATTATGTGTTAGGTGGGAAAAGCAAAGATAGGAATGACCAAAACAGACTTAAAATCTGCAGTCAAGGCGGAGGCCACATATGACAGAACTACAACATGGAGGAGAAATTACAGTCTGACATTCAGCTGTCATACGAGTCAGTAATATGAAAAGAAAACGCTGCTGTCCAGCAATTAAAACTGAATTCAGATTTCACATACAGCTCAATAAAATGCGATCTCCCTCTCTGTGACTCAAGAGAAAGGGGAGACATCTCGTCTCCTCAGAAGAGACTGATTTGACTGTGTCTTTGTCCGCCTGTGTAGAATCGCGTCGCCAAAACTCCATGAACAAATGAAAAGAGAGAGGAAAAATAGGATCATCAATGCAAACTGACAGCTGTTGAACCTGTTCTACTGAGGCAGGATCTCCCTCCCGTTCCTTTTGAGCGCCTTTGTGTTTCACCTCTCTGTGTGTCTGCCTACCTGTGCGTGGTGAACCAGTTTTCCTTGTGCACACTCGAGTCTCATCAACCAATAAGCTCTTCTACGCCACCTGACAACAGCGGGTCAAAGAGCCGGTCCATCTCTCCGCTCATCACTAGTTCCACGCGGTACTAACCTTACGGCCAAACGTCCTAAGGAAATCCAGTCCTACGTATTTTCCGCATGTTTGAGTTCTACCTGGTAATTTCATTGCTCTCCTTCTGCCTCAGATTCTGCTACTTGTTTCTATGGTCTGCCTGGCACCTGCCTCCGTTTCCCTCATCTGCCGGCTGAATTCAGAAGATCCCTGCCTCACATGACCTACCCTGCCCCGCTCCCCCGTCTTGAGATTCCATAGTTTTTAAACGAGCCTTTACTCCGTCTCTGAGTTTTGCTTTATGGTCCAAAAACTGCATTGAGCGTATCACTTTCCCCCTTTTGGTTATTAGTTGTTAAACCATCAATTGTTTGGCCACTTGGGGGGCGACTAAAAAAGCTGTAAGGAAAACGATGGCTGTTGGTTAAAGAACAGTTTATTGGTGTGTTTTGTTCTTAGCTTGCTTCCATGGCATCTAATATAGCAGCTAATATGTTCACCAATGTGTTGCTAACTGTCTCTGTTTGTCATGTGCTGGGCATGTAGTAGGTTTATCAGGACTTTTTTTTTTTACTGAAAACTGCTGCTGCTGGAGTAAAACCAAAATAAAAATGCTAAAATGCTCAGTAGACCTGAGGGCTGCAGCAGAGGGAAGGTCATCATTTCCTGTGGTTCCACTATCATTGACCCTTTTCTACTTTTCATTTGACCCATTGTTAATGTAAAAATATCAAGGTAAGTACAAATATTGTATGTGTCCAAGGAAGTCCAGAGGTTAATTCAATCACTCTGGACTTCCTTGGACTTTTACTTTATGGTTTTGGGTGATATGTCTTGAAATTTGGTCTCAACGATCACGTTCCCCTCAGGATGAAGTTAAATAACTTTGATGCCATTGTGCTGTCTCCATTTAAAGGGATGTCACAGTCAGTCAAGTCTGCAATTTCTGCCACCACAGGGGAGGAGAGAGTAAAGACCACGGAGGAGACCCTGACACACGAGGTTGGGTCTAAGAGCACAATGGGAGTCGAGAAGGAGGGAGAGTGGGATGGAAGGTGAGATGAAGAATGAAGGAATCTGACAACCTCTGAATCAGTAAAT
The DNA here is from genome assembly GCF_022379125.1 of Scophthalmus maximus. NCBI lineage: Eukaryota > Metazoa > Chordata > Actinopteri > Pleuronectiformes > Scophthalmidae > Scophthalmus > Scophthalmus maximus. The sequence goes on along the minus strand of NC_061515.1, from coordinate 13,034,494 downwards.
GTATTTTGGATAAAAAGAAAAAAGGGTTGCTTTTTTAAAAATTTGTCAGTCACAACTTATTAGTGATAAGCGCTTGTTAACCAATATCTACTGTCATGTTGTGACCTTTATTCCAAAGACCTTTGCAGACAAAGCCTGAGACATGCAAGGCTTTAAGTGTGCAGAGGAGCCTCGCTGGTGAAAATTGGCGACTGGAGATTTTGCAGGATAATGTGAACATCCACAGCTCTTCTATCCTGTAGATTTAGTATCCATCAGTATTTTCTCCCTCATTCTTTGTCTTTTTTCTCTCCATGCACCTCCCTGTGACCCAGTTCTGCCGCACTGCTGCACACATCATTACGTGTCCCACTGAGATCCTCTCCTGACACATCCCAGGGTGTGTGCATTGGAAACACCCACACACACACACACACACACACACCTGCAAACACATGCAAGCTCACACGTACAGTATAGCCATCACATATACAGGTATCTGTCTTCCATTACTGGAAGGCAGATTATTAAGCAGACTTAAGGTCAATGACACAGATGTCTCAAAAATATCAGTCAATGCACAGCCTGAACTGATAAGAAAGGTGAACCGGTTAATTTGTGTGGCCACAATATACCAGGAATAAACTGTTTGCAGTGGGTCACATTCCTACATGAAAGCAGGTAAGCGCGTGTGTGCAGTCGATCAGTGAACCCGGGGTAAGAGGGCAGAATTTTGTCAAACTGCACTGAAGTTCAAAAGCATCTGAGGAACGACACAGTGGGGCATGATCTGATCTTAAAAGGGGCAATTGAGTAATGTAATGATGGAATCATTTAAAATGTCTTATTCTTTGTCACTGCTTAGGGAAATTACAAATAATTAGCCACTAAAATAAAGTACATCTGATTTACCTTTGCACAAAGCTCCTATGTACCATTAGAGCAATTTAACTAACTTAACGCCACCAAGTTTTTTATATGTATGATATTTTTGTTAATTAATGCAAAGTGTTGTACCTCTGCATCCTTCAGTAATAAAATGTCCTTGGTCCACTTACCCATTGTGAAAAAAACCTTCAATCAAACGATCCAAATCTGCCACCCAGTTCTTTCCCCTTTATCAGTTTATTTCAGGACTTCTTGGATTTTCTTTATTCTGTCATTTTTTTCTAGATATCCGCCTCTGTCTTTATCCTTCCCTGTGCTCACGATTTGCACTTGTCATTCTCCAAGTCTGGTGTCACCTGAACAAGTCTAGTTCAGCCTCTTCCATTCATTTCGACCATCTGACCCCTCTGCTGCCCCTTATCTCTCCTCCCACTCACACCGTGACAGTTTGGAGCGACTCCCCTGCTTGCAACAGATGGATGATTATGCTGAGTTGGAATAGATTGGCCCCTAACTGGGCGAAGTGGAGTCTATAAATGGAAAAACTTTATGTCAATAGACTCAATGACACTAAACTATCAGGGTGTACTACAGTACAAAGTGACACGCTGTTGCAGATGATGTCATCGTGATCCTCAGACCTGCATGGGACTAAATATCTGGGAACGATTCAACCACTCGATTCTATATTGTGCTCAGACAGGCAGTTGATGAAGTGATTAGTTGATTGATGGAAAAATAATCAACAGAATTTTGGATAGGGATTTATTCCCTTAACTCATTCATCAAGGAAAAAATGCAAAATATTCAAATGTGACAATTTGTTCCCCTTTCTGTTTTTATGTGATGATAAACTGAATATCTTCTGGTTTTGGACTGTTGGTGGTGGGGAGCCTTTTTCCTATCAAGGGCCATTCAAATTGTTCACATCCTCTGAGGACCATACTAAATTATTGTACATCGCACTAACCTCCCTAATGCAATGGCTCGAACTGCTTCTCTTTGTTGAGAGACGTCTGATGTCACGTGGTAGTGATGACTCTACTAGGGAGCTGGTTTTCCAGGTTTGGAAAGGAAAGGAATCGTTTCAATAACAAACGTTCTTAAAGGAGCGGCTCACATCAGTAGGTTGACTCAAACACAGATTTGCTGATTTCAGTGCATGTCTCCTCAGAAAATCCTCATGACGTACATATAGTTTATAGAGCTCGAGCAGAGGGAGATACTGTAACTTTAAGGTCATTGTTGTTTGGCAGCTCAATGATGATCGTGTTATAGGTTGCCGTGCACATCCGATTGTTCCACATTTATCAGTTTAACAAATATGCTCTGTTCCTTTTGTTTACTTTCCCTGTCCTGAGAGCTCTCAGAACAAACGCAAACAGCATATTCAGACGTCATAGCAGGTTTCTGTTCATGCAAAGTGGGGCAATGCAGTGTTTGCCCATAATGCCCAATTTTACTTGGACAGAGCAGCACTGCAAGAGGCAACAAGATAACTTTACAAATCCTTCTTCTGAGTGAGGTTTCAGCTTATTAACGATGAGCTCACTCACCACAAAACCTGCCTGCATAACATCATCTCTGTCAGGAGGAGGGGAGTTAACTTTAGCCAGTAGAATTTAACTCATCCAGTTTATCTTCAGTGAAAAAAGAATTGCTTGTCCAAATCTCTCTTTTGCATCACCTCTCTCATGAGGCTTACTGTCAGAGACATGTAACAGCTACGTGCAGGTTTGGTTCACCCTGGCCATCACAGTGAAGGGATGACCCTGAAGGACGTGTCAGTCTACTATTTTAGGTTATTTTCTTTTATAGCAAAATAAATAAATTGCCATTAGATATTTTTTGTATATCTGAGGGTTTTTGTTTTAGACTAGATTGTCTCATGGGCAGGATCAGACTGTCAAGCCCGAGGTTCCTCATTCCTGTTTTAGTGAGTTCATTGCAGATTTAGTTTGTGCGTCTTGGTGTTGGCAGGTTTGTGAAATGCCTGCGTCATCTCTTTGCTGCACTCCACATTTTGCATGTGGCTGTTTTATTAGAAAACACTTGTTGTGTTCGAGAACTGTGGACTTACAATCATCACGCTGTTGCGCAAGAATGAGACTTTGACAGAGGAGGTGACGCACGATGGAGATGATGTGTCTTTCCCTCACAGACACGGATTACTCCGTGCAGAGCTGCACTCTGAAGAGTTGCATCTATGCAGTCACGTATACGAACCCGGGCGGACAGGGGGTGTAAATCGTTAGCCAAAGGACAAACAGACCTTTGCTCCTTAGTTGACATGAGAAAATGTACCCTGCAGCCCTCTGCCCTGCAAATCACGCACCTATGATATAATAGCGCTGCGCTTAATTACCAGAGTGGAGTAAAGGTCAGTTTTACGCGCGGAGACCAAAGTGCAATGACGTGCCCTTCAGCTTAAAAGTGCAAAAACGTCAAAATACCAAGATATGTATTGCAGTTCAGTACGAGAATCAAACAACGTACATCGCGCAAATGGATTGTAGCCTGTCACTGCTTTAGTCAGAACAATATAGATAGTTTAAAAAAAACAAACAGCTGAGAAGACAGTGATCAATTTAATGGAGCGACATAAATGAACAGGAAGCAGCAAACAGCACTCGATGAGCTGGCACAGCGCGGATACACGGTGAAATAAGTGGCAAAGTTTAGATGTTTGAAGAGGAAATGACCAACCTGTTGGACGTTGGAAGTGTGAATCGGGTGAAGAAAGAGTGTCTGATGATGAGGAGAAGGGACGTCCGCGACACACGCGAATGAATTGGAGCAGTGCGTTTTAGCGCCATCTAACGGGCGGCAGTGGCGGTGACGCTGTCCTTGCAAAGCCACAATGAAGACAACGTGAGGAACAGATCGTCATTTATTTGTCAGTATGAGGAATTCATGGACTGAATAGAAAGAGCAGAACCTTGACTGATCACCATCATCATCCTCATCATCATCATTATCAACAGAAATCTGGTTGATCTGTTGCCAGATTAACGCAGGCTAATCTGTGATTTGCGTGTGTCTGTGTGTGTGTGTGTCTGTGTCTGTGTCAGAGCTTGCTGAAAGTGATCCTCGGTGGAGTTTCGGGCTGGAGGATGAGGGTGTATGTGGTTTTGATGTCCTCTGTGGACGTCACGCCGATATGGAAGCTCAGCAGGATCTGGAGAGAGAGAGAGAGAGAGAGAGAGAGAGAGAGAGAGAGAGAGAGACAGACTGTATGTTATGTTAAGTTCATTTTCTCACAACTTTATGGTACTTGGGCTTTACATGGGTACTTTCGATTTCACACAACCTGATACGTCTGCTGTGCTTCACTTCAGAGGGAGATATTGTACTTTTGTACTCTAACACATGTATCAGACGCATTAAGTTAATAGTCAGCGTGTGCCCTCTTACAATATAGCAGTGTGTGCGTGACACCTCTTGACACCAACCCCAGGGGAACACCCTGGACAGGACGCCAGCATATTGCAGGGCCAACATAGACAAACAACCATTCACACTCGCATCCTTGGACAATTTAGAGTCATCAATTAACCTCACCCCAATCTGCATGTCTTTGGACTGCGGGAGGAAGAGCCCATACAGACACATGGAGAACATGCACACTCCCTACAGAAAGGTAGATTGCTGTGAGGCCACCGTGCAGCACCCGTAACATATTAAGCCTGTCAAATCTCACTAATCAGCCTTTCCATCCTTTCTTTCTAATCCCATCACTCTTTCCTCCCTCTCTTGTTTTCTCACTCGTCCCTCCTTCTCTTGCTGTCACTCACATGCATGAGGAAGAGCTGCATCTCGTTCTCGGCGATCCTCTTCCCGACACACTGTCTCGCCCCAAACCCAAATGCCAGGGAGCGAAACGCTGACCCTTCTCCTCTTTGTCCCTCCTCTCTGCTCCTGCTCCACCGAGTGGGGTCGAAGCGCTGTGGATCCTCAAACACCTCTGTGCTCCTTCCCAGGGGATAAAGACAGACCTGGACCATCGTCTGAGGGGGAGAGGGGATCGCCATCAAAAGACAGGGTAGGTCTACCATAGCACTGAATATACATGGATGTTTTTGTGGGTAGATTCGCCTCTATGGGAGGATTTGAGAGACAAAAAAAAGGAAAGAGAGTCACAGTCTGATCACTCACCCCGGCAGGTACATGGTAATTCTGTAGAACAATATCTCTGATAGGCATCCGCTGCACTGTAATTCCCACCGGATACAACCTGAGTTGCACACACACACACACACACACACACACACACACACACACACACTCACACACACACACACACACACACACACACACACGTAACTTTAAGACGACATTCAAATATGTTTGGGGAATTTGCAACACTAAAGTACAATATCAGGTTAATGCTGCATTATTATGTTGTTTCCTATCTTGGTCCTTTTGGGACATAACAATACAGTGATGTGTTTGCGGTAGTATGTAGATGGTTAACAGACCAAAAAAAAGTGCCAGGGGCACAAAAAGCCTTGGGTTCTATCTACCTGAGAACCTCCTTGATTGTCCCGCTCAGTAGTGGCGCCCCCTGCAGGGCTTTCTGAGGGTCACCACCAGCCTGGGCCCATGACGTTCTCACCTGCTGCCTCACCCTCTCCTGCACCTCTGGGTTGCGGCCGAGCTCAAACAGAGTGAACTGCAGGGGAACTGCCGTCTGCAGAGAAGATGGGAGGAGAGGTGTCACAGAATCAGTCAGGGTGAGGTATATACAGAAGCAGGCCAAGGAGAGCAATCAGGTGTGCACACACACACACACACACACACTAACACGCACAGACCGTGTCGACCCCTCCAGCCATCAGCTCAGTGATGTTGGCTTTGATGAGGTCCAGAGATAGCTGCCCTTTCTCCATGAGTTGGCCCAGAACCCCGATGTACTGGCCTCCGGCTGCACCAGTCTCAGACCCTCGACCCTGGGAAGATGACAGTCGCTGGTACGCCCGCTGGATCCTGGCTTCCGCTGGAAGATGCACAGGGCAGGATTATAGAGCCAGGTGCGATGAAGGTAATGAAGCAGGGATATATTGATTAAAGAGAGTAAGACCAGACAGAAATGTAGACCAAACGGTCCATTTTTCCCACATTAGAAGTCTAATCAATGCAGCTCTACCATGACTGAAGATGTGGTCCCATGCAGTGGCGTGCCGGGTCCACTGGGGAGCGCCAATGCAGAGCAGGAGTCGATGGGGCAGGTAGAGGAGAGGAGGGGTGGTTGCCAGCATTTGCTCCACGGCCCAGATGAACTTCTGAGACTCCTGGGAGGGAGACGAGGAGAAGAGGCCGATACGCTCCCCATAGAGCACGTGGCAGCTGGCTAGAGGGAGGGAGCAAAGAGATAAATGACAAACATCCACAAAATCAATCAGATCACAATTAATCAGAGCTGAAAGAAAAGTAAAGGAAGTTTAGATTGACAGTGTTTTGAATTGATTACAAAACCTCCAAACTCATATTTCACCAGACGCCCACCAGCCATTAGACATGCGTGTGTTGTATTAACCGCACATCACAGACTGTAGGAGGGTTTGTTGTGGGTCTATTCCTACCCAGGCTTAGCACCTGGCTTCGCCTGCTCTGGTCCATTAGGAGCGGAGCAGCGTAACTCAAAGTCATTACACGCAGATGGACACAAGTGTGAGTCCCACAAGCATTCACACTTGTGAATGTGGCATGCTGCAGATAGGCACATGAAAGGAGCAGACCCGGTGAAAGAATGCAGGGGCTTTGATCATCTTTTTTGGTGTTTCTATTTTTAAAGGTGCGTGTTCTCCTTGACCTGCTCCATCTACAATATGCTAACAACATATTCTCTGTGCCTCGGGCGAGAGCGACATTTATTCCTCTGTTATGAGAAGCCCGAAAGAGCAGAGGCGGTCAGACATTAGCAAGTATTAAGGACAATTTTAAAAGGTGATGTTCCTGCAGATTGTATAATGTCTCTGACGTGAGAAGGTGTCACAGCCTGCGTCAGCATTTGTGACTCAACCCAACGAGCCGACAGCTATGCGGCTGAATGAAAGCTTGTCAAAAGGAGGAGGTGACATTAATCCATACCCTCCCCTCCCTGAGGACACCGAGGTCAGTCGCTGCTGCATGAAAAGGAGATATTCCAATTGGACATTCATCCTCTTACATCTCTCTACACTTACCTTAGTTCTCCTTGATACAAAAAGAGCAAGGATCTTGAGGCCTCAGGGTAAATAAAACTAGGTCATGCACTCTAGCTTTAGAATCACACGTGAAAAATACATAAAGAAATCACAGGTCACAAATCACTGGGGATGACGACCCCGAACCTTCCAGCGCAAAGCGGAAGAGATCTTGGCTCGGATCGATGGTCAGGCTGCGCTTGCCCTCCTTTCCTCTTCCCTCGCTCTCGACTCTCGCCTGCAGCATTTGGCAGAAGTCCCCGGCCACCTCATCAAGCAGAGGGAGAAAACGCTTTGCGGCTGCACTCATCATCAGCTCCTTGTTGAGCAGTAGACGGTCAGCTCTCCACTCCTCACCGTTCCTGTGGGAATTGACCCATTTCATTCACGGTGAAGCAAGGATATTGGATTGGGAAGAAAACTACTGTAGAACATATTTCTCAGGCATCACAGGAACAGTCTGTTTCCCTTCTTTTGACCTGAATCATAAAAAGGCCAAACTGCAACAAGTCTCTTCTGTGATTCTTAACCTCGACTTCAACCTTTGTCTTTACCACAAGAAGTAACTTCTAGGATGCTTAACCATAACCTGAACTTAGACCATGGACAGATTAGGACAATGGGCCCCTGAGCACAGCACAGACTGCAAGAGACACAACCTCAAACTACACAGGTGCATTTATATCATTTACAGGGGTTTTGCTTCATTTTGTGTCTCTGTAATTGTAGTTGCTTTTCTTTGTAGTCTTTATGTATCTCTTCATGGTCATCTTGTGTCTCCACGTGGTCTTTTGTTACTCAAAGTCCTTTTGCTTCTCTCTGTGGCCGATTGTGTCTCTAACCTAATCAATTATTACTGACTTGCTCTGTAGGGGGTCCACACAAGTGTGATTGTGAATAGATGGATTTATGTCACTGCCACATGAGAAAAACACGTGTCTGCGCAGAGGTGGTACTGACTTGAGGAAGACCCCCTTGCTGTGCTGGCGCGTCTCGCGATGTGTGGCCCAGGGCTGCAGGGTCATCCGCTCGGGGTACAGGCCCTCCGCAAGAAACAGCTCACCAATGTCGGATGGCAACATGATGTTCACACTCCTGTGTGTGCCCACGTGCTCCCTACACACACACACACACACAAGCACACACGCACGCACAAAAGCCATGTTATAAACCCATCGTTTTTGCTCTCAATTCTTTTTTTTAAACATTTAAAGCAACTACACCAACCATCTCTCTTCCCTTTACCTGTAGATGGGCCCGAGGGCATTGAAAGTCCTCTCCATGTGTTTGTGGAGCTGCTTGAAATTATCTTCCCTCCTGAACTTCAGCAGGTTGACCCAGCTGTTCCTCCCAGTGTGAGGGATCTCCTCAAAGCTCCGCACCCGTCCATCCACACCTCTCTTTCTACCCGCCGTGCCCTGAGCTCCTTTTCTCCCCTCTGACTTTCCATCGACCACAGTCCCTGCTGCACTCATGCACAGAGCCTTTTGTGGTGCAACACCAAAGAACACATGTCTGGACCCACAGGCGCCCTGTGCTCCGGTACGCCCAGTCACTCGGATGGACATTCTCCTCATGGTCCAAACGAGATGTGTCCATCGGTCTCATTCAGCTTTTTGGTGACACCCCTCATAGTCGTCGTCTCCGCGGGACGGATTATTTCCCTCCTCCAACCCCAACCTCGTATCCTTGAATATGCTCTATCACTCTGATGAACCGATAGGAGTTTACGATTTATGAATCTGAGTGTCGGAGTTCAAGAGAAACACAACACAGTGTGAATGTCAGGCTGAACTAACACACACACACACGCACGCACGCACGCACACGCACGCACAAAGGCCAAAAAAGAGTGAGCCCAGCTGGCCAAAGAAGTCTTTTAATACAAGCTTCAGTCTCAGCTAAAGACAGAGAAATAAAAAGATAAAAAAGTGTCTACTTGTTGTTTTGCGGGGAATCTTGCACGGTTCTTGTGAGTTTTTTCAATTTCTGATTCACTGAAATTCTTTTACGAGTAAGCGTGAGACTGTTTACACAATAGCTCAATGGAAACAAGGCAGTCCTTACAAGAAACATATCATTTGGCTCACACGTGTAGATGTGACACAGCTCTGAAAGTGTTAACAAGAAAAAATAAATAATAAAAAAGAGTACATTAACTGTTGCTTCATTACCTGTGTGTGTGTATGTGTGTTGCCCTGAGGTTCCTTACTTGTGTATAGCTCACCCAATTGGAGCTGCAACAGCCCAGTGAGTATAGATACAGACGACCACACCGCTGTTCTGACTGTAAACTGACAACTTATTAGTTATACATAACATTGTGACACAGTGATTTCAGGACATTTTAAAAAAGGGAAAATATGAGCAAACCTTATAAAGATCAAAACAAACATTATCAATGATCATAACAAAACTGTATGACTCGTTATATGTTGACCCATAATTAAATACCTCAAAAGGGTAATGCAATGATTTACCTTGAGTTAGCACATAATCAGAAAGTATTGTTGCTATATAGCATTTACTCACTATGATGTACACGACTAAAGACATTTTAAGATTATTAATTAATAGTACTTGTTCACAATAATAACTTTGTTTCTTCCAACTGTATATTACTATATTGTGATTTAATATCTGCTTAGTTGTTGTAATAATACAACTCTTAACTGCAATAAGCTCTTAAGGGAAAGTGACTTGAAAGAAAGTGTCTCTCTACGACATCACTTGTGAAATATCTTTAACTTACTGGTGAATTAATCAAGTTATCTGTAAAAAGGTATAGCATCACAACACTACATTTCATTGCAGATATTAAATAGCCTGGCAGTTACACACTATACTACTTAAAAGACAAAACTAAGAACCAAAGGAAAGTCTGCCTGTCACGGTTTCATTTTAACAGCAGCGCTTGGACTCAATGTGCGTGTGTGTGTGTGTGTGTGTGTGTGTGTGTGTGGCTGTTGATGTAACATGTAAAAGCACAGTTTATGTTTGAGCAGCGATTATGGATGCGTATATTTTCCCCTGCTGTTCCCCTTTCTTTAAACAACTAACACAATCAAAAGGCAGTGTACCAATCGTCCCTGTGGTCACACGTGGATCACATGACTCTACAAGAGTCCCCACTCGCCGGTGCAGGAGCGGTCGTCTTGCTGTGTTTCCGCCCCGTGACCAACGCCGTGTTAAAACTGAGGCCTTGAAAGGCGCTCAGCAGGTTGAAGCCATCGTCCTTGCTTTTGGTTTGAGGATGAATGAGCTTCGACAGCTTGCGGGGGAGCGACACTTTCCCTCCGGCAGACCTCAGGTGGTTTGAGTCCTTCGGGTTCTTAATAACGATGGGAAAAAAACAGAAGAGGAAGAAGGTTGAAGGGCTGAGCACTCGACAAAAATGAAAACCTGATGATTCAATGTACTTTTTAATTGTCCACATTACTCTACAGACCACACCAACATAAAATATGTACAAATAGACCAGCAAAGTGCATGTCTATGATTCTGTTTTTTTATTTTTAAACAAAATCATAAATGGTTACTCTGATGTACTGGTGTAAAAACATAAATAAAAACATGACTCTGTAAGAAAACAGACCTCAGACAGCTGGTATTTTCTCCGGAAATGACCTCTCATAGCTGCTCTCTCTGCATTCTTTTGAGCGTTCATTGCTTCCCGCTGCTTCCTGTAAACACAGCAGACAGACATGAATACACCTGATGTGCCGCAGATAGAATTCAATTAAATCTCATTGTGCGACTACACCTGTGCACCATGTGTGTCCAAACAGCAATGTTGTCAGTGGTGAGAAGTAACTAAAGTACTGTACAGTTCTGAAGTACTTGGATTCCACTTTTCAATTACATTACGGTTAAGGTTTGCACTTGACTTCTACACCACAACATTTCACATTACATACTGTAGTTTTTACTAATTTACATTTACATCTTTATTTTAGCAAATATAAAAGTAAAACAATGCTGATAATAATATAATATCATATAAAATAGTATAATACTCAGGGGGCCATCCATTTTCATTAAGAACTTTCACTTTTGATACTTGAAGTTAATGTTGCTAAAGATATTCAAGCACTTTTACTTAATTAAAACTTTCAGTGTGGGACATTTATTAGTAATGACATATCACTGAAGTAGAGTAATGAAGTACTGTTGCAAAAGAGTGTAAGGTATTGAAGAGTGTGAATTATTACAGTGGAGTAATTGAGTATTCTTACTGTAGAGTAATGAAGTATTGTTCCAGTAGAGTATGAATTGTTAGAGTATGAAGTATTTTTGCATTATTGGTTCTTTCTGCACCACGTCCTTCTACACTTGCCTCTCCTTCTCCAGGTCGGCCTGGTACGGGCGGATGACCGTTGGGTCTTTGGGATGTGCAGTTCGGAGTGGTGGGGTCTTCCCGAACTTCTCACACCCTCCTCTGCCTCCTCTGCCTCCTCTGCCTCGGCACCTCTTGTTCCTGGGTTTGGCGCACAACTTCTGCTGCTTCACCCCCGACACACAGCTGGTCAGCTTCCTGATGGGCGTCCTCAGTGACTTTTTCACTCTCACCAAAGACTCCATGTTGCACCTGAGCTCTCGGGACGGGAGGAGCCGACCACACCCCTACTTCTTTGACGTTTAATGGTTTTCTCCTTGGCTCATGATGTGTTGCTCTGACAGGACGAGCTCGGGACACACACAGTCTCACGTCCTGTGGCAGGTCAGGTCGAGACCTGGCAATGACAAGGATGGCAGACCGACAAGGGTCAGACACATACAGACTTACACACACACACCTGCTCACAAAGGTTATATACACTGATCAAGTGTTTTTCATCTAGAAGAAAGGGAAGTACTACAAGAGAAATATAAAAGAAAACAGTACAAAAAGTGATAAATATTTCACTCCATCCATTGTCTACATATAAGGGTCACGGGGGACTGGAGGGGCAGGGTACACCCTGGACAGGTCGCCAGCCTACCGCAGGGCCACATACAGAGACAAACAACCATTTGCTCTGACATTCACACCTACGGTCAATTTAGAATCTCCAATTAACCTAACACCAGTCTGCATGTCTTTGGACTGTGGGAGGAAGCCGGAGAACCCGGAGAGAACTCACGCATACACGGGGAGAACATGCAAACTCCACACAGAAAGGCCCTGGATGGTTTGAACCGGTATTTGAACCCAGAACCTTCTTGCTGTGAGGCGAAAGTGCTAACCACTACACCACCGTGCAGCCCACAGAAATACCTCACTAACATACTATACTATACACCAGCTTTCTTTTCAGGCAGTTTGTCACGATTTACCCGCACAAAAGAATAACTTTTCTTACCCATGCAGGTGTCCACAGTTGGCCTAATGCTCACAGCATTAAATCCTGATAAAGCTTCAGCCAGATGACCTCCACTATCAACACACAATCTCCTAAAGCTTCAGAGCAAAGCAGAGAAAACAACAAGAAACCACAAAAGACTGTTGGGTTCCTTGGCCCTCACAGCACAAAATTACTATTTGCCATTCCAGGTTTCAGCCCCTGCTTCTTCTACGCTACTCTCTTTTCCTCCTCTAGAACTCGCTTCACTCTTCACCAACCCTGTCTGCCCTACACAGATTACCACTTAAAGGATTTCCCGGGGGAATCTTGTTAGCTGTGACAGGGAATGCACCCGATGACTCGCGTGTTTGTGATGAAGATCTAGAGATGTTAGCTGATGTCATGTTGACTGACACATGCATGTATTTTTACAACGCCGACACCCGTGTTGTTCCTGTATTCAGAGTCAGATTTGTTCTTTTTAAAAGACTTGATATTCTTCGTTTGTGTGCAGCAGAGCAGTGAAGTGAGCTATCAGACAGATTTTCGACAGGATATAACTTCAAAACACCTCGAGAGAAGATAATCAGTATTCGGTTCACTGGATGTACAGAGGTGAGGAGATGAACTCAGATGTGAAAAGAGGAAATGAAACCGATAAACACACGGATGGAGGCAGTCTGGCCCAACACGCAGGGAGATAAGAGAGAAGTAATGACGACCGGAGCGAAGAGCTGCCAAAACTGTTCAAGAAGTGACCCCTCCAATGACCCCGGCAAACAAAGCGTGTCACCATCTAGGCCTGGTTAAAAATACAGAGCATATATTAGTGTGTGTGTGTGTGTGTGTGTGTGTGTGTGTGTGTGTGTGTTCCGCACCAATGAAACAAATACATAAGGAAAGTTTCTTCAAGATTTGGTGACTTGGTGCAGCCGGAGTGTTTAGTAATGAAACCACTGACGATGTATTTTTAGGGCCCGAGCTCCGACCAGCAGGAGGCTGGCAAAGGCCCTCTTGTTCTTTTTTTTTCTAAGAAGACAAGGTGGCAACTTTCTGTTGCATGTTGAACCAAACATCAACTGAAAACAGTACTAATTTTGTTTTAATGTATGAAATATGTTTCTTTCTGCGCCCGGTGTTCGAGAGAATAACATGGTGAAAGCAAGACGCGGGCGGTGTCGTTTTTTCTATCACCATCACACCGTGCCGTTGACCATTTCATCTTTAAATTATTAGAACTGTGTTTAACTTGTCATTCAATATCTGTTTATGTACCAGTCTTTTTCGCATGGAGGAGCAGGAGTTATAGTTGTAGTCAATATTTTAATAAACACTTTTATCAGCATTCAGGTTATATTTAATAGTGTCCTGTAAATCATGTTTATATACTACATACGGTGTTAAATTACTCCTGTTTAGTTTCAGGATTCACTCCTGCACTTCTCCTGATTGTCTTTTTGACAGATTTTCTTCAGACGACTTTCTTCGAATGCCTCCCCATGGTGAGTTTCTTGCTCTGTGCTCTACTCTACTGCCCTACTTGGCAGTGTAAGTACATAACGCTCACGTGGTTCTGAACACTTCAACACACCCATTTAAAATACCTCACTCCCTTGTTCGCTTCCCATCCTCCACTGCCCGGACCACTTCGCTTTCTGACAGGTGCGGACGCTTTAATGCTTTAACAAGATCACCACGGAGGGACACGCCTCCTCCGGCCCGTGTTCAGTGACAGACCAGGGATCAGTTTACTCCTCCACAGTGGAGGCGTCTACAGCTGGGACGAGGGAGGTTGAGTTGGTCCGGTGTCAGCAAGAATTCTCCACTATCTCTAGATCAGATAGAGGAACATGGAGGAACAGAAGGTAAAACATATGACTGTAGTACTTTATCAAACCATTATTATACTCAAGCTACAAATACTGTACATGCAACTCTCCTTTACTCCGCAGCAAAATCATTACCTGTGACTTAAAAACAGAAACATCCTGAGGTGATGGGAGATTCACATCAATAGAGCATGAAAAGAATCATGAGCTGAAATTAGTATTGATTAATACTGAGTTTGTGTTGTGAACTGAGTGACAAGTCAAAGGTGACATCTAGATAACCTGTGTGTGTGTGTGTGTGTGTGTGTGTGCTTGCGTGTGTGTGTGCCACACGTGTTGAACACTAATCCACCTGAGAATCCTCTAAGTGGCTCCGTTTTATTGCAAGCAAGCACTCTCTCTCCACACACACACTCACGCACACACGCAAGCACACACACCCACTATCTAGCTGAACAACTGAAGTTGTCAGAGTTTTTTGTTACGGAGAGAGGCTTTCAGAATAAAAAGGCTAATGTGAGTTACACAACATGAGCAGGCATGTGATCTCACACGTGCTCACAGCCAACACAAACACACACACACTCTCACTCCAGAAGTATAAGGTCTCGTTCAGTCAGACACACATATGCTGACACTGAGTCAGCTCTGCCAAGGCTGAAGAGGAAAGTTGGCGAGTGCATTCGCTGGCTCAGCCTTGTGTCGAGCTGCACTCAATCTAGATGCCAAAGTGTGGCTGCGAGTCAATAGCAGAGACATGCACATGAGGAGAGTGTGTGTGTGTGTGTGTGTGTGTGTGTGTGTGTGTGTGTGTGTGTGTGTGTGTGTGTGTGTGTGTGTGTGTGTGTGAGGGAGAGGGAGATGTGCACGGATGGACTGCACGCGCGATGAGGAGAGGAAACAAAAGCAAATAACAGAAGAAGTGAATTTATTAAATGACTACATGACCTAAGTCATCTCATAGAAAATGTTTTACAAAAACACAAGTTATTGCTATAAAGAGCATCAAAGTGAAATGACACCTCTTCAGCTTTTACTGTATATCTACATCCTCTAAATTTTAGAGATACGAGAACGTATATTTCACAGGTTTTTCTTTTGAAGCCTTATGAAGCAGACTTGGTTCGACTTCACGTGAGGATCCGTCTTTAAAAGACTGTAGACACTGATTTTGCCTGTTTTTACTACAGTTCATGTACATTTAGATCACAAGCAAATCATTTTGCAAACCATGCAAAATGGTTTGTATTTTAGATTTAGAAATTAATTTTCCCACTGTTGCAGGCATCCATTGGTTTCCACTCTTCACTGTGTGGTACAAACCTCCATTAGCAGGCTGATGAAACCCTATTCAGCAAAGGCCAAGTGTATGTTGTTGTTTTTCGAATGTTTTACGCAATTATAATGTGACACTGACAAGAGTTATTGTAAATAAAATATAAAAAGCTATACAAAGGGCTGGAAACTGTATAGAATTGATTTCAACATTTTTTTTTACGTCGCTTTGGACAAAAGTGTCTTTTCAATGAATGCAATGTAAACAGGCTTTCATCATTGTGCTTTCTTACTTTTTAGGCACAGTAAAGCACGACATGTTCAACATACAGTAACTGTATCTGCCTTGCTTTTCTTTTTTTTCATGTCCTGCCTCTAATTTGATAAGATGACTGAGGAGCGATCACTTTTCAGTCATCTGCTCCTATCACAGCTGTTCCTCCACACTTGACTCCTTCCCGGGCCTGCGAGGGGCAGGAGGAAGGGATGGCCCAGGGCAGAGGAAAGAGAAATGCGTTTTGAGGGCTCGTACTCCAGCATCCTCTCCAAGAGGTTGAAAAACTGGTGGTGTTCGACCCCATGTGACAACAAGTACTTCTGTAATAACATGAGAGAAGCGTGTTGATCAGGGGAGTTAACGCACTTTGCTGACGTGTAAAAGTTCACACGGGCCTCAGCTCACCCTCAGTGGTTTGCACTTGTCTTTCACGTAGCGTCCGGCCTTGGAGCACTCGTTCCAGTCTAGACGCCCACGCTGGAAGTACTTCTGCTTCCTTCAGGAAAAATTAAATGTTATCAGAGGGAGAAAAAACAAACGTGTTTGAGTGTGTTTGTGTGTGATTTGCAGCTTTGAGTGACCTGCTCCTTTGGATCATCCTCTGAGGAATTGGTCCCTGTATTCTCTCCATCATGGCAAGATGCTCCTTGTTGTCGTGTGTCTGTAAGTGAAAACAGATGTCAGCAAGAGGAAAATTCATCCTACTCTCAACAGGCTGCAACAAGTACAGACACACACACACACACACACGCACACACGCACGCGACCTGGAACAGTGTGAAGCCTTCGTAGTATTCGAACAGGATGCAGCCGATGCTCCAGACGTCACAAGGGTGACTCCATCCGAGCTCTGCGGGGAGGGGAGATGGATGGAACCTTATTACGGCTAAATAAACAATGTCAGCTTTCCGCTTAGTCTCTCCGCTCTGAATCAACTCCTCTTACCCATAATGACCTCTGGAGCTCGGTAGTGACGTGTAGAGATGACGGCAGAGTGGTGTTCGTGGTCAAAGGTGGCGCTGCCGAAGTCGACGAGCCGCACCGCGGTGTCGTTTATTCTCCTCTCGTTGCACTTCTGAGGGGAGACAGAGGGGGACACGGAAACGTCTCCAAGTTTGACCTCACTGAGAGGATCATCACGGTGTAGTCGTTATTTTAGTCGTCCTTCTGTCGTAATAATAATAATTTAATTTTCCTGTACCAAACAATCAGGGAACAGATGGCTAGGTAGCTACAATGAAGTCTCACAAGGCAATAAAAACAAACACCATCAGGGCTGCGTGTGGCGGGTGGAAGAAAGTGTAAAGCAAATGATTTGTCCATGTCAAACGTATAGGACTGACGGAGAGAAGCTGAGGAAGGAATGGAAGAAATATGGGATGGAAGTTTTGAATCTTGGGAATTTATAAAGCGTTGAGGAAGGAAAGTACAGATCTTTGTTTCGAGTTTTTTAAAAGAAGAGATTTTAGTTGGGTTTTGTTTTGGAGCTCTGGCCCACAATTCAGCATGGTGTGTGGCGGTGATGCACCTTAAATGCTTGGTGCCTCTGGCCATTAAACTAAAAGGTGAAGAAGAAGAAGAAGACGTTTGAACAATGTTATTAATTGCAATGATGGCCAAAACTGCAAAAAGAACCCCCACACCGATCATTTTCCCGCTGAGGTCAACAAACACAATCCACTGCTTGGGTGAATGCATGCGCCTGTTAAAGCCAACATGCGGGTGGTTCACAGGTTCTTCTGAGACAAATTTGCATCCAGATGGGCGACGTAAAAAGCGATCACCCTCTTCTCCCCTGCATTAATCCCTGCTTATGCAATATGCCCGTTTTCCTTTTCACCCCCAGAGGTCCCGGCCTTCGTGCCTGCAGCTGTTTCTAACCTTCTCAGTGTTGTACACGAGGGAGTAGTCGGAGTTGACAAAGAGGATGTTCTCGGGCTTCAGGTCGGTGTGAGTGAGCTTGTTGTCATGGAGAACTGCAGAGAGAGGGAGGGAGGAGGAGGAGGAAAAAGTAGATTTAGATTTATCAGGAGTTAGCCAACACCCTCCTCTGGTCAAAATTTTTGTTGGTTCAAAATATCACACATCCTGATAGATGTTGGGGGAAATTCAACGCGGATGCCATCCTGTCTGATGAAGCATTCACTCACTCATATCTGGGCCTAGTTTAAGATTGATGTATTCTAAGTGCATACAAAAATGTTCCATCCATTTTGATTATTTAACATAAACAAACTAATAAACAAATGGGCTTACAAATTTGAAACAAAGTGGATTTATAGATATACAAATCTGGCTATTGTGTATTTAAAACTAAATATTTTTGTGAGTGTTGGTTTCATTTAATAGAATACAATCCTTGATCTTTTTACTCGTCTGGACTCCGTGTGTTTGTTTACTCGATGAAATAGTGTACTGCTGCTGGGGACGGAATATTGATCTTTCACTGGTGATACTTCTGGTCTCTTTTTTAAAATTGTAAATCCCTCTGGCTTGAGGAACAGTGCAGCGAACATTAATCTGGCTGCTTGTCAATATCTCCATCATAAAAACATCAGCTGCACTGTGCGGTGAATTACAACTGATAAATAATGAAACAATAAAAATAAATAATTTAATTTGTGACTCGTACTGATGATTCATTGAGCTCTTCGTGACTGTGTAAAGTTAACACCTGTGTATAACAGGAGCACTTATCATCTTCAGGTAAGACACCTCTTTTCTTTCTTCTTTGGAACAACGGTGAATAATGTGCTCACTGTCATCACTGACAATGATCCAGGAGAAAAAGCCAAGTGGCACATTGGACTCACAGCTGACAGCGTGGAAGATCTGGTGGGCCATTTGTCGGATCTGGCTCATGGGATAAGGCAGGAAGCTGTTTGCTTTCAAAAAGTCAAAGGTGCTGAGAGACAGCAACTCGAAAGAGATGCACACATGGCCGTAGTAGTGAAACCAGTCCAGCATCTGCACACAGTGCCTGATGGGACAGAATTACAGAGATGAAATGAATGAAATAAAAGACGGAAACGTCATCTAATGAAAGGATCACAGTCACAAAGCACTCACTGCCTGTTGTGTGGATCTTTCTCACTGATCTTCTCCAGCACATTGATTTCCAGTTTGGCTGCTTCCCTGTACTTCTCCTGGTTCTTAATGATCTTCAGAGCAATTTGACTTCCTCTCCTACGTTTGAAAAATACCACATTTAAAACTGGTAAAAAAAAAAAAATCAAACATTTTAAATATTGACGCTGAAAACAAATTACCTGCCGTGGTCCAAGCATTGTACCACCTTCCCAAAAGTCCCCTCACCTAAAGTGTCGACGATCTCATCTGTAAGGCCGATTGAGGCGACAAAATGATATGAAGTTTTATTCATCTTTTTACTTCTACTTACTCTTCTTGAACTGAACGGACACCTACATCGGTCTACGAGGATGTCCCCGGTCTTGTAGATCAGGTGACCGTTTTCATTGTCCCTCCTGTCGTCGCCTGCGGCCTCACCGCTGCGCCGCTGCAAAACAAAGACAAACTCAAAAGTGTGACAGGTGGAGCGAAAGAGGACAAAAAGAAATCAGGGCAGAGACCAAGCTATTTCTGTCACCTTCATCACCGTCAAACTAAAAACAGGTTGGGTAACATTCTGACCGCTCGGCTTAAAAGGGCAAAGGTCAACAGCTGGACTTGGACTGGTGATGATTTTAAAACTTACAGATACACGCGCACACAGTGAAACAAACCTGCACTTCATTTCATGCGTGTCACCGGCACTGCAGTCCGTCTTAATGCTGCCACTGTTTCGAAGGAAACCTCTGAGATTGAGCTCATGCATTACAGTTGATCATAATGACAGGCACTTGTTTTTAAAAGGAGCCTAATAAGAAATGTCAAATGACTTCTGGCCTCTTTGGAGGAGCTGCAGCTCTATTTCCATCTACATTCTGAGACTGTTATTAATATCAGAAGCCCAGCATGTGGTGAGGAGACACTTACCGTGGGACACAAAATAGGCCACGCACTGGCCCACATGAACACAAACGGTCTGCGTGTGATTTGTTGTTTGAGGAACATAAATGAATAACAAAGTGCCCTCACATTTTTGACATTCAGGTCGAAAGTCAACGCATGACACAGAGGTGACAGGATGATTTGTGCAGAGAAGTACAGCAGGTACACAGCAGACGCATGCACAGAAAATGAAAATGGAGATACTCACAGAGAGGCAGAGGCAAAGACAGTCCAGAAAACCCTTGTACAGAGAATACAGCTTCGTCTTTCCCATCATGCCGAAGTGCAGAGCAACTCAGAGAAAGAGGATGGAGGGAGGTTTGAGTCAAGTGAAGGAGAGAGGCAGGCGAAGCAGCAGCGCAAAAAACTAGACTTTGAGGAATTGTGGGAGAAAAACAGGATGGGACAATACAACATAAAAGCAATGGCATAGGAAAGAACAAAAACTAGAGGACATGGAGTTGTGACAAAGTAAAAAATAGCCTGCAGTGTTGTCAACGGAAACTGGAAGCGAAGGAGAGACAACACTACACAGTCCAGCCTCAAAACCTCAAAGAAAAGTGAAAATCAAACACGGCAACAACAACAAAAAAGGGAACAAGACAGCCGAGGGACGAGACAAAAACAAGAAGCGACAGACAGAAAATGAGATGAGAAGACAGGAGGAGGGCGACGAGAGAGCGAGGGCTGAGACAGATGCTAATAATAAACTTTGGTCACAACCCCCCTGAGAGAGTCTTCAGAGGAGAATCAAGATGTGGTCGGGGGAGAGAGAGAGAGAGAGGGAGAGAGAGATGGGCGGATCCTGTTTCACTAAACGTACTTGCACCTCCTCACGTGTTGTGCCACACCTGCCCTGCCCGGCTCTGCGTGCTGCAGGTGCCTTTAGTTTCAATAAACTCAAAGCTTCTTTCTTCACAGACTCAAATGAGTAAAGCTTTTATTGTGTAGTTCATGGTCAGAGGCACACTCTGCCTGAACAGTCTCTTCTGTTCAGAACAACACAAGGTGAGCTCATTAAGAAATACATCAAATAACAATAAAAAACAGTTAAAATATTCACCTGAATGGTCAAAAAGCTGATACAGATCATTTGGCACGTTGGCAACGGGGAACAGTGATGTCAATTCATGCTGAGTTACCTTGGCAACGGGGAACAGTGATGTCAATTCATGCTGAGTTACCTTAAAAAAACTGTCTGCAAAATGTTTTTAAAATATAAATTATTTCAAACATCTAAACAAGATACAACCATAACAAAAACCTAGGGGAAATGGTCACTTTCAAAACATTTGACAATTTTGGCATCGACTCCAGAATTTTAAACATTGATAATGTCGGAACAAGAGGGCAGACTGTGCACTCGTCACTAGGTCAGACGCACGTCCTCGGAGTCGGGTCCAAGTGATGAGATCAAGATGTCGCCGTAAGGCTCCTGCTGCTCCGCGTGCACCTTCCTGGCCGATAGATTCTCTGCACACAAGACATACACACACACATATCAAGCTTCAAATAATCAATATCTAAAAAATAATCAATGTGACAAAAACTAACTTGGAAAAAAGAAATTGGGATGGCGACGTGTCAAAGAAATGCAGAAACTCAAAGCACTGTGTACATGAACATGAGCAATGTGTCAAATGTGTACATTTACACTTTGGTACTCCACTTGAGTACAATTTGGAGGTACTTGTCCATTATTCAAGCTACTTCATACCTCCACTCCACTTCATTTCGGAGGGAAATGTTGTACTTTTCTTCTTCACTACATGTGTTCACTACAATTTTTATACACGGATGCAGATTTAACACTATGGATAATATGACAAGCTTCTAAAATGCAACAAACCCTCCGACGTCTTACAAAACGCAGTGTGTAGTCAGGGTCAAATATCTACAGTCTGTAAATTCTCTCCTTCTATAAATGATCCAACATCTCACCAAAAATCAATGATGAAAGAAAATGACCAACAAAAAAAAATAGAAATGTGATTTTTCTCCTCGTTTATCTGGCGTCACTGTAAATAATGTTGTATTCAAAGTAGTTCAAACTAGTTCCAAATCAATAACATGCTGCTTAGACACTGGCTGCTTCAGTATAAATAGACTAATGACCCCATATATAATAATATATCAGTCCGAGGGACCAAACCAGTACTTTTACTTTAATACTTGAACTACATTTTACTGCTAATACTTATGTTCTTTTACCTAAGCAAGGTTTTTTTAGTGCATGACTTTTACATTGCTCTTTTGTTATGTTCATTTAAGATCTGAATACTTGTTCCCTCACTGTCACATTTAGTCATTTCAAAGACTTTTCCTAAACTGCAGACGGGATCTCTTCCCTCACTGACCACATACTGATTAAAAAGCATCCTCGGGTGCTGATGCTGTAACATTAACACAACTCCAACGTGAGTAATGAGACGGTTCGACGATAACTGAAACTGATGCTTTACCCAGGAGCCTCTGGAAAATGGCGCTGACAGTCTTGCGATGGACCTCTGGCGACAGAAGAGAGTGAAAAAGCACAGGTGCCGATTCATGCTCAGCCGGCAACAACCTAGAACACAAGCACAAAATTATTTTCTTATATCTCAACCCAATCAAAAGAATAAATTCTGAGTTTGTACTGGTTAATAACTATGTTGCATTCACTGTCATTACCCAGGAAACTCTGCTGCTGCTTCTCTGCCCAGAAACTCGTCCATCACCTCTGGGATGTCCTGCAGTGTGGAAACAGACCTGGACACAATGGACCTGCCCCCCCATCCCACCACCATCCACACACACATACACACACACACACAAATATATAAGCACGACTTACATATATTACATACACTTCACATATGTTTGTTTGTTACCCACCCATCTCTCTCCGATGTGTACAAGGGCGAAATCTCTCGAGACACCTCCCTTTGGTCAGAGCCCTCCAGTATCAGTGATCCCAGGCCTGGACACACACACACACACACACACACACACACACACACACACACACACACACACACACACACACACACACACACACACACACACACACACACACACACACACACACACACACACACACACACACACACACACACACACACACACACACACACACACACACACACACACACACACACACACACACACACACACACACACACACACACACACACACACACACACACACACACTTGGCACGTTGGCTTACACTCATTCCCTGGAGGCCTGCTATTTCCTTAAACCATAAGCGACACATGCCAAACCCCGACCTCTGACCTAAGCCTCACCCCTGTGAACGCACAAGCCACTGTAGCTTGCGCTGAATGCCGCTGCAGTGCAAAGGACAACAGCCCCAGTTGAACACAAACAAGCCACCTCGAGTCGACCAGTTCAAAAGTTTTGTCAAATTCGCCCCGTTTCCCGTGGCTCAAATTGTGAAATGTTATTGTATTAAAACGGCCTCATGGTTTTCTTTACCTGAAATATCAAACATTTCCGGTTCCACCAAATCTCTCTGGACCTGCAGTGACACACAGACACGTCGTTATTATTAATTTTGTGGGGAAAAAAAGCCTCAGAGATATCAACACAAATAAACCGACGCTCTTCCACACCTCTCTGGGGCCGAGCTCAAGTCTCTCCTCCTCTCTCTCCGCCGGCTCGACCATCTCACGCTCCCTTTCCTTTTCAGAGTCTGTGGACTCGGGCCCTCTCTCCCCGACCTGCAGGTCCGAGCCGGAGACAGGCGTGATATTCGCTGCCTGTTTCCATAGAAACTCCACCACTTCAGGCAAAACTGCAGGGGGAAAAAATAGCTTTGTGGTTTATTTTTTAAAAAGTCCCTTAAAAAAAAAAAAAAGGAAGAAAAGCAGCGGCTGCAGATGAGAAGTCTGAGGAAGAAGCAGAATTAAAGCTGACGTGTTTTACACTTTACATTAATAAATAATTATAACAATTTAGAGACATCGTCATCAATAAAAATCATAACACTGAGAAGATTAACAGAATATACTCCAGGAAGCTGTTGGATTGTTTTATGTCATCAAAAAAAAAATCTACCAAAGTGTTATTGATTTTTACCTGTAGCTGTTGTCTCTATTATCTGTCTCATGTTGTTTATCTACAACTGATTGTTATCATCACTCCTGGTCTCAGTCATGGTTGAATACAAGTTGTATGTATGAAATATATATTTAAATAATATATATTTAAATAAAAATTAAATCAAATGCAATTTGTGGTTGAATAGTAAAGTAGCAGCAAACAGCATTAAACTAACACTTGACCACATACATTGTGGCATTGAAGCAACTATCCCAACCATGGTTGTATTTAATGCAGACAATTACTTGGATGTTTTTTAGTTTAGACTGTAAACAAGCATTATTATGATTATGTGTTACTGACAGTTGCAGGGGTTGTTGAGGAGGTGAGCAGCAGAGAAACTCTTGACGGATGAAAACGGAGGCAGACGCCTGGTCTCGTACAGAGGGTTGTCGATCTGCTGCTGCAATGCCTCCTGGGAGATCTGCGTCTCCGGGTCGAAGAAGATCAGCTGCCTTTTCCTTCTCCTCTTCACCTCTGGAGGGGGCACTTCCTGGAAATGGGGGGTTACATTTGAATGAGTGTGGGTATAGTCTACATGTATGATAATAATGTACATGCAATGTATGATTTTAAAATCCTAAATAATGTCGTAATAGAGATTAATTAATGATTTACAAATGCTTCATTTCACGTAGAAGGCACAAATGAGTACCTCTAACTGCAGGCTCGGTCTCCCACGCTCACTTGCTACAGACGGCGGCGAGGGGAGGACGGGCACGGAGACGGGGGTGAGCTGGCCTGGAGGGGGTCCGGGGCTCCTCTCCACTGACCGACCAGGCTCTTCTTCCTCAGGCAACAAAACGGCCTCTTCATCAGGGAGAGTGGTGGGCTGTAATCTGACACAGAGGTGGAAACACAGTTAGTGAATCTGTGTGTGTGTGTGTGTGTGTGTGTGTGTGTGTGTTGATGTCCCCACATGCATGCGTCTGAATAATTTACTCAGTAGTGGGTCTTGTAAGCGCCCTTGCTCTCGCTCTCTCTCTCGCCATGCCTCTCTCTCTTCTTTCTCTTTCCAGGCCTCGCTCTCTTCCTCCCCTGTCCACCTCCCTCTCTTGCTCTCTTGGTGTGACCTCTTCTTAAGGAAAAAAAAAAACATAATTATCTCCCCTTCTTCCCTTTCGTCTCAAACATGGGCGAGAGGAGCACTTGGTTTTACCCACACACCTTCTGGAAAGTGATCTGTTTGGGCCAAGAGGAAGTCGAGAGTCTCCGGATGCTGATCGACAAGGTCCACACCCTCAAACTAGCATTGAGAAGAAAAAAGATGGATGCCAGTGAAGATCAGCAGGACATTTTAATACAAAAAATGAAAATATCTTCACGTGTGCTTCTTTGGCAACTGAACCTCTGCAGGGGGGATGGCGACAGGCTCCTGCTCTCTCAGAGTGATGGAGTCTGGAGATGCAGTGATGCCTGGGGAATCAAAAGAAAGAATGGATCACATTAATCAAAAGCCACTTTAAAAACACCTCACAGCTGCACGCTCCCGCAAAATCCGGCAGGAGAGGATACAACTAATCAAGCTGCAATTAAATTGCTCTCCTCTGCCGAGTGAAGCGCAGCTGCACAATGCATCCCGACACCGCGGCGTCGGCCTCGTTCCAATTAGGAGGATGTTGTTGACGGCAGCCTGCTCTGCCCCGTCCTGACCTACAGCAGCATCTCTCCGCCCGGCGTTCCTGCCGGGATCTGCACACAGTCTCCGAGCGCCATCTACCCCCTGTGACCTATTGGTATTTCTCTGCATATCACCGCACACAAGCCGACATGCTGCACGTCTATGGACACCTTTTATATGTCACTCTCATGTGATCTAATTAGAGGTGTCAAAGACGTAGACTGTGACTGTGACTTATGAATGTGTTCAGTGATTTTCAGTCATAAACAGAATTTTAATGGAAGAGGCACAGAAAAGATGGGGATCCCTTTTACATGCAAATAGCTTGTTTTGTATTGTATTTTTATATTTCTGACATTTTTCTGCTGTATTTGTGTGTATGAGTAGAGAAACAATATCTTGAGGCATTCTATAATATTTTGCGTCCACGTCATCTGTCTTGTATGTTTTGGGTTCCAAATTGACAAAAATATAAGTATATATATAAAGTTAGCCTCACAGCCATGTTTGTGTTTTGGAAAAGGACACGCCATGCATGTTTCATTTATATGTTCAATTTCATTTCACATTTTTTTCTTTTCAAGAGTCGTCTCAGTTATTTTTGCATCCACGGTTTGTTCTATTCTTTGCTGCTGCAATGACCCAGTGCCCTGAAGAGATGATTATTTTTACGTCATTACAGCACATCATGTCATCCTACCGCTTTCTTGTGCAGCAGCAGCAGTCGGCCTGGTTTGTTCAGGATGCTCAGGAGAGGCTCCTCTCAGATACTCCCAACCCATCTGAGAGACACACAACAGGAAAAGTAATTTATTCTAAATCCGTCCAATTATTTGTATGATTTTCAGATTTACCTCCATTTTCAAATGTTTGCTACACCATAATTTTCTTTCCTAATTTTGGTATTCGATACCTGTATCAGTGTGTTGGGACTCGGCATGGCCTCCTGCAGGCTCATCACACCGAAAAGAGGGTCCTGAGCTCCTTCTGTCTCCTCCAGGAGAGACAGGGCATCTGGGAGGACCAGAGCTTGTCTGAGAGAAAGGAACAATACACAGGAATTGAGTTTGCAATTCTAAAGACAGGAAAATGTGGTAAGTGTTGAGCACCTGTTCTCACCGGCTGTGGTCATCCATATCTATTTTCTGGGCCGTCCTCTGCTTCAGCAGCTGGGCCACGATGGTGTGAAGTTCCTCTAGAGGGAGGCAAAGTCAGAGTCAAGGACCAGCGCACTCAGCGGCTCTTTCCTCCAGCCTTGGAAGTCATTTCTTACCCAGCAGAATAGCACACTGGCGGTGGTAGACGATGATGACGCCATACTGGAGCTGGGAGGACAGGTAGAGGGAGAAGCGAGGTCGTGGCAGACCAGGTCGAGGCGGCGGGACCCGCTCCAGCACATAGTTCATGATGTCATCACTGTAACGGACATTAGCTTCATAGTGACTGGATGGATCATAGGTCAGTTGATTAGTAAAATGTGAAAATGAACTCAAATAACTGACCACGTGCTCTTGACGTTCACTTTTAGGAAATCCCTGCGGGGGACTCTGATGCCTTTTGTGGCAACCAGCCTGAAATGAGAACAGGAAATGGATTGGATCATGTTTCCTATTTCATTCATTAGGATACATGAACGTAAGGGGGATAAAGTAATCGAACCTTCAAACTCTAGTAGACGTTGATAAAACCTGCAACAGGTACTTGGTTGGCAGAAGTGCAGCTACAACCTCCAACACAAACCTCTCCTGTAGCCTCGAGTTAAACTGTGTCTGCAGCTCATTTATTGTTCGAGACAAAGAATGAATCTTTGACATCTGACATGGTTTGCAGAGCGGATCAACACCAGGCAACTACAGAAGCTCTCTGTGATAAACTAACATAAATGATCCCACTATGATTAGTCACAGTGGTGTTTCATCGCTGTGGTTACACTGAATGATTTGCTCTGTGAAGCATCTGTTTCCTGCACATCACTGATTTGATTCCTCATGTGATGGTGACAGTTTCAGCTAATACCAACTCATTTTTTTTTTAATGTTTAATATGGTTGCGCAACACAGGGTGTTCACTGTTAATGGGAAAAACAGTATTAAAGCCTATAGAATCTTGAAACATAATTAGATATAGGTGAATTTACTTTACTGATGATTATTTTAGGATGGACATAACTAAAGGAATGGCAATTATATATATTCTTATTTTTGTTTTAATAAAGCCTATAGCTGTTATGAATATATATATATATATATATATATATATATATATATATATATATATATATACTGCAGTTTAAATAAATATTAAACATATATACACACTTAAACATATACAGTACACATATATAAACTGCATATTTTAATGTCTCCTTATTTTTATGTTTCAATATTACCTGTAGCTGTTAGTAATATGTATGTATGTATGTGTATACACACACATTTTATATATATACAGCATAGTTTCAAGTGTCCTTTTTGTGTGTTTTAATATAGAATAAAAGTATTTTAGTTCTACACTGAGTGGGTTGTTCTTCTCTTTCATCGTGACGTGGCCCCCGACCTCCCCCTCGTCTCAAAGATGTTGCGTTTCCTCGTCAGGACTTCAAAGTGTCGGACTCGTTGTTTCGTCTCCAGTGTTTGTGTTGTTGTGGGTGTCTTTGCTACTGACGCACCTGCACCCGACTCCGTTCTCCTCCCTCTTTAATACACGTCTGTGTCCCTGTGTAAAGTGTCTTTAACAAGGTGCAGAATCTGGGCTTCAATGTGGAGTAATGTTGCTACGAATCATAAAGATTCACAGGGGAGGTGAAAAACATATAGAGTCTGGATTCATCGGACAGTTATAAAGTCAAGAGCAACATCTCTTTAATCTAAATGAGTGAAACAGGTTTAACATCCCACGGCGCTTCTCAATTTGCATTTACATTTATTATAAAGTTGTTAAACCTCTTATTTTAAAGTAAACTGACGGATCAATCAGTGACGAGCTGGACAAACACAGTGACAGACAGAGGCTTACACACAGCTGAGGGTATTATAATAACTGTACATAAACTTTTAACAGTCAGACATTTGATGCGTACTCACCAGATCGTAGAGAAACATCCGGTATGATGCTTTAAAACTGTGGGGTAGTAAAACATGTTCAGTCAAGGTTTCAGAAAGTCAGTACAATGAGCTGATCAAGCCTGACAACTTCCTGGGATGAGTCTTTAAAAAAATCTGAGCTGGTTTGGTCCACTGAGCGACAGATGTCACGTTATTTATTCTTTTTTTTGTTTTTGTTTGGGACGAACTGATTGGCCAGTCCCGCCGACAGAGACCGGGAAATAAAATAACATCTTGACTGTCGCGAAGAAATGGGTTGTACAGGTTGTGAAGCTTATACAAGAGAATAGAAAGTATAATAGACATAATCTGAACAATGAGTGACAAAAAAAACAACCTGTAAGTAAGTCAATATAATAGTATTTCTCCCCAGTCATCTAGTTAAACAGAACATTTGTATTACAATAAAACATTATTATTATATTCTAACTATCTCTGCGGTTTATGACTTAATGATGCATTTTTAAAAGTTAGACTGGGAGTTTTTTTTTCGTCATTATCTTTCCTTTTTTATGGCCTGCTGTTTCACAAAAGAGCAGAAGCTTTGGTTCACTGAAGAAAACTGCATTTTATTCAGGAGTAAACAAACACGTCATTGGTAGATTGAGAGGAATCTGGACGCATGATCGTGTAAAAATGAAGGCAAAAAAACAACAACAGGTATATCAGGTTTAAAAACAGCAACATGAGCAACATGAAGTTACAGTGTTGAAGAGGAAACTGTGAGTTTCCTACAGATGCGGCAGTGAAGTCCACGTGGAGTTAGATCACAGCAGCCGTCCTCTGCACTCAGTGGATCCACAGCAGCAGAGCAGCACTTTACCCTCCACACTGCCCACCTCATAGTTATAGTCCCAGGTCAGTTCTGTGCCGGCCCGGATCCGCCTACACAGGGGAAACGCAGACAAGGGGAGTCAGCGCAGGACAAGAGCTCTGACTATATGAGCAATCAGCCAACAGAGTTCAGTAATTAATGCATTAATGAATCCTGGCCCTGGAGAGGCTGATGGCTGGGTTTACTTAGATACTACAGGAGGTCAAATAAATGGTGATGACAGATGTTTCATGAACCAGCACATGGCTGTTTATCTGTAGATTAATAAGCTGTGAGCATCAGCAGGTACGTGTTCGATCCCCTGCTCCTCCTTCAGTTGCTTCTTAGGCGAGAGACTTGCAGGATTTCTCGCTCGCTGCCATTGGTGCATATAAACAGATAAATGAGATCTTTCAGATAAGAGTGTGATGTACATCCAGTCCCTTTACATGACTTGTTAAATCAATACAAACATTATTTTACTGTAAAACAATAAGAGAATTTACCATTCCTATAAAACACAAGACAAGCTCCAAACGTGATACAGTAGTGCCACCCTAAGGTCACGTCCACGTCACAGCATTACACAAAAATAAGTAAATAAAAACTGTAGGTCTCTCATTCTCTTCAATGGTACCAGAGTTTGTGTGCAGGAGGTATTGACAAAAATAAATTGAGCATCCAAATGGTCAAGAGGTTAGGTGGAACCTGGCTCAACTTTTACTGCAACATAAACAATCTACACTCTGCACAATCCTGGTAGAAGGATTGAATGGAGAAATTGATGATGACAATCGTCATGACGGAAGATAAAATGATTCCTGCACAAGAACTCTCAGCACTTGTTAAATCTTTCTCAGCAGTGATTTACATTTTTTTCTCAACCTGAGACGATGCAGCCCAAAACCCCAGTGAAGCTTAGCATCAATCGCCAGAGGATAAAAAACGACATCAAAGGATCTGTGACAAATCAAAATTTGTATCAAAAACTCACTTGCTGGCAAAGAACGCCACCCATGGGAATCGCAAATCATGCGTGTCCACAAACACATTCTGGACAAAAAGGTTTGGACTACAGCTGTGCTGTAATACAGAGAAGAGACACATTTGACAGTGAGTGATACAAACACATGGGATTTAAATGGCATCAGATAGTTTTAGTGAAATTGATCCTTACGTTGAGGTAACGCCCGAGGTTTCCTTCCAACTTGGCATCAATGATGTAGCAAGACTCTTCACCGTCAAAGAACTGACGGGTGTTTCTGGGAGCGTTTTCCCCGCCTCCTCCGGTCTGTCCCTTCTGCCCCGTCTTTCCTCCATGGCCCCCCGTCTTTCCTCCATGGCCCCCCGGCCCTCCCCCGCCTCCAGGTGCACCTGTTTTTACCATCATACCATGGCTGGTCTTCAGGGCGAAGCCCCGCGTAGATTTAACTGCTACCTGCTTCTTCGTCACACCTGAGCCAGAGCAGCAGCAACGTGAGCAAGAAGGAAAAGAATGGAAGGTCAAAACGGGCAACACAATGTGGTCATTGTGATCACAGTATTTGTCCTTTCTCTTCTCTTTACCTGGAGTTACTTTTTCTCTCTCTTTGTTTTCATCAGATCCCGAGCTGATGGTCTGAACATCGTCACTGTCAGAGAGAGTCGTCACGTCCTGCTTCTTCCCTGTTTCTGGCTTCACGTGACTGCAAGAAACACAAAATAATCTTACAGTGAGCCATAGCTGATAGAATTGATCACTGAATTGCAGAATTATTTTAAAATTAAATACATTTCCAAGACCAAGATCAACACACCTCTTGCCGTCTCCGGATTCCTTTGATGAGAAACAGAAGACGAAGAAGGGTTATCTATCATTATCGAGACAATCATGTTTACCACCTAACCTTTTACAAAGGATCACATACATGAGAACATTTATTCTTCCTTTATCCTCGCCCTCACTCACCCTCTTCAGGCCCTGGCTCGTCAGCCAGGAAGCCACTTTGCTTTTCCCCGTCTCCTCTGGCATGAACGGTGGCTTCTGGTCATCGGTTCCCTTGACCGACGCACTCAATCCATCTTTACTGTCTTGACTCCCTGGGGCAGGAAACAGAGAGGCGAGTGTGAGAAGACAAAACAGATATTTCTTCCAAATCCAAATCCAACGTTTTCTCTGAAATTGGACAGGTGCATGTGAGAAAGACACACTGACGGTCATTAACTCAATCTAAATCTAAAGTATATATTATTTGTCCTGGTCCATCCCTGTTCTGCTGGGATGTACTCAGGTAAAGGAAAAGGCTTTTATCTTCAACAAACACACCTTTGGTCACATAGGATCTTGAAGAATTCAGATCTTCCTTTTAGACACTTCTAAATAAAGGCTGTGAGCGTTGTGAGAGTTGAAAAGTGAGCCTGCTCACCTTCCTTGTTGCCCTTGACCTGACCACGCGTTGTGTAACTCCTCCACACAGAGCTGGAGCTGTAGTAGTTGTCCTTTACAAACGTGTCGTCTGAACTGTCACTTTCGTCTTCACTCTTCGAGTCTTTGTCGTCGTCGTCGTCATTGCTGTCTCCCGATGAGCTTTGGGCTGTGAAAAAACAAAACTTATGTAAAAAGAATCATGTGGAGAATGAAGAAGATAACATATCAGCTGGGGTCAAGAAAGCAAATACCACCGAAATCTGCCTGTGTCTTGTATCTCTCACCTGTGGATTTGGACTCGCCCTTCCTGGCAGGTCGGCCCACAATGTTGGACGATACCAACGCAGATGGTTGGATTTTTATCCTGGAAACGTCCACGCCGCTTCCCTCGCTGTCAGAACAATGAGCCTCGCTCTCATAGCCCTCCTTGAAGTTTTCCACACTCTCTATATGATCCAGATTAGCAAAATACTCGTCACCCATTTCTAGACCTTCTTTGTCTGCAAAGTCGTCCGTCAAGATTTTACCTAGTAATCGGGGGGGGAAGGGGGAGAGAGGAATAAGTCACTTTGCAATCACGTGACTCCCTAAAGAAAACATTTATTTAAGTTTGTTCCCGTTCGTCACCAGCATATATGCAGACAAACGAGCCCTTGGCCACGTCGTCCAGACAGCGGATGCCCCAGCCTTTGTTCTGGGTCTTGAAGAGCTGGAGACGCACCTGGAGGCCATGCTGAACAAGCCTGTTAGTGCACATCTGAGAACAACACTTGCACCGCTTATTACACTCGTAGATCCTGAGAGAGAAGAAGAGATAAAGACCAAATAAGCTTGTTACATTCAACAGTGAATATGTTGTGATGCGGGGTGAGAGTGAGTGGGTCTTCCTGTAGAGTGCACCACAAGTGGGAAGTATGTTCAGTATGTGTGTACAAATGTCTGACCCTGTGGGCAGGCACTCCTCCAATCGTTTGTGCAGAAAACCAGCGTTTTGGTTGATCTGTGCCCCTGGTGTACAGCCTGTCGCCTGAAGGGTCAGCTGGTGGCAAGAGCATTTAGACCTGAAGTAAAGAGACAAAGATAGGACTTGAAAATCTCCAGGAAGAAATCTTTTTTTTTTTTAAATGAGGTGCAGCTGAGGAGCTTCACTGACTTGTCTCGACAGCCGTCAGTGCATTCACACCCAACCAGGAAGTCTGCACTGGTGTTGATATACACTCCATCCTCTGGAATACGTTCTTTACCTTGGAGGGAGGACACAGATATAGATAAGCCCCTCAGGAGTCATTAACCCTACTGTAATTTCTGAAAAGAGGAGTGGGCAATTAGCATATGTATGGGGAAGTAATAATTTGTGATTTTTTTATTCATTTTTTTCTATTACTTATTGTAGCAAACTGTGGAAAGATAAAAAAAATACAGGGTATAATCCCAGCACAGGCCCAAATGAACCTCTCCTTTATCATCTTTTCACTGTGATCCTTACTGTAGTCTACTTTAGGAGGCGGAGTGGAATCGATCTCATTGACGCAGGAAAGTGGGATGTCCTCCTTTCCACCAGTGATGTCTGGAATGTAATAGAACGGCCTCTGTGGTTGGAAGGGACGGTCCACAAGTACGTAGGGGTCTAAACAGAACATCTCTAAGAATATAAAGTCACAGCGCGTCTGGAAGAGGTACTGCTGGATCTCTGCCATGTTTCGCAGACAGAGTCCACATGGAGCCTTGTAAATAACATGGAATGACATCTGAAAAAAAGAAGTAAGTTGTGCAATTTAGTTTTACAGTTTTTGATCTAATGTTAAAGGGAAATTAAATAAAAGCAATATAAACACATATATATTGTCTTGCTGTGCATGTTTACCTTGCGGTTGACTTTGCGTCGACCTGTCATGCGTCTGAAGTCATACAGTAAAGGTGTTAGGAGGGGGTTCTTTCCTCTGTGCACGTCAGCCTTTGCAGGTCGGACACGATTTAGACAGGCGGGCTGACATGTGTGAGCCATGTAGAAGATGCGGTCCGTTGGGGCACGATAGGAAGGCTGATGTGGGATCGTGGCCATCGCGTGGGTAATGGGAGTGGGAGGGGGGACGGGAGGCAGAGATGGCACTTGTCTCTGATACGATTGTGTGAAGGTGGGTGTAGGAGTGTTTGGAGCATTCAAAGTTCTTCCGCTATGGATCAACAAACCAAAGACAAAGAGAGACCAGTTACATTTAAAATCATCACATCTAAGGGATCACATTCTACAGCTTTTTTCCCTTTTCACAAGCAGCAGGTTTTTAGGTCAAACTATATGGTGAACTCACCCAGGCAGGTTGCTGGGACTGGGAGAAAGAGACTGCATGACTATGGAGGCATGTGTGCCTCCCACCCCAGGGACAAATGGAGATGTGCTCTTCTTTGCCATCTGATGTTTATTACTTGGGGACAGCGAGGAGAGAAACAGACACTCAGTCAATATCAGAAATATCCACTTACTTCCTATCAAGTCCAATCTTTCCATCAAAAGAGCACCAATGTAATGTGTAGTAAGAAAGCTGTTGTTTATGCCCGCTGACACTTGACCGTGATTCTCCCCTAATTTCTACAGAGCCCCTTTGCATAAACTCATGTTTTTTCATTTCTTGGTTTTTAATTATCAGCAGAATTTGGTGGGCCTAAAAAAAAAGAGGGAGTGAATCGTGTACTTAAATTCATCAGGTTACCAGAAACTTGACTCCAAATGAATGCAAATATTATTCAAAAAGTTCAACATAACTTTTGATAGTGTTTTGCTAAAAGCATCCGTTGATGCAGGTTTACATGTAAGTGGGTGTTGAATTAAAACTCATTAAGTCTGATGAAATTCAACATTCTTCAACATAGTAGGCAGCAAGTAAAAGTGTAAATTCTTCCTCAGCTTCAGCTTTTTCCCCCAAAGTAAGCACCTTTAAAAAATAGTACCAATAGTAATGTCAGCTATCCAGTAAGCATCACTCACTCGACACGTGGTGCAGGAAGTGCGGGCTGAAGGGTTTGTTGGGGCTGAAGGGTTTGTTGGTGTTGTTGGGGCTGAAGGGGTTGTTGGAGTTGTTGGAGTTGTTGGGGCTGTTGAGGCTGTTGAGGCTGTGGGGGCTGTGAGGGCTGTGAGGGTTGCGGACGCGGTGGATGTTGTTGAAGTTGGGGTGTCTGTGAGGGCTGACTCGGTGTGGCCTGTGGCGTTTTGACGGGAGAGGCTCCAACTTGTCCATCACTGGTGTATTGTACCACTGGGCCTTTACTCCTCAGTGCTCCTAGAATTGGACGAGAATAAATAAAGTGAGAATTAAATGACTGAAATGTGGTATTAAAAGAAAGTGCATCTTAAGATTTCCCACAGCATTTCATAGAAGCTGCAATGGGACTCTCTCACACAAAATGACACTGATGCGAAAGTGAAACCAAACAGTAGAGTAGCACGTTGTGTACATTACCCATGTTGGGTCGTGACCTCTGCTGTCCAGCCAGCTTCTTCTCCTGATTGTTGGCCGTGGTCATCTTCAGGTTGAACATTGGCTCCAACCTGGTGGAGCCTCTATAGATCAACTCACTCCTCTTATCGTCCTGATCAAACAACACAACACAAGAAGTTAATTCTCTGTCAACTGCCAGAAGTCAACTTTTATCCAATACATTTATTTAACAAGGCAATCAGAGAGGGCAGACCCCAATTCAAATAAATTTGCATGTGGCATTTAGCAAATTGCAAAAAAAAATTAATGACGTCATGATCAAGTTCGCAGCAGATTTTATTCCAATAACTCATAGGGCTGAGAAAAATTCTGGAAGCGATTTCCCAAGTTATGTTCATTCAAAATAGTTTCAAGAAAAGTGGCACTGTGACCTTGACATTTGACCTTTAGGTGAAGTGTGGTATATGACCTCTGAATTGGCTGTAGTTTTGATGTATGGTCAAGTGGTTGATATGCATTTTTGATAGAAAGGTCAACCGTGATGAAAATGTGTGAACGTTGAACTCAAAAGAATGACAACGTGGGTCATATCAGATAAGAAACACACAAAAAGCCTTTCAATAAGCTTCTCAACACTACCGGCCCCACGTCGATACAACCAGTGGATCATATATTCTGGGGGTATTTGGCCCTTGTGACCCAAAATGTATTCGCCTGCAGACAATCCATCCATATTAACTAGTACATAAAGTGTCATAAAGATACGTCGACCCGTTCATGAGTTATAGTCTAATGTGGTCAATGCATTTTTTCCCTGTATTCCGATACAGACATACCAAGAAGAGGATCTTGACCAAGCTGCCATCGACTTCCTCCACTTTGCTCTTCCACCAGGTTCCCTCCCACTCCGTCTTGATGATCTGGTTGACCTTTAAAAGCACCATGGGCCTGCTGGGATAGGCAGTAATGTATTCCTCGATGAAGTCTCGACACGATGCATCCTCTATGTCTTCCCAAGTACGCTTCACTGTGAAAACAAGATAAAGCATTAACACAAAATTTAGTCAACTGCTGCAAATTGGTAGAATTCAATGGGCTTGAGGTATTATATTAAGTGAGCACTCACAAGGTCGGCAGACAGGGTGAAGATCAGTTAGTCTCACGTATAAAGCATAGCCATCATCAAAGAATATGAGATACCTGTGAAAGACAAACAAAGACACATCAGCTGAGGCCTGACAACAATTAGCTTGTCAGAGACATTTGCAAACACTGCATACTTGAATTACATACTTTGTCCATCAGTGAAATGTCTCCTTTTTAAGTGTAATCACAATTCTTATCAACAAAATTTAAGGGATCAAAATGTTTTTGCTGTGCATTGTATACTAAAATAAATAAGGGCATATGTATAGTTGATTTATCGGCTGTTTTCCTTACTCTCAAATATTGATATTGGCCTTCTTCGTCTCCTCACCCACCTCATGCGGTTTTTAGCGTTGGGCATCTCTGCTACTATTCCAGCATAGAGCCATACCAGGCTGCCATCCTTGTACTTGCCGACTACACGGGCTCCGACATAGAGACTCTCCAGAGTGGGATTATAGTCGAAAGCCACATGATTTCCCGACAGCAGACTCTTTCCTTTATCAAACTTCACTTTATACTTGAATATACCGTTTCCTGAATATGGATAGAGGATGAGTAGTTTCAGAGATAGAGCAGAACAGGAAAGATTTGAGCATCAACTACATACAGTTCATACAAAGAAAAACAATCTTGCTTCATATTGAATGTTCAACATCACTTTAAAGTCCTTAAAGAAGATAAAAGAGCAGGTTAATGTTCTGGTCACACACCAACAGGGGTGATGGTCACGAGGGTGCCTCTGTGCCACGTCTTGGTGCGTTTCTTTCCCAGGATGGTCATCCCGACTCGCAGCTCATCCTCTACCAGGTTTGGGTTGGGCTGGCATATGGACTGAGATGGAGCCTGTGATACAAACACTGCTGGCATTGAACCCTGAATACCTGGAGGGTAGATAAATGCACACACACTTTTACTTTTAAATATATAATACTTCCAAGCAGGAAGATACATCTTATGATCTTTAAGGCATGCTCACCTGACTGGAATGGAGGCTGTCCTGGAGATCGGAGCAAAGAAACACCCGGCGAAGGCTTGTGGGCCATGTTGACCAACTTCTGCACCTGCTGAGAGGTTTTCTGAAGAGCTGCAGACGCCTCATTTAACTGGTAAAATAAATACACAAGACACATCATCTTCATCACCGTTTCACCTTCATAGATGCATAATGCCAGCCACATAATAAATGGTTTCCCCTGTAAGCATTTCATAAATGGAGCATTGGACTTTTGAACTGTGGAGCTCAAGCTGTTCGTAAATTTTGGTTTTTGGTTAAGGGCCGATGATTAAAGAGTTTAGCAATCATAGCAAACATTTTCAACATTAAATATGAATAATTAGAGTTTATAAATTATATATGTAGACAAATTCATTTATGGGCAAAATATGTTGATATGTTGAAAACGCCTTGATATATATTGATATATATAGAAGATAAAACCTTATAGTAATGAAATAAATTTTAAAAATCATGAATAAATGTATATTAATATGTTGGCAATGCCCGAATCTGTACTCATATGTACAGCAGGAGTTAACAAATAATATAGTCATATGCAGGAAAAGGTCTTATATATATGCGGATTAAGCGGCAGATCCAGGAATTTTTTTATTTTTCATTTCTTCAACATTGTGAGATAGTGTTTTTTTGACATATTTGCAGATTTCCCAAGGAATGATGCTTTGATCTTGATGAAAAAAACAGGCCCATTTAGGAGACTGATATCTATGAATGTGTACAATTTTTGTTGCAGATCCAAATACAAATATGTATCACAAACACAGATATACATGTGATTTCATAAGGGGACAGTTTGGCCTTGGCAGAAGCATCCGCTGAGAACATACAGATCAATATAATAAAGTTTTCTATTATTCTCACCACTGGATCTTTGACAGGAGTGACAGGAGTCTTTGGAGGAACCACTGAAACATTGTGAAGAACAGAAAATGAAATGAATATAAAGTAGCAATAAATGACAGAACTGTTCTCGTATGGAAAACACATGACTTACAACAGCCAACGGCAATGACATCATCATCGTCGTCGTCATCTATTTCGATGACCTCGGAGGACAACAGCCCTCCTCCACCCCCCTCGTCCTCTGAGCTGCTCTCCCGGTAAACGAGACCATTCTTGCGATAGGTTGCCTTCACCAGCTTCTCACATTCCAACACGGACCTGAGGACGAGTGCGGAGGAACAATGTCAGCCTGCAACACTTACTGTACAACCAGGGCTGCGCCAGTCTGCTCCAATGGATCTGTATGTATAATCAAAAAACCTGATTGCATGTTACCTTCCATAAAAATAACATCTGTCAGTTTCATGCAGTGAGCTTTACAAGTTAAGGAGGGAACGAGTGTTGGATCTGTATAGACCCATACACACACACACACACACACATAACACCCACAATGTCCTTATCTGTTATTTGTTATTTTAATTACCAGAAAGATGGTGTAATTGTGTGCAGAGCTGCAGCTAACAATTATTTTACATCGATCATCAATTAATCACTTTGTACAAACTTCAATTCAATCATGTTAAAAATAAGCAATCGATGAGCCTTAGCAGACGCTAAGAATTGTAAAAAAAGTTTAAAAATAATCGTTTTCTCAATCAAATGTAAGAAAACTGTGAAGAATGTGATTACCACAGTAAGAAAAGATTAGCTTTATAAAAAGGCGATGGCTTCAAATGTCGTGTTTTGTCTGACCAACAGTCCATTACCCTTTGTTGTTCCTTTTTCACAGCTCATCAATTCTGAAACTAGTGGCAAATTAATGATTTGACAGTTGATCAATTGATTCATCTCGTAATTCTTGCAGCCTCATGAAACACATGGTTGCTATGCTAGGAACGACCAACATATAAATGAATAAATAAATAATAAACACTTGCACAAAGATACTTTCTAGGCTCATATTTTGGCTGTAGACATTTATGGGCTAAAAACACACTCAAATAAACAGATTCATTCTTACTCACCCTTTGGCATCGTTGAGAAGTACCTCCGTGATCGCCTCCTCCTTCTCTTTCTGCTCCACCCATTCTTTCAGCTCCGTCAGATGAGCCTTTTTCTTCTGCACGATCTCGCTCTTCTCCACGGCTTCTTCGATCCACTTCTTCAGCTCCTCCAGAGAAACGCCCAGTTCTTCCTCCAGGCTGGGGTCCCAACCCGCCACCTCCATCCTGAGGAGAAACAGACAGAGAGGGGACACGTGAACATCGTTTTTTAAACATCTACACAGAGATCTTGACGGGGGAAGGATGTTGTATAAAAAACGTTATAACATTTAGGCGACATCTGCTAGTGAAAGATTCTTTAATGTGAGTATTGACTATTTTTCTCTCCTCGGGCTGTGGTAAATTTAATGTCTTTGGAAACTGAGCGTTGGCCACTTGAGTATTAATGACAGAGAAATCTTAACAAGATCTATGATTGAGTTTTCTTTTCAAGGAGTTTTTTCTGACTGAGAATCTGTGCCTGGCTGCACGACACTGAAACACGATTCATTGTTTTACACGTTACTTCGATTGTGTGGATTCTGCAAACAGGTCGCACCGTACCACCTCGCCTAGCAACCACCCAGTTTATCTCATGGATTTTCTTGAAATATGAATGTATTAAATTCATGGGCCCTTAGAAATACAACAGCTCTACTCCAAATACTTCCAACGACATGCAGAATGGGGATTAAGCTAACTGAAGACAAATTGTCCATAGGTGTGTGAAACCAGGGGCAGGCACAAAAAAAACATCCTCGCTCACATTTACACCTACTGGCAATTTAGAGTGTCCTCTCCCCTGTCTTTGGACTGTGGGAATGAGCTGAGGAAAAGGCCACGCAGACACTGGGAGAGCAGAGAGAGGAGTCGATCCCAGATCCTTGTTGCTGTGAGGTGACAGTGCTAACCACTGTCCCACCGTGAACAATGACCTCGGTGAATTCTTTCATCACACGACTTCATCTTCAGACCAGGCTTGACGGACTGCACCGTCCAGTGTGCGGCTCCCTCCGTCGCTGGGATGCAAGTTGAAGGGCTCGAAATAGTGTTTCTGAAAACAGCTGTATTTCACCAGAGAAAAAGTATTTCTGGCGATGCACACACCCAGCGTCACCTCGAGACTCACAAACAAACATGAATCAATGTGTGATCGTGTGTCGTTCGTGTCCAACTGTGCACGTTTCCAGAGGCTCGTCACGCCACAGAGCATCTCACCTGTGGCGGAGGAACTGGCTCCCTGCACCCGGCGAAGCCGAGCTGCAGGATGATGACCTGCCCCCGCGAGAGGGCTGACAAATGAATACAAACTATCGCTCTCTCTCTGTGTCCATCAGGCCGAAGCACGTAATAAGTATTGTGAAGCTGTAGAGCTGCGGTCAGAGTATGAATTAGAAAATAACCTGCTACTTAGCACAACAAAGGGCAGCATGGAAACCAATATCACATGAGATCACCTTGATAACTACTCGACTGATTGGGTAACTGCCGACCGGACCCACCACGGCGTCACTGGCAGTGTAACGAGACACATGCAGGGCGAACAGGGGAAACTAAAACAAAAACAAACCGACGTGTGGTACTAGTGAGGGCTGGCGAGCATGTTAGCCTAGCATTAGCATGGAGCATGTCTCCTCTACCGACTGGCTGATGTGGGCGTCTGGAAAACAAACCCCAGTCGTCCGGAGTTCCTCTCGAGGACACATCGCCTGTTACAACTATAGACATGATTCAGCGGCAGCGCGCATCACTCACCCCTCGCCGCTCTCCATCCCGTCTGCTCGAAAACATCCAGTTAGCTAGCAAATGCTAGCTATCCTTGGAGGCGCACGCATTGTGAAACTAGGGCATTCGAAGTGGGCGGTGTTAGGTGGCGCTAATGGGTTTCGAGAGCGACTCGAAGCTCCGCCCAGCGGAGTTAGAAGGAGTTTGAAAAACGTTCCGCTGCGCTTTTGAATTACTCGGCATTACGATAACAGCGCGCAAAAACTGATTTCACAATATACACTGACATATAGAGAAATACAGACAAAATGAACTAATAATAAATAATAAACTAAATGTAATGTATTTAGCCACTTACTTTCATATTGACATAATTAGGAAACTTCCTGCTCCCGTTAAGATTGAACTGTCACTCACTCGATCTCAGCAGGAGTGCAACGTTTAATCAAGCTGCACTTCAAGCTACAGTTATTCGTTTGACCAGATAGTGGTGCTAGCAGCCAGAGGAAAATGGTATCACGGAATTTATACAATTCATTATGAGGGGACTGTCAAGTCAAAGCAACTTTAT
Source organism: Scophthalmus maximus (assembly GCF_022379125.1). NCBI lineage: Eukaryota > Metazoa > Chordata > Actinopteri > Pleuronectiformes > Scophthalmidae > Scophthalmus > Scophthalmus maximus. Next base: position 12,992,791 of record NC_061515.1, on the reverse strand, counting down.
TTTGTGTGTATAGTATCGATGTCATAACAATTGTATGGCTATAAATTCAGTTAAGCAAAATAATCATTATCACCATTTATCACCAACCATAGGCCTGTTTCTTTAGACTATTTTAGTTTTGGTTAGTTGCTTCTAATAAACCAACAACTGGACGTGTATGTAAATTGGAAGATCAGCTTGCGAATGTAATGATAATGATTCAAATCGCTCAACCTGAGCTGTAAACCCATTGGTCAAGGCTGACCTTGGTTTTACATCTTGACATGGGTTGTACATGTTTGCGACGCCCATAACAACGCATACTGATATCAACATCATCTCCCAACACACAAACATTGATCCATTTCTGGTTTAGAACTATGATCCATGTCAAAAGTCCAAAAGTGACTGAGATACATAGAGCAGAGACTGAGTCATGTTATTCTTCTATCTTAGTGTGGCAATTGCATGTGTTTCTATTTAACAGTTTTTCTAAGAATTCCTACTGATGAACAGAGCTCATTTAATCCGTGGAATTACCCAAGGTTTTCAATTTCGTATACGTTCAAGTCAAAAGTTTGGATTTTGGTTTGAAGATTTTTGAAAAATCCACCATGGCAACATTGTCAAAGCTAAAGCAATTTCAATTGAGAATATCATTCCTGGTATTAAGTAATTGGTAGCTGATGGGTGACCACTTTGCAGAATGAAAACAGTCACAACCTCAGCTGTGTCTTTTAACCATAATATATACAGTATTATTATTAACAAGTTTTCAGTGGCAATTATCACGCTGCCTCTTTAACGTCTAACTTTAATACTGTATGTTGTTTACTTACATCATTTGAAGATGTTGTTGACTGATTTGTTGTACAAAATGTCAATTGATTAGACACTAAATAAAAGTTAAAATATTGTCAGAAACAACCCCACCAGGCCTCAAATATTTAATGGCTTGTGGCCATTCATTGTAGTCGTCTCTGCAGTGTAGATGCATCGTTCCTATTGGAAGATTAGATGCCTTTCTTTAATCAAGTGTGAGGCCGTGGTCTCCATCAGTCCTCCGACTGCTCCTCCTGGTATGTAGTCACAGTGACAGCGCTGTAAGGGTCCAGCACCATCTGGGCACAGCGGACAATGGTCACCAGCAAGAAGAGGCAGAGGAGGAAGAAGAAGAAGAGGGCAAAACCAAGGTCCACATCCAAATCCAGTCTGGCCATGGTGAAGATCGGAGGGTCCAAATCCACAAACGTTTGGGAAAGATGCCCGTCTATTTCACAATCGTTTTCTTCTATTGCTTTATATTATCCCCCAAAAATGTTTTCTCCATCTGTAGGAACTCCTCAAGTCCGTTAGGCTGAAGTTTCTACATGAGAATCCCAAGCTATAAACTTAATAATTCAGTCCTGTGTCTTGGTCTCTTTTTCTTCTTCAAGCACTGACACCTTCAGTTCTCCTCCAAAAAACAAGATGGAGTGGTGGACACACAGAGCCCCATTTGGCACCTGTGTCCTACATGAATAGTTAACAGGTTTGGTAACGATCAGGCCGTTCCTCCGATGAGAACACCCGGGCATCTCTCTGGTCACTTCAGGAGACGAGACCTCTGGAGGAGATGACACCTCAACAAGAGTCACTGGATCCCTGGTCAGTACAAGGTTTACGACGCACGACAACATGGCAGAAAGATGTAGCCCAACGCAAGTTCCTAAAGCTTTTTAATAATGCAAATGTGGCACACAGATTAACATGCTCAGTCTTATACTGCCCCAATCAGTTCACCCTACACATACCCAGGCACACATGCGCAGGGCTTTCATTATTCTATGACCGAACAGTCACAGGAAAAAATGAGAATGGTCAAAATGCAAGAAAAGGAAAAAGAAGAGGTTGACGAAGAGAAAGAGGATATGACGCCTGAGTGGCAATCCACTTGAGAGGGGTTGAAAACTGATCCTGACCAAAAAGATGCAGATTGCTTGTATTCTGATGCCACTACAGAGACACACACAAGTTAAGAGTAAAGATACTCTATGCAAATAACAATGGATCTGGAGAGGCTGGGAGAGGAGAGTGTATGCCCTGAAATCATATCGGCTAAGCAAGATTTACAGAAGTCGCTCAACTGCAGCCCACACATGGCACAGTTGACCTAGTATCCTGGACCAGTCGAGGAATTTATTCCATCCGTTTTCACCCCCAGGCTGTGAAAGAGAGGAGGGAACGACGGGGTGGAAACTGATCCCAGCAGTTACCCACAGATCTGTTCTCTCTGTGTCCTCACCGATATGCAGAGGAGGAACAGATACAGGCCAATCAAAGCACAGCAGCTGGCTTCTGTTTCTTCACCAGTTAACATAAAACGGTTTTAAGGAAGTAAACATGACATGGATGTAACTGAAAACAGCATGAATGAGATCAGTGACTAAACAAGATTAAATGTATAACTGTGTGATTAAGGATAAAATGCACTACAGAAAACTGAGAAAAGAAAAAAAAATACAAATACACATGCAGACTGTCACATTTTCTCATGAGCAGCTGTAATTCAGTGACAGCTTGGCATTTTTATGTTTTCATTTTGCACATACTTTTATATGTTTTTATTTATATCCTTGCTTTCTTCTTTTTCATTACTGCACTTCTCCTTGTACATCACTCGTTTCTAAATTGTTCTGTTATGCACCAAAGCAAATTTCTTGTTTGTGAAAACCTACTTAGCAACATCATTCTGACATATACATATATATATATAAACACAAACACACAACTCAGCTTTACATTCAACAGCAACTTCCATTTCACTGTCTATTCTTTAACCAAATAGTTTATCTTACTGTTTTTATGTATGAATACATTTTTATATTTGTTAATTTCCTATTCTTTTTAGCCGTTATCTGATTTGTGTGAATGCACTGACAGGATTGCTGCTTCATTTTGTTATACTCTGTGCATAACATTAAAATGAATTATATTCTGATTGATACCATTTGCTTACTAACTCTACTGTGAGCAACTGTACCAAGTGCGAGAATTTTCAATTAGAATCTGACTCCTTCATTTCTGACAATATAACAATTTAATACAAAAACCAAACATTCTCTTTTAACATTTCATATACAGTATTTTTATATATTTGTGTTTAATGGGTGATTGAAGATCACATCATTGAGAAAAAAAGAGAGAAAAGAACCTGGATACAGAGCAACCAAAAAGGTTTTCAAAAATAACAAAGACAACACAGTCACCAACATCTTTTCGAAGATAAAAACTGGACAATTATCAACATGGGTTTACATACAGTTACATAATTTGTCATGAAGAGTGTGCAAGTGTTACGCACAAACTTTAGAATTACTGTAATAAAAAGGGTCGAATTTTAACTAATACCACACTTTAAAAACTTAAATATTTTCTCGAAGCATTGTCTTTCATCACACAAAATTCTTCTAAAGGTACAAACTTTCCAAAAACTGATTGTAAAACACAGGTGGTCAGATCTTGTTGGCAAAAATTCAGTCCTCATCCAAATGTTTGTCACAAAAAACTGAGCACTTTCTGGACATTCTGTCTTGTAGATCGTCTTGCTTTTAGCTCTGTTCATTCCATTTTCAGATCCTGAATACCCCGATCAAACCGTTTATAACATACCAATCAGAAACGGGCAATGGACACGTGAAGGGATCATTAAAAAGTTGTTGAAATAACAGTAAAAATACTAGGAAAATATTTCAATTAAATCTACTACCACATTTCTCCAATTCAAAATAACATTAATCAAGGAAAACATTGATAACAACAATAAAGAATGGCTTAAAAATGTATACGATTCCTGCTTGTTAATTATTGCTGTGTGATTTCTCTTTTTTTCTAAATGTCTTTTACAAAAGGAGTACAAAAAGCCCATACTTGGTACAGGTTAATGCAGGAAGAGACAGATTTTGAGTAATTCTGAAAACCCTATTAAAGTTGATAAAGACACTGTACGCATCCATTTAACATACACACATACATGCAGTGTATATATGTATATGTAGGCAAAGAAAAATAGATTTTATACATTTCCAACGGGCAACTCGACCAACAGTACTTAGTCATTGTAACATTGCGCATCTGTTGTTTAAGCACATCATTCCACAAAGAAAAACAAAAAGGGGAAAAATGAAATAATCAGAATTTATAGGCGAAGCCACCAATGTACATACAAAAAAAAAGGATAAATCTACACATTGTAGAAGCGTTCCATGAAAGCAGTGCTGACATGCAGAGACATGCTGTGGATTTAAAAAACTGCGAGTGGGGTTAGCAAAGACAGTGGCGGTTTGTGTGCAACATCTGAGATTTCTTTTGAATCACCCGAGCTGCGTATCCCTGCAATTTCCTGAGAGTTTAAATCAATGACTGGTGTGATTAGTCTACGTGCTAAAGGGTAAAACAGCAAAATACACTCTATACTCTTCACCCATAAAAGGCCTTAGTTTGCTTGTGTTTACTTCCTGTGTCTGTATTATTGTGCAGTTTATTCAAATGCGGTTGTGTGATTGTGCGCTTTTATATATTTATTAATATATATATCACATATCTACAACATAGGTTGTTGAGCTTTTGGGCAGTGCTAGCGAGAGATCTCTCTTATAATGGCTGGAATATTGTTAAAATAATATTCTTTTTAGTCAGTAGCAAATGCTTGATTGTCCTCTCGTATATATCTGCAGTCAGATAAATCCCTCCGTCTTTTAAGTGGCTTGTGGCAGTGCAGTTTGAGCCATGCAAAGCAAAGGAAGAGTGCTACACTCAGGAGCAGAAGAGCGAAGTAGAAGAAAGAGTGACGGCAAAAAACAGTCAAGGTGACAAACGAGCTGGACGAGCGGGGAAAGTATTGACCAGGTCACTCGTTGAACGGAGAGTAGATGGGAATCTCAAAGTCAGCGCTGTTGAAGTTGGCAGGCTGGTCCAGCATGGACAACACATCCTGAATCAGGGAAGAGAGACAGATATTTATTTTAACTCATTTAGACCAGACGCAACAAATGCGTGTATATACCTTCAAGACCGAGCAGACGTTTGTGCGCTTCTCCCTTTTGAGCAGATGAGATGAGAGTGTGTGAGTTTTAGGGGGTGTTATTGTTTTCAAGACATGTGATTAGTGAAATGCACAGCGTTTCGCTGAAATACTCGCAGGAAAGTCCAAATTCAATTGTGGGAAATTGTAGTTTGTCTGTCAGCACTCTTAGCCGCCAGCAAAAAAGTGTTTTAAGTTGGGTTTCAGACAATGGCTGATGATCTAAGAGAGTGGGGCCCTGACGATGAGCCTGCTAACCTGCTGGCCAAGGCTCAGTAGGTTAGAGACAGTTTTGAGGAGGAGGAAGGGGGTTCCTGTGAATATACCGGCTTCAAGCTAACTGGAAAACTGACTGTAAGAGCTAACTCTGTTACGTGTTTTCCAAGGTTTTTAGGAGCTGTGTTTTTGACTTACAACTATATATATAATTCTAGTGTAACTTTGTTTGTTGAACTTTGTTCATGAAATTTAGGGAAATAGCAATGATTCACAATGAAAGCTATCAAATGGTTTTTTTTCCTCATTTCATGTCTCTATCTGCTTCAGAGGCTGAGAAATTAAGGTTTTTGTAAACTTTCAGTTTTTCAGAAAAAAACCTCAGGTGGTTGTTTTTTAAACAATGCTTAGGTTTTATTGGTTTTTATTGGACGCCTGAAGTCCTGATGGGTGAAGTGACAAGCGAAAGTGGATCGCAGGGCCAAATTAAATCAGTATCACTCACAGGAAACATGTCTTGCTGGTTGCCCTGAGCATGAGGATGCTGCTCTGCATTACTCTGCGAGTGTTGCTGGCCTTGCCACTGTGGCCACACGGCCTCCGCTGCTCGAGACGGAAACTGAGCCCCGGACTGAGAGCCGTCTGAAACAGAACAGAGGGGTGAGAGGGCGTACCTGTATAAACACAGAGACATGGATAGACACATACTGTATCTATACAACCTACCATAACCATTGGTGTTGAGGCTGGCACGAGCATTCATTTGTGGGTAGTCTGCGCCGTTGGTGGGGGTGGGAGCAGCACCTGTAGGCATCTGGCCAAAAGAGTTCGAGGAGCCGCCTCCAAATCCTCCCATGGGAGCAAACGGTGGAGACATGGTCTTCGCTGCCTGGGGAGCCACCTGTTGGTTAGAATTGAATAAGTATCTCCATTTATTGAACAGTAGTTAGGGAAGGTCGACGTTAAATAACTGAATATGTGATCAGTGAGTGGCAGAGAGACATTAAAGTTGCATTATATCAAGTATTCCCTATTTGTTTCCTTTATAAATAAAGATTGACCTAAAATGTCAACACAGAGGAGCCAAATCAGACCATGAAATCCTGTTGTTACCTGGTTATTAAATTGTGGTCTCACTCCAGCTCCAGGCCATCCTCCTGCTGGTCCTCCATGGAGGGGGCTGCCGGTGCTGGAGGGGGTGACCGACTGCGGGGCTCCGTTCTGACGAGACATCTGAGCCAGCATCTGTCCAGCTGAGTGGGCCGGCTGTGCCATCTGCGGAGTCATACTGACCGGCCTGCAAAGCAAGCAAAGAGAGAGAGAGGGCTCCGTTACTGTGTTGAAATCAAAAACTGACGCCATTATATAACATGTTCGGAACCCTGCTGAAATAAACATGGAAACCACACCTGTTGCAGAGAGAAAACTGAATGCATCAGGAAAAAAGCCACTGGAAACATCGTGTACATGCTTTCAGAAATACATTCTGAAAGACAAATAATAAAAGCAGAGTCCGCACCAACTTTAACCCCATGTTGGGAGAATATATTCTCCGACACCCAACATGTAGACAGTAAACTGTTGCAGAACTAGGAGAACTAGGTTGTTCACACGGACTGTTTTTGTAATCAGCCAATATGATACGGAAACGGTGAGCTCCGATAAGTTAATCGGATGGTATCTTACATAACCATTTGGCTTTATCACTTCACACCACAGCCAGGAGCTGTAGTGGCTGTTCAAAGAGTTCACAGTGGTTGATAATCTCATTATCGCCACATCTTAACTTGTCATCCAGAGGTAATGACATAACCTAATTGAGTCAGATCTCAAGATAATAGGATAAACTACAGGCACTGGCAAACACTTGTTTCTGCTCTGGAACGTGTTGTTTGTGGAAGACATAATACTGTGTCTGGTAACTGGTTACAATAACAATAGATTCTGTATTATGTGTTTCCATGTGACAAAGAGAAGAGTGAGTAGACCTAACACTAAAGCAACAAAAAGGTGTTTAATGATGTATTTGTATTTGTACGTGTACACTGTTCAACTACACCTCAAAACAAAAATGTTTCAACTGGCCAGCATTGTTTTGGCACCTACACAATATTAGGGAAGTGGTTTTGATGTTGTGGCTGTTCAGTGCAACACGTAAGACCTCCTACCCGTAAGCATCATTGGGTCGACCAGCAGTGAAGTTGTTGGCCTGAGGGTAAACCTGTGTGGAGGGAGTGGAGGTGGAGGGCAGGCCCTTGGTCTGATCTGGGCCTTGGAAAATGGAGGAGTAGAGCTCCTGCTTGTCGAGGGTCTTGCTGTGGTCGGGTCCTGCAGCTGTGACCGGCTGCACCGGCTGAACTGGCATCTGGGGACCACAAACTTATCAGTGGGCAATCTCACATCATAACTCCGTAAAGTTTTTCAGTGGTAAAGAAATGATCTGACAAAAACGTGACCATTCATCATCTCAACCGAAACTAAAAAACTTTAAATCAAAACGCGGAGGATCCACTTCGCTGGAATTTTATGTGTTTTTACAGAGGTTGTCAAATATCGCACCGTAGTTACTGCTTTTACATTTCCGATGATATTCAATTTTAGTTCATGTATTAAAAGACACCTCCCTCCACAGTAGGAGACAACTGTGTGTGTGTGTGTGTGTGTGTGTGTGTGTGTGTGTGTGTGTGTGTGTGTGTGTGTGACTTTACCTGTGAGAGGGCGATTGGACCTGCTTCATACAGTCCGTCTCTGGCTCCACCTCCCTCTAGCTCGGCCTGCTGCTGCTGCTGGAACTGCCTGGAAAAGGGGAAAGAGAAGAAAGAGCGTGTTGATTTGAAGTCTGTTCAAAATAGCCTTGTTTCCATTTCCATGCCTTCCACTGTTGAGTGAGAAATCCCAAACACCTGCTGATAAAATAGCTCTCATCCCACCACCGGTCACCATGGCAACATAAAAGAGAGAGGAAGACAGAAGAGGACGAGTGTGACAGGCTTCTGTACATACCGCTACCATGCTTCACCACCTGTTAAAAATGAATCTCCTTACTACTCACTAGAAGAAAATGAATATAAGACATGCTTCTTATTAGCGGTCTATTTTTCCAATGCTACGGGGGAACAGAGACAAAAACATCATAGAGAAGAATCCATCAGGGTGGGAAGTGACAACAACAACAGAAGGTCTATAGCTTGCTAGAAACAGCGGTAGTCTCCCATGAAGAAGCAGCCCCCGTTCTCCCATGCAGGGGAACAATAGTCAGGTCAGGCCTGGTCTCACCTGATGGCCACCTGCCCCGGGCTGAGCACTACAGGAGGGCCGCTTGGGCCGCTCTGACCCAGGGAAGGGGGAGGCAAGCCCCCTGGGGAGGAGATGGGAGTGAGGGGGTCCTGAGTCGAGTTTCTACTGCCCCACAATCAGAGACGGGTACAGAGGAGAGGTGTAGGGAGAGAATGATCAGTGTGTGGGTTTTTTTCCAAAGGGGTTCTGGTAACGCATGTGGAACTGAGGATTTGGGGGGGGGGGGGGGGGTATCTTTCCCAACAGTCATATCTCACCATGTCAGTTCTTTCATTATGTGCTGTACTTTTTGTGTAATCATGTTACATAATCATCAGTAAAAAAAAAAGTGTGACTACTAAGAGTGACTCACTTGACGTTGACATTGGTACAGATGATATACTCAATCTCCTCTGAAAAGGGGTTCTGGAAGGTAAAGGAGTTAGTTCTCATCCAGATCCATTCTCTCGACTTGGAACGGAAGCGAAACATCACGGACAAAACCTGGCCCTTCAGCTTCACCACCTGAGGACACGAGTCCAACATGTCAAACATTTATTCAACGCTGTGTTTACACAATCACACAGGAAACCAGAATACTGGGAGATATCAGGTTACACATTTAACTGGACCATACATTTAAAGCAGACTGCAGACAGAAAGACGGGCTCTACAGTGAGAGAGCACCATTTTCCTTTCAGCATGAATGTGTATGAATCAGTGAACTGTTGAGCTTTGGAAACAGACTACTTTAGACTTATAGCAGCTTCTCAGGATTAGTTAAAGTTCTACGACTCAACTTCATATTTTACTGTGTAGTGATCTTTTCTTTCAATCTGACGCACTGCTGTTACAGCAACTTTCCCCATTGCCTCAGATGAGTCAGCAGCAGCTGGGGTGAAGTTTACAAGTTTGAAAATGAAACAATAAACTAATCTAAAGGTTTGGAGATATAAAGAAGTTTACCACACCTCTGTAGCACTCTTCATCCTAATTATATTTTTTTGCATATAAACACAGAAATAGACAGTAATAAAAATTTGTTCTAAAAAAGAGATGTGTATATTCAGACTGTCGTACCTGTTGGAAGCTGTCTCTCAGTAATCCCTGGTCTTCAGGGTGGGCGAACTCGAGAATATGCTTACCCAATAAATCCTGCGACAAACGGCAAATAGAACAACCACCTTTAGCTGAGAGAACATCAACACTGTCTGGACCTGACATGCCCACCAGCGACGATGATTACCTGTGGCTGGTAGCCGATAGTGGCCATGCAGCGGTGATCGACAAAGGTGAACATGCCCTGGCAATTATGGCGTGAGATGAACTCGACTGGAACACTGATACTGTTGATGTCTGTGTCACCTGGGCAACAAGTAACCTGGGGACGAAAAAGACATTCCAGTTTTCAACATAAATGTAATGACCAGAAGATTCTTTCCATGCACATGCACACCATGATGTTGAATGGCTCAAAACACAGGTTAGATTCTTGTGAATCTGATTTATGGACAAAAAAATCACGAGAAGGAGTTTCTATTTAAAAGTTAAAAGTCTGTCTTTTGCAACTTAGCAAATCAGGTAAATATTTCAAAACGCAACATAACAGTGCAAACATCAATTGTAATCACCTACAGATAAGACTGTAGATTGTGACCACACGATAAAGCCTTGTGGCAAGTGTGTATTTTCAACAAAACACATTTTATTCTTTCAAACTTTTCTTCCTGGATTTGTTATGTACGGTTAAGTTTCATTGCCTAAGAACTTCTTCCTCATTTGTATCAACAATAGTACATACAGTACTAATAAAAACTCTTACTAACTTATTTAAAAAATGTGTACATCTGAACATACACAACATCTATTATACCTGTAATCTCCCAATGGCAACTAGACAGTAGCGACTCCCCTGAGTGTTGTCTGCTTCATTATCTTTTAAGGATACTCCTAAAAGAAAAACATTCAAAAGAAGAATATTTGACAGGCTCTAGACATATTATGAAGAAACGTAACAGAGCTAACTGTATGTGCCAATCCTCACAAAATGATTAGTTGTACCTGCAGGGGGCCAAGACTTGATGTATCCTGTACAGTGGACCACTACGTACTGTGGCTCCCCTTCCTTGGCAGTACCCAAACCATTCCTAATGTAAAGCAAGAAATAGTGAAATATACTCAAAGTCAATTAGCATCTTATTGCTACTGAGCTGCCCCAGTAGCATTATATCCCAAATCAAATATATCCCCATTTTAGTTGGGATATACACAATCGCAACAAATTTTTATTTTTAAGTATTCATATGAAAAGCTATTTGGCTTCAATCACCTGTTCCTATTCCGAAGGAAGTTCAGTCTGTTCATGGACAACGGTTCAACTGGACACGAGCCACACCTTTAAACACAGACATGAACAATTTATGCATTCTGACATACATATCAATATGAATAATATACTGTGTGATTAACTTTGAGTATGAGCCACACCTCATTCTGCAGATGAACGAGCGACGGGCTCCCATACTCATTCTTGCGGACGACTGCTGTCCTTCCTTCTTCACTGTCCCAGTCTTTAAGTCCAACATCCTCCCTTTCAAGGAAAACAAGAGAGTGAATTGTATCAGTAATGGGTGAACTGAGGCGCATGTGTCCACTACAATCTGGGTGCGCCTGTGTATGCTTTATACCTGTGTTGTTATTCTCTGCAGTAGAGAGCTGCTCCCTGAGCTTTTCTGTGTCGTCTGGGTGGAGCTGATCATAAAGGGATGAGCCGAGCCATTCGGACTGTGACTGGTTTAGGACGGGAGTCACAGAGTCTGAGACGTAAACAATGCGACCAGTCTCACATGACACCACGAACAGGAAGCCATCCGCTGCCTCCAGGATGAGGTGCTTCAGCTCCTTGAGAGAGACAACATCAGCATCAGGCTAAGCGATGTCGATGACAGATCGGAAATATCATGGCGCATATAGCTCAACATGTTTAAAATAGCACTTTCTCGAAATTCAGTATAGCCAATTTCCCTTTGCATCTCGGCCCCTGTCAAGACTGTAGACACTGTTATCTTGGGGAGGACTTTCTGCAGAGCTGTCAGATTCCCAGACGGTTGACAGTGGTGTGAACTCAGTCATTTTAGAGGGAAAAGATGTAACATTTAACATGGACTCACCACTACATTTTGACATTTCTTTCTGTGGGTTACTTATACCTGGTCAGTGAGAAAGGAAGGTTTGTACGACCCATCTGCATTGGTATTGCCACTTCCTCTCAGAGACTTCATATGGGACACTGCCATTCGTAGGATAGTTAGTTTGTCTGGTTTCCTTGCAAGAGCGCTGCAGGTGGGCACCATGTCTGATAATTCTGTGATATAGGCGGTCATCTTGTTGCGCCTCCGCCTCTCAATCTCACTGTGGTTCTCCCTGGAGTGAGAAATCAAGGGAGGGATGCAGAGGTGGAGAGGATAGGAAGGATCAAGATGAGGGAAACAGGTAGGTGAACTACATGGAAGAGAGTTCTGAGTTAATTTCGCAATGTAATGCCAAACCGGAAGAAGAAATGGGGATGAGAGAAAGTGAGAGATGTAATGGACTCACAAAACAATAAAATGTAGTCAGTGAATCAAACTGACAGTGAGAAAGCAAGAGAGTCTGGTCTTTCAATGCCAGGCAGTGTGACAAAAGAAAGAAAGTGCAGAAAGAGAAAGACCCTTCAGATGTCCTGAGAGGGGGAGAGAAAAGAGAAAGAGAGAACAGTTGCTCAAGAGGACATGATTACAATAGTGAGATAAGTCCCTGACCCACACACAGCACAGTGCTTAGTGGTACAGTGATGGGTTGAAACAGGCAACCAGCCGCCTTGGGCAAAGAAGCATAACATTCTGACAGGCACCATAACAGAAACGCAGAGCAACGAAATCTAACGGTAATTTGGAGCTGTCAAAATGACAATGTGCTGGGGTCCCAGCGGGACAGCAGAGTATTCGATCAGTGCATTCAATCTTGATATGGATACAAGCAGGATAGATTTTCCTTATCTGCAAAACTCTGCTCTTCTTCCAAAAAACAGTAAATGAAACCAACCCACTGGAAAACTGGGCCAAAAGTATCGACCAAAATAAAAATTGTTAAGAGAAAAAAAAAAAAACTTGGGAAGGAGAGCAGCAGCAGCAGCAGCAGCAGCAGCAGCAGCAGCAGCAGCAGACACACACACACACACACACACACACACACACACACACACACACACACACACACACACTCACTCACTCACTCACTCACTCACTCACTCACTCACTCACTCACTCACTCACTCACATCTATCTTTCCTAATTAAGGCTCCAACCTGGCAAAGCGCTCTTTGTCATTGTTGGAGCCCGGCGTTTCGTCATCACACCTGAGGAAAAAGAAAAAAACAGAGAAAAACATCACTTGTTATATCTTCAGCTCTCGGGCTATACAGACACTTGATGATGCAACTCATCTTGGTTTATGAAAGAAAAGCAAACGGAGACAAAAGTACCTGAACAACTTGCTTCCGTCATCATCGTCAAAGTCTGGCCTGCAGCGTGGAGAAGAGAGACACACAGGGAGCTTCACACAGATATTCTCACAAGAACTTTGACCACAACGAGCAGAAGTTCACTGGTCAGCAAATATTCATAACAATACTGACATGTCTGCACAGGATCTAGCCCAACAGCACACACACTTACGCAGCTCGTCTCTTGTTGGACCCTTTTGGCACAACAGCCCCGCCACCTGCTTGGGTCCCACTTGCCCCCATACCCAGATCTGGATCTGGTAACTCTATTAATAACACAGACACAGAGAGAGAGAGAGAGAGGTGATTTCCTATTGTGTCACAAACACTGCAAAGGAAACTAAATCACTGACAGGGCTGTCGCTGGTTCAATTTCACAACGTGTGTGTATAGATCATTAAGTCAGCAACACACAAACTGTTCTTGCATCGTGATTGAAGGTTCTAGGGAGCCAAGACAGCGACGAACGACCCTGAGCTAACAGCATTAGCTACAGTTAGCACAGAGACATCAATCTCGCGAGCAGTATTTATAGAAGAACAGCGGCACATGGGCCGAGCTAGCCAACCGCCGCTCGGTCGTCAGCTAACTTCGGCTTGGTTTCTCATCTCGCAGAGCAAACGTAACAAGAAGGAGCTGCCTCAACTGTCATGTAGCCACGGTTAGCTGGCTAGCATGTCACCAAGCTAGCACTTGTGCAATGAGCAGCGAGCCTTGCTATGGCATGAGCCTAGCCACTAAGCTAACCTAGCCGCTGCTGTCACGCTATCTTCGGGAAAGTGTCCGTTCTGAGTTGTGCACCAGAACGCGCCCGGACCCGAGTGACAGTCGCGTGGAGCTGTGTGGATTCGCGTCGCAGGGACTTGTGTTGCACTTTACCTGGGTCTGCAGAGGACATGTCCGTGTGGAATAACATAAACAAACAACTTCGGCAGCGAAGAAGAAAAAAACAAAACTCAACCCCCCGCCCCTCCTCCTCCTCGCTAGCTAGCTGGAGGCTAACCAGCGGCTCGCGGATTTCCTCGCGGCTTTACTCGGTGTTGTAAAAACGCCAGAAAAAAACAACACCCCGCGGCTGGTTCCCCCCCAGGGCGGGTCGGGGAGTCACAACACGGGCGGAAATCACGCGTTCGCTCCTCCGGCTCCCGTTCCCCGGTGGTTTTGTCCCGGTTTAAAGCCCCTTTCTGTGTAAGATGGCGTTAGGGGGCGAGCGGCGGCGGCGCACAGGCTGTGGACACTGTTTTCTTCCCTCGACACGCGATTGGACGCCACGACAGATAGATACTAGTGACGCCGAGTGTTGGGGAATCCATGTTGTGCTCCGCCCCGCCGGGCACTGTGAGCGGGGACATGCACGACTGTCGGCCGGCAAAACAACAGACTCCAAGTTTCAGATGACAGCGGTGTCATGCAAATGTTTAAGGTTATAACGCTTTGGTGGTTAAATGTCTAACAACGTGGATCGAAACCCGTATAGTGCAAGGATGTCTACCTCACCTGGCCTCACTTCACACAGTAAGTTATTGTTACCATATCTCCTCACTGGAAGAAGGAACTACTGAGATTTTTAAACTGAGTAAATTTACAGTAAGTCAATGGGGGAACAAATTCAATATTTCACGTAAAGCCTTGTATTCATAATAGTAGTCAAGGTAGGATTACCAGATTGGCAAAATGGGGCCACTTCCCAGGGTCCCCGGAGCCACAAGGGCCCCAAGATCCAACACATTCACTCAAATGATTTTTCAGCTCCAGAAACAAACTAACGACCAAAGATCAATATTGTTCACCGTACTCCCCCAACATAAACACATTATATGCTGACTAACTGATCTCAAGTTCAGGGGCTTTGTTAATGCTACTGTACTATATCTCTGTAAAAAAGATCATATTGTGTTTCAACAGTCTATTAGATGGAGTCTAAAGGGACAATATCACCTTTAAATGATTCATCTGGACATTTGTTGGACTGTTTACATTTCAGATATTTTGTGTAGTATATATACAGACATGATGCATAAAGAAATTAAAACTATTTCACAGGTTTTTTCATTCTGAATCATGATCTCTGCTTTTATTATTATTAACAATACTTATGCATCATTAAACAAAAAAATACAAAATAAAATACAAATAATAATAACACTGTAAGTAGTACACAGCAGTTTCTTCTGTATCACTGGAGACAGAGGTTGCTGGTTGGTCTGGGTTAGTAAAGATGTGGTTGGTGGAATGAAGGTGAGTTTGAGAGGAAGGGAAGGAATTGTTAAAGAAGAGGAGAAAAGTGGTTGATGAATGACAGCGCGGAAGGAGGATGCTTTAATCTTGAAGTTGTGAGGTGGAGACAGGAAAGAAAAGGAGAGAACATGACGACATGAGAGAGCTCATACATTACAGATAAGGCACTTAACATACAAAAGAAACTTTAAAGCATAACAATAAAACTGCAACACTTATTTCATTAATACCTCATAAGTCTCAGAACTGAAACACTAAAAAAAATAGATTTGGAAAAATGTAAACCCGTTTCATACACATAATCACACCTAAAATAATTCACTTATATCAACACTTTGATTCTTGCCAAGGTTAATAAATATAACCCAGGCTACTAGGCAGTGAACTGTAGAAATCTGGCTGATATCTGTAAAATCTAGAAATGGTAAATTTGTACCATTCCATTCGCCTTGGTATAACGCCTTTATTTCAACAGAGGAACCAACCCGCCCGCAATTATTCTGAGGAAAGTCATCACATTTCATTTAGTGTGATCATCACTGTGATTCAAGACTCAACTGGATCAAACGGTTTCAGCCGAACAGGAGAGGAAAAAAAACATCCAGCTCCATCAAAACTGGCAGGAAGCTGTGATTGCGATTACAGTGTTGTAGTGCTGAATACTACTTTCTGGTTATTATTGAAACAGCAAAGATCATCTCTTTTGGAAGTTGGAAACCAAACTGGAATCGAAAGAACCCACGTGTAGGCCTAGGCAGACTTTTTTTTTTAAAATGGCAGCGGCTACATTGGAGAGCAGAGACACACAGTCCTACTGCCTGTGCAAAGACACTGCAATAGCTGAACATACACATACTTGCATAGACAGAAAAATTAGGGAAATAAATGCCCTATTGTTCCACTTTCATAAAACGTTCAGTCTTTTGCTCTTTCAGTAGAAAACAAAAAAGGTACAATGAAATAAAGCGACACGAGATTTAAGCATAAAAGCTATAAAATGGCATTTGGACAGCAATCAGCTGGCTCTAAGGCACAGTTAGAACAAGAACGCGTAAATAGAAGCAGCATCACCCCCTTCCCTGTGTCCTCTCCACACTTTGGTCCTCTCCATTTTCTCCACTGAATTTTGTGAAAGACATCTCACACTGACAATGAGACATTTGACATTTTGATGACAAAGCACAACAATCTCCCTGCCACATACTGTGTATCATCTGCTGGATCTCTGTGCCCTCTAAAAGTATGAATGAACATGTGGTAGTGTGTTTTTGTGTCGTGCAAAGGTATTAGTGTCAAATTTCTCTCTTTTCATCCCTCCCTCCTGCTCACCTAGTGAGGGATAAGAGTCCATCTCACATTCCTACACCCTGACACTTGTTTTCTTTCACTTTGTCTTGCTGTGGTTGTTGTTGTGGACTGTGTGACCATTCTGCACCGGCCCGTTTTTCTTCATGTCCTTTTTATCTTCCACCTTCACTTCCTCCTCTTCGTCCGATTCATCTGTTTCATCTTTGTCACTCCTTTCATCATCCACTTTTTCCTAAGGAAAAAGAAAAAGGAGAGACATGGTGTGAGGGAAAAGTGGCCATTTGGAAACTAGTTGCAAATCAAAACCTTCAGTACTGCAGCTCTGGCCAGTGTCAGAACGTTAATATGTGTGTTTGTGTGTGAAGTGAGTTTTCAAGTTGACAAGTTACTTATTCGTTATTTTACACCCTATCCATGTCAAATTCATTTTTAACAATGTAATTATAACAATTTGTAATTATTACTGACATTAATGTGATTTTAAGTAAAAAACTGAATCTTCAAGTGACAATTGAAGTCCTTTCAGCACCTACAAGTCAACTTAGAGCTCCACTGCTTTTATCTTTCATTCTTTCTAGCAGCTAACATCAATATTGATGTATAGTGATTCATCTTCAGCTTCCCTTTGCTTCAGAAATCAGCTCAGAGTTTCACTGTCTGACTCACAACTTTACTATTTTGTTCATTCTCACTGCTCTCATGTTAGTGAAAAGCTATACAACCACACTGTACACTACATGCTCTGCAACACAACTCCAAATCTAATCTTGCCGTGTCTTATGTGAGCGCTGACATGTTCATGATTTTATCGATGGATTCCTTATGTTTGTTTACATTGTTGGTGAGGAAGCGGACTGCCATGCGTATGATGAGGACGGCCCAGAAGATATGAAGACATTGCAGAACCATCAGAAGTCCGTTGAAGAAGAAGTAGCCAAAGAAGGGTTCATAGATGGTCACTGGATAAATCCACGTGCAGTAAATAATGCTGCAACAGAGAGTAAAGATTAAGAAAAGGGTACACGAGTGGCATGCAGGTAAAAATAACATCCGGCAGTAAATGTGAAGAAAACATTAACATTTTGTGTGTACCGGAAGGGGAAGATGACCAGACGAGTGACAATGAAGACTGCAGCAAACACAATGAAGATGTAGTTACAGGCGTTACGCCACCCAGCATAGTTGAACATCTTCGCAGACTGATAGAGGGGAACACAGAAATGTCCTTTATTAGGGAAACTAATACAACAAAGACAACCAGTGTAGATTCATCCACTAGGTGGCAGTGTATCATAAGTGTATTGCCATCAGATATCAAAGCACCTGGAATCAAGTGCAGACGACACAGGAAGTTCAGTTGAGATTCAGCATATAAAGAATATAAACATTGTTATTGTGAATATTTATACTGCCCTAGTTTGTATTCTGTATTTGCATGATGTGGAAAACAGATACTGTATTTAATGTATTGCCAATGTGAAGTAAACAACATACTCTGAATACAAACTACTGCAATGACCCAAGGAGGCGGAGACATTTACCTCAAGAAGGTAATCTGAGGAGTCGTGCACCAGCATGATGAGAGTTCCAGCACGAATGTAGTTAACGCACCAAGAAAAGCTGATGAGGAGGATGGTCGCTACGTGGTGGACGATCTGCTCCTTGAAGTCCTTAAAAGATGGAAACATGGTGGAAGGAGACATGTTACTTGTGCTGGGGACAAGAAGTTGTTGGAAAAATATATATTTGTGTGTTGCATGTTCTAAGTGCGTCTGTGTGCATGGTGTTAAAACCTGCTTAAGAGGTACAGTATCTAAGTTATAATACTGTGTTAGATAAACCCCCTGTGCCTCTTTGGCAATGCGTTCCTCAGCTGACCCAGGTTGAGCGAAGTCCAAACACTCACACATATTCAAATACACGTGTAACAACAGTCTAATGTTTGACCCACAGTCCAGATGACGAAGTGATCAGATGGTGAGGGCAGACTGTCGTGTACATGTCATCATGATGTAATGGTCATACACGAGGGGGAAACAAAACCCTTCAATTAAGAGTTCAGGCTCAAAAGTGTCCGTATGAATTATAGATTCATTTTCCATTTGCCTTTCCTTCTGTCTCAATGCAAAAGCCAATTTCACTCACTTTGCGTTTCACATCCGAAGCCACACTGAAGAGCAGAGAGCTATAGAAACCCAGCTCGATCATGTAGTACCAATATTGAGATGGCAGGAGAGTCTGCAGGGGTAAAAAAAACACAAAAAAATTGTTAATTTAAAATGCATACATCAATGTTTCAAACTAGGGCTGCAACAAACGATTATTTTAATTATTGATTAATCTTCCAGTATTCCCTGGAGCTAAATCAATTAAATTGTCATGAAATAGTGAAAAAAGCTGTCACACATTCTCAGAGCCCATGTAGACACATTCAAATGACTTGTTTTGTCCAAGAGCCTGAAACCCAAATATATTCAGTTGATTATCACAAGAGGTACAGAAGATAAGCAACACATCTGTTTGAGAGAATCAAACCAGCTTTTTGGGCCATTTCCTTCTTAAAACGATGAACAATTATCTAAATTAAGTAATTGGTTATTTCAGCTCTACCGGGAACTCTTTAGAGTCTATCAGACCTTTTGATAACGCATAGGATGCAATACAACACAAACTGTATGATCAGGGAAAAACAGGGACAATGTGGCCTTCAATTACCTATCAGCATACAACAATAATTACTAATATAATGAATCACTTTACATGATACGTGGCAGAAAACCAGTAGATTGATGAAGCAATTAATACAAATAATGAATTAATTTAAATTTGAATATGAGTCCATGAGTCTCCATCCTGTGGTTGTCAGTAGTGACACGGTTTGCTACAAGTCTGATGGTGCTGAATGCAATTTTTATGAGGGAACTGATTTCCTTGCTTTTTAAGACATTTCAAGACCCTCAGATACTCTAATGCGTTCTGTGCACACAGCCACCCCGAAGACGTACCAGCACAGGAAAGCCCTGCCACATCTCCTTCAGGTCATACAGCCAAGGTTTCTAGAGGGTGAGATGAGATGTGAATGAGACAGCAGAACAACTGGTGTATTTATATCAATGGACTCAGCATGGCGATGAGTCAATGCTGCACCTCTGACAGTACAACAGGTGAGGCTATTGCAGCAAAAAAAAAAGACACGACTACCACGGACACCGCCACGTTACAATGGCAGGGGGGGTGACGGATGAGCATCGGAACATAGAGAGACAAGGGGAGAAGGAGGAGGAGGAGGTGGGGTTGAGGTTAAAATGGCAGTACTCACATCGATGAGGGCAGCCAGGCCAGCAATGAAAGCAAGAAGGTAAAAGGTAAATCTCCAACTGCAAGAGAACACACACACACACGCACACACACACATACACACACACACACACACACACACACACACATACAATCACACTCTCTTTTCAGTCAATGGGGCAAAGACAATAGACAAAATTTCTATCAGCAGACATAAATGCATCACTAACACACACACACACGCACACACAATGGAGAGAAATAACAGGCTGAGTGGACAGTGGGAGAAAAATCCCATGAACTACGCTGAGAATGTCAAATTAGGCCTAACACACAATGATAACTGTCAGACCTAATCCTCCCAGTTAATAAGCTTAAACAGAGATAATGAGTGGGTCATTCCCGCTGCAGCCACTCATACAGGTGTGGAGAGAGGATTTCAGACAGAAGAAAGTGTGTGTGGTAAAGTGTCTGAAAAAGGGACACAGAAAGAAAGAAACAGTGAGAGTGAGAGTGAGAGAAATATACCAGTGGGGGGAAGGTAGGGAGCGAGACAAACAAAAGACTGATTCAGAAGACAAATGTCGTAATACGCACACACACACACACACACACACACACACACACACACACACACACAGTGAAAGTCACACCATAACCAGAGAGTGAAAAACATGCAGACACAAGTAACTCACACATGCTTATCATATGCAGATCATCAGTCCACTGCAACATTGCTAAATTTGAATTTTTACACACACAAACACACAGATTGATTAACGGATCATCTATGAATGTAACACATATCACATATGGTCACGCTAACAGTATCACACTATCGAGACATAGATGTGTCTGTCCTGTTGTGTTGTGTTTATGTGCCACCAGTAGCTACAGTGTGAATCCTGCTGCTGGGACTAACTTCAGTAACATTGTATTATCAGGTTATCTTGCTGCTTCTGTTCCCCAAGTAATTGCCCACACAGCGGTGGCAAAAATAAACAACAGGGGTGACAGAGCCCCGGTTGCTGAGGCCCTGTGTTAATGAGTATGTTGATGTTTGAATTTGTGTGTGTGCGCGTGTGTGTTTGTGAGGGGCTACAGGCATGGCAGCAGCCGAGTAGCATTGTAATGAGTTCATGTTAAAAATAGAGGGCTACTTTTGCCCTCAGAAATGTCCTCATATAGCAAGAGGAACGCAAGGGTGGGCAGCTGTGTCAACCCTTAACTATAGCTCTACAGCATATACATATACATATATATGTGTGTGTGTGTGTGTGTGTGTGTGTGTGCGCGCGCGTGTTAAAAAGACAGAGAGAGTGTGCGGTTGTGCGTATGTTAACCTCGCTTCTCGAAATTTTTTGAGCAAACTCGGTCTGTCCTGGTTTCTCCGTCTCCTGAACCATCTCTGCACGTGTCGTTCCGAGTTGCCAGTCTTCTTGCTAAGACCTGCTATTGAACTCTGAGAAAAGAAAAGAGGCCAGATTGAAGTATTTGTTTTCCCGACAACACGTACAGTATAGTAGTATAGTATTTAAGTGGTTATGGGTGACTGTGCACCTTTACCTGTGTGGGGTTTTTGGTAATGTTACAGTAATGGGACTCCAGTGTGGGGTTGTGAGGGACCTTGAGCCGCACAGTCTCTTTCACCCCGAGTAGAGAGGCCAGGGGTGTAGCCACTGTCCTGTAATTATAAAAAAGGTTGTTATGGGGGAAAAAAATTAAATAAAGTGAAGATGACACAGTGAGAAACTGAACATTGCGCATTGATGCAGTAAAGGTTGGAACCAATGAAATGCTAAGATACGATACTCCCTTATTAGTCCCACTGTGTCGTGTTCACAAGTGGAATTTCAAAATAGAAACGAAATACAATACGAGAACACAAATACAGGGAAATACAAAAAATAGAAATAATATGTAAAATGTATACAAAATATGTAGAGTGTAACAGGACTGCACAAAACATTTAAATTATACAAATAGAAAGTGAGAATTACCTAATTCTAGTTAAACCTGCTTTTAGGTTATATAAAATGACGCAACCAAATTTCAACATGAAATTAAAAAAATAACAACATAAAACTACTGTAACTGGTAATTTTACATGCACAAAACTATCGAGATGAAATGTCCTTGACGGATAATAGTTATTAACAGTAATTTATCATGACACATCATGAATAATGATGGAATATCATTTATTATTTCATGGGCTATTGGGATTTCTGTGGTACTGCATAATAATAATAATAATAATGAAATTAAATAAATAATAATGACAAAATGCAGCATTGAACTACTGATTTGGACGTTGATTACCATGGCAACAGTGGAAACTTCAGGTTGGCTCTTTTCATGTTTATATATGTCAAAATGTTGATATTGCTGTTTGTAATCTAATTCAAGATGGAAAACAATAAAAGTCACTTGGAGGAGATGACCTCCTCCTTACTTGTTATAAAACAGGGCACAGCGTGAGGCGGATATAATATTTTCTAAGAAAATTTACAGGACAAAAAACGTATTCTGAAGTGAAATAATGTAACAAAACGATGAAAGGAGAAAGAATGGAAGCGAAAAACAGCAGACAAGACGAGTTAGATGGGACAAGAGGACAGAGACAAATACATGAATACAAAGGAGTCAAATGTTTAAATTAATAACCAAAGACAAAAATGAGGAGCACAGATAATGAGTAAAAAAGGAACTGACCTCTCAAAGATCTGACGAATAATGAGGAACACAAGGGCGATGGGCAGTGCCACCCACAAATCTTGGGCTTTGGCATAAACACGTCCATCCCGATCCTCCAGGTCAGCCCAGCCCAGACCCTTGGGGAACCACAGCCGCTCCTGCCAGAACCACTCACTCAGCTCTGACAGCATCCTGCAACACAGGACACACGGGCAGTCAGCGCCACATGTACATGTTTGTAAGGCTGCAAAGATTCACATGTTGTAGAGGCAGAATGTCTGACTCTGAATGTATATGGGGGTTCTCTTGCTGTTGCTTTACCCAGCTTTGTTGGGGGCCGTGCCAGACTGGCAGCCAGACATGCTTCATTCACCTCCATAATATGGTGATGTCACCATCATACGGAAGTATCGGCCGGACTACTGACGAGGTGTTTCAGTGTTTACTGTATGGGAGAGGAACTCCCTTTACCATGGACTTTCGGCTTTTTAAATATGCAGATGTTTTACATACACAAAAACCTATATAACACACTGGAGTAAAGGGAAAAACTGAAAAAGCACATTTCTCCTTTAAAGGCATAGACTATACAGGCCTAACGAGTATATGGGAAGAAATCTCTCATTAGGAATGTTTGGCACCATGTCATTAAGAGAATTGGATGATGATGGTTGCAATGTCTCTCTCTTATTGGAAGCCTGCCTGTAGGTTTTGACCCAATGCATATAACAGAGGACATGGAGCATGACGGGAGTTCAGGAGGCCCACGTGAGGGAGGAGAACACAGACCAACAACTGAGCAAACTCTCTCCTTCATGCTTTTAACACCAGCTCGCTCCTCGGCAGCTGACAGCAGCTGTGAGAGTCAGGGAGTGGCAGAGAGAGAGAGGAGAAGGGTTGGTGGCGAGGGAACGATAAGCGTTTGAAGGATGTGAGTCATGTTTCACCCATGTGTGCAGAGCCGTGGGAGCACCCCCACACACACTCCATCTCTGTAGTCTCCTTGAAGATCTACATTAACTCCCCTCCCGCCCACTGCAGCTGTAAATGCCAAAACCATGTAACCGCCTCACTTCCACGCCCATCCCCAGCCGGCTGCTCCCCGCCAGCAATCAAGAAGGATTCCCTCTTTGGCCCAGAAAGGCAAGCCATTTGTAATGCTGTCCCTCCCCTGACTATCACTAAAATATGCATCTTAAATTACAATTTGGAAATAATGTTGTTATAAAGGTTCTTCTGAAGAGGACGCAGGGTGTGGTAAGACAACACTGACTATTCGCTTAATGAATAAGACAAACACATATGATAAATAAGTGCATCTCTATTTGTAGAGCCTGACAGATATACTGGTTGTTCGGTTTAGTGGCCAATATTGGCCTATCACAGGTATTCTGGTATATGTTGTCAGATATGCACAAAAAACTTTTTTTAAGCACCAAGCTGCTTTTAGCAGTTTGCACGGCAGCTTGCTAGATTTTGTTGGCTCTCTTGTTCACAGTGTAACTTTAATTGCAATCCTGCTTCTGTGGCCTGAGCTATGTACCAAGTTCAACATACCCAAGATAACTCTTCGTCGTCCAGGTTTCACTAACAGTAACCTCAGCCATCCTGGACAGACTGTGTTAAGCAACTGGGTTCTGTACTTCAAAGCGAGTTTATCATACACAGTTTATCTCTCCGTTATCGAGCTTTACTAAGACGAACACTAGCTGCCCTGATGACCTGTTGAACAAAGTTGCCTATCAACGTTTTCCCTTGACTTGGGACTTGTTAAGTACAATTTAAGTATCTGATGTGATAGGTGGATGTGTGCAGGTAAATTGTTTCAAGGCCCCGGCTAATGACATGGTGTAAATAATCAGAGGGATTTTATTTGACATGTAAAGATTTTTTTACTGTATTTACATTCTCTGAATATCCATCTCTATATTATTTTCCAGCTTTAGTGGCAGAGGCAGCCATTCCCTCCCTGGATGGACAACAACAGTGTGAGTTTGCTCGGTTGCACTGTAAACAGATGCACCAGATGCTCTTATGTTGTGTTCCTGACATAGTAGTTGCTCAAGGAGTGTTTGCTCTGGTACTAAACTGCACTGGCTATTGCTATGTCAACCACTGGGGTCCATAAATCCACTGGCTCTGAAATCTTACGGATTCCACCTTTACATGATAACCAAATTATTAAAAACTATTGCTGTCTATTTTATTTTTTTTATAATTTAAGCTTGAAAAATGTTAAACAGTGTCTACACTAATGCATAGGTACAATAATTTTGCTCACATGAAATAGTCTCAGCATGGCAAAATCTTGATGGAGATAATGATCTATATATATATATTGCTGCTAACCGTAGCATCTGACACTGCTCCTGAGTGTCATGGTTGAGCATGTCAGCTATTTTCCACGTTGTGTCATGTTAGTCATGGTCCCTGTTTCCTGTTGCAACAGCACGGCTGGCTGATCATTAGGCCCTGGGCTCTGCGAGGAAATCTGTGTAATCTGACCAAAAACAGAAAACTGAATGAGCTTCTGAACACAAATAAAGACGATCCAAAGGGCAGAAGTGCTGAGGACTGTAGACAGGTAGTCTGTATTGACTTTACTGTATGTAATAAATAATTTCCCAATAAAAACTAAACCGATAAACGGTTAATAAGTCCATCAAGTATTATTAGGTGGTATAAAGTTTACTCTCACACACAGTCCTGAATACAGATGTGCACACACCTATAAAAACAAAAACCATAGGAAGTAAAGTCTGCATCTAAACAGGGATAGATTTTTAGGGTTACATGTTGAGGTCATCCAGTAAATTCTGCATGTTAAAGCACTTTTCCCCCCACAGCTTTCCTAACACCACACTCCATTGGCCAACAGGATCATATGATCATACTCTGGCCATTTTAAAGGTCCAATAAAAAAAAGGATGCATCTGGCAGGGGAGGGAGAAAGGAAGTTCTCTGACTGTCTCACTCTTCCTCACTATGAATACACATTACAAATATGTGGTGATTGTAAACAGAGATGAAGCTGACAGAGTAAAGCTCCAGCTGCTGCTCATATGTCTCTGCCTTTTGCAAACCCAAAATGCTGTTTCTCAAAAATGAAGAAATAAGGGGAACAGCCCCCTGAGGAAAACCTAAACAGACCAGACTGGAACCTGGTGCAGAGTCCTAGAATATCCAGAGAATGTAAACATACTGACACCCCACCGAGTGAAAGCTTCAGCCTCCCCATTCACTGTCCATGGATGAATAACATCTGATGGGAGCCCCCCCCAAATCCTTAATTTGTCTGGAAACTGAGTCGACAAAAGGAAACAAGTCATAGCAACGGGCTCCGACTGTGAGTCACTCATAACATAACCACCCATTTACTCATATCCGTCCATACTTAAGTTGCTCACTGACTCATTCAAACCATAACCTCAAAAATAAATGTGTATAGGAGACAGTCCCAGGGAGATGAGACAGCTAAGACAGCGTTATACTTTGAGAGGTCAAAGCTGAGCTTGCAGGTTTTGGAGGTTTGATAATTCAGAGACAGAATGGCACATTGACGAGGCGCTGATATCACAAAAGGTCACAAGACTGGAGTCAAAATGGAGCAGAGTCAGTCAGATAAGTCAGGAGCCCAAAAACAAAAGCATGGCCTTGGATATCACTATCAGTCACATTCGGTTACATATTCAGTTCAGCATTGTATGGACTCATTATTGCCGTGGAATATCCTTGGGTATTGGAGTGTTTGTTATATTGAGCATTTTTCTCTGTTTATTCTGTAAGATAAACGCTGATACCGATATGCCTGTGAAAGGCTCATATCGGCCGATATTATCTGTCAACCGATATATTAGTCCATATTGCTCTATAATTCTTAATTTACACTATATTCTGACAATTAATTGTAAAAAAAAAAACACTTGGGCAACTAATCATTAATGACAATGAATGTCAGTTACAAACCTTGTTTAAATACTGTTTTAATGTAATTTCAGCACCAACAAGAATAAAATGTTTGCCAGAAACACTGGATACAAGTATCAGTCAAACTGTCGCCCAGAGTAGATGATGGGTATTAAGACTGTGAACCTTCAGTACTGAGGGCCTTGTTACTTCCTGAGGTTTTCGAAATGCAGCCACAATTTATAAATCCCAGTAAAAACCATGACGCTCTCAATACAAATGTTGTGGGATGAAGTGTCAGTTCAGGAGGCTCGCATACTTTCTGCACAGGGGTGATTAGCTGTAACTCAGGTCAAGCCTTGGACATTTTGAGGCGGAGGAATTCGAGGGTGAGTCATACACACATCCCTTCACGATTTTCAGACGTTCCTCAGGATCGCGGTTTCACAGAAAAACAACTCAGCGTGGTTTACAGCGAAGAACAAGATATACTGTAAGTGGTAGAACGCGTCAACTCATCCCAGGGGCAAGACGGTCAATCACAAGAAAGTCTACATCAGGCTGTTTGACTCTGTGACCCTGATGAATTATTAATGGAGAGATTCAATCAGTGAGCATACTGATTTGAATAGGCCTGTTCTCGAGGTGTGAAGGGTAATATTGTCATGCTGATTCACTCCTACAGTGCTATCTGTTGAGCGCTGCAGTGTGATGATAAACCAAACACTTAGAAAGTCATGGCCACATTCTTGTCTTCAACAACATGTCTGATTACTCAAACAGAACTGAAGAAGCAGAAGAAGTACTTATTGACAGATGGTGGCTGAAGTTATTTTTTCCCCCAGGTTAGGGAGAGAGGGACCTCCAGGTCAAGTTCCACAGGAAACAAAATTCTGCTACACATGCTTATATTACTGTTTTGTACATTTCTCTAATCTTTACCTTTTTTTGGTGGATGATTGAATATGTGTACCTCTCTGGGCCTCATTTCCAAATGAATTCCTGCAAGGTTTACCAGAGAGAGTGAGCGGTGTCATTTGGTGCTAATCAAATGTGATTACTTTCAGTTTATCAATTCCAGATAACGTGCGTAACAATCTTACAGTCGGTGCTGCATGTGCAAAATGCAAACTTTGTCTACAGAGAAGCTCACAACCCAACATGTATGGAGAATCACGTCTCCAGTTACTAACTAAATGGAGGAGGATGTGCTAGGGAATTTATTCAATGTCCCTAAGTACAGTATTTAAGTTAATGTACTTTCCACCAGGGATGAAGAGCACAATGATGTCAGGGTGAAAAAGGAGCTACCCACTGATATCAATGTTAAGGGTTTACATATTGTTTGTCCCATAATGTTCCTGTTTGTATCTCACAGTGTGTGTGTGTGTGTGTGTGTGTGTGTGACCTGAGTGTGTGTGTGTGTGTCTGTGACCTGAGTGTGTGTGTGTGTGTGACCTGAGTGTGTGTGTGTGTGTGTGTGTGTGTGTGTGTGTGTGTGTGTGTGTGTGTGACCTGAGTGTGTGTGTGTGTGTTTGTGTGTGTGTTTGTGTGTCTGTGACCTGAGTGTGTGTGTGTGTGTGTGTGTGTGTGTGTCTGTGCGTGTCTGTGACCTGAGTGTGTGTGTGTGTGTGTATGTGTGTGTGCGCGCGCCTGTGACCTGAGTGAGTGAGTGCGCGTGCGCGCGTGCGCTCACAGTGACAATGTGGTGCTAAACTGCGCTGCAAGCTAGCGAACTTCCCAGAGAGCCCCCGCTCAGCCAGGCGCCGCCTTCACATCGACGTGTAACGGTTATCAACGCTCTATCAAACGACAACAGCTGAACGACGCCGTTAGAGATTCACAGTCGTTAAAGAACCCCCCCCCCCCCCCCCCAGCGTTACATTTCGTCCACTGGACTCCTGCTACACGAGTGCGTCATGACGCGTGAGCGCCTCACGCGCACAGAACGACCGTCGCCTCGTCCGACATGAGGCGGACCCGACTTACTCTGGCGTCTTCCCCCGCGGCGACTCGGGCAGCAGACAGGCGCTCCCGGGGCCTCTCGGTTGTGTTTGACTCGTCCTGTCCCACAGAGGGCTCCGGGTCCCGCCGAGCCGGCTGCACACCTAACGGTCCTGTCGAGTGAGCCCAGCAGGCGCAGTCGGTGTCCCAAGTTTAGTGTCCGGACTGATTTTTACATCTTTCCATTGCGTGTAAAGTTGTTGGGGTTTTTTTTTTCTCCCCTCCGAGGAAAAAAAGATGAATTGAGGGAAAAAAAGAAAAGAAAAAAAAAACACAGAGGAAGCTCCAGATGGGAGAATGTGTGAAGTGCTGCAATGCGATCGGAAAAAAATATTGTGTCCCAGCAACTGCTCTCTCTCCCCCGCTCCCTCGCTCCCTCTCGTTGGGTCCGAGCCGACCTCTCTTGAGTTCCCCCGGAGTCAGGCTGCGTGTGGCCGGCCAGAGGTGGAGGCCTGCGGGAGAGCGGAGTGAAAGGAGGAGCAGACAGAGGAGGGAGGGATGAGGGGATGACAGAGAGGGAGGGACGCGGATGACGCTCAACACACACGCACACACACACACACTTCTGTTTCCGCTCGGGCAGAAAGTCCCCCCCCCCCCCTCCTTTGTCTCTTGCTTTCAACCCTCCATTTTTTTTTGTGATCCCACGTTTTAATGGACAGTAAATGATCATGTGTTTCTTTCTCCTCTGATATCCTTGTTGTTTGCAATTCACTGCGTAATTGTTCAATCACTTTGGTTAATGCCACGTTCGGCCAATTCAATCAAATGGTTGATCCACAGAATACTGATGTGTAACTATTGTGTTAATCAATAATTGTCTTCAGTTATCTTTTTAAGAAAAAATGATCAAATCTTCATCTTACATTACTTTGGTGGATATTGGATATCTTTAGGTCAGAAAAAAACAGCCAATTGAAAACA
Organism: Scophthalmus maximus; assembly: GCF_022379125.1. Classification (NCBI taxonomy): domain Eukaryota; kingdom Metazoa; phylum Chordata; class Actinopteri; order Pleuronectiformes; family Scophthalmidae; genus Scophthalmus; species Scophthalmus maximus. The sequence goes on along the minus strand of NC_061515.1, from coordinate 12,963,341 downwards.
TCACTGTGGCCTCTGAGAAAATGTGAATGACATTTTTTTTCATATACAATCACAGTCTTGTAGGATTAACATTTAATAAAGGAAATAATTATCAAATTGAGTTGCAGCCCTAAATATAAAGATCCTACAGTCGCTATAAAACAATTGGAATTATCTTATCGTGGCAGTTTGTCTTCCTATTTTGTTATATAGTCAGAATGACAGCTTAACTTTCCATTTTTATACACATGTATTTTTCAGGGTATTAAACTGTGATGAAACTTCTTCAATTTATATCTATATCACATATAAGAACAGCAACAGTAAGTATATGGCATTTACATTTTGAGACAACAAACGACCCTTCTCAAATACAGACATCTAAAAGTGTTGGCCTTCGCAGGTTAATTTAATTCTGTGCGAGGTCAGTTGCAGTTAGCCCTCTCAAAGCCACAGACATGTCTTTTTCCATCCTGGTGACCCATGAACTATTAAAAAGAAGCATGTGGGGTGACATGCTGACATATGTTGCAGTGTGACTGAAGGTGTGCTTCACCAGCAGCCTGTAAAAGACCTCGACCCAGATAGTAAAAGTATGCACATGTGCAGCAGCTTCAAATGGACACAGTCGGTGAGGCTGTTGTGCTGTGGACCATTTGACATTTTCTTGAAAATAATGAATGAACAAAGTGAATGGAACCTTGCTCTTGAAGATAAAACTACACAGCTGATATATCTGCTGATAAACAAGTGGTCTTCCCTGTAAATGAATACAGTAGATTACAAGCATGGCACAGAAACTTAGTGTTGGTGAAAAATGCTCCTCCTCTGATCACATGCTCTCTACTTACCCCCCCTTCTGGTCACAAGGTGGCTGTGCGCTCTCATCCCTGTGGCAAATTTTTGTGTTGAATCATTCCAGAATATTTTTTTTGCGAAAAATAAATCATTTAAGAGTTCTTTACTACTTCCTGTCTTTTCCCCTCACACGCACACACACACACAGACACACTCAATGAATCACACGAAGGACATTTAGTATGATATTTTTTTATTTTAACTTAAAAAGAGAGTGGATCAAAAACAGGATTCAATAAATTAGAAATAAATATAATTGCTGTAATAATTAATACATACATTATAATTACTCGATTGCAAGAGTCTGACAGAAACAGGCCCTCAAAACGTTTTCTCTAAAAAATTCTAAAATGAAAATATTTCAACCCACTCAAAACCCTTCTCCCAATAAACAAAATAATTGATAAATTAGTAAATAAATAAAAAATAGCTCAAATATTAAACCACCCGAATAAAAGTGCAACCCCCCCTCCCCCCGTGATTCAGCTAAATTCTAAGTAGAAATTTAAAATAGGTTAGTGATTTCCCATTTTACAATTTGGAATGTAATATTCCTTTATAAATGATGTTGTTACTAGTGGTAATAATAATAGTAATAACGATAATAATAGTAATAATAATCATAATCATAATGATGTTGCTGTGTCCTGCTCAGTGTTTATCTAAAGTAGTATTCTTTTTGCATTTTTTCTTGTTTTTTAAATGCTGCTCTTTGTAAACTAAATTATTTACAGGTCATTAGGATTTTTTCCAAAGTCTCTCTAGCCTACTCATTTAATTGTCTTTTTTTTTTGCATTTTCTTTTTTTTTTATTATGAAAGTTCGGTCCCTCTATATTTGTCATGTAGTAGACATGGTATAGACATGTTTGAGTCTATTGAAGTGATATATCAGCATTTTTCGTCAGTAAATTCCATACACACTTGGTCTGAGTTGTCTTGACTGAACTAAACACCCTGTTGGCAAACTCCACACAGACTATCGTCAAACCAAGCTCTCGGCTGTATGGGTAAGAGTACGGATTCACGTGAACCATGTGTATCTGTGTGAGTGTCGGCAGACGTGTGTGTTTGTGTGTGTGTGTGTGTGTTTGTCTGTGTGTGCGTGTTTGTGCACTTTATGTACATTTGTATATCAGCCTTGTACCGTTTGAGGTTCAGTGTTGAGAGTGCATGTGTGTGTGTGTGTGTGTGTGTGTGTGTGTGTTTGTGTGTGTTTGCGTGCATGTGTGCGTGTGTGTGCGTGCATGTGTGCGTGTGTGTGGCTGCACTCTCCGGACACTCAAAGGTAGCAGACAGTCTGAAAGCACAGTGAACCCTGGGATTCCACCTCGGCTGGACTCTGAAGCGTCACCTGTGAAGGGAGGGAGAGTTGGGAAGAGGGAGTGATACATAAACATAGAGAGAGGGACAAAGAAGGAGGGAGAATGTGTTAGAGTTATAAATCCATTGGAGCTCTGCGTTTCTGTCTGATCTTTTCATCTTGACAAACATGCCCCTCCCATCAAACAGAACTCCTCTGTAGGCATGACTTGAACCACAATCACCTCGGGATGCTGCTACTTTATTCTTTGTTTCACTTTCATTTTGGTGAGTTAAAACAAGAAGGCGTCATTCACAGTTGTAAAGCTCTGTCTTTCAATAAATCATGGTGCTTTGACACATACACACACAGTGTCTGGATCATGCAACTCAATACAGTGAAAATCCATTATTTGTGTACTTGTGTGATTGGCAGTGTGTGTTTGGAGGTATGCATGTGTGCCTGTGTTTGTACAGCTCCAGTATCTGGGCATAATGTGTTTATGTGTGTGACCTTATGAGCATGTGCTGCACTCCTGTGCCTTGAATCATGGCAAGCAAACACTACTACCGACATGCATCACTCTCTGGCATTTGCAGTATAGAAATTCTGGGTGAGAGTTTAATCCAGACTGATGTAGGAGCAGCAGCTTTTATGGGTTCAAATATAGAATAGTATTTAATGAGATTTATTTCACATAAAACTTTCTTATTACCCACAAGGATTTGTTATGTAAAGGTTTATCTAGAAATAGAAACAGAATCCTTTATTTATAATGTGTGCTGCCATGTGACGGTGCCTCCACACTCTAACTTGACAGCAGCTGCACATTTTCTCCTCATTGGTAAAGGTTAGGGGTTTTTTGGAGGATTAAATACCCAAAACTGAAGAGATCCTCTATTCTCTCTGTTACATTTCTCCCAGAATTCCTATAGTTGAAGGCTGTTCTCCAATAAGCAAGAGGCACTTGTTTTTCCACCATGACAACCACATACTCTTTACCTTAAAACACGAGCTAGAGGGATAGAATGAGGAGGCTGGGATGGAGAGAAGCGAAGAGAGATTTCGACAGAGAAAGGGGGGAAACAAGAGGGAGGACGAGGAGGGAGGCAGTGAAGGGGAGAGGGAGGAAACACCACAAAAGCAATGACAGAAGATGTAAAAAGAGACCAAGGAAGAGAAATGAAGGAGCAAAAAAACTAAGGTGCCACATTAAACAGTGTCACAAATCAGAATCCAGGATTACAAACTCAGCCTATCACAGTACAGCTCAACAAAATGCATGCTCACCCAAAAATAGTGGGCTTGTGTCATTAAACTTACAAAGGCTCGTCTGCTCGGCTCTCCTCCTCTCCTATACTGTATGGCCCCTGTTGTGGACCGGTTCGTAGCAACATTTAAAATTAGTGTGTACTGTACTTTTTATTATCGTTTTATGGCATCTTGTCCAACATGGCCTTCCATTGTTGTATTTTGCATAAAATCAGCACTTAATGATGATATTGTGCAGTAAACTATAATGCTGCTCTGTATTTCTTCACCAGTCCACCTCTGGAAAACCTCTCTATACACACACCGACACAACAAGAAGTATGCTCTTCTGTATTACACACTAACAGTGTAACACAGACACATATGTACACACAGATGCCCGCGCTCACTACTGTACCCAAACAATTTGTTCAAATAATAATGACACCAAACATAACACTACAGAAACTGATCAAAAACAAAGCTGCGAAAAAGTAACGAGCGTTGCTACAGAATTTATCAAGTTACTATGCAGGGATCAAATATCCAATCCAATCAATTGATTCTGAGTACAGTCCTGGCTATTGACAGTTATTGATCAGTATGTGCACAGGTCAATACAAAATAAAGTCACAATGCACCAAACACAGTCTGTGGTCACTACAGCAACAGGACATGCAAGTCAACGCATGGCTGGTTGCTCGAGGTGACAGAACAAAAATTGCCAAAGGCAACCAACACAGGCAATCAATCGCCACAGCAACCCAAACACAAGCCAACCAATCAACTTACAACAATGCGAGAGGAAGGGGGGGTCAGGGCTTTATCGGTCACTAGGCAACCATTGCCATAGCGATGGGGTCCTCGTGAATTATGATTGGACGGAAGGGTCTTGGGTGAGGTAAGTTGCCGTTTCAGGAAAAGATCAAAACAGCAGGAAAGAAAATAAATAAGATTGTGAAAGAAAATAAAAAGGAAAACAATACTTTAGTATTTTCACTTTTCCTGAATTGAGTAACCCAATGTATATTCACTAATATGTCATGTTAAGTTTCTCCTCTTAACTTTTTACCATCAGTTAACATTGTAGTGTCAAAGCTTAAGTTACCTTCTTCACCTTTTTTTCACACTAACCTAATTTCAACGTCCTGCTCCCCCAACATACAACACCCCACTGCCCTTGATGTCGTGTCACTCATCACTTCCTGACCACCACCTCACCTCTCTTTATTTCTTCCTCCTCCTCTTGGTTGTCAATCAGTATGGGCGGTTGGCATCTTTAGGCCTTTTGAGCTGCACTTTCAGTCTTTTCATGCCAATCTGGAAACCATTCATGGCCTGGATGGCGGCCTGAGCGCTGGCTGGGTTGTCAAAACTCACAAATCCTGGAAGGGAGAGAGAGAAAAAAAACTCAGGTTACCTGAGTTTTCCCTCCACAAAGCCATCACCTGGATTTATCATTTGTCCTTTCTTATCTCTGCTACATCTGCTCTCCCCTTTCCCTCCCTCTTTCTCCCCCCATCTGTGTGTCTCACCGAAGCATTTGCTCTGGTTGGTGGCACGGTCCACAAACACTTTAGCTGAGATGACATTGCCAAAGGGCAGGAACATCTGCAGCATCTCAGAGTCACTGAACTCCTGGGGCAGGTGGTAGATGAAGATGTTACACCCCTCTGGACCTGACACACACGTATGCACACACACACCCACACACCGAAACACACACACCCACACACCAACACACACACACAAACACACACACACACACAAGCAAACACACACACACACACACACACACGCACAAGCACACACACACACACACACACACACACACACGCACACACACACACACACACACACACACACACACACACACACACACACACACACACACACACACACACACACACACAAACAAACACACACGCGCATTAGGTAGAGTGTTACAAATGACCTCAGGCTGTGAAATCCTTGTGATAAACAACTTTAAATTGAATAGAGGAGTGTGGCCCCAGTCAGACAGGAAGTCACATCACCTTCTCTCTGCTGCTGTTGCTGGGGTTGCTGGTGTTGCTGGGCAACCAGTGTTGGCTGCTGGGGGAACGGCTGCCCAACCAATCCGTAAGCTGCAGGGTACGCCGCTATTGGGAGAGACAAGACAGTAACAAAATCTGATTGGGTAAAAACAACAGGTGGCAACATAGCTGTGTCCAATAGAGTCATTTCATTTGAACTGAAACGTCTCTTGCTGAAGGTGAAAACTATTAACTGTAATAGCTGAATGGAGCAAGTCTGTTAAACAATGACACCATAGATCTGAGTCTGGTGCTCACACATTCAAGTCCCCCTTCACCATATGCTAGTGAATCATATGAGGAACCTGTCAAATTGTGTAAAAGGCATATCAATCATCACCAGCCATTAATATGTCTCTTGCGTTACAATTAAATCAGATAGATTATAACAAAATGTATGTGATCAGCTGTCCTTTAAAAAATGTCCCTCCTTGACACGTTGGCAGTCAAACTGAGCGCAGACACATTGACCTTGATAATTAACGGGTTGAAATTTGTATGGGCAGGCGTGTCTTTACTTGAAGTGCAACTGAAGGGATTTTCAAAGCATCTCCCATTTACACCAGGACCTTTTAAAGATATTTCACATTCATCCACATACAAACTCAAACATATGTTATTTTAGGGGGGCCTTACAGTGAGAAGAAGTCACTCACAGGTGAGGTCCAATGGTACTGTCCATTCAGTGGGCTTCCCCTGACCATCCTTGTGGCCTGTACACTTTTATCAAATTTTATATAGTTTACATAGAGTACATATAGTGAGCACTTGTCTGATCGTCTTGAATTACCGGAGCATCTGAGCTGCTGCATTTACAGCTTTAAAAAAAAGAAGCACTTTTTGTTTGTATGCCTCATGAGCCTGCCCAGTGATCAAGTAAAGTGCTTTTTAACCCTATAGTGAATCTGCTGTTTCTTCTTAAGGCTTGGCTCCATTGTTAAACATAAGAGTATACTATACATTTTATGTACAGTTATCTAGAGAGTAATATTTTTGAAGAATCCAGACCAAAATTACATGTTGTCAGTGCTTTGATCTGTCTATACACCAACCTGTGTAGTGCTGCATACCAGCGTACGCCTGCTGTAAAGGGTCCAAGGCTGCTACTGGACTTTGAGCTGAAGAGTGAAAAGATGAGATAAAACCAGTGAGGATGATAATAAACCGATTTTCCTAATTAAATGTCTAAATTGCAACATTCTAAACATCTGTATGACTTTGTTAAAATACCTTGATATGGGTGAACACCATTTGTGTATAGTGTTTCTGTTGCTTGCTGTCCATTAGCTTGGGCTGGCAAACTGCTGTAACCGTTCACTCCTATTGGTGGAGGGAGAGCTGGTACAGGCGTTGCTGCAATAGTTGGTGGAGTGTTTGTACCTACAGACATAGATAACATCCCAAACAAGTCTCTCTCATTGCGAGTCTTTAACTAAACCTCCAAACCCGTTTTTAAAGCCTAAAAATCCTTAGCTGTGCATCATTTGTGCAACTAGCTTGCTATATTTTATGAAGATTTTAAGGAAAAAACAACATGATTGACTAAGTACATTGCCCATTACTTTTATGTTGATGAGGCAAAGCATCTAAACGAAAAGTTGCCTTGCATAATAAAGACAAACTAAACATTTTGAGCTTTAATTTACACTGCTCTACCCAATACAGCACCTCTGAATGTGTCTGACCATGCAATTCAAGTGTGTGTGTGTGTGTGTGTGTGTGTGTGTGTGTGAGAGAGAGCTTACCCGAGGATGGTGTGATGGGTGTAATGGGTGTGGCGATGATTCCGTTGGCATTGAGTGCTGCCATCTGCTGCATCTGTACGGCGGCAACTGTTGCCACAGGAGACAAGTATGCTGACTGGGCAACCAGGGCCTGCTGTTGGACAAGCTGTAGACAGGGAAGGGAACAGAAAAAGAGGAAGGACATGGGGAAAATGAAGGAACGAGAGAAACGAGAGACGGTTAAATGGATATGGGAAAAAGGCAGAGAAAGAGAAAAAAAGAGGGGGGGAAATGGGAGGAATAGACATGGAGAGGGAGTGATGCAGGAACAGATGAATAGAGATCTAATTACAAGGCCATTATGTCCTAAGTCAGTAGGTTAATGGTTGCGTGTTGCGGGAAAGCTAATGCCAGATGACGTATGTTCTGTTGTCTGGGTAATAACATTAGCCCCAATTAGACCACTGATAGCCTCTTCAAACTTATTACATCCTTTCATAAGCACAGCACTCGCCTTACAAACTTGGTGTGTGAGTGGAACAGTGAATGTTCCTGTGTGCATGCGCAGCTTGCCTGTGCGTTGACCGCCTGTGTGTAGGCATTGTAGGCGGGGTAATTGAGGGTCATGGGGCTGAAGATGCCGAGCTGGGAGGCCACCTGTTGCATCCTCCTCAGCCCCCGCTCCTTTTCTGTGTCGGCGAACTTCACCACCAGACTTGACGATGCTCCCTGTGAGGAGACAGATGGAGACAGACCTATTTTTCAACTGCAATTACAAGTAAAGTTATGTGTTATCTACTTCATGTGTTGAAGGGACTAGGCTCCATAGTTACTCATTCATTAAATTAAAACCATCCATTTAATCCCTTTTAGAGCCAAGGTAAGCCTACATTACATTATTACCTCCATTAAATACACAAGTCTTTGCAAGTTAGCCTTGTCTGTGTTATATATTTCTGTTTTTAACCATTTATGTTCATGTGCATGCAACTTACAGGCATTGTGCGGCTTCCGTGCAAGCTGTTGATGGCAGCCTGGGCTTCAACGTGTCCTTGGAATTTTACAAAAGCGCACCCTAAAACAAAAAAACACAGACTGCATGAAATTACAAAGTACTGATAAATTAGAGCAGGTAGTGTGCGGAATGCATTTTGCGTGGGTCCTACCTTTGCTGGTGCCGTCGGGTCCTCTCAACACAGTACACTCGTCTATGCTGCCGAAAGGCTCAAACAGCCTTCGGACATCCTCATCACTCTGTTGCTTTCCCAGCATGCCCACAAACAACTTCCTGTCCTCTGAGGGACCAAGGACATGTGGAAGAAAAGAATACAAATTTTCATTAAAGTGGTCACGTCTCCGATGATAAGCCGGTCAAATCTAGTGTCAATAGAAAGCTATCTGTATCTGTGGAAGCTTTAATTTTTTCTCCACCAGGGAGCAGTATTGACTACAGAGAATAGTGATGAGCGAGCGGAGTGGAAATCTATGTCTGTGTGTACAATTGTGTGTATTTACAAAAAAACACAAGTCCAATAACCCTGCAAAAAACTCCACTGACTACTTTCCATCTCACTCTTATCCATCTTGACACCTACCTTTCTCTCTGTCACTGTGTGCGTGTGTGTGTGTGTGTGCGCGCGCGCGTGTGCGTGCGTCTCACCTCCTCTGCCCTCGCTATCAGCTGGTTTCACCTGGATTGGCCGATTCATCTGTGGCACAAACAAGCAGGAACATTAACACAAATGGTCGACGTAAACAAGTCTCCTCTCATTTATCTCTCTACAGGACTCTCTCTCCACTTACAGTAAACTGTGATGACTTTAGTTTTGTGTTTTTTTATTTATATACAAGGAAAAAATGCACAATAATAAGCATTTCTTTTAAGGTTTCTGACAGTGTGAAGTGAAAAGGAAATCTAGTGGAAAATGGTGTAAATGGCCAGATTTCAGTTGACAAACTAACAGTTTAGATAGAAGATACTGTATATCGAAAAATTATTTAGTTCCATATATAGTGTGATTCAGAGGTTTTTGAACCAAATTTTTAAACCTTAATGAATCTGTGAGTGTATGTGTGTGTCCATGTGTTTTTTTTAGACCCTGATAAATAAGGTCTAGCAGGTGACAGGTGTGTCTAAACTCTGTCCCTGGCTACTGTCGTTCTGTCAAAACACACATCTTACTCTCTCTGACTTCTCTCTCTCTCTCTCTGACACACACACACACACACACACAGAATGGCGGGGGATTGAGAAGTGATGAGATTAAGAATGCAGGCCAGCTGAGCTGGATTACAGAAGAACTAAGGATTAGATGAGGGACAAGAGTAGGCTGAGATAGAGAGGAGGGAAGGGGGGGAGAGGGAAGGAAGCAGGGAGAGATTGTAGTGGGATGAGATGACAAGTGTGAAGGGAACAGGCGCAGTCAGCTAAAAATAAAAGGATGGAGAACGTGAGACAGAGAGGGAGAGAGGCCTGGGGGACCCCGACTGACTTCGACCGACTAAAAGGGCAGGTGGATGGCCACCCGGGGAGTGAATGGAAAATACTGGAAAAAGAGGCATTACATGAAGAGTGAAACAGAGACACAGAGAGTGGGAGGATGAAAGCAGAGCAGCCCCTGAGAGGATGATTCAAAAAGAATAGAAAGAAAAAGGAGGAGGGAGGAGTGGGGCGTGATTCAGTCGTGACTCGCTCTGTCTAAAAAATGTCACGACTACAGAGATCCATTGCCTTGAGAGTTAATGCATGCCTGCACACACATACTCTGAATGGCTTAGACTATCTACACATACACACACACACGGTTTGCCTCACACACGTCCACAGAAACATACTACACACAGTGCTTAGTCATGGCACTGAGGCAATGAGACAAAGTGTTAATGCCAGAGGGATGTGGTGGGGGAGGAGAAGGACTACAGAGTAACGGCGATGAAAAGTGGCTAGAAGTGCAAGGAAGGGAGAGACGAGAAAAGGATGGATTCAGAGAAAGAATGGAGTGAGGAGAGGAGAGAAGAGGGGCAGAAGGGAAGAAGGGAGTGACATCGAAACACAAACCAGAGCAAAGAAACAAAAGACGACGGGATGTTTTTCAAGGAGACTCCAATCTAAATCAAAACAACCATCTTTTATTTTTTTATAATAAACACTGACATCAGTCAGGCTCATATTTAATCTTCACTCTTCACTGTTATGACAGAGTGGAAAGTGTTTTTAATTAATGCATTGTCTCGCTCCCAGTCAAAATGTGATTTGTAGTAATAGTGGTTGAATTACTGCACTTGGCAACTATGGACAGTTACTCAAAGACAGAGAGGAGAAAAACTCTGAGGGAAGAAAAGCGAGATGAGAGAAGCGTCAGGAAGGAGGGGAAAGGGAGGGGATGAGAAGGAAGAATGGAGAAAGGTCCCAGTGGGGTGTTAAGGCAATGTAATGAAGCTGGTAATTGAGGAGAGGGCAGAGCAGAGAGAGACTGATCCATACATTTGATTAATCAGCTCTTAGCTGTCACCACAAAGCTATTGATCTAAGGCAAGGCCATCACATAGTCAGAGACACAAACCCACACAGATGCAAACACACACACACGCACGCACGCACGCACGCACACACACACTGTAGAGGAAGGGATGATGTACATTTTTAACCCCGAACCTGTATTGACTGGAGCTGTCAGCTTAAACATAAACTTACAGAAAGAATACACACACACACACACACACACACACACACTCACACACACATACATACACACACACTCCGCCCTAACAGTTTTCTGCGACCTTGGATTCACACTGTCCGTCCATCCATCCATCCATCCATCCATCCATCCATCCATCATATCCCAGGCCTGGTGTTACTGCTGTCCATCCTCGCAGCCATCCATCTTGCGCTATCAACTCATCGATCAGTCCCGTCTTGTTCATTGATTTTGGGCTGTGTTGTACAGCAGGCTGATTGTAGCAAGATTTGTGTCCACTAACCCTTTCTCTATCCTTCCATCCATCCATCACCTGTTCCATTTCTTCCTTCATTAGGCCTATTCAAGCTCATCCCTCTGAACTTAAACAGGCTGAAGAGCAACGCCCAATGATTACAAACTATGGCTTATCAATGAAGGCTTATCAATCTGTGTGTGTGTGTGTTTGCGTGTGTGTGTGTGTGTGTGTGTGTGTGTGTGTGTGTGTGCGTGTGTTTGACCTTTTGATATTTTTAGTTATGACAGAATATAGAACATAATAAAGAAAGATGTCAGCAATGGGAGAGGAGATAAAGACAAGCAGCTGGTGAGATGTGCACACTGCAAAGAAGACACAATGGCATCGGATAATTGGCATGGCAACCAGCTTGTTGTCATGGCAATCGTATGACGGCACACAGGGTAGGTAAACAAGGATGCTGGTTGCCAAGGGCGACTGCTGTGCTCTTTGGATAAACAAAGAATTTGTGCTGCAGAGTTCGCTGGCTTCACGCTGCTCTTTCTCGCTCTATGAACTGAAGAGATATGGGACAAATGAGCACTGGGTATTAGTAAAAAACATATGAGGACAGGTAAACAGATTATGATGAAGAGATGCGGGCAGGATCGAGAGGGGGAAGTTGGTGTGAGATAACTCTGAGCAAAAGAAGGTGAAGGAAAAGGTGAGAGAACTGAATCTATATTATAGCAGAGTAATTAAAATTCCCTCGGGCCCAAGAGAAAAATGCAAATAACGTACAGTCCCAGCTAGTCAGTTACATAGCACTCCCCTCCGCCTTTCTCTCTCCAACACACATGAACAGCCACACGCTCCTTTCAAGTCAAATTATTCTCTAATTACTCACGTTCCAATTAAGCCTTAATTAACAGTAGCCATCTGCAGACGTGTGCGCGTACAAGGAGCTGCCTGAATACAGTAGCACGGTTTCATCCACCCTGCTGCATACTAAGAAGCCCTCACTGGGAGTTTCTGTATCTCTGAGGAAAGTGGATTCGTGAGCGGCGGCGCGGCCATGCATGAGGGGCGAGATATGTGATATATGATCGTGTGTGAGCTTGCATGACCATTTGCACTCAGTGGAGGCACATCCGCTCACACACGCATGGCCAGACCCTGCATGCAAATACTGCTCCATTCGCATGCTGTGGCTCCAACACAAACACAGTGCATGTCACTCACATGCCGTGCATGCGCCCACGCACGCACAGTATACACTACACTTTTCCCCACTCCCAGAGTACCCGCCCCTTTGCCTACACACAAACAAACACATACTACACACATACAGTTAATCTTACTCCCTGCAGTAATGCAGAGAGGATTGTGCCAGGATTAGGGGATATTAAATCCTTGGATTATCCAATCAAATCGTATTCTACCCCCTTCCCCCACCTACGCAAAATCGGGGGAACAAACCATTGCACCACATCATGAGGGTAGGGGGTGGTGTGTGTGTGAGTGTGTACATTTGGAACATAGATTATATTACAGTGTTGAGTTTTATCTTTTTGGTCTTTTTTGCCAACAAAACATTGAAAGGCGGCTCTCCACAAATGTTCCTGCAAACAGTAATATTAAAAGTGATTACAGTGCACAGCCTGACAGCAGACAATGGTGAGTGTGTGTGTGTTTGCGTGTGCGTGTGTGTTTGCGTGTGCGTTTGTATTTGGATGAGGAATAAAAAGAAGAAGAGTTTTTCCTCATACAAACAAACACACACACACACACCCACACACACCCTTCACTCTTCGGTCCCCCTCTCCATCCACACAATTTCAGATGTCCATTTTCCAGAGTGCAAAAGAAAGGAAAACTATTTTTATCCCTCCTCCACTATTTCTCCGTCTTCCTCTCTGCTGTCCCCACTTCCCCTCTTTCCACTCCCAGCTCCATAATCCCTCATCCCTCCATACCCTGACATGGGCATCTCTGCTTTAAAAAAAATCTTTTTCATCCTGTCTCTCTCTATCCTACTCTCTCTATTCCCCCCCCCCCCCCCCCTCGCTCCATCTCATATTTTTCTCCATCATTGCTGTAACATGCCTCGCAGGCCTCCAAACTCATTATCATCAGTGTAGTGAAGCCTTATGTTGATTTGACAAAATCAGAATTGAGCTAAGTAGCAGCAATGTTAACCCCATATCCTTCTCTCTGTGTTTAACACAAAAAAATGCTTTTAATGTTTTTTTGTTAATGTTTTTAAAAGGGCACACGTTCAAATCCATGTAATCAGTCCAAAATCATGTTCACTGCACATGGCTTTCTGAGAGAGAAGAGCAAAACTTAAAAAAATGAATGATATAATATTTCTCATTCAATAGTTTGTTGACACTGTGCCCATATGTCTGTTATGTCTGCTGTTGTTTTCAAAAGATATTAACACACAAGTTTGACAAAAAAGGAAATCTGTAGTTTGGATGTGGTGATTATACAGCTACAGGAACATTTGTTTTTAATTTCTCTCAAATAGAACGAACAGAAGTTTTTCAGCTGGAGCTGAATCAAGAATGAATCTGCAATTACTTTGACAATGAATTAATCATTTGAGTCGGGGGGTTTTTTAAAGAAAAAAGTGGAACAAATCCCAAATGTCAATAATTTCAATTTTTTTCTCCATGACACTAAACTGAATATCTTGTGTGTGTTTTGTTTGTTGTACGAACCAACACATTTGAAGCTGTCGTAATGGGCTGTGGGAACATGTGATGTGTCTATTTCAGGATTTGCTTCGATAAATCGAGAAAATAACTGACCATCAAACCATTATGACAACAAGCATTGGTTGCACTCCTATTTTCATCAATTAGCTGTAACTGTAAAAGGTAAAAGGCAGAAAGATCATATGTCATGATAAATAAAACTAAAGACAACATTTAGTCTTGAGTCACATTAACAATTCATCTACTCATCACTCAGCTCTGTTGCATGTATCATCTGCGTATGAATAATCAATAACAGGAGTGTTTTTTATGAGCTGCGTTTGAGCGTATTTATATTTCAGTAAAACTATGGCACGTGCCATCACGGCTCTCTGAAGAGCTGGAGTTTGTGGCTCTCAGTCACAGCTGGATGAAGACACAGAGATGAGAGAGGGAGTGGGAAGGTGGAGAGCACAGCTCTCCGCCCCACCTCTCTCCCTTCTCTATCGCGCCACATTAAGGCTTTGCATCCCCCGGGTTACCTAGCAACCTGGCATCTTGGTCGGCTCGGTTGCCTGGCAACGGGGGCCCGGCAACCACAATACAAGCTCCTGAGCGGCCCATCCCCCTGCTCTCATCCCACCTTCCTCTGTCTCTCTCTCTCTCATTCCATTCTTCACACCTGAGAAGTCTGCCCTCCTTCTCCTCCACTCACTACTTTATCTGGCAGTTTACCCTTCATCAGCCTCTCTACTGGAGCATCGATTACCAACATATTCTCCTCTCTCTCTTCCCTCTTTCTCTTTTTATCACTCTCCATAGTAATGGTACCAAACCATGCATATAGCAGAACTAACTACCCTGTTGATCCCAATAATATTATGCTGTTTTTGTCAAACCCCAATGAGAACACTTTTTTCATGCAGCAGCGGAGCACTCACTGAAATTTGATCCTCTGGATTTAATCCAACATAATCCAGCAGCACTATAACAGATAACTATTAGACCTATGCACTTGGACCTTCTTTCTATTTTAGGAAGTGTAAGTCCTTTGGGAAATGAGCTGGTGAATTAAAAAGGCTGCTCAAACCCATACAAATTCATGATTGCTAAAATCTCATGTTCACTGAGATTATATTCAAATACGGAGCCGGTGACACATTTTCAGATGCTCAAACTGTTACAGAATCAGGCATAAAATTAAGGCAAGACAATTATGCAAATGCTCTGTATGTTCTTCTAACAGCAGAGCTGAATGGAAAAATATCTCACTGACTTCTACAATGTCATAGTTTGTTTTTTTAAATCTTACTAATTTATTTTTCCTGGGGTTCAACTCAAAATGTATACTTTCAATTTCAAAAAATGTACACTGTGTTAGGCTGTACTCCCTTACATGCATGATAGATACAGTATCTTCATATCACATCATAAAATATGAATCTGCTTTAAGAAAGTAAATTTGGCTAAATTCTATCACTGTTGTCTTTATGATTTTACATCTTACTTTTGCTGTTGGTATTTTCAAATTTGGTCATTGAAAGTGACTTATAATAGAGAAATGATGCAATATTTTGAGTAGTAAGACTGAAACATGATGAAAACGGAATTACATAGTCAGACTACATGTTTTAAGATTACATTTAGGATTACATTTGTAGATTATTTATTAGAAGTTATATCCTGATCTAAATCTGAGAAACCACATCTATAAACCTGAAAATGTCATAAACCACACACGTGTGCACAGCCTTACAATCAGCAGTTCAGAATTTGCTTAAAATCTTAATCTATAAAAAACTAGAATGGCACTGGAGCGCCTACAGTAACTTCGCCAAGGCCCAACAGTCTCCTTAAATTTAATCAAGCTGCACTAGAATGCACACACTCATAGATATCAGTCCCCTGAATATACCGGATTTACTTTATCAAGATCCATGAATTCCTCTCTGGGAAATCAGAGAAAATGTTTTTAAAAAACCTGCAATATCACGGAAAGTAATAAAAAAAAAGCCATTGTCTGGATGTGCGACAAGATTCAATGGGTACTTTCTTGGCCCACGTAACATATTTCCACAAAGCTTTGTGGAAATCTGTAGAGTAGTTTTTGCGTAATCCTGCCGAGTAACAAATAAACAAACCAACAAACCAACGAAGGGGGTGAAAAAATAACCCCCTTGGCGGAGTAATGAACAAAACCTAAAATTGTTTAAGCATAAACCTAAATACTTCATTTTATTTGGCACGGACCCACACTCGTACTCCAAAGTGCATTGCCAGAACAAAGCTCCTGTCACACATTAACAAACCAAAGAACACAGACACACACACACACACTGCTGTTCCATTCTCCTGTCCTCTGCTGTTGTTCGGAGCACTGTGACGTGTGGTGATCTACGCCAATGTAATCTGGTGGTATAAAGCTCCAGCTTTTCCCTGTGGTCAGTGTGAAAAGGTCATTATGTAGACAGCAGGTTGAAGTGTGGTTAGCGAGGGGAGCAGAGGTCACACCCCAGGTGCAACCAAAGTCCCGTCATCCCCTTGCCTACCTAATCACACACACGCGCACACACACACACACACACACGCACAGACACACACTAGTGGCCCCCTCTGACAGATGTCTCTGTTTAAACTGACAGAAGTGCACCCGGACTCCCTCCCACTCCTCCACCACCCAGAAAAGCCCTTTTCTTTCACACACCACCCGCCTGCCCCTTCCTCCACGCTCATTATAGACAACTTTTGTCTTGTTTCCTCTTTCTCTCTAACCCAACCTCCTCTGCTCCTCCCCTGTCTCACCCTGCCCCCTCCCTGTCTATACATCCCTATTAATGCCAAACCTCTACATGGCCCCCCTCAATTGCTATTAGCCCCTTAACTCATTCAGATAAATTCACACACTTCAGCCCTTACACCCCCCCATCCATCCGCCCACCCCGTATGGACCCTGTTATATACGTTCCACTCGGTGCAGACATGCTGAGACAAGGTGTCTGGATTCCAGGCAATAGGTTTTAGTACATCAGTCTCACAGGGACAGAGTGAAACACACTAACTCATGCCACCGCACACTTGACTTGGCATTATGCATATTGTAGAGGATTGTGTGTATGTGTATATGTATATATGTTGAAAAACATAAAAAATAAAAAAATAAAAATATTTGTTTAAATGCGCAAAAACTACAATTTAATGTAGAAAATATATATATATAGCTGTGAAATTAACTATAAAACTTATTGGAAAATAATTTTGTCCTTTCCACTGGGGAACTCAGCCCATGTATATTTAACCCAATGAAGGTTTGAAAACAATTAATCTGGCAGCATCTGCATCTACTTCAATTCAGCATTTTTAAGATGTCACGTGTTTCTGTCCATACAGACTCTGAGAGTTGCAGCACATGCATGCAGTTTGCAGCTCCTAAAGCATACTGTACCGATCTGTGCTTGGAAATGGAAATGAAAAGGGCAAATGTTACAGTAACTGGAACAAAAAGGGAGTGATGTTTGCTATATGATCTGGCACTGGACATCAGTGACACTACTCGATGATCAAAGCCCTACCCAAGTGCAAATGCTGAGATCTGGGCATCTGTTAAGGTCACTGTATTTAAGTGATTTTTTGGCACACTACTTTCTGGCACTTATTTTCCTGTTAGACAATTCCTTAAAAACTCAAATATATAAATGGCATTCTCCTTGTGGTCTTACAACAATCAGCCAAATTCCCTTGCCAATTTGTAGCTGTCAATCTATAGTATTAATCTTTTACATCTACTTTAAATATGAAGATTTCAATAGACATGCTTTGATTTGCAGATTTAAGTGTGCAGCTTGAAGTAAGCCAACGTGTGAATCCAGGATTTAATGGGCACGCTACAGCTGTCCACGCGGCACTTCAGTCAGGGTCTGAGGCTTTATGTTGCCAGAACAAAGCATGGATCAGTCCATCAGATGCAATAATGATGACTGGTAATTGCAACTAAATAATCTTTTTCATTCTGTGATTGTGGAAAACTAGGCCGGGCAGATTTTTGGAACTGGTTGGATTTACAAAACAGATGGTGTGCGATATGGACTCAACTCAACTTAGGGCTACTTTAGAGCTCAGCATCTGAGAGACACGGATTTGGCAGTGAACAGTCACATACCCTGGTAATCATGTGTCCACACAAACATAATTTTCAAACTGGCCGAGATACAAATGTTCCTCTGTGTGCATGTGCGTGCGCATCGGGCCTTACAGAGGCAGGCGCTCTCCAGGGTCAGGCTTTTATGAGGCTATGATTAGATTCTGCCTCAATTTGGTGGTGAAATATGAGGCAGGCACTCTTTCTCTCTCCATGTTGAATGCAGAAATGCACTCACACTCACACACGTGCGCGAGCGCACACGCGCACACACAATACGCACACACACACACACACACACACACACACACACACACACACATACAGACACACACACACACACACACACACTCAGCAAAGACTTTTGTTTAAAACAAACATGCTAAATCCCCCTTGGTCTTAGCTATACACACCCCACACAAACACCCCTCTGCTCTGCATATACCCCCACTGCATCACTGTCTCTGGCACCTCCTCTATCTCTCAACTTCTTGCAGACACACCGACACACACACACACACACACACACACACACACACACACACACACACACACACACGATTCTACACCTGTCTCTCTTACTCCCTTCCCATCCCACACACAGTGAGGATAAAAATAGAGAAGGAGCACAAGGGAGGGGGAAGCGATACACATCACAAACCCCATCAGGCGGGGAGCGATAGAGGCAGAGGGAAGGCAGAGGAGGAAGAGACAGAGAGAAAATAAAAGATAGAGGGAGTGAAAGAGAGGGAGCAGGGGTCTGTTCTAAATTGAAAGTGCAGCAGTAAGCAGTGAAGGGGAATAGTAAACAGTGCTGCTGACCACATAAATATGCTAAATTAGCCTACAAAGTCGCCCTAGTGGATAATTGCTCATCATAGCTTTGCCCCATAGGGAGGCTGCCTGCCAGGCATCTTAGATTCCACATGGAAACACACACAAAACATACACAACATGCACATTTTACACCTCCTGAGTGGATCTGATGAACATCAACTCAAAGTACTGGATGATGGACACTAACTTGAACTGGGCCTAACTTTCCTGTCTCCTTAGTAGTTCGTTACACTTCTAACATACTTAAGTAAAAGAACGGTTTTGGGTTATGAATGAACCAAACTGCCATGTTAAATGTAATGATAGTAATGTTTGTATTTGTCTTTCCTCCCATAATTAAATGATGTAGAACTAAGTGTAAAGAAGTAGGGCTGGTAATCAGGTGGCTGCTGCTGCAAGTACCCAGCTGAGTCCATGTGAGTCCATGCTGTTCATGCATACTGTATTAAGCATGGCCCTTTGAGCCCAGGACATAAATAACTTCACTCCTTCTCTCTTCGATCCAGGCTCAATAAAATACAAAACAGCTCCTGACATGTTTGCACAATCCAGCAGCATCCATGGAATAATTCTAATTTATTGGCATCAGAACACCGTCATATCATATGCAGTTAATCAATATCCACAGTACAAACTTTTATTATATTTTTTATAAGTGTATCGATCTTCTGCTGTATCAGTTATTGTTAACTACTTGTCCTGTAGCGCTTCTTTGGCCTTTTCGATAATTCAGTGGGCATCCAGTGCGTTATTGGATGTATGACGTGCGTGTGTGTGTGTGTGTGTGTGTGTGTGTGTGTGTGTGTGTTTGTGTGCGTGCTTCGGTTTGACTCTAATCAAAGAAGAGAGAGCAGAGTGCTGCCTTGAGAGCAGTGAAGCATGACAACACACACCTGGTAAGCTGCTTATCACACTTTAATTTCACATACACTGAGATCTGCGGATGCCAGCGTGACCAAACTGATGTGTGTGAGTATGTTTGCATGTGTGATCTTGTACACGTTTGTGTGTGTGTGTGTGTGTGTGTGTGTGTGTGTGTGTGTGTACGAACACTTGCGTTTAAAGTAGGACAAAGATGAAGGGATTGATAAACGCAGAGAGAGGAGAGTGCAGATTAAATGGAAAGAGAGATACTGACACAGAACAAAAGAAAGATAAGGGAGGAAACACAGCAGCAGTAGGCCTGGGAGAGTTAGAGCGATCGACGGAGGGTGTTGGGAGATATAAGGTTAAAATCTAAACGGGCTGGGAGTGAAGTGAGGCCTGATGAAAAGAGGGAGAGAGAGAGAGAGAGTGAGAGAGAGGAAGAATGGATTGGGGGGGATTAGGATGAAGCAAGGACAGTTGTATGAATTATTACTGTAAATTCTGTGCGTGTAAGAGCGAGGGTGTGCATTTATTAGTGAGTATGTGCAGCTTTGAAAGGTACATGGGCAAGGGCTGTCAATGCTGTGTCCCTGATGTGAGTCAAACCCCGAGGACTACTAAAAGGAAATGAGAGAGTAAAAAGAGAGAGTAAATAGTAAAATTTGCAAGTATGTGAAGTTTTCTGATTGCTAAAATGTTCCTGTTCATTTAACTATTTAATCATTAAAATGATTTGTGGCATTTTTGTTCAAATATAGATAAATTGGTAATGATATACAAGCCAGAGAGGCTAACAAAATGCAAATGTAATTGGCTTACATGGTAATACCATCTCCAATTACACTAACAGGTGCATCATTACATCGTGTTTCTCGTACATCATTCATAAATCACCTAAAAACGAATCCTGCCCAGAGAGCGTTAACTCCCGAAGAATACTTCTAAAATGACACAGAAATGAATTAAGGACATTCTAGCATCCAACTTTCACTTCACCATCCACTCGTCAGCAATCTGTCTGCATTACACTAGTTAATGTTGGTTCCAAACACTTGTCACGTCCCTCTAATGGTTCTCCTGGTAGGAGAGTTTAAAAGCTCTTAGACAAGCCCTCATCAATTTGTTGGCTAGAGGCTGACCCCGACCTCTGACCTTAGACACACACTGTCAGCCTACTGCCACCTCCTCTGGCCCGACGAGACACACCCTACTCACAAAACCATTGTACCTCTCGTCGCGTGGAGCACAAATGAACCTTTGTCTGTCACACGATCAACATTTTTTCTTTTTATGACATTTTATGGACCAAAATCGTTTAATCAAGAAAATAGTGGACACATCGATCGATAATGATAATGATTGTTAGTTGCAGCCCTAGTTATGTAGATATGATAATGACTAGCACAACCTCCAGTCTCAAGTTCAAGAAGTTACAGCATGATTGAGAGTTTATTTTCTTATTCGTCCTGTCCTTGTCACCCCATTGTGTATTTCTCTCATCATTCCCATTTGGTACAACACCAGCATTCAAAATGCGAAGAAGAAAATACATTTTTAAATGCAAATAAGCAGTGATATGCCACGGCTAAACATGAGCTCTTTCATGTGGATGTGTCCCGGGGGAATCTCTGCACCACATCTAATACAACAAAACATCTGTATGCTACAGTGGGACCTGCGAGTGGTTCCACTGATAGATTTCTGCCACCGTGACTAATACAAGGCATCTTTTTCTCTCTCTCTCTCTCTCTCTCTCTCTCTCTCTCTCTCTCGTCCTCCGTTGTTCTCTCCCTCACTTCATCTCGTGCTTCCCTCTGTGCTTCTCTTTCCCGTTCTGTGTCCAAATTAAACACAAGGCGCGGGACTCTCCGATAAGACCATCTGTTCATCTCTCTCCCTCTCCCTCTCTCTCAATCTCTGTCCTTTTTCCTCATTTTCCAATCTGACAGTCTACTGCCCCTGCTGAAGCTATATCTGGGGACATTTTCTCTGTATCCCTATGTGTATTTATCTCTGCCCATTCATTCATCTACTGGCCGGTTGTAACTGTTAAATCAGTGTTAAATCCCATCAGGGAGTGACAGACGGGAACAGCGCGAGTGCTGTGCAGCATTGAATTGGTGACCATGCCTAAATTGCTTGGCAATGCGTGTAAGAGAATCACATCTGTATGAATGTGTGATGCTACAGTTCTATTAAAGTCGTATGAGGTGCCTGACTTTCCACCAGTTCCCTCAATTAAGAGTGATCCCTGCATTCAAGTCCCACTCAGCCAAGACGACCACGCACGCACACATGCGCACACATCTCATAACCCTTGCCCCGCGGTGAGTCCAGGATCGGACTATGAAAATGAGTTTGTGAGAAACTAATCATGCAGCTTAACAAGTGGAGCCAGGGATGAAGGGGAGAGGGGGAGGATATGGAGGAGATGGGGGTGTGAAACGGTCAAAAAGGTCAACTAATCAAGAGGAGGGGAAATGAGACGCGGAGTAGAGGAACTGCTGTGGTGGGGGTGGGGGTGGAGAGAGGAGGACTGACGTTGAGAGGAGGACTTGGGAAAAGGGTTACCATAAATGACTGTGAAATGAGAATCCGAGGAATAAGCGTGAGTGTGCAGTGAGGGAAAAAAAGAGTAAAATAGAGCGGGAAAGCAAAAGGGGGGGTGAGGGGGAAAGGAACAAGGGATGAAAGGGTTGGGGGTAGTGAAGGGAACATTCTGTGATATTCTACTGGTGCAGAGAGTGTGGAGGACGTGAGGGGAGGAGTTGAACACAGGACAGAGTGGATTTGAGGGGGTAAAATAAGAGATAAAATTGGAATGAGGGAAAGCAGACAGCGAAAAGAATGGGACAATGGGGGGATGAGTGAAAGAGAGGAAGAAATCCTCGAAAGTCATTTCTAGATCCTGTCAAAGAGGGCAACTGCCAGGGAGGGGGAGGAGGTAGAAGAAGAGGGAAGACTCACAGGACATAGAAATGGTAAAGACAGGTAGTGGAAAGTGACAGCAGAGATAAATCTTAGAAAAGATACATAGAGAAGATGGCATCCGTGCTAAATTAAATAACTGAAATTAGTATGTGGAATTATTTGGAGATAAAAGATGTTGATTTATCCTTTTAAAGTGATATCAAAAAGAGTGAAAGCGATCAACAGGGTCATTAAGGAATTGCGTAAGAAAGAGAGTGGGCTTTGAATATTTGGTGTAAAACTGAGTACAAAGCCTCCATTAATTATTATTAATCAACCAACTAACAGTCAAACTCCCCATCAAATCAGCTCTTCTCATATTTTTGCAATCCTCTTAATTTGCTCTGAGGACATTGGGCTCAAAATGGATAGAGTATCTCCATCTCAGGCAGGATACTCCAAATCGAGGGAAGCCACATACAGGAACAGTAATGTTACTCATTAATTGTTCAGACCCAGCACATCACAGCCACACCCTCACTTCAGTACTTTTCCTCCTCGGGGGAGCGCTGCTTCTGATTGTTGTGTGCCGGCTCTTTAGTAAATCTGTATCACTAATGAGCATCCACCCTGAAAATGTTTCTTCCGTGTGTCCAGAATAGTGGAAATTCTGATAAAGCAGGCGCATTGGGTAATTTCCCTTTTCTAAGGGGAGCCTGTTATTGAGGTCATCAACAGGAAAGGATAAAGTAAAAGGGATGAGTCGAAAAATGAAAGGGCAACACGAGGAGCGGAACGCTACACAGCAGACAGTGGAGAGGTGATATCTGCAGAAAGGTCAGTCCCCTTAGTAGGCCCTAATTGGATTAACGTCATTGTTAACACGCTGTGTTTATGTGTGAATACGTATGTATGAATGCAGAGGCCTTTCCCAGTTGCATGGAAAACGCAAGCATGATCGCAATATGTATGTATGTATGCAGGGATTTGTGTTTGAGTGTGTCAAAACATTTCCCCTCCCCCAAAGCCTTTACTTCAGGCTCTCCTCCAACCATTTTCTCACAGAGATCTTATCAGCACCCTGGCTTGTGGAGAAGGTGCAGTAGCTGAAACGCTGATCAGTGGGAGAGTGACATAGAGAAAATGAAATAGAGGACGCCTCAGAGATGGTAAAGGTACATTTGCTATTCTGTTATAGCTATAATCAAAGTTTAGATAAAGCAGAGGAAAATGTCATTTCTACAAAACGGACGATACTTTCACAGCACTTCGTTGTCGCTGGGTCGTTGTGCGCACTATACTTTTAGTCTAAGAAATAGGTTAAAATGACAAAATGTCTCAAAACAGCTACTGTAAAATCCATTGTAAACTGCAGCGGAAACCAGGTCAGAGAGAAAAAAAGGAAAAAAAGAACGAGGGAGCGACAGAGAGGTACAACGTACGAGACAGTCACTGATCTCGCAGTGCCCCATCCATAATGAACAGTGTCCTACCCCTGCCCAGCCGCAGCACACGATCCCTCACCAGAGACCGAGGGAGACTGGGATGAGACAAAGGGGAATGGCCACATTAATTACACACTCTCAGGGCGGGAGCTATCACCGGAGGCTAACAGAGGGACCGGCACAGAGATGGAGGGACAGTGAAAGATAGAGAAATGGAGATGATCACGCTCACTGAGTAACTTATGTGTCTCCGGTGAGAGGGGGTGTTTGTCCTCGGCAGCAAGACGCCTGCTGGCTGTTGTGTTGTGTTATGTTATGTCACAGTGTTACTAATGAGAGTGGAACATCCAATAGTGTGTGTGTGTGTGTGTGTGTGTGTGT
This sequence comes from Scophthalmus maximus, assembly GCF_022379125.1. Lineage (NCBI taxonomy): Eukaryota > Metazoa > Chordata > Actinopteri > Pleuronectiformes > Scophthalmidae > Scophthalmus > Scophthalmus maximus. Next base: position 12,938,957 of record NC_061515.1, on the reverse strand, counting down.
GTGTATACAAGGTAGTTGGCAGTGGCTGTGCATGTACAGGGGGTGGGGAGTGGGCTGTGGGCAGTTTTGTGAGTATACATGCAAGTCTGTGTGTGTTGTTGCACATGTGTGAAGTGTGTGCCGTCTGGGTACGCGTGTCAGTGTGTACGTTTGTGTACTTACCCCTGGTAGTGTCTTCTGCTCGTGCAGAGCACTCTGGGCTTTCAGTGCCGACTCCCTCGCACAGTACGTCAGAAACGCACATCCTGTCAGACAGAGAAAGCGAGAGACGGAGAAAGAGAAGGACAAGGGATGAAGGAAGAAAAGATCAGTGATCGCTGTTTCTGTCTCTGTATCACTCCCCAAAAAACACATACAGCCACAAACCATTTAAGTCATTTAGACGTGTCCTTTTCTGATACCTTCCCTGATTACTCGTCACCTATTCTGAATTTCCCAAAGGCTTGCTGTGTGAGAGGATAAAATAAATATATATTCATGCACTGTAGCTGCACTTGACAACACCATGATGATGCACTCGAGAGCAGAGAACGTCACGCCACGGCACGGCACATTTCAGAACGGCACGGCACGAGTCAGCACACGACAGCACCACAGACGTGCGCTGGGCTAACGGGGCCTTACAGGCTGGGAACAGTCAGGTTCCTGCCCTATACCAACCACTATGCATGCCTCACGATCACTCCAAATACACTCCCTCTGTGCTCCTATGTGCTGTACCTGTGCCTGTGTGTGTGAGGGAGGGGTAGGTAGTAGAGCCGGCTGGCCAGAGCAGTTTACTACACCTGTCACCGGCACTAAGACAACAAGATTAGCAGCAGGTTAGCGACCAGTGTAGATTCACAGTGAAGAAGAGAAGATTTGACCATTAGGAAGGAAACATGTGAAGAATTGAGAATGACTCAACACATAATGCCATAAGGAAAATAAAATACACAGGACACACTTTAGCACGCACAGGAAGGCACACAACACAAACTGACACACGTGCATGCATCTTATGGCCCATCTCATTGCTTCATGAGAGGCTCACTCTTGAGCGTGGGGATTCTCAAAACAACAGATTCTTTCCCCTGTGTCACCCGGGCTTACAGGCCCATTACACTGATTGGAGCATACAGCCTAATCTGGTTCACAACACACAGGACCCCAAGTCAGTTTGTGTCTGTCTGTGTGTGTGTGTGTGTGTGTGTGTGTGTGTGAGGGAGAGAGAGGGAGAGTGTATTTGCTACAGCCTATTCCTGATCGCTTGTTAGAGGTGGCCACTATTTAAAGGCTCCTTGTGGTTAAGGAGACCCTCAACTTTATCATAAACCCCCAGAAAATCACACATTTATCATAACCTATAAAACACGCATGTTCACACATTTCCATAAATTTTCTACACAGGCACCCAGTTTTATTTCACTCCCACATAAAAGCTCTTTCGCTGCGCGTAGTAACTGAGTTTGCCCATGGTCTCACATTGCAGCGTTAACGAGCGGCGGCGACGAGAGGAGGTGTGACAGTAACCATGGAGACATGTGACACTCGGCGCAGGAAAATCCGCCCATCTATCCGCCTGACTGTCACACGTCCATCTAGCATCTGCTATCTATCTCTCTATTTGTCTTTTTGTCTTTCCGTGTTTAGGCGGTGTTATAGATGGCGAGACCTACCTTTGTGCATGCCAGTGTATTTGTCCTTAATCACAGTTAGCTCATAGATTTTGCCAAACTGCTCGAAAATTGGCTTGAGGTCCTTCTCTTCCAGATTCCGGGGAATCTGGCCCACAAACAGCTTGATGGCGTCGGCCTCCTTCATCGGGACAGAGTGGAGAGGGTGACTGGGTGACGGCGGGGGCTGAGGGGCAAACCGATCCGGAGCAGGTATCCCTGGTGAGGAGCGACCGACGCTGGACCAGTCTGTGGGTCACAGCCAGTTGGGTGGAGACAAAAAGAAAACAGTGGAATACGTTGATCAAAATGCCTTGAAAGTGTATAATGAACAGTTCATAAGTAAGGCACTTAATATATTTTAAAACTTCAATGGTATCACCATCCCGTTTGTAGTATTTCGATAGGGTATAATGTTTATAATATTATATTCATAATTTGTTTAATATTATTTTAGTTGTAAGGTAAGAAACAGAAAAAAAATAAGAATAATAAAATGACAAACTTGCTAACATATCCTATTTGAATGTGCTCTTACACTATGAAATATTCTCCCCAATTATGTAAATAAATGTGAAGACAATCAGCGATCAGCGTGATTATTTTCAGTATTTATTGCCCAGTCTGATGACAAAGGGCTCCGGTGGCTTCTGGCGGAAAAGAAAAAAAACAATTATGCAAATGTTAATTAGCCAATCAAAAAACAATTATGGTACTTTCTGCCAAAGTATACAAAAATATACATATATACATCATACACATAATTCGTAGGTGTATGTGTGTGTGTGTGTGTGAGAGAGAGAGAATATGGAAAATATCTTTGAGGGATAAACAGGGTTCAGGATCCTTTGACACGCAGAAAGAGGAGAAGGATCGTGATCGGGAGGAGATCCGTGCAGTAGAGCGGTTTCTTTGTTTAGCCAGCTGTAGGTTACAACATACACACGGATGTCATGGGGCTCCCTTTGCTCTTTGTCCGATCTCCCCTCAATGTACACACACACACACACACACACACACGCGCGCGCACGCACAAGCACACACACACACACACACACACACACACACACCAAAGCAAAATAGCATATACGTTGAGCTCCTACCGTTCACAGACGTTCGCTTGTGAGCACAGTGTTGCCCGCGCGGAGGGATGATGCTCTGCTGTCCGTCGGGTCCCCGTCGTTGTCCTCCCTCAGAGCCTCAGTCCTCCTTCCTTCCTCCCCTCTCTCTCTCTCTGGATGCTCTCCGCTCTTTGTGCCCGCTCTCCCCCTCGTCTTCTCCTCCTCCTGCTGCTCCTCGCTGTTGCAGACGCTGCGAGCTCGTCCGTGTTTTTTCCAGGGGATAACGAGAAGCCGGAGGTGTGGAGGAGAGAGTCCTGGCAGGTGGGACCACAACCGCAAGCTCGTCACCGGGCACCGCGGAAATTCAACCGACCTCGTCTCGACTCTCGCAGAGTTAGTTGTCACTTTCGCGACTGTTCAGGTCCTATTCACTCACAAAGTGGCGGCGGGCTCACCAGGCGAACTTCCAGCTGCTTCCACTCGCTCGCCTCTCGGGGTTAAGCCTCTCTCGGCCTCGCCGTCACTGTTTCAGCCGCGTCTCGCTCAACGTTCTCGCTGTTTCTTCTCGTTTCCTCGCGGCGTCTCACCCCTCCGAAGGCTGGATGGCTTTTCACGTCCTGCGCCGTGTCTCCCCCCACTCTCCGCCCCCCCCCCCCCCCCCCCCCCCCCCGCTCGCACCGAAGCGGTTGCTAGCGCGTGACGTCACTCCCGGGGACCGTCGACAACTCTGTTCGCCTGAGCCACGCGAAGAATGAGGCACAACGTCGCGGCCCGCTCGCTCAATTACCCCCAGCAGGGGTCGATCTCACCACTGCCGTGTGGTGTGTTTATATCTACAGTTTTATTTATTTTTTTCAGAACAATTTAAAGTCATTTAAAAGAATCGCTTTTCCCGAGCGAAGATTTTGCGGCTGGGACTTTTCAGACGTTGCCTAAGCGACACGGAGCGCGGAGCCGCCTATTGTTCTCGCCGCGAGCCCTGGCCTTGGTGCTGAAAAGATGCCTCTTGACGTGGAGCCGAGCGCGCGCCGCCGACGTCGTGCACCCAATCACGACTGCTACAGCTGTTCACGCCCGACACCGAAATCACGCTTACACCCACACAGAGTGAAATGTGTGACGGTGGGAAGAGGAGACGTAGCTCCGGGTTGGAGTTGGCCTACTTTACAGCCTGTACTTTGGAAAACCGGCCCACGTCGGCCTTTGGAAAGAAAGGCAGCTTCCACATCACACACCCGTGGAAAAATTATAAAATAAATAGCTTCAAAATGTGAGTGCGTGACCAGTGTTGGAAGTATGACTGGGTGAAAAGAGAGAGTCATAGGGTTCATGGTAATTTACTCCCAAAGGTCACCATCTGCCTGCCTTGCCTCGTGCCCTCTGTGAGCACACACACACACACACACACACACACACACACACACACACACACACACACACACGCACACACACACACACACACACACACACACACACTCTTGCATGTATATCACTATACTCCAGGGGCTTCTTTACAAAGCCAGAAGTGGCACGCAACAGCCCCTGCGCCCTGTGGATGTGAGCGATGGATCACGCCATGCACCGGCCCGATGAAGGAGTCACAACACACGCAAACGCAGGACCAGGAATGCTGTATATTACTCAGCTCTTTTTGTGAGCCATGTATGCAGCCATCCTTTCATCATAGAGCAGCAGGAAACAAATTATTATTTTTTATAAAAATGTAATGTAATTATAACTGATAATGCGTACATACCCCACAAACCTCCCCTTGGCCCAAAACTAATAATCTAGCCAACAAGTGCAATGGGCTAATTTTCTAGAAACACTCCAGCCATCATCTGTCAGGGCCTAAACGACAGAGAGGTCAAGTCCAGTTATTTCCTGAGAATTTGGATGTTGAGTTCTACAGTTATATGATGGGTATCTTACAGAATGATTCAAGTAATCATACGTTCAAATGTGACTACTTTTAGGCAAATAAATATCAATTCATTCAAATGTTAAGCATTTCTTTTTCTATACAACATTTTTCTAGAAATAACCCATTTAAGTTAAAATGTAACATTTAATTGGACTTTTAGCTAAATAAATACAATATTAAGAATTCAAATATTTGAAGTCCTGAAGGGTGACGGCGTTTCATTGGACCACTATGTTTCTAAAGCAGTAGTTGAACCAGGCCCACTGTACTTTAAGCAGCATTATAATTTTACAAAGCCGCTATGCCCTTTACATTTTCAAACTCTTCTTCTCTGCTTTCACTTTGTTTAACTGTTGGCCCAAGTCATCATATTCCTTCTCCTCCAGCCTCTCACCACAGACAGCAAGACAGATATGACCTTTCTCAATTTGGCAACATTTGTTTGTTTGTTTTTTTCCCCACAAGGGACCTTGGAAAATCTCTGTGATAAACTCCTGTGATAAACTGCATCAGACACTTATATAAATATCACATAAAAAAAAGGCTACTCAGTGAATGTGATTGTTGTGGTTGAATGAAGCAATGGTTTTGTTTATTTCGGGTTTTATACTGTCCTATACAGCAATGTGGTAAAATGACAGTGAGCATTCTCATTTATCTACTGATCTGACCTATAGTACTGTGTCATTTTGGGCGTCTCTCTTTATGAAACTGATACTGTAAATACAATATGTGATAAGGGAGTAAATAAAAAATGGAGTGCAAATAAATCAGGTATACAACTAGTCTCAATGCAAATCTGGCACCAGAAACAAACATCTATCCTGTTGGAGACTCATTTCTGTGGACAACTGGGCCTGGTCATGAATGAGACTCAATGGCGCCATCACTTGGAAGAATCTGGCTACATCAGCATCAGTCATTGGACAAAACAGATAATGCGAAACACACAAATTAAATGTCTCTGTCGTTTCAGTTTTATTTAAAATGAGGGTTTCAATAATTTTCCACACTGCCTTTTGTTTTTTTCCATGATAAAAAAAGATGTCCATGTATCAATAACAACAATCTCATAAACTCTGGTGGTGACAAAAAAAAATTGCTACAGCCCCTTAAAAACAGAAAATAAATTACATGTTCTTTAGATAATAGATAAATTACTATCTTTTTTTGTTTCTATATGAAATGAATGTTCTTTTACTACAAGGGATAAGAGACAAGAATAACACATTCAAAGCCATGATCGCAAAACAACCATTTGTACACACACACACACACACACACACACACACACACACACACACACACACATACACACACACACACACACACACACACACACACACACACACACACACACACACACACACACACACATATCATGAACATCCAAAACGCACGTTTACTTTTCAAGGGCAAAATACAATAGTTATATGAAAGTTAGATGTGAATAAATGCAGTCTACAACAACACTTCTGATAACTCTATTTAGTTATAAAACATAAGCGCCTACTATGTTCAAAAGAAATTATAGACATTTAAACATATCTGACAAATATACAGACTCCTCCTCACCTTTGTGTGGGCAGAGTGTGAGTATATGTTTCTTTGTGGGAGGTGAAAGAAAAGGAGAAAAAAAGAGAGCCAAGTAAAAAGCATTGTAAAGGAAAAAAACATGAAGATTACTTACACACATATACAGAGGTTACCACTTCGAAATGTAATATATTTACTTTCTGGTCAAAGCAGAATGGTTGCATTAGATCCATATCGTATCTTAGCTTATTAAAAGCAGCCTCCTCAGTCTTCATAACATTTTTCTTAATTCTGGCATCACCTAATCTCATCGGACAGATTCATCACTTCCTTCCAAGAAGGTAATGATGGAAAGGATGTACGGAGATGAGGTGAGGAAACAGGGAGGATATTAAGATGCCCCAATAGTCATGGTGTGGTGAGCTCACTAAAATAAAAAAATGGGTCGTTCAGGAGTTAATCATTATACATTGCTTTCTTATTGTCAGCAAATACCATTAAAGACCAAAACTAACAATGAACTGAAACCTAAACGTATAGGCTACGTAACCAAGGCTTTGTGTAGTTTTGAAGATCATTTTTTGTTAAAAGCATAAATGAGCCACAGTGTGGCACTGGGTGACGCGCTCTCCTTCACTGTGATGAACGTACACACTAGTATATTTCTAAATCTCACACACTCTCCTGCTTCCATAAATATTCAGTAATGTATTATTCCACAGCATAAAATAGTCCCTAACAAATGCACAATTTCCTCCTGTTTGATAAACATTTGTTAAAGACTAAATTGAAAAGTGGTTTTCAAAAGTTACTCAGTCTTTCAAAAAAAGAAGCTATTTTGAATAGATTTACTTCTTCAGTATAGGAACAAGTGAAACCAGAGACATTTGTCAGGAAAATTCAATTCTTACAGATGGACTAATCATCGACGGGTTTGGGTTTTTTTTCCACGTGATTTGCTGACAAGAAGAATAGTTCACAGCAAGCAAACAACAACAACAACAACAACAGCAACAATCACCATTCTTATCACTTGATAATATATATTCTTTTACATTTCATTTAGTGAGCAGCATTGTCTTAAGCTTAGTAAAAACATAACTGCAACTATGAGTCTTCACACCTTTATGGTAGAATTTAACAACACCACAACAGCTCTCTTCAAAAGACCTACATGTATAGGGAGAGTCTGTGCTGCTTTTTTAACATTTCCTGTCTAATGTCCTTCTCGTTTGCGAGGCCCCTCACCTCTGACCTCCAGCTCTGATACTTTTTATTTGGTCACTAACTGCCATGGTCACCCCACTCCTTTGGTTCATCTGTCCAAATACTGATGTGAACAATAAAAGGACACTTGAGGAAATATTTTGGCGAACAGAAAAAAAAAGACTATACATACTATATGTAAAAGAAATCCTTCAAGCTCAGTTGGGGGTCGCCACTGTAGCTCAGTGGGGGACATCTGCAGCATACAGTAACACAGTAGATCTATTCCAGTAGATCTTCAGCACACATACAACTACAGTATACACACTTTATCTAGCACACATGGTAATTATTTGTTCAGCACATAATTAGTGGTATGCATGTCTGTCTAAATCTGTTTCAGGATCCCGCAGATTAGCATGAATCTTAACAAATGCTCAAGTTGCTGTTGAACCACAGTGGTGTCCTTCCATTATAGTCTCTCAGCCATAGAAATGGGCCTACAAGAGTGGAAGACACACCGACTCAGCCCCGTGTGACACACTGTGAACCTGTTAAACTAATGCACAAAGTAAACCGAAACAAGCTCAGTGGAATATGCGGTTCTAAGGGACAATGTTAAAGTGTATACATAGTAATGGCAAAAGGAACCGGCTGCTTTCACAGTGTTTGACCTGAAGCCTCAGGAGAAAAGAGCTGAATGTTATCTGAAGCCATTGCCTACTCTGGGCTGTCCATTTCTACAGACTCGTCATTTAGGGGGCGATCAGCGCTTTTGACCTCACCCTCGTCTTCCTGCACACCTGAGCTGTCTGTTCTTGGCAGGTCATTGCCTCTTGGCACGCTGAGCACTCTGGGTACACGAGGCACAGCAGGCGGTCTTGTAGTACGAGTAGACGCACAGTCTGGCCTGCACCACCATCACACAGTTGTGACGTCTGTCCCGGCAGTTTTCATCTGTGAACGAGGAGGAGGAGAGACATGCTGGTTGGGTTAAACACTAAGACACATATAAAGACACTGTAACATCAGTGCACACACCAACCTGAGACTTGTGGACTGCAGGGTATTGTGTTGCATATTTGCTCCTGTTCTGGTTTGGTGTTGGAGTCACATTCGGGGCTGTGTGTTTTGTCTGGTGTTAGACACCGCACCTCCCTCATCTGTAAGCCTTTTCCACAAGAACGTGAGCACTGAGAACAGAGAAAGAGAGGAAGTATTATTAGAAGTATAAATGCAATACTATTAAATGTGTTGTGACTCGTCCTGTGATTTCAATTTTGATCACGTTATTCTCAGAGCCCCGCGTCCCTCACCGCGCTCCACTCTGTCGTGAACCACTGTGCTCGACACTCTCCCATCTCACACTCCTGGACCGCAGCAGGCTTGTCCAGGTGAGCACACTCGCTTGCTGGTACGACAGCAAAATCGTTCCCTGTCTTGTGGACACAAATTATGTCTCGCCGCTGAGTTCCGTTTCCACATGGGACGTTACACTGGAAAAAAAGCACAAAAATGAGTCTTCTTATTTACAGCAGGAATAGAGACGCTGTTTTCACTGTAAAATAAATCATTCAATACTTAAAAAATTAACCAAAAAAAATCCTTAAAACACAAATGAACAACTGACTAAGAATCAAGGTGATACAAAAGACTATTTAAAACACAAATTGAAATCAAGTTAATAATAATCATGAAGTAATTATCGTATTTCCTTCCATTTTCATTCCCTATTTCCTACCTGTGTCCAGGGGCTGCTGTACCACATGGCTGTTGGCACACACAGGCCCCCATTACAGGCCTTCATCTCTGCCGGTTTATCTCCGACACATTCCCCTCCTCCTTTACCCTCTCTGACTCCTCCTCGAGTCAGACACACCACCTCTCTCCTCTGCACCCCGGGGCCACACTGTGCCGAACACTGAGGGACACAAAGTGGAAGTTGGTGTTGAGGATTACTGTGAAGTGCTGTGTAAGGTCGTTCCTTTGTTTCTGTAACTCACAGTGCTGGACCAGCCAGTGAAGTACCAGTTGGTTACACAGGGCCCCATGTTGCACTCCTCACTTCCCTGTGGACGGAGCCTGGAGTTGCACTCCTTGTCGTTCACCACGCTGCCTTGATCGCTGACACATCGCACACCCCTGGTCCTCCTCCCGACGCCACAGTCCACTGAGCACTGTAATAGACCGAGAGGAGAAAAACAAGAGGGAGGAGAAACAGATGAAATGAAGAGCATAAGCTCTAATTCAATAAAATCCCCATTACCTCGTTTTCAACGGAGAGCAGAAAAAAATTCTAGTCAAAAAAAGGTTCATGATTGATTATCAATAAATTACTCGCTTTATTTGTACCCAAAGGGCAATTGGTTGTGCAGCATTGAGAACAGAAACAGATAACAACTTAAAACACGTAACACAAATACGTACACGGTATGAGCACACAACAGAAATGAGAATGAGTGTAGACAATTTAAAAAGAAGTTAGATTATGAATAAAACATAAAATCATGTAAAAGTTGTTGTTGGCCTTATTGAATTACTTAAGATTCATCACTATTACAATATTTCGATTATTAATGTTTAACCAATAAGCGTTAACCATTAACCAGTTTTAAAAATGATTGGCTGCCAGTCACTTGTGCTCACCTGATGAAGGCCTTTTACAATTAAAGAGACACTGTCATAATATCAAAGCACCTACATTTAAAAAAAAAACTCCACGAACACTCATGCTTATTTTTAACCAGACTCTTTCTACCTGTGTTATGTTTACAGATAGCGAGATACATTACAGTACAGACACTAGTACAGATCCCCCTCATGTACAATGAGTGTTGTGGACCTACCATGCTCCAGTCTGAGCTGACCTCCCAGTGGGAGCAGAGGCCGAGCTGGCAGGCCTGTGTGGACTCTGGTGGGGTGAGGTTGGCACAGCGCTGTGGGTGGACCATGGTGGAGCGGTTCCCGAAGCTCTGCCTGCACTGGAGCTGCCTCTGCTGCATCCCGGGGCCACAGGACACGCTGCACTCTGACCATGCACTGGCCTCCCAGCTACAACGCAGACAGTTGGATGAGTTCAATGTGGAATTTTGGACTTGTTTTAGAAAAAGGAGAGTGTGGTTTGTGTGCAGTGAAATATCAGCTATGAAAAATGCACAAGCTTTTCTGTGGGAAAATAGAACTTTTTCTCACTTCTGGAAAGTTGTGGGGGAAAAAACAATGACTATATAGTATGTATCCCTTCAATGTTAACTGTGTATAAGCTCACAATGGTGGGCAGGAATGTGTGTTACAAGGCTCCTCCTCAGGTGCAGGTTTGGCCGCAGAGTCACACTTCCTCTCTGGTACTTCCTCGTCTGTATGACGGTTTATACACAGTATCTCTCGGTACTGAAAACCTGCAGAGACAGACATATGGAGAGATTTTTGTCCAATGTCCTTGTACTTGGATTTACCAACCACAGGAGGGAGACATCACATCGTTCAAAAATAAGCATGTTTTGAGTATAAGGGAATGAATTTTAAAATGACACATATGTTGCAACGTATGTGTCTTATCAGAATCTGACCTTTGCCACAGGAAGCAGAACACTCTGTGAGTCCACCTCTTTTCCAAACAAATGGCGGTTGAGTGTCAAGTGGCAGGTCAGTGCGAGGGGGGATCCGAGCGTTTCTATTGGGTGCAGATCCTCTTGAGCGCAACCTGTCAGGTGTCCACCGGTCCGAGGATGGGGAAGAAAACACGGAGGAGGAGGATGAGGAGGAAGAGGAAGAGGAGGAAGAGGGGAAAGAAGGGATCGAAACAGGGAGAGGAGCAGGAAGAGGCTCTTCTACTGACACAGTGAGAGGACCTGGGAGAAAAGACAAAGCATAGACGGACATATTAGAATGGGGAGAAAAGGTGGGAGAGAGAGAGGCAAGGATTGGGAAACAGACACGGGGAGAAGGGTAGAGGAGCGATAAAGTGTGAGTAAAGCAGCAAAACACAAATGATGAATTATGGAGAAAAGGAGGAAGGCGGTGAGTCAGAGGCCAGTGATGTCATTATGAGGTCAGGGTCTCATGACAGCGAACATGTGGACAATGATAGCCTCCCATCTAGGTCATACACAAACACGCAAGCACACTTTTACAAAAGTCCCTCCCACTCTGCAGACAACCACACCCATCCGAATCCATAAACGCGTCAATCACTCTCCAAGGATACGAGTTGTTGTGTTCTACTTGACTAATTTGGAAAGAATGAATCTAGAGAATGTTGATTTGATTTAGGGTTCAATTCTGCCGCCACCAACATTAAGCTGCACATACAACTGTACGGAACATGGAGAGAACACAGCCATCAAAACCTTTGCCAAACAGAGGAGAAGGTTTTTAACGGACGTACTGCGAAGGGGTGCCCTCGCTGGCTCTCGCTCCCTGGGCCTCTCTCGCTCCATGGGCCTCTCTCTCTCCGTCAGCCTCTCCCTTCCTCCCTCCTTCTTCTCCACAGGGATGTAGAACTCATAGTCGATGCCCGGGTTCTCCTTGTGGAAAATGATCTGCAGAGCAAAGACGCACAGAAAGACAGGTGAAAAGTAGCCCGTTACAAGGAAAAGTATAAAACAATTTTAATGATCCCCAAAGAGAAATGTACCTCTCCCCTTTCTTCACAGGGAGGTCAGAGGTCACACTGAGCTTCAGGGAGTTAGAGTCATGCACCCCAGCAGGGTGTACACATGTCACTGTGTTTCTCCACCTACTTTAAAATCATGTCTACAACACTAAACATTGTAAAGGTCAATCAGACTTAATGAACAGGGGTCTCGTGATGAGATGAGATGTTCTGAAATGAGATGAGCTTTTCTTTGGTACGACCCACAGAACAAAGTTTCTTTTGGATATTTTTTGTGTGTGGCTATTTTAAGCTTTTATTATAAATATTTGGGATAGTAACAAGAGAGACAGAAATCCAACAAAGGCTCCTTGCCAGACTTGAACCTGGAACATTGCAGTTCATGGTCAGTGTCTTTACCCCAAAGCTCGGGGGGGGGGGGGGGGGGGGGGGGGGTGCGCCCCAAACATTTGTTCTCTCAACAGTGGCGAGGATCTACAGATGGCAGACGTGTCTTTCAATTTTAATCCATTCAACGATGTCTTTTCCAACATGCAATGTTCATTTCAGCCTCACGGTGCTGCTGGCATGGTAACAGTTTTTCAGCCTTTCTCATGCCTTATGTCTACATCCCACTAAGCCTTAAAAATGCAGGTGATTCCAGAAGAGATCAAACTCTGGCTCTGGTGGATGCCTGCTGTTTTTTTTCCCCCTCGTGGCCCGTAGCTACTGGATGTAAAGCTACGTTTGATTTCTGTTCTTTAATAAGATCTTAGCCTGAGGTAAGAGTTGTTATTATTAAGCCATGGATCGTCTGATGTGGCTCAGGCTAAGCTACAGTGTAGCTGCGTTTATCCCACCTCAATGCTAAAAGAATGCAGACTTTCTGGAGGATCTTCTTGACACAGAGCAGAGAGCACAGCCTCAGGCTTACAACAATGTTATAGAGATGTGAAATAGTCTGTTTATACATGTGTGTGTGATTCTTATCATTAACTCAATTTTGTCATGCCCTGGTTCATGTTTACTTACAGGGTCAAAATAAAAGCCATCCTGTGTTCCAGTACTTACATATAGCTGTAGCTGTGTGCTGGTAGGTCCTGGGGCTTTGAGGGACTCCCCCTTCTCTTCCTCCCCCTCTGCATGTGTCCTAGGTCGGGTGTAGGTGAAAGTTGTCCCCCCTGCCTGGTACTCCCCTGGAGGGTCCACAGCCCAACGCCCATTCACCACTGAAGCCCCTGTGCCACTCCTCATGGCTGGAGCAATTAGTAGTGGGTTGGAAGGTCAGATGGGAGGAGAAGATCATGGTATGAGAATTATTTTCTTATTTTGACCTTGTTTAGTCTACATGGTGGTGAAGTCTTGGGAAACCCCCAAAAGCTCAAACTAACTTTTATACAGCCAAACACAGACTCTGGAGTGTTGTCTCATTACCAAACAGGGCGCTGGCAAGACAAACACACACATACAGTACACACTTCACTAGCTGCTTTGAGGCTCTGACCAAAATGAGCTTTATGCCCTGAGTCCGCAAGGCCACAAAATTTACAGTCTTAGTTCAAGCCATATGCTCATTTCCAAATCTGCAATTTCCTTGCCAACATCTCACTTTTACTGGAACTGCAACCAATATTATTCAAATACTCTTAAACTGTGTGTGTGTGTGTGTGTGTGTGTGTGTGTGTGTGTGTGTGTGTGTGTGTGTGTGTTTTTACGGCCATTACATCTTACCCAGGTAGTTAGGGCTTGCTCGCCTCTCCGTGATGTTAATGAATGTAGCTCCGGGTGGGATGTCCAGGACCTTGTGGTAACCAAGGGGAACCACGACATTTTGGAAACTTCCCGTCACCTTTCGACAGGAGGTCTCCTGCCCACCACACACGCCACACTTGTCAATCACAGAGCCAGAGCCCAGTACCCCATCGCAGCCCTCGGTCTGGCGGGAGAACAAAGTGAAAACATGTGAGGGAGGGGTCGGACAATGGGGGAGAAAGTGGGGTAGGGAAGCAGGGGAGACATAGGCGGGGCGTGGGGACAGAGCAGAGAAAGGCTATTCCAATCTTCTTGATTTCACATCCAATGCAAGTATCTCACTGTTGTTTGTGCAAATGGTTAACTGTCGCTCACCAAATTCCTCCCAGGAGGGTGGACTGTCGGTGAAATTAGAGAGTGAGAGTGCAAATGAGAGAATGGGGGAAAGATACAGATAAAAGAGGCCCAGAAAAGGGTCATAAAAGAAGATTGGAGAAGCTCAGAATCTGAATGCCAGACGTGAGACTAACAGAGCCAGTTTCTGGAAATTGTCAACCGTGACTAGACAGAGGGGACTTGGAAATGGTAAAAAATCTCACACATGCACATTTGAATCCACTCACCAGACATCGCCCCTCTACGCACACGTCATTTGAGCTGACGTTGAAGCAGGGAGTTCCATCTCGGACACGCTCGGCCTGACGAACGTAGAAACGATAGCTGGCGGGTCGACAGGTCAGCTCACACTGCTTGTCCGCACCAACTGCAGCACAGAAACAGAGCATAGCAGGGGTTTGCGCGACATACATGTTTGTCTTAAGTGCGTGTGACTGTGAGATGTCCTGCATGACTCTGTGCAGTTTCTTTGTGCCTGGCGAGGAGAAGGCGCAGCTGGGTGATGAACGTCTTTCCATGTGTTCAGGAAACCAAGGCCAGACCATATAGCACATGACTGTCATACAGTGAGAGAGTGATTTGCTGTTTCCCACTGCTGCGCACTTGTACAAGTGCACTCAGTGCTGCACCTTCCCAGGAGATACGTACCCAGAAGAGAAGTATAAACGTAAGGTGGAGGAAGGTTAGATTTATGAGAGGAACCCAATGGCGCCCATTGCAGGGAGACATGTATGTGGAAACAGAGAGCAGGAGGAAAGAGTCAGAGAAAGAGAAGAGGAGTGCTGCAAGGTAAAAGAGGAAATGAAAAGAGTAGGCAGAAAAATAGACGAGTGGAGATTACAAAGAATCTCTCATAGGGGTGAGGTATAAACAAAAATATGGGGGAAGTAAAAGAGAAGTGTGTCTACATGATGAAACACAATGAGTAGGTTTAAAGGAATAGTTCAAATGGAATGAGAAGAGCTGTGGTTTTCTGCTGGTCTCCCTTGCAGTAAGGCAGTGGATAAGCATATTTCGCAGTTTGTCAAATCATTGTTTTAACAAAAAAAAGAAAGAAATAGACAAATGGGGGATGAAGGCAGGAAGGGACAAAGGGTGGCTTGACTGTTCATCATTCTAGACAAGGGGGTGTAACAGGGGTTAAAGGCCTCAGGCATAGCTGTGTGTTGGGGGCGGGGGGCTGCATTTGTGTGAAAAAAAATATGGACATTAGCTCAAAGCATGAGTAAGGGGTCATAGATTAAATTGTAGATGGGAGGGAGGATTTTCTGTAATTGGGAGTTCAAGGGTTAAAAGGACAATCTCTGTGCTCCTGAAATGGTGACTTCCCACTGTGGTGTCATATTTCTCTGTCGCATATAGACAGAAATGTCCCTATTAAATTCTATATAAATATGAACAGCAGGAAAGTAAAGTAATGAAGTTGTGGTTTATATTACATTGATGTTACTCCATGGAAAGAGTTCCTCTCCCAGTTCAATAAGACATCAAAAGGCACATAGCCCAAAGTTCCAACACCACTTTCAATGCCAAAAGGTTCCAAGGAGACGGTCAAGAACAAAGACCAAAGGTCAAATACCAGACCCCTGGTCTCACTTCGTGTCCAAGGGACGATTCAAAACCTCCGCAGTATGTATAGAGCACAAGGAAATTCCATATGTTTTCACAGAATTTTTGAATTGAATTTCAGAAAGTAACAGCTTCATTTTGCCAGGTGTAATACCAGTAGTACACAAGTCAACTTAAATGATCATGAATGAGTCTTTGTTTACCTGACCGAATGTGTAAAGACATTACGGACTGTATTTAATCTCACTAATAGGGTGGACGTGGTGAGGAAGTGGTCCACGTGAGGCAATTGACCCAGACTGGATGTTTATCTTTCCACAAGCTTGCAGAGAAATTAAGGTCACACATAACTAGGTATATCATTTTGCTTACAAATATAAAATTTTAAAAAAAGACGTATCCAAGGCGTATCCAAGGCTCTTCTGACAAAAAGTCAAACGGTCTCTATTCTGATGTCTATTTCATTCTTTAAAACATGGACCACACAAGATAAAAAAAAACTACACATAGTGACACAGACAGCCCTCTTCAGGTCTTGTTCATAAATATACGTCAGAAATGTAGAAGTGGTCCCTCGGCACTGGTATACATCAGCTCCACGATGAGTAAATTATTTTGCAAGAGTTTAGGAAGCAGTCACAGGTTCAATATCCATTGAATTCTATGAAAGTTTTTAAAATATAGTGAGAGAGCAAATAAATCAATAGAAAAGAAAGTGCTTCATCTACATACAACAGTGTATCGTCAGCATATTGTATGATCGAATGTTTAGTGCCAGTTGTTGAGGTGTTGTATGGATTAGAAAAATATTGGACGAAAACTCTCATATAGAAAAAAGCCATCAGTGAGTATTTTAAAAATAAATATGATATATATTCACACTCATAACTACTTCTGTAATAGCTCAAGATGACTCTGGCCTTCAGTGGCTTACTGTTATCTGCTTCATTTTGATGGTATTTTATTAGAAAAGGAGATAAATAACCCATAAATGTTTTATCTGTATTGATTTTACCAATACATTTAATTGGTTTTCAATGGTTAATCTAATTTGTCATGTATGGCTACTGTACAATGACATGAATGAGATCACTGTCCTAGGGCCAAGTGTTATTTCGCAGCACTTGTCTGCTACCTTTCTTTTGCGACTGTTTAATAATTGCAGAGAGACTGATGTACTGTACAGTACTCAATGAGAGAAAAAAGAGAAAGAAGTAAAGAAAGGGCGGGAGTTCCCAACCTCTCTCTCTCTCTCTCTCTCTCCACCCTTGTTCCCTCTTTCAGGCCGTCATAGTTATCTTTGAGAGATTAGACTGGAGACAGTGAAGGAGAAGAGAGGGGGAGCTAAAAGTGGGAGACGTGTTGCCACCCATGTACTCCCTGCCCCTCTTTCTCTGTGTATTTTTATTCCCCATCTTGTTAATGTTCCATCTCCTCTTCTTCAGTTCCTGTCCTGATGTCATGCTCGAGTACTCGCCAACTCTTAATCACCCTTAATCGTTTCTCACTATTTTGGTCCTTATCTTAGATGTGTTTCTACAGCTACTTCTCTCAGTTTCTCTGTTTCTCTTTTCGCCTCGATCTCTGGCCTCTCTTTCAATTCCACTGTCTCTCTCTCTCCCTCTCTGAGCTTAGTGTTCAGACAGTGGAATATATGTTGTCTAAATATACTTCCCCACTATCTCTCCGTCTAAACAAACTCCAACAGAGAGAGAGAAAGAGTGAGGCAGTGGGACAGGAAGAGGGGAGGATGGGTGCGCGGAGAGGGGATGAGGCCTGAAAAAAAGTAAAACAACACCTGCACGTGCAGCGATTACAAAACTACATTGGTGCTGCTTTCAGATCTGAGCCTGTAGGGGGAAATAAGTCAGGACTGTCACCTCTGTAGTTTATAACTGCAGTGGCAGCTTTACAGTTTTAAGGTCCCAGTTCCAAATCACAGGCCACAACACTTAGCACTACATATATAACAGTGTTGTCACCTTGAAGGCACGAAAAACTTACACAGAGCAGCGAGAGCACAGTTCAACATAAATACTTATATATGCAGGAGTGTACAAAGTCCTAAACAGATGAGTGCAGCTGGAGAGAAATGACTAATACACACACACACACACACACACGCACACGCGCACACGCACACACGCACACACACACACACAGCCTCCAGTGTGTTGATGGGAAACTAGATATGAAGGTCTGGGCTGCAGCCAATGGGACCGGACTGAAGTAAACAGTACGATACAGTTTACTTAGCAGAGTGGAAAAGGATCATCTCCAGCCCAGATCGAGTGTGTCTGACCCAGCTGACGTCATCTGCAAATACTTCACAGTAAAATAACTGAACAGTGTCTTTCTAATGCACGTACCATGAGTGATTTGATTTACCTCCCCATCAGGGGTTGTCTGTGTGTTTCTTCCCTGCCTTTCTCCGTGTAGTCCTCTCCTCTCCCAAATCCCAAGGACACGATGGGTTTAAAAAGGACCCACAGCAGATTCAAGAGTGGCTCAGTTCAGGATGAATAGACTAATCTATCTCTTTCCCCTCACAAACACACTGAAACAGGGGTGGTGGACATAAGGAAAGCCCCAGTGTGTTTTTGCAGACAGTCTGACTCCAGCTGATACCCTGGTGAGGACTACCGGTACAGATGTACAGCATGGATGGTCTAGATCTGCCTCCATCCTCAAAACTGCCCTCAGTCTGCTCTGACAAGACCATTGACCAATTTTTTAAATACTATCTAACAGCGGAACACCTGCCTCACTTGCCTTTCAAGTGATATTTCAAATTGAGTAGAATGGCCTTTTGAAATATTGTCAGCAACTTTATTCACTGGATTACGCAAAAAACAGATGTTCTCGTCGGGTTATTCTATCCAAAACAAAAGCTTGTCAATTGATTTAGCAAGAAAATGTAATAACTATTTATATAATGTTATAAATATTGCGAATACAGTGATATTTCACCCATACTGCCCACTCTTGTCTGAACATCTTTGGCTTTTTTAAGGATGAAATTGAAGTCGCTGTTATGCTACTTTGTGTTATTTTATTAAACTATGGACCAATTCGACCACGAAAACAGGATACAAACACTGGTTAAGAATTATTGCAACTAATGTCCCTAGTTTACACTCACATTAATTTATCAAACTGTTGCCTATTTACACATCTAACAGGCACAAAATAATATTAATATTTGTCCTCTGTTCTAACTATGTTCACCTGGAAGTCGCGAACTTTGTCTGTCGGTAGTTTGGTGCTGAGCAGGAAGCGTTCAGAGAGTGTACAGCGGATTTATCATGTCTGTCTGTCTGCGGTTGAAAATAGGGCTGACAGGAGCAGTGAACCATTACAGTAAAGTTGTGGCCTGGAAAAGCAAAACAATGAGCCTGAAGTGGGAACTGCAGAGTTGGGTAATAATTATCTGTGGGATTTGTAATTATGAGCAACCTTGTTTATCTGATCTATAAAATAAAAAAAAAAATTCAACACGGGTGAGTGCAGCTTAAACTTTGAGTTTTTTAATCCTGTCATAAAAAATAATGTTTGTGTGAATCTCAGTTTTTAGTTTTGTGTTTCATGTTTATTTGGATAAGTGTGTTATGTATGTGTGTTTTGTTTTACAGACAGAATGAAATCAAACTAATGCATGTGGTTGAGCTGCGTTGCTGATCTAGGGTTTCTGGCTCTACAGTCTCACACTGTGTGCCGAGTAACTCAAGCCAGCTGATACAGTGACCACAGACAGATACACAAACATACGTGTGCAAACATTTTTCCACATATTATCTCACATCCATTAAGCCGTTTGTCCACGGTGCCGATAAAGTCATACTGTAAATACACAGAGGCCCATACACATATGAAGTGTCATGAAGAATAGTGTTGATATCATCATATCACAGCTGTGTTGCTATTATCTTCTCTTTACCCCTCTCACTCCCTTAACCCCCATTTTTGTAATATTCTCTCTATCTATTCTTCCTTTTCAATCAGATTCCTCAAATATCTGTTCAGTGCTCTCCCTCTCTCATTCTTTCCCTGCAGCAGTGGAAAACAAAGATAACCCAGCGCATCTCAACTGCGCTGAACTTTTGTACACTCAACACAAAAGTAAACACACATAACCACACATGGACACACACACACACACACACACACACACACACACACACACAGGCGCGCGCTATGTTGTCTCCCTTTGCTCCCAGTGGTCATGTGACGAAACACTTGCATCCCATCACCTCTCACCTCCCTCTCCGTCTCTCTCTGTCCTTCTTTCTTTATCTCACTCAGTAGGAATCTGTGTGCTTAGTCAGAGCAGGGAGGAGAAGCTCCGCAGGAGAGGAATGGAGAAAGGGAAATGCTGAACAAATGAGAGGAAAAAAAGAGAGGAGGGAGAGTGTTTTGTGCAAAAGAATAAAAGCGGACAGAGTTCCAATCATTCTCTTTTCCTCTCTGCTCTCACCACGCGTCATGTAGATATATGCCTGCTCCAATGAGAGGAGGGGATTGTGGTGGGTTGGGCAGGCTCTCGAGACCTGCAAACACATACTTGTGCCAGAGCAACTTTAACTCACTCATTTTATAGACGCTTTTTCACCTTCTCCTCTCCTCACATTGAAGCACTGGGGAGTTGAAACTACTGTGTGTGTCAGTCCTCACCCTCAGTGAAAGGTTCCCAGTTGTAGAGGCGACCCATGAACTCCTGGGTGTTAAATGCTGCACATTGCTCTGCTCTGGAGTCCAGCGCCGCTCCTACACACACCTGGAGGACAGAAACAGAAAGAAATGTTTTTGGGTTGTTTTTTTATTATTCAGCGCAACACGTTGAAATAATATGAAGTCACCCAGCTAGTAAACCTGTTTCTCTCCCAGTCCCAAGGGAATAAAGGGCGGAGCAAACTGCTGCAAGGAAAAGTGAGGGGAAAACTGCTAATAAAGAATTGGAGCATTAACATAATTAACTTGGATCATAGTGGTAAGTGCAAACATACCATACTCTTATATATACACACACACACACACACACACACACACAAACACACACACACACACACACGTACACTCACACACACATTGTCTCCTTGCTGCTTTTGGCAGTCAGCGAGTGTATTAGAAGCATATGGAAATAATAGACTTTTTGGAAGAGGCAGCTCACATAAATCCACCGTGGCTCTCAGTGCATGACCACAGAATGCTAGTGACTGTGTGAGCACGTGTGTGTGTGCGTGTGTGTGTATGTATGAGCACATGTCCAACTTGTGCTCATTCATCAGAGCCCTTATGGAGCCGTACAGTGGAAATAGTTTTAGCATACGTGCACTTAAACAACAGCTAAAAGATCGTCACACACAACCCTGCTGCTTTATACTGTACGGACTATAACTCAGTGGGCTTTACCCCGGTCACACACTCACACACACACACGCACACACACACACACACACACACACACACACACACACACACACACACACACACACACACACACACACACACACACACACACACACACATAACATAAACTTACAGGTATTGTTACTTTGGGAAACCACAACCATCCCGCCTGGTCAAAAACCCACTGATTTTACAACCCTCTGATACACAGCTGGTTCAAACACACACATACTCCTGCATACCGCACACAGAGCTCTCAGATTCCCTTGCAACTCTAATCTCTGTCAGCTCCATGGTCTTCTCATCTTTCCCTCCGCTCTCTCTCTCTTTGATTGGTTTCTCTTGTCCTTGCTCTTTCTCTTTTTTTTTCTTCAAAAACGCACACAGCTGTCACAAACAGCTGGAAAAATTTTTCATCGAGGGAGACAAGAGCAAGGGAGTAGTCAAATTTATACACACACACACACACACACACACACATACACACACACTCAGAGGCATGCAGACATTTCCCATGTGAACCCACCTCTGCGACAAAGTGTAACTAAAAGAGTCTCATGGATAAAAAGGCAAAGCCTGCACTCGTCGACACTGGGCTTGCTGAATTTCACACACTGTGTGAAGGAATGCATGTGGCCGTCACGTCACCAGGCGCTCACTCATAAGAATCGTCCTCTGTTCCTGTTGTTGTGAGGTGTGAACCCTGCTTGTCAAACTGTATGCAGTGTGCTCCGCTGAAACAGACTTGATTTTTGTGTTATTTAGGGCCCATTCATTATCGTCGCGTTTAAGCCCCTTGTGCGAGTGTGTGTGTGTTTGATCTGTGTCCAATGAACATGTGAGCGTGTGCAGGCGCTTGAGAGTCAGCGTACACATGTGACCATGTCAATCTGCTCGGATGTTTGTGAGAAAAGCGGTTGGTAATGGTTGCACATATTTCTGCTGGACATAAACATGTTGGACCCCATTATAAACTGAATCGTTTCTGTGTACCCATGCATGTGTGTGTGTTTTTGTAAGACCATAAACAATGAGTGGACGACAACACCACACACATGCACAAGGATGGTGAGTGTGCAGCAGTGGGATGTTTTAGTATTGAAAAGAAAGAAAGAAAGAAAGAAAGAAAGAAAGGAGGACTCTCCTATAAAGACAAAAAGGGCAAAGTCAAATGAAAAGAAAGAAAGAAGAAAATGTCAAGAGTGTGCATTCATGCGTCGGTGATTGTACGAGAGCTACAGGGCGAGTGGATTCTCCTCCCAAAAGAGTTCAGGGTGTGTAAAAACAGAGGGAGGCTAATGGGCTGACTGAAAGAGGAGGGAGGGGAGGTGAAGTGAGAGTGAAAACAGAAGCGAGAAGACCTTTTCACCGGGGTTTCATGGTTCTGTAGGAGGTTTGTGTGTTATTGTAAAGGCTGGTATACTCTAGTCGCCCCCCACCATTTACTGCGAGATCGGGGTGAGGGGGTCTCCTCATAACCACCAAGGAAAGAGAGAGTGAGCAGAGGGGCAGGGGAGGCGTGGAGTGACAGAGGGGAGAGTGGCAGTTATTGAATGGGCCAAAGTCAGAGAGAAAGGAGAGCGATGGCTTCAACAGAAGCAGGATACTTCAGAGATGTGGTGAGGATGGGTCTGGGCCTGTGGATGAAATCAAAACACTCAAACCACAGAAACGCCTGTCACACAGTCAAAACTACTTTATCATTTGCCAACATGAAAGAAAAAAAAAGTAAACTGCCCCGGCCTCATGCCAATATATGAACCTGTGTATCAACTCATTAAAACTACTGTAAATACACTTGCATTACACTGGAAAGAAAGACAGGCTGTTCCTGGCTGTCAGATTTCTGAGGGCGGAGTATTGAACTGAAATGTGTCGTTGGCAACGTTTAACAAAAAAGAACTGGCAGCATTTACTTGTTCTTTTAAAGATGCAAATATCAAATCAAACTAAAACAGACAAAAGTGCCACAATAGACATTTGTTGATAGAGTAGATAATACAATGACAGCTATAAGTTGATTCATTTGCTATTTGATCGACTAGAACATCTATAGTTGTCCATATGGTTGTGCTTTTACACTAATTTCATTTAAGTGAAAATTACAGTCATCTCCTATGTGGGTCTTCCATTCGTAGCTGTGTCAATCATTTACACTCCAGGTGGAAATCAGTCAGTAAAGACAACAGTGTGCTCAATGAAGTCATGACTGAGAGCTGCGAGCGCTGCGATTGCATCAGTACGGTGAAGAAAACACGGGGCAAGTGATCACTTGAGTGGTCTGACATTCAGACAGGAGGTAAACAAGAGTTTAGCCAGATCCCCCCAAAAAACACTCTAGAGGTAAAACTGAAAGTGAGCATGAACAGAAAGTTGCTCATAAACCCTTGAATCAAGACACCGGTCTTTGAACTCTTTCTGGGAAATCATTTAACCTTTTGCCCTCATTTGGGTATGGTTTGGGTAGGTCTGGGTAGCCTGAGGGGTTGTTTATAATATGAATCCTAGAGTTCCCACATGTCAGCGAGTAGCTTTATTAATACTATGACATAACTACAGACATGATGTGTAAAATGTGTAAAATATGTTTTCCCTTTAACTTTCGCCACCCACCCCAAGTCATTCCTGAAATACTGTTAGAGTACTCGAGAAGGAGCAGCTTAAAGCCCCAGTTAGGCTTATGAAAGTAAACATTAAAGAAGCATGAAATGAAAGACGTAAAAACTGTATCTTACTGGATGGCGGGCTGACAGGGTGAAAGATGGAGTGGAGAGCAGGTGAAAGGAAAATGAATACAGCTGGTGAAAGAGGGACTTTCAGTGTTTTTGTACGGGAGCTTGCAGATGTGTTTTACTGCCAGGGGGGAGGGGGAGGGAGGGAAAGTGTGTGTGCCTGCCTGAGGGCTGAAGACTTTGTTCTGTGCAGGCACACACACTCACACACACAAATAAGATTGCCACACACATAAACACACACAAGCCACGGCCTTGTTCGCATATGACACCGATACGTGATACGCAAACAACAACTCAGGCAAGACTGATGAGTTTTCAGGGGGAACGGATTATGTGGAAAGCGGGAACCTTCCACCACGTGTGAGTTTTTCGTGGGGGAAAGCCCAGGTGACACGTCGCTGTCGCCGTGCTCAGTGCTCAGTCCGTCTCCATGTAGGTCTATGTCTGCACAGCTGATCCTATCGCCTCACCGCCACGTACAGGTTACGACCGGCCGGTCATTCCTGAAGCATTACCGCAGCGTTACACAGACTAAACAACCGGCTGCTGGTCCCTGCAGCCATAAAACAACATCCTTCACATTCACACGCCAGGACCAATCACTGCATGCACACAAATCCATGACATATATATTAATACCGTATGCATGTGTGTGTGTGTGTGTGTGCGCGCGAATGGGTTTGTCCTCAGCGATCAACATCCTCTGGCTAATCTTGTGGCCCGAGGCCGTGTGTCAGAGCTTTGCGGGCCACCAGTCAGCCGTCAGCCTCGACCCTGGGAGGGAAGTCAGGAGTCCTCCAGAGGAAACACTGCTCATCTATCAACAACAGACACAGGGTTGGAGGAGGAGGCCCTGTTCTGTGCTGTATAAATGGAGAGATACATTGCTGTCGCTTTCAGGGAGAAGAGAGAATAGTTCAAGTCTTAAAAACTTGAACTTTTCATCATTTGAGATAATGAAAAATAAAGAAACATTTAAATAAACACGTACATGGTAACCACAAGATCAATAAATGAAACCAGAACTTCACTCAAACCCACTGAAAAAGACAATATTTCCACGTTCCACTTTCCATGTTCGACAAATATGTATTTTATGCAAAGTGATAACTCTTGATTTAACACACATTTCTATAGTGTGAGCGGGAGAATGGCGAAGTGTGGACAGCTTTGTTTTTTCGTTCCAAGGTCTCACTTTTACGAACCGATCCCAAAATCCACACTGAACTTCATAAAAGAGCTTTTACTGCATAGTGCTGCTTCCTCTGCCTGGAACCTTCTGCAACTGGATTTAAAATTGCAAAGGAAAAAAAAAACCTGCGGCAGAAACTCAGACATTTGTCTTCAGGCTGCTAACGTTTTGGAACATTTTCTTATTAATCTTTTCAGTTGTTGTGAAGGTCCAGTTTAGTTGTTTCTGGGACTAAATGTTTGTGTACGATGGCATTAGCAATTCCATTCATTATTTTCTAATTGCATTTTTGTTTATTCCCAATCTTGTGGCATCCCGGGTTATCTGTCTTATGTTCTTTATCTGTAACTCAGTTTCATTGATGTTGGCCAGGACACTACTGAAACAGGGATCTAAATCAGGTCTTCCTGGTTAAAGAAACTGTTTGACATTTTAAGCACACAGAGAGGAAACACGTGGCGGGGGGGGGGCACATGCAGCTCTGATGGTTAGAGATCCTCCTCCTAACAAATTGTTTAATATGTGTACAAACAGCATGTTTTACTTTATGCATGGATTAAACAAACAAGATAAAACATATTAATTCATGTAATTTAGAAGGCCCGTCTCCGAGCTAAGTGGTGGCATTAGCCCTTTCATCTAACGCTTAGCAAAAAAATGTGAATAAGTGTATTTTGAAAACTATTCCTTTAAATAAAGTTTCTTAAAATAAACCAGAGAGAGATGACTGAAAGGCTCGGACAAAAAGTGAGAGGAAATACCGAAAAGGGATGAAAAGGAACATGAAAGAAAGATTTGAGAGGAAATCGGAGCACACAGGAGCTAATATACTCAGACGTTAACAAGCAGACGTGCCTTGGTTTTGTTGAAAAGCGGGTACCGCCGCTCATTAAAGCACCAAAGCAAAAGCGAGTTGCCGATCGGTCTGAATGAGCGCATGTGTTCGGGTGTTTGTGTGTATGCGTGTGCCACAGTCCAACACATCTGGGCCTGTTTGCCACTCGGTGACGACGGCAGCAGTGGCAGGGTCTGCACACACAGTCATTAAAGAGTGTATTGCTCAGTGCTGACAGTCGTGATCGTTTATTTTCTGGCTGTGTAGTGACATGCTGTGATTAGATCCACGGACTCTCGCAGCAGCAGCAGCCTGAAGCCAAGTGTGACTGGTTGGTTCAACATAGACTCAAACTGCAGGCGTGACTATAATAAAAGTATTACATGTGTTCTTCAGCCGTTGCATGTTTTGTTTTTTTCGGGTGGTATTTTACCTATTGAAGGGCACTAGTTGCATTTTAGAAGAGGTTAAGAATAAAGGAATGCTACAGCATTAAATATGCATAAATCAATCTAGAAAATCACAAATTATCCATCAAATCAGATGCACTAATCCGGCCGATAATCATGTCTGGTTTTCTTGACAAGAGGGCCCAAAACCTTCTGATAAGTATTGTGTTATCATATCCACTACGAGGGTTGTGGGAGCAATTTTTACAGCCCAGAAAACATTGGCTGAACTCAGGACTAAACTCTGGCTGCATGTGACCCCAACAACCTCCATCACTTTGTCGTGCAGACTGCATAATGTATGATGAGATGATTAATTGATCGCCAGGAAAAAACAACAACGCTGCACTGGCTTTTAATCACAAAAAAAGGAAAAATTTCTCTCTTTCATATTGAAAATGATCATTAGCTGCAACCTAGAACCATATGTAGCCTGTTAGGCGAGATCCAGAGCGAGATCCAGAGCGAGAAGACGCTGCGCTGCTCGTCAAGCTACAATAACTTAAATCAACTCCAAGCTTCTTTCATCTGGATCTTGGCTGATGGACAGTGAGGAGGACAAGAACCCAACATTTTTCAGTTGTTACATCAAACTGAGTCAATAAAAATGGGAAGGGACATGTCTCCGGCGCCGCCGCCAGTGGAAATTGGGCCCTCGTGTCAGCTGGTATCGATCTCATTAGGGTGTGCGCTGGACTACACGTTAAATCCACATGTTTCTGTTCTCCCCTCACTTGCTGTTGCAGAGGCATGCACTGTTAGTGAGTCTCTGTAAATATTTACTGCCAAGAGGAGGACAGAAAGAGGTGCTGAGGCGAGAGCAGGAATGCTTGAATGTTCGTCAAAATGTGGGTATGTAATACTCCAAAGGCCGAAAGCAAAGGACGAGAAGAGCAGCGTGGGTTTCAGTGAGACGTCTGCTCCCAGCTTCAATGTGTCTCTTCTTCTTCTCCTTTTTTGTTTCAGACAGCTTCTTCTCAAATTCCACCTTTTCCTCCCGTCTCCCTCTGACAGAATAACTTCTTCTCTGGTTACACTCGCTCGCTCGCACACACACACAGACACACACACACACACTCACTTTTCCATGAATCCTGCTCTTCCTCTGACACAAACTTCCTCTTGTTTTCCTGCAGGACCATCCCAGCTCTATCTGTTGCCCCTGCTGACCATCCCTCCCGTTACTCCTCCGCACCCTCCTCCACTCACACAATTCTTTACGTTCCTTTCACTCACGCACACACACATGCACACACACTCATCATCCTCAGCCTTCATCCTTTCTTTGTCCCCCTCCCCCTCTCCACCTTTTCTGTCCCTTTGCCCTTTAGCTCACTCTCCCACTACTGTGTGCAGATTTTCTAAAAACAGTACTTTCTTTCACTACTACTTATACTTACCCTCCCACACACATACGTGTACACACACACACACACACACACACACACACACACACACACTTACACACACACACACACACACACACACACACACACACACACACACACACACACACACACACACACACACACACACACACACACACACACACACACACACACACACACACTCAGCCCTTCTCATTTCCTCTGTCCCTCTCCCGGTTCCCCTCTTGCTTCTACGCAACAGTAAAAACACGCACATACACGCAGCCAATCACACTTGCGATGGGCCTCAGTCGCGCTGTGTTATGACAAACACACCTAATAGATAATAGGATGTGTCACTCTCAGTTTGGCTCACTCCCCTCACTCCATCACAAACACGCACGTACACACATGCACACGCACACATACATATGTTTATGTGCAGGCCTGGGGCAAAGTCTTGCATTCATCACATTCATCAACACTTTTAACCTATATTTAAGCAATGTTCAGACATCTAAAAATGTGGACCAACTATTCACTGCAGGAGCAAACAGGCTGATGTTGTGTAAATATGTAACCCGATGAGTCAGGCTCAGCCCTCGCAGGACTACTATTAGCACCGCTGGCACACAGACGACCTGTATGCTGCCAGCTGCTAAATCTGTTTTAACACAGGCACCGTCGCACAGAGTCAGACACAGCATGAGAGGGGGGGTGACACACAACACGAGAGGCTGCCAAATCATTGAGCAAGAGAAAGAGTCAAGGGCCCATGAGTGCTAACCTGTCTCCAGACTGAAGGGTCTACTTCCGCTCAGCGAGAGGAGCTGGGTTGTAGACGTGATGTGTGAGAGTGAAAATGAGTATGTTTGTAGGCGTCTCTGTGTGTGTGTGCGTGTGTGTGGTATTTGTTAACCTCAATCTTATCATCTCCCTCTACACTCCCACTTACGACAGACCTGCTTTGAGTGGCCTGCTGGCGTAAATAACCCGGTCACATGTCCCTCATGGGGCACATGGGTTATTTTAGTCGCCATGATCAAATCTTAAAAGGTGCTATAGATCCGTTTCCATCACTTCGTCTCATGTGTCTGTTGCTCCCTTCATCATGTGCGATATCTCACTGATGGCTCATCGATTTAACATGAAACCAGAGCAGGAATCAAACTGCTCATTGCTGCATTTTCTTGGTTTGTTTTTTAATGTAACTCAGAGAAGCAAGAGGGATGTTTTATCATGTTCTGTTAGTTCGTCCACATACCTCTAACTATCGTCTAAAACTTTGCAACACTATGGACGATATTTCTTTCAATACTTTTCTTTAAAGAAGCTTTACAACTTTTTCTCATTTGGCATAAAAAAAACAACTAATTCCAACCAAACTAATATGTTGTCTAAAAACAACATATGATATGCCCAAAAAATGTATCCATTTAATCCATGACTGTTCATGTATCATGCATAACTGTAATCATGTACATCCATTTTTGTTTTGCTTGTTAACTACTCTCAAATCATACTGTTAATTTAAAGCCGCCACTGCAAGAGGTGGACAAGGCGTGAGCTGGTCAAATTTTGTACGCTGGGTTGTTGCATCTGATTTTGATTAACATATGTGAAATTTTTCACATGTGCCTTCGAAAACTGGCTGACGTTTTACAGTTTTTATGCTTTGAAACATTCCACCGTACCAGCAGACACATTATATTACCAATTTATGAAGTGGATACGACCTCTGAGAGAAGCGGCCGGTCATTAAAAACTCACAGCGTAGTTGAAAAACTTCATCCACCACATTCACTCAGTCTCACACTTAATTGAGTGAAATCGAGTGTGGCATTCCTGTGTCAGTGGAAACTGAGTTACAGCGAGGTCGCGCTCAGATTCTCACCTGTGTGTTGAGGGTGAGTTTGGCCCGACTGTGTCTGGCTGCTCTTCTTGGCAACACACACACACACACACACACACACACACACACACGCACACACGCACACACGCACACACGCACACACTCACACACTCACACGCACACGCACACGCACACGTTGATACTGATGCTGCTTTTACTGTGCTGCACTGAGAGGTACAGTACAGGTCGCAACCCGGATCATCACTGCAGGCCACGAGTCAGGACAGGACCTTATAGCAATACACACTGTGCTACTGACACTGACACTGACACTGACACACGTGCACTGAGACACGCACACACACAATCACAAGACTCAAGTCTTGGCATGCATTCCTGCTTTATGTATGTGCCATCACCATACTGAACGCAGACACATGCATTCAATCACATGTTTAGCTTCACAACTGAGGTGTGACCCAGAATACACACATGCCTTCGGGTAGCCGGGGCACTAGCGGCCAGTTTCCATCCGAGTGCTCAGAGACAACCAGCTAGTGTTGGAGCTGGGGAATGATCTGCCTATCAAATACTCTCTGCTGACCTTCAGCTCCTCATTTTACAGCTGCCTAACTGCTCCCTTCAACACACGGCATGCATATAAATCAAGAGCAACTGCAGGCGATACACAGATGAGGTGAATACAGCAGAGGTGAGCATTAGGCCACCTGAAGCGAATTACTGGGGTTCTAAAGAGGGTGTGGAGCCAATAAATTAGGAGGATTATTCCTTTTGTATCTGGGACTTATAGGAGGAGGTTTTTACCTGTGAGAAGCACCTGCGGTACTCGTTCTCCGGGCCAGAGCATCTGAAGACCTGAGGAGCGCCTCTCCCTCCGTCCCTGCCTGATTCCGTCCCCAGGTGCGGGATGTGGGTGTGCTGCAGAGGGTAGATGTTCCCGGCGGATGGGGCCTGTGGGCTGAAGCCTGGGTGGAGTTCCCTGTCTCTGTGCACAGGGCTGGGGCGGTGGAGAGGTGGGGAGAAGGGCGAAGCGATGGCAGGGGAGTTTGGGCGTGCGAGAGGAGAGATGGGAGGAGGTGGAGCGGTGACGGAGTGCCAGTCAAACCGGTGGTGGTTGGACACAGATGGCGATGAGGAGCGTGAGAAGGAGCGAGAGGACGGGACCTGCTCTCGCCCCCTCACGTGCTCTGTATGGGTGTGTGAGGGTCTGTCAACATGGCGGTGTGGTTTGCCAGGTGTTGCGGTCGATGTGGGCACCTTGTCAGCAGCAGGCGACTCGGTGCTCTCCTGCTCTGCGTTCCTCTTCGCCTCCTCTCTCCTCACCACCTGCCCGTCTCCTCCGTCACTCCCTCTGTCTTCCTCTCTCCTGTTGTCCTCTGCCTCATCTTCATTCGCAGCAAGGCCAGGGGTTGGCGTTGCGGTGCCGTTAGCTGTGTGGCGAGCCTGTCGGTTTGGGCGGTGCAGAGGTAAAGAGAAAGGCACCCTGCCATACCCAAACTGACCTGGACGGATGGTGGAAGGCCTGCGGGTCAGGGAAAAAGGGGAAGAAGGACCAGGCAATATTTAATTCACACAGAAAGATTCACAGAAGGCCAGAAAAGAGCCAGAAGCAGATACAGCTTGTTAGCTGTCCAGCATAATTATAACCGACATTAGCGGGCCAGAGGCACAGATGGGCACACCTCCAACTCCAATACTCATAATAACAAACGCTCTCTAATGCCAAAACACGCCAACACTTAAACTAATGGCACCTCAATGAATCCTAAACGTACATGAAACGATGATCTGAGGAATCAGCATTTCTTTTATTACCTCCACCAATGTTGTTTTTTTTGTTAGCAGGATTACTCAAAACGTTAGGGGCATATTTTGCATGAAAACTTTATCAAAGATAGGTCTTGAACATGGTAACAGGTGATTACATACGGTGGCTATCGCTCCTCATCCTAACAACTGAGCTCTTTTTAGTTATCCCTGACAAACAAATACCGTTGCAACTGCCAGCGATGCAAAACTCACTTCCTGTGTGCTAGAGATGTTTTCCTGGAAACGACGAGCTCAGGCTGCTGAGCAAAGCAAATGCTTCGATACCAAATCAGTCACATAACGGTTTATAACTTTTGTCTTGAAAAAAACTCTGAGGCCGATGCCAATACTGTATCTATATTTGTAAGTTAAAACCAGCTGGTAACAATGTGTTGGCTATTGCTTGAGAAAAAACACACCCATGAGACAAAATCCTATACATTTAGTTAAAGAATTGTGACCAAGAAATGGGCTGATTTTTCATTTTCCAATTTTCCTGATTAGACATATCATTTTATGGTTGATTATTTTAAGAGTTGACTTAAACAATCTAAACACAAGGTCCAGACAGTAGCTGTTGTGGAGCTTCTCAGCAGATGGGGGAGATGTAGCAGATGTGGTCCATTAATCTTGGAAATGCAGATTTATTTTTCCAGAACTTCTCATCCATGTTGCCTTATAAGCTTTCAAAGTGCCCAGAAGAAATGGAAAAGTCAAAATCTGCAGCAGCATCACGCCAGGTCAACTCCATCTGCTGAGGGACGATTGTGTGATACAACTGAAAGCTCTGGAACAGCTGCTGAATGGGCCTAGTGGAGAAGTAGTTTTGTAATATTTCCTCTAACATACATTTGATATTATTTTAGTGTCATTTCTATTATTATTAATCGGCCTGATCCTAGATATATCTGTGACAGGCTCATCCAGTCTCACCTCCTCGCTGGCAAACCCTCCCGATTGGGGGAGATGGACCTTCTGCTTCCGCCTCCTCCACCTCTCGCTGCACCTGGATTGGTCGGTCTCCTGATGATCCGTGCCGGCTGGGTGTAGCCATGTGAAGGAGTGTGATAGGGTGATCGGTAAGCGGACGCACGGTCCTGATTGGCCGGGGGGAATTCTTGTTGGTAAAAAGGGGGAGGTGGATTGGCCTGTTCAGGAACAGGAAGTCCTCCACCTCCTGCGGGGGTATTCCGATACAGAGACATTCCTGGGTTGTGACTGGCGGACATTGGCTGGGAGTGATAGGGCGGGTGTTGTGCGGGGTAGCGAGGGGGGTAGTAGGGGTACACAGGTGATATAACAGGTCCTCCGATGCCCCCGGGCAGATACCCCGCCCAGTTAGGTGGGGAGTGGGAGAGGGGAGGGGGCTGTGGGGGAGGTAAACACTTCCTGCTCCTTTGTGAGACACCAACGCCGCAAGTGTGAGAGCATTCTGACCACTCCCCCCAAATAGACCACACCCCCTCCACAGCCTCCGCCTCAAGCACCTGCCTGGACCGTCGTCCTGCCACCTGACACACACACACACACACACACACCACACACACACACACACGAACACACACACACACACACACACACACACACACACACACGAACAAGAAAGAAAATGACAGGAACAATTAAACATCTTTTAAAGGCTAGGAGCCCTGGATTTAATCAACCAGGATTTCTGAGAAAGGGGTTAGTAAGTTTTTGTTTCCTTCCTCCTTAATTTTACCCTGCCAGGTAAAAAGTGCACTACAACTAACTGTAGCCTTAACTCTGCTGTTAAATCGGTCAAAACAGCAGGCCTTGGCAATATTTTACAGAAGTATTTAACTTAGCAAAACTGTTGCCACTGCAAAATCTAAAATCTCTGGAAGGATTTATTTCTTCACAGTAACCAAGTCCATTGATGAGCTGCAGTCTCGTGAGTTTCCTTTCTCAAAGGCCAAAATATAAGTCCTGAACTCTTCACAGTTCACCCAGGATTAGAAGAGACTCAGTAACCTGCCAGCAGCTTATGAGCAAATGGATAAATCCAGTGGAGTTGGTGTCGTATGAACGCAATGCAGAAACGACATAATCAGGGGTAATCTGGCTGTGAATTTGTGTTTGTATATACATGTACGTGTGTGTGCGTGTGTATACGTGGATGCCAGGTCGTTCCTTGATCTCTTCCTCTGTGGCTGTAGATAAATGTTTCTCCTCTCATTTAATAACTGAAGCACTGGCCAGGTTGGCAGACCAGCAAACATGAGAGCTGAACAAAAGTTTCCATTCAGAAAGAACCAGTACATTAATCTGTGCTCCACTTCTCTCCCCTCTCTGAGGAAATGCGTGTGTACATGAGCAGAAATGTGCTCATGTACACACATGAATAAACATTCAGTTCAAAGTGTTTGTGGCTGGAAGTGAGAGAGAGGACAGGTGTAATTGGCATGCATGTGTGTGTGTGTGTGTGTGTGTGTGTGTGTGTGTGTGTGTGTGTGTGTCTACTCTCTGTCAAGGGTTCCTGCCTCTGTATGAGGTAAATTGGTGGGAAGCGGGGAGGCAACGAAAGAAACAGGAGTGAGAGAGATGAGGAGGGGTTGACGTAGACAGTCTTGATGTGTGTGTGTGTGTGTGTGTGTGTGTGTGTGTGTGTGTGTGTAGGGGAGGTGTGGTCAGTTGTAATGAGTGACATCAAACACACAGCTGCCACATAACTGGGACCATAATGAGCTGCGGTGCAGTGACCCTGCAGCAGCCGTCACCGACCTCTGGAGCTACTGGTTAAACTCCTTCCACACTGTACCACCGGCCCTGAACGGGGCTGCGCGCGTCAACTTGAGGCCCATGTGTATTTTTAAGAGTGGTGTTACTGTGGACCCTCTCCAGCTGTGGGTCCCTCTAATACATAACTTCAGATTTTTTTGTCATAAAACAATACTCGTAAACAGTGGACGGGATACAAGTCACTGTAATTATCATTATAGCCACATAGGGGCAGCAGAAACAAGTTCACGTTGGCATCTCATCGATGGTTAATTTGACGAACTTGTTCGCAAACAGTTGTGCATGAACACATCAAACAGGATGTGGCAACGTTATCGCTTGTTTGGAGACATTCGTCTGGAGTCCAATATTCACTCTTTTTTTTTAGCTCTGATTTTAGTCTCCACCGACTTCTGTGGGAAATATCTGGCCTTTTAATGACTACATGCTCCACAACGTTCACCAGCTTGTCACTAACCGCGTCTGTCTGCTTTGTGGTGCTGAGCAGGTGACGTACAGACGGTTTTTAGAGCATTTTAGCTGAAAACAGCTGAAACAACACTATGAGAGTGGTGAGAGTGAACCCAAAAACAGTAAAGTTGCGGGTAAGAAAAGATAAACACTAAAGGGACCTCTTCCACACCATCACAATGTTTTCAATTTGTAATTGAATGCAGAGCTGTTCGAAAAAAAACCCTATATAGCTGCTTTAGGTTGAATAAACCATTTAAAAACATAGGTACTAAGGTTTAAAATAAGGGCTTGATGATAACAAAAAAGGAATTCAGATGCTGAGCTGAAGTTAATGAGGGTATTCAGCAGTCGGAGTTATTTAAGTGGGTATAAACCAAATGCATAGTTTTATTAGTTTGGAATTAGAATTTGAGACTAGAAGGATAATATCTCTCTAGTTTTGGCTGCGTGTCAGCAAAGAACGAGGATTTGAATCATGCCACAAATTGAAACAATAACAGTGACTACTTAAGCCTTCAAGGTCTTCAGGTGGGCATTCGAGTGTGCTTTAAGGGAGACTTGAAAAAATCTATCCTTTAATTGTGGTCACCTTTGACCCCTCCACAGGGGTGCCTTTGTCTGTGGAAGGGACTTATGATGAGTTAATGACTCACCTTCCGTTTGGCAGCCTTGGTCACAGAGGTCATGACCACCACAAAGCCCCACAGCACATAGAGCCTGCAGGGATAAAGGCGAGAGAGTGAAAGAAGTTGCAGATACACCGGATTTTGAATATCAGCAGGTTGAATAGGCCCTTTCAGCAAGGACACGACTGTTCCGTGATCTAAACGTGAAAGTGCTATATGCTGTGTGAACTCGGACACAGACTTCCATTATTCTCTGTCCAGTGATCATCGGCTTTCTAGAACCTTTTCCTGTCGATGTACATTTATTCAAAAAAACAGAGTTGGATTTGTGGAGCGAACACCCTATCAAATGTTCCAGTGACCTAACTGTACTTCGGCGGCCAATTATGCCACTTTCTCTCCTGTCACAGGTGGTGTGTGGGCTCAAAGGGGGCGAACAAAGGTTTCTTTTTTCCCTTCAGGGTTCACAGGCCAGCGTCTCAATTAATCTGGGGAAGTCTGAGAGGTGCTAACAAACTAATGGGTTTAAACAGCAAGCATGTTTTCCCTCCGCATGCCTCTCACTGGGACTGTACACACACCCCGAGGCTGTGGTTTCAACACACACCAGCACACTGGCAGGGCGCAATCATTCACAACATCCCAAACCATCTTGTACCATAGGGTGCTTTTTTATTTGAGGTCTGATGTTCAAGGGAGGTGGTTTATGGTCTGGGATGGAGTTGAGTGCCTCCTTTAATTATGGGATACAGTCCTTAAATTTGACATGGAACTACTTCGGGGAGTCATTTACTCATGCATTGAGCTTTTTAAGTTGTATTTTCCCATGAAACTGAGTAAAGAAGAGTCAGGTGAGTGCACTTGTCCCAACAGAAAATCAACTTGTTGCAAGGAATTCTTTAAATCGCCTGGCTTGTCTGTAATGATATGAAAGCCGCGCCACAAAGTGGAGCGGACGCAAGTGTGTCGGAAACAAGTGTAATACCACCTCCGCATCTGCCAAGAAAAATGGCCCGAACACGAGACCAAACGATGGACTAAAGCAGCGCTCACCGCGAGAACCAAACCATCGCCACAATCACCAGTCCGCAAGCCGCATGTAGTCAGAGTAATTGGTCCCTTCTTCCCAGTGTGGTGCACCGCCCTGGTCTCTGGAAGCTTCCCCACACTGGACTCCACAATTACCCCGAAAAGCTCAGACAAAAGGTCCCGCACAGTCCGACACAACAGAGCCGCTCAGGCCGAAGTAACGACCCCCTACCCGCGTCCACGTTTCCCTGGCCGCTACAGTGGCACATTGTAGAATAAACTCGCAGCCGCGGGGACAAGGAAGGGTGGAGGAGGAGGGCGAGAGACGTGTATCTGGGGATGAATCTCGCAAGAAACAAAACCTGCCCCGGGGCGAAGGAGAGCGCGCCGACCGAACCCCAGATGCCTTCGGGTACATTCCTGTCACATGCGCGGCGCGGCGCGCGGCGCGCAACAAGAAGGCGTTGTGCGTAAAAGCCAAAACTTCGCCGCAAAACACAAACAACTTTGTGAGATATCACACCACAGTCACCGTGAACACCCGCGTAGCTCGGGGGAGGATGCGAGGCGAGCAGACTGGGGGGGGGGGGGGGGGGGAGCAGCAGGTTGCTGCTGTGTCAAGACAAAGTTTTACCTGAATAGTGAACCCAGCCGCATGCTCCTCCGCTCACGTGACGCGCCGCTACTGATCACCGGTATTGATTATCAGTCCGGTCCACTGGTCCGCTGCGGTCCGGCCAGTCCTCAAAGAAATGTGATGAGGTCCTGAGAGGGCTTCCTCCTTTTCTCCTCCTCCTCCTCCTTCGTCTGCTCTCTCTCTCTCTCTCTCTCTCTCCTGCTCCCTCTCTCTTTCGGTCGCCTTCCTCCTGTCACAGTCACTCCCCGTGATTTTTGGAGAGTGGGAAAGTTTTTCTCTCGTTCAGCTTCGTTCACTCCACAATTTTTTTTCTTCTTTTCTGGGTCCTTATTATTAACTGGTGTGACGCCTGGCAGCCAGGGGGCCAGGGGAGAGGGAGAGTGTGTGTGTGTGTGTGTGTGTGTTGGCGGGGTGGGTGGGTGACAGTAGACACAAAATGGACAGATTACACAACTCTCGTCTCTCCCTCTCTCTCTTTCACACGCTTAAGCCATCATACACTCCCACTGCCTCTCTCTGTGTGTGTGTCACACACACACACACACACACACTATGGGCCCTGACTAGCTATAATAACTCTGAGATCCGCTTTCTTAGTTGTACAATCCTACATAAGAATGCTCCATTGTACTGGGTCACACTGATCAGTAGTAATGATCTACTCCATGTCGGAAACAGTCATGAGCTGGCAGCATCTGTGGCGGGGACACTGCTGGTGGAAGTACAAAGCGTTATATGGACTTTTTATTGTGCCAGTGCAAACACCAATTGTTCAATCGCAAAGTTACAGACACAAGTTCAAAGTGGATAAAAAGAGATTCTTTCTTATTATGCATGGATGAATTGTGGCTGTTGACTCACTGGCAGCATGTAGTTGCCATGAAAAACAGATTTGGGAACGACATAAACACGGCTGTGTTTAATCACAGTCTAACACTTGGAACTCGACATGCCCCACCAGTGTGGAGCTAAGATATGTGCACCCCGGAGACGTGCTACTCCTGAGCAGGAATGATGTGTGTGTCTGTGTGTGTGTCTGTGTGTGTGTGTGTGTCTGTGTGTGTGTGTGTGTGTGTGTGTGTGTGTGTGTGTGTGTGTGTGTGTGTGTGTGTGTGTGTGTGTGTGTGTGTGTGTGTGTGTGTGTGGTCAAAGGCAGAAGCGAAGACTGCTTGATGTCAACTTACATTGGCCTTGGAGGAAAGAATGTTTGTTTGTTTGTACATGCACCAACATTCCGAGTCCATCAGTACAGTTTTCTAGTGCCGGCTCACAGGGGGCAGTGTGTAGGGCGGGGTGCACATGGGTGGAGAGGAAAGAATGAAAAAGTTCTCCATGGAATTAAGTTGCTCAATTCCTGAGGGGGCTGGTACACAGCCATGATCTCTGGCATTATATTTGAAACCAGTAACAGTGAGTTGTCATTCAAGCTTGAAGGAAAAAAGGAATCTGGTCACAACCAAACTGAAGGTCGTGTGCAGGATGCAGGGCTTCCCTGTCGAGCTTATCGCACAAGATCATCGTTACACGCACAGAACTGTTATTCATCCTCTATTCAGTAATATTACTGAGGCAAATGGATTGTGGGAGAGAAAGGGAGTCCCAACAAATTGGACTATATACTCCTTAATTTAATTTATTGTGATGTGAAGATACGGAATGTCAGTTATGAGAATTATTTGATTTGGTTATTCTTCATTTTTTTCAGAACTCTTTGTAGAGTTGTTTACGAGGCGATGTGTTGTATTGTTGATCTGTTTTTTATTACTTTGCGGTGTCTTTCCAGACCCTTGAGGGTTCGGCAAAAGGCATGACACAGTAATAAAAAACACCACATCTTCATCATAAAAAAAACCGAAAGGGGAGAGGGTAAAAGTGAAAATGAGGGAGATGGGAGGGCAAAGATATTAATGTGACACTAAAAAAGTTTTACTGCTGATCCTCTGGGAGATAAGAGCCCAGCTCACTGAATTTACAGCACCTCCAGAGATGTCTCGTTCAAAGACGTTTCTGATCCCGTGCCCGAAACCTCTTTTCCCGCCCTGCTGCCACTGAGAGGAGAGGGCGAGACGGTGGAAATGTGGGAGAAAAACGATGAGTGGAAGGGAGGGCGGGTTTCATAGTGAGTTATGGTCTAACACATACAGCATTAACACACCCAGGGCCTGAGATGTCCCCATGCCAATGTGCTGCTGCTTTTCTTGGACAGGCATCCTACAACATGGGCTCAGTGATGGTGACGGAGATTAGCGACTTCAAAGTCCACTGCCAGAGCCAACAACGGAACACTTAACCACATTACAGAACAGGCTTAAGATTTGATCTGTCAAAATAAAAAAAAGAGCTAATGTTAAAGTCGCACCGTGAATCCACAGGGTAGATTCCAGGGGTAATGCACATGCATAGACACACACGCGGTAGCTCAGGGTGTGTTTCATGTGTGATTAGTGAAATGGATATCTCTGTACGCAGCATGTCTATCAGTAACTACAATTAGACAGGGGTCATTGCCATGGCCACCAGAGGTTCGTGACCACTTATAGCCCCCTGCCCCCCCCTATCTGCCCCTTTCTTCTCCTCCTTTCCCCATCTCTCTCTTTCCCTGGATCCCTGAGAGGCAATAACTGACATGTTGGCCTGTGGACATGCGCCACCAACCACAGAGGCCTGATTAGCAAAATGTCTGAATCAACTTGTGACAACAACACACAGATGTCGTGTGCGTGTGTGTGTGTGTGTGTGCGTGCGTGTGTGTGTGTGTGTGTTTGTCCGAGGAGGCCCGTGTGTAAGCACTAGATCTGCTATTTGTCTTGGATGGCTGATCAGAGTAACAGCACTGCAGATCAGAGTAGTGGGGCCCTGTGGGGGTGATAAATCACTCGAAAAACTTCTTGCATGTACACACACCCTGCCTCCAGAAAACACACACACCCCAGCTTCAGGCCCAGACACAGTAGGCTCGCGACCCTTTTTACCGTCAAAGTTAATGAGGCCTCCTGGCTTCTTCAGACCAACAGAGGGACGGTGCTTCGGGGTTGGACCGCCGCAGGCTGCCGCCTGTGAAGGCGGCGGCGAGACGCAGTTGCTGAAATAGGTCAAAGAGAGGGGACTAGGATAAAGACCTGTCTGTCTGAGGGTTATCATTAAGCGTTTTCAGACCACGGACCAGGCTCCCATAATGAGTTTATGACCTTATACACAGGGAGAAATGGCTGAAGCAGGCACCAGAGAAGAATGGGTCGCCATGAGATTCTGTGCGGACTTTCCTGGTGCTTAGAGGATGGATCTCAATGACTTTGTTGATCATCCGGTCAATATTTACAAATGTTCCCAATGCTTGGAGCAAATTCAAAGAATTTTGGTTGGTCCAGACCAGAAAAAGTCAATTAGAAAAAATTCCACATGTGTAGTCCGGTGCATACAACACACATTAACCAAGTCTCCTAACTATTTATAAACTGACTTATGATTAAAACTTGTGTAATATTGAACTTTCTCTAAATTTGTGTCGGTTTATCCTGTTTTTATGAATAAATAGACAGATAAAATAGGTGGACAGAATTGCATTATTGGACTAGTTGTTTATCATTCACCACTGGGGCTGACTCAACATGGAAGCAAAACCATAAGATTAATGTGCAAAAAAAGAAAGGAAAAGAGAGAAAAGCACATATGAACATCACATGAATGTAGGTTAGCACATGCCTTCATGGAAGTCTGCACACTTCGCCTGTGCATGCTTGCAGACTCACAGCTGCAAAAGTATGATCCAGGCTCAAGGCAGTGGCATGTAGTCCTGCATGCAGGTGTGAAATCCAAACTAGATTTACATTAAGATTCTAAACTCGCTGAGCTGAGTCGATCCCTCTGTGAAGGAGGAGGAGGAGGAGGAGAGGCCTGATCTATCACACACAGAGAGAGAGAGAGAGAGAGAGAGAGAGAGTGACAGACGGGGACACAATGGCAATGAAAAGAAAGGCAGCAGCAGAATAGGGATGAAAGGGAATTTGAGAGAAAGAGGTAATGGCAGATTAGATGGGAACTGAGCAAGTGTAAAGGAGAGTGAAAGAAAAAGAACCGGGGAAGGGGGAATGATTTGTCTGGCTCAGATGGAGTCAATATTTGCTCCATTCCACCAATCCTGTGCCAGGGTCCGGATCAAAGCAGGGCGTGTGTGCTCAGAAAAAGGGTGCCAAGAGCCAGAGAAGAAAACGGCTGACATCTTTACAGTCTGGTCTGGATGCGGCCGAGAGCACCGAGAGAGATGCTTTTCCACTAACGCCATGTTAGCTTGAATTCAACCTCTGAGAATTCACGAGCCAAGGGGGTCGAAACAGGAGCCTGCAATGAGCCT
Source organism: Scophthalmus maximus (assembly GCF_022379125.1). NCBI lineage: Eukaryota > Metazoa > Chordata > Actinopteri > Pleuronectiformes > Scophthalmidae > Scophthalmus > Scophthalmus maximus. The sequence continues at coordinate 12,897,742 of NC_061515.1, read as the reverse complement.
CAAATGGAAAATCACTGCGAAAGAGAATAAAGAGGGGAAAAAGAGAAACCAAAGAGGGAGATAAGATGATCGACGAGTGCGACTCTCTAATGAGGAGCTACAGTCGTCACCGGTGAGACGAGGACCTGAGAGGGAGAGAGACAGGTCACCTCCGATGGGCCCTAATTGGCTGAAGAAACCGCTGAAATAACCTTGTTCCAATTATTCCAACAAAGAGCAATTGTTGCCCATTGAGAGGAGCCACTGGGCCACGTATGTACACAACAACAACAACAAACAACAGGATTTATGTCTGTGTGAACAGGCATGTATGGTATGGCCTGGCACAGGAGACACTGGACCACAGGAGATAGAGCGGAATGATGCCGCTGGGTAAAAAAAGTGCTTCGGTCTCTTTATGGCGCGTTGGTTATAGACCAGCGTTTTTTGTATCACAGCCTATAATTCAACTGACGGCTTCTCATGGTGAATTCCTGCCCCGTCAGTTCACAGGGATCTCGGCCACCGACGACAGATCTGACGACCGTCAGGAATGTGTCGTCATTCCTTTTAGATCATGATGCATATAAGTTCTGTTTCTGTTCTGCAGAAAAGACTTCAAGTCTGCAGCCGAGCGAGTGGCTCTGAGGCCAACAATGCTTTGCTATAAAAGCTTTAAAAAAAAAAGAATTGATGAACTAATTTGAATTTGACCACCTCTGGGGCATTTGTGCCAAATTGCATCAATCCATCTAGTAGATTTCAATATATTTCACTTTCACTTGTTGGTAGCACTCAAGCTCAAGTCACCAAAGTCAATAGGCGTCATCTTCTCAGAACCATTCACGTCTGTGCACAATTGCATGGTAATCAATACCAACCCAGTCGTTGTGGGGGATATTTCAGTCTGGACCAAGGTAGTGAACCTACCAACCAGACATTGCCACAATGGATAAAAATGGCAGAATGGATTTTATCCATCACAAATAATCCATTTCACCTGACAGGTACTGTGAACTTTTTACTGCTGTTCTGTAAAAACCTATGCCCCAAAGAACAAGACAACTGATATCACCCATAATAGTCATCAACATAATCCAATTTGATTTGACATAGTTGAAAGCTAGAAGGCTTGGCCGAGTTTATTCTTCATCCTTCTATGACTATTTATTCTATCTATATCCAAAAGTGACTGAAAAAGATCAGCTTCTATCTATTTACCTACATGAATCCTGACCACATGGTTAAGTTCAGAGGCAGGCCCATGATGCAAATGTACCATGAGCCCCAACTGAGAGAGTGAGAGAGTGAGAGAGAGACAGAGAGGGAGGGAGAGAGAGAGAGAGAGAGAGAGAGAGAGAGGCCTATGTCAGGTCAGATCATACAATGTCTGAATAGTGAACACTCTGGCATACATTAACATTTGATCACATGGTCAAATGACAAATGAAACAAGAAGAATGGAGACCGAAACAAGAAGCCACAAAATGCCAAGGGGCGTCCAGGCCTCAATTCACAATACTGGACAACCAGGCTTGAATTGCCAAATCTCCCAAAACGTTATCTGAGGTCAAAACAAAAAGGGAAACTTGCTCTTTATCAGACATTCTGGATGAATTTGGAATTGAAATTTTAAAAAATGAATTCACTTCACGTGTTGGCACTAGTCTGTCAAGACCCACAAAAACTCAATGTGAAGCCACAAATTGTCATTTCATTTTTGAGCCACATCGACACTGTGCAGCAGCACCACCACCTCTCTCTTTTTAGCCTTTCATGAAGTGACCGGTCCATCTCTCCTTCCCTACGCCAGGCTTCAGTTACCCTCCGAAAGCAGGAATCTTGAAAACATCCTGAGGTCAAAGTGTAAGGTCAGCTCCATCTCCCCTTACTCCCTCGGGCTTCACCCGTTTCTGCGGCGCCGCACTGGGACGAGGAAAGGGAGTGAATGTTTGTACAACCTGCACTGGACATGTTACATGCACAGTAGATCATGTACTGTAGGGCCGAGTTTATAAACGAACTCCTTGTGGGGGAAAAAAACCCAAAACAAAAAGGCTTGTACTGTGGCTTCCATTCCAGCTTCAGCATAGTGGGATAGTGAGAATGCAATTTGATGATATTTATTTCATGATTATGCAGTGATGGATAACCATGCCTGCGACTTTCCAGTAAACATCACATCATTTTGACTTCTCTGGCACTGAGAGTGTTGTAGTGTTTGTTACATAAGAAGCTATCAGTTGTCAGCCTTGCATGGTTACCTTGCAGTTTGGAAGTGGTTTGTACTTCAGATTTATGTCCCACCATCAGGTTTTCCTCACTGCTCCTTCATTTCTTAATCTGCCTTGGTGCCTCTGCGTCCTGTAAAATTTGAAAGAACATTCACCGTGGTACAGTTCGGGATATCAGAGCACGGGCGTCGTCCACATGAGTTGGCACAAACTCATGCAAGCAAATTCAAAACTGATGCTTGCCTCCCGAGCCTTTTTCCTTTCTCCACTCCTCCTCGTGAAACATTTCAGAATTTACAGCCATTTGCTGCAGGAGGAGAGTGGCATATGTAAACATTTGTGAATTTAGCAAGGGGCCGGTTTATTGTCCTCGCTTACTAAACTGGACTGAGAGCCAACATGACCTCTGACCTTCCGCTGAACCCATAAACTCCTCCCTTCTGTGAGCGATTCAACAGGTTGGCTCGAACAATAAACCAAATGCCTCTTTCACTGCAGGCTTTGGATTGGAGAAAAGCTCATTTCTCTGGCCTCTGCCTGCTCCCTCTTTTCTGGAGGTATCCTGCTCTGATGAGCGCCGGACAGAAAATCAGGTCAGCCGTGTGTTGAGCATTGCAGACATACTTGCGAGCAGGTTGAGGGCCAAGCTGAGAGACTGTACACTACTGTGCTGCGTTGTGAGTTATCTGTGTGCGTCTTTGTTAGTGTGACTTCCCCCGGCCTGGCACAGTCGCCAGTGAGCGTGCGCATGCCGGAGCATCCATTACTTTTAAATTAATCCAAAGCCAAGTGCGAGCACATCTCGAAAATGAAAGGCGCGAACTGTACACCGGAGGATTAGAGCAGAGACTGTCTGACGGGCAAAGAGCGCAGCCAGACAAAATAAGCAGCAACATACCCAGAAAACTTTTTTCTCTCTTAAAGAGTTGGGACTGGGCTTAGTTACTGGACCCAGATGAGTGAGAGAGAGGAAAAGAGACAGAGAGGGAGTTGGCGTGAAGGAGCAGGAGCCGAGGCTGTCGGGCCTGGCAGTGTGGGTGGGCTGAGGTTTTGAAGTCAAAGCAGAAATATCTCTGATGACTTTAATCTGCTGTCTTATATTCAAAAGGAAGCTTTTTTTTTCATCTGATTGTTGCCTGACATGGTATACGAGCAAATGAGCCCCCACCCACTCTGTTAGGGTCTGTTCATGTGTACGCGAGTGCTGCAGTGCTGTCATATAGATTACTGTACGACAAACATTAACCCCCCGACACACCTGCTGATCAGAACACACAGTCCAAATGATCAACTGATATTCCCTCAGGTGGGAATTTACAAGCCCCCTACTCAAACATCACTGATTTAAACACACACACACACACACACACACACACACACACACACGCACGCGCACACACAAGGCACGCACCCGCTCAGATGCAATGGAATCATGTTACATGAGTTACTGGCGGGAGAGTCACTCTTACTTCAGGCGTGTGTAAGAGTCAAAATCAGTGTGTGTGTGTGTGTGTGTGTGTGTGTGTTGAGCAGAGGTCAGCGGAGGGTCTCGACCGCTGGGTCCCTGTCACTGTTTGGTTTTAACCCTCTCAGACCGGCTGGTATTGTTTTCAGTGGCTTCACTTTCTAAGGCCGCCTCACATTTCTCTCTCTCTCTCTGCCCACACACTTTCTCTTAGCCCCTAGACTCTAACACACACACACACACACACACACACACACACACACACACACACACACACACACACACACACACACACACACACACACACACACACACACACACACACACACACACACACACACACACACACACACACACACAGGGGTTATTTATAACAGGGTGGAAGGGAAAGGCAGCTCGGCCTCGCAGGTCCTATTTTGGGAGGTTCAGCCTTCCATCACTCGGGCTGACGGCTCTTCAGTGATACCAGGAGAACAATACCTGTTTATCTTCCTCCGGCCAGCCGGGGAGTCGCTGCCTCCCGGCCTGGGTCACCGTCACCTATTGCCTCCCTCCAGGAAAACTTGACTTCCAGGACAACAGCGATCTCAAAGTCTGTCACTTAACAATCACTGTTGGCCTCCCAGAAATGCTTCTCCACTAGGAAATGCTTTTCTCGAGCCAAGTTCCTGCTGCTGCTGTCATTTATGGACTGTTTATGAAGATTCTGTAGCGAATACTACTTAGTAATACTTAGTATTTCTCAATACAGCTGATGATTTCAATATGTAAAAATGAAAAGTAAAAAGAACTTTAGAAGATCTTTAGATTTTATTCTAACAGAGAATAACAGTCAAAGACTCAACTGATCTCCCACATGAGGACTGTGGGTAATAGCAGAGCTTAAGCAATTAGTCAATCAGCAACTATAGTTAATGTTAAATAATCATTTGAGTCTTTTATTTGAAAGCAAAAATGACAAACATTTATGAGTTTCAGCTTTTCAGATGTGAGGAGTTCATAATTTTCCTTATCATATACAGTCGGGAATCTAATAACGTTGGGTTTGGACTGTTGGTCAGATTGAAAGAAAAAACCTTTTAAAATGTCACTTTGGGCTGTGGGACATCAAACCACATTTTCCGCTATATTTGGACATTTTCCGGGCAAAACTATTGAGGAAATCTTAGAAAATAATCAATATTGCAAATAATGGGTTGTTGCAAGCGTATTCGACACCGAACCCACCAAATCATATCAGATTCTGATTAAACTCTGAAAAGCCTAAACATATTTCCATCCAGCTGTGCCCCACCCATTTAAAACCAGTGGGGAAACAGAGGATTTAGAAATACAGTAATGACTAATGTGAAAAAAAAGCAGAGAATTTAGCGGACAATATCGTGTTGGAGTAGAGCGCCATAACTCGGAGCAAGAAGCTGATAGTGAAGATGTGTTTTTCAGGGCCTTTATTCTTCTAATAATCTGCCATAGTTAGTTATCAGTCTATGAACGAACTCTCTCAAAGTGTTTTGTTGCCCCGACAGCAGCCCTGTTCTTTGGTAAACCCCTTTGGCTAAAAATAATTTCCTATGAACTCTGAGTGACTCCACCAGTTAGATGAAGGATTGCTTTGTGTGTGTGTGTGTGTGTGTGTGTGTGTGTGTAGCAGAGAAGAGATAGTCGGGTAGAAGGTGGGTGGGAGCAGTTAGTAAGGAAGGTGAAGGGAGCCTGATATTTTTTATCTACTAACTAAAGATTTCATGAGTGTTTACTGGAGCTAATGGTCCATGACGTCATCACTATTTCACTACTGCGCCATGTCGGCCGCGCCGCCAGAGGAATTATTATCATCTCCACGTTTTGTACAACGTTGACAGAAGTCTTAGTCCAGCGTTTACTTAGGGGGAGAACTGTAAACAATATGCAATATAAACAACATGCAATATACTTACTCTCTTCATTAATCGGTTTGATAGTTTCTGAAAATGTAATAATAATTTAAAGTCAGAAAAAAAGTGAGAAAGTTTTTTTTCTTCAAAATATCTTCTTCTGTAGGAGCAACGGTCCAAAACCAAAAGACATACAGTTTACAGATACTCAAAAAAGAAAGGCTCCAAATACACAGTAAAACAAAGGAAATCTCAGGTGGATTTCTCAACACTAACATGGAACCGAGAATATCTGAACTGCTTCATAAGAAAAGGTTTTTTTGTATTTTGGGTGAACTTACCCTTTTAAATGAAACCATTTACACACCTTAGGTCTGCTTAAATTCTGAGGGATTACTTCTTTCACTTCGACACAAACTCAATTCTTTTGGCAACTTCTAATTTGCTCAGCTTCTACAGATCCACGTTTGAGGCACTGATGCCACCGACCTCGCTTCAAACGTGGGCTCGATTTAAACCTGTCGATCTGATGTGACCCGAGTCAGATGTGTCATCGTGAACCCGCCTCACCTTTTCCTCTCCGGAACAACTAAACACACAATCTACTCCACCTGTTTCACAACCGGCTTTGTTGAAACAGTTCCTTTTGTCCAGTGGACTCGGGTTTATTCTCTCGGAGCCGACACCTCCCTCGCCCTCTGTGTCACTGTTGTGACTGATGTCTTTTCCATCCTGCTGCCCTCTCTCAATTAAAAAGGAAAAAACTTCCAATCCTTTTGACCTTTACCTTGACTTGGCTGTTTCCACTAAACACACATGAAAACACACAGCCCTGACATGGCTGCTCCCTCTTCCTATTTTAGTCAAATCCCCCCTCGGCATCCTCCCTTTCTTCCAGTCTTTTAAAGGTAGCCCTGCTTTTCTATTCTCATGTCATGACGTAGACTTACATAAGTGGGGCGTTCGCATATATAATGGTTTTTAGGGAACAAATTGCATCTGTAGCTGAGTACTGCATATGTTAGTCTGATACTGATCTTAAAATAATAATCTCCTCTCTGTTCTTTGTAAAAACCCAGAGTTATCAGGAAATGTTATTAATGGACAAACCAACAATGAGGTGAGGTGGAGAGTTATATTATTTTATTATAAATTCTAGCGGTCACGCCTTCAGACAAACCTGAAGTAAAACAGCTTGAACACACAAAAAGCAAACATTAATTACATCAGTGGCTCATTACTTCCTGGACTTTTGCCTCAGAACTCGTCAAGGTTGCTCCTGGTGTCTCGCAGCAGTGTGAGGGATGTCAGCACATCGTCTGTCGGCCTCCTCCCAAGCTGTTTGCCCTGTCTGCTCCTCACATTCACTGTTCCACTTTCACGCTCCTTATCTCCGACCACTGGGTGGAAAAACAAACACAAAAGAAAATGCCCAAAAGTCATAATTAAGTATTGTAAAGTTAAAATGAATGAATGAGGGATTAGAGTTTTTGTAGTAAACACAGGCTTTGGTATGTTACGTAGCCTCAGTTGTCATCCTCAGTTACTCATTGTTACCTAATATGTAGTTGTACTGAGCCAGCTGTGCAGAGCGAATCTTCTTATTCAAGGTCGCTCCCTGATCGTCACTCAAATCAGCCATGAAGCCGGCGTCACGGAACTGCCGGACCACCTTAACAGGAGAGAGGCACCTCTTTTAAGATTGTATCTCGGCAACGTGATTCTCGCTTTTAACGAACAGATTGATGACGACAGAGAGAGAGAACACTTGGTCTGCTGATGTGCCACTTTGCAAATCTTCACCACAGACTGACCTGCTTGGCGTATGACTCACTGTTGCCCCCCACAGGAACAACCATGACCTGTGCCGGAGACAACCACAGGGGCCTAGAGGAGGTAAAGACGAGGAGAGGTGATGAGTTATGGAACAGCGACATCGTTGAGTAAAATGCACCAGACTTCATAAGATTATTGTCGTCTTTCGCACCATTTCCCGCCAAAGTTTTCAGCCAGTATAGCAATCATCCTCTCCAGCGACCCCAGCACCGCTCTGTGGATCATCACGGGCCGGTGCAGCTGTCCATCTTGCCTGGGAGAGAAGTGAGAAAAGATTTATCAATACAATGACATTCGGGTGATAAGACGATATGAATTTGACTTCTGCTACACTGTGGTCATTTTTCTTCGGTATCTCTGTGATTATCAGGTCATTGTGTGTAACATATCAACTCAACAAGCCAGGCTCTCATATATTTATAATGATTGTTGCATGTACCTTCATCTGTACAGTATTTTGCTGGATTAACCTTAATGACCTAGATTTCTCAATTAATTCTTCAGAATATTTACTATATAGCGACATTTACTGGTGTTGCAATATAAAATCACACTGTGATAGGAGGGCTTGAAGCAGACTAATGAGGGATGTAGGGCAAACAAGTAAGAGGCTCAAAGAGGTGTGTGCGCGCGCGCGATCTACTAAACCATTCAATTCAACAAAAGACAAACCTTTCGTGATCAAATTACAGTCCCTAAGAAGTTGTACTTGTGCAACTTGAGGAACGAGCAGGATGTTTTATCAAACACAGTGAAGCGCAGGTTTAAAACACTGCAGATGTAGTAATGTTCAAAAGACTCAAGAGCCAAATGCAGAAATTCGACTCACCCGACGTACTGAAGGTCAAATCTGATTGGCAGCTGGAAGTCCAACTGGACTGTGGCACACTGGTGTTGTCTGCCAATGGCGTCTCTGATCTGAATGTCAATCTGTGAACAAACAGTTTTTCAGTTTCAGGCTCTGCTTCTCTTTCCAGCCAAGATCTATAAATCTCAGCTCGGAGACGCTGCTGGTGACAAACCGCATTTTCTTTGGGCAGACGTGGTTACAGAGGAGCTGCCAAGACAAACTGCTTATAGCTAATTCTGGCCAAGACGCCCATCGACACGACTTTGAGGGAGGTTTGTTTGTCTCATGGAGCGTGTTCTTCTGCGTCTGACTCCACGTGAGCTCTAATCACGTTACATCTGTCTGAAGCTGACTTCCTCTTCATGCTTATGGATTTTTTTAGTGTGACTTAATGCGAAAAAGGAGACGTTTCAAAGAAAACCAAGTTCAGGTTCCTAGAAGAAAAAGGAAAATGAGACTCAAGGTATCTAAACACCCTTTTTTTACACATGCTTTTTACACATGCACCATACTGTAATAAACACTCGGGTATGGGAGCAGTGTCAGTCATCTCATTTAATTCTCGGCAAGACAGCAAAGAGTATTCTCCTAATACTGAACTATGCTTTGAAGTGGAGCCCGACCGATTTATCAGTTGGCCGATAAATATCGGCCGATTTCAGCCTTTCAGGCACATATCAATCAAATCAGTCTTCATGTTTAATATGAGAACTTGTTTTTAACATAATAGACAATGCAAAAAAACATTTCTGTTTTCTCTTTATTTATAGTATAGTATTTATAAGAAAGTTTATGGTTAAACTGTCAAATATCAAGCCTTAGTTACATCTCTTTGTCCTAAGTGTTTGATAACGACATCTTTGGTATTGATACCTATTTATTGATATTGTAAATTTGTCAGTCCCAATAGCAGTATTGCCCCCCCCAAAATCCATATTGGTGCATCCCTACTTTAAAGTAACCTTTAGCATAAAGGACAAATGTCAAAGTGATTTGAAGACCAAAAGTGTTTTCGGCTGCAGATATTGTGATAAACAATATTTACTCGTGTGGAAATCAGTTTCCTTCCCTGCACGTGTCTCTTCTCACTGACCTTTGGTCCGTAGAACGCTCCATCTCCTGCGTTCAATTCCCAACGTTCACCAAAGTGCTGTAGGCTCCTCTCCAACTGCTACACACACACACACACACACACACACACACACACACACACACACACACACACACACACACACACACACACACACACACACACACACACACACACACACACACACACACACACACACACACACACACACACACACACACACACACACACACACACACACACACACACACACAGTAAGTAGGCCGTGTAGAGAATGTTGAGTACATTAATATACATTATGACTGTTGTGTTGGTCCTTCGTGTGTGTGTGTGTGTGTGTGTGTGTGTGTGTGTGTGTGTGTGTGTGTATGTGTGTGAGAGAGAAAAAGGGCTTGGAACCATAATGATAAATTACGCTCAATTGAATCCACTTTATTTGCCTCTGTGCCAATTTAAAAGGCATCTGTAGAGATTTAAAGATATGCATCCACCCAGCAGCATGGAGGAGCGCTCTACTGCAAAGTACCACTCGCATTACTGATTGGTTAAGTAAATGTTATTATACCATGTTGTTTTATTTACTATTTTTCCCTGTAGCGGTGATTAACTCAGTCCATCTTACAGAATATATACGCTTGAACAACTGGCCCTAGTGCACCACACGATGATTAGGTGTGTGTGAATGTTGTGTGTTTACCTGCTCAGCACTGTCCCACTGCTCAGGCTCCCCGAGGCACGGTGTAGGACGTGTAGACAGGAGGCAGTGGAAAGAAAACCCAAACACTCGATACACACTCCTCACAAAGTCCAAACAAGACACAATCTCTTCTTCCAGCTGGAGAGACAGAATAAAAACAAAAAGTGAACAAAAAACAAAAGAGGAATTAATAATAGAAATAATGGACTGGGGCTCAGGAGTTGAGAGTGTGGATAGTGTTCATTTACAGTAATTGCAGTAACTATATTTACTGTAAAGCCCTGAACGCTCCATTGAATTAGTGAGGCGATGACTATCATGTGACCGTTATCTTGGGCTGGAGGAGCACAACCAGTATCATGGGAACGTATCCTGGTTTCTCTGTAGGGGATCAGGGTTACACAGACCGTAGAGATGCACATATGGAGGTGTGATGTTTGAACGGCACAGAGACCTTCATTCATCTGGGTTAAGGCCTCCAGGAATGTCTGGAGTTATTTGTACAGCCCATCTAATCACTGTGATATGGTTCCACGTGTGTCCCATTTTCTAGTTTATATCCCGGTCACTGCACCTACACAAGTATTTGCCGTCTTGAAGAGAGGATGAATCTGCAACAAACCCATTGGTGCGTGTTTGTATGTGTTATGTGTACCTGCTCAGGTGTGCAGAAGATGTGAGCATCGTCCTGGCAGAACCGGCGAACACGTGTGAGACCTCCCAGAGTGCCGGAGAGCTCATTACGATGCAGGGCCCCGAAATCAGCCCAGCGCAGAGGAAGCTCCCTCCACGAGCGAACTCGTTGCTCAAACATAAGACTGAAAACAAAACAAAAGGAGAGTCTGTAAAAACACCTCAGTACAGGAAAGCGTGTGTGTGTGTGTGTGTGTGTGTGTGTGTGTGTGTGTGTACCAGTGTGCAGGGCAGTTCATGGGTTTGAGAGCGTAGGTTTGAGATCCCTCCGACGTCACAGTGAACATGTTCTCGCTGTAATGCTCCCAATGGCCTGAGCGCTCCCATAATGCAGTGCTGTACAGAGTTGGGGTCACGACCTCGGTGAAGCCTCGCCTTTGGTATTCACTCTATGAGAAGTCAGGAAGGACAATGAGTTGACCATGAGCGCAGGACGGGGTCAGACAGTGTAATAATCGCAAGCTAACAAGAGCAATATCCTGTGGACTCACATGAACATGTACATCGTCAGGACACAGGATCAACACAGCACATGTTAGTGTATATGTGTGTATGTACAGTATGAGAGACTGATTATGTTCCCATGGATGTTATTACACTATAAACCTAATGAAGGAAATCCTCTGAGTAAGATGTTTAAGTTGCGAAAGCAGCGATAAACCGAGTGATCAAGTGTCAGTCCATTAAAAGGGTTAAGTTTCTGGGTGGTTTAAGGTTTTTAGCAGAGGCTGCAGATGAAATGTTGTGACTTTTATGAAAAAGACAGCTTGTCATAGTCTTTGAAAACAAAAGGGGTTTTGTCAATAAAAACATGGCCTGTTGTGTAATGCCATTTTTATTCTACGTGTTCATCCTTTTACTCGAAAGACAATGACAAAATTAGGAGCAGACGATGGTCACATCACACATGTTGATCCATTAACACTGACAGTATATGCAGGTTCATGTAAATTTATATATTATAAAATATATCATAATTTGCTATCCCTCTCTATCGGTGCTAGAGTACAAAAAAAAACGTGAGTCCATGTGGTCATCAGATTTTTCCTATTTGTAACTGAAATTATTGCATAAGATGTTTGTTTTTTATTCTAGGTAAAAGTCTGCTGTCAGATTACTTCACGCCATTTACAGTACACAGTCAACGAGAGAACAGTACATGATAGATTTAGTCATATTATTCAACCTCACACTTTAGTTTTAGTCGACTAAAAATCGACTAAAACTAAAACTCAGTCAAAGAAAAACAAACCTTTCAGTCAGAATGAGCATGTTAGTTAAACTTCTGCAAACAAATAAATATTCACCCAAATTATTTTCACTATTAAGTCCAGAAAGATCAATCGACATTAGCAAATCTGATGCAATCCAAACTCAGAGTCACTCAGAGAGTACCCAGAATAAAAAAAAACACTTTCACAATCAAAAAGAATCCTGCACAACATCCCTGCAATAACTCCCGGCCTTATGATGTTCACTTTAGTCAGGACTGTGCCAGAAAGGTATTGTTTTGACTTTAGAATTCTGAAAGCCTCAGTGGAAGTGTTGTTCTGTATTGTGCTCGTGTTTATAATAGGTTCTAAACTACCATTCAATATATGTGAGTACATTTTTTTTGTTTTATGCACACCTTATACATGTGCTGTTCACTTTATTGACCAGTAGATGCCGCTACATTTGACCTCTCACAGACCCTCAAGCAAGAATGGCAGGTTATATGTGTTTTCACATAATAATAATGCTTCTTTAATGCACTACGACAGACAAACTTGTCGTAAGTAAAACGCCAACGTAGCCGACTGGGCTGCTGACTGTGAGACTAAATCTCACTGTGAGACTAAATCTCTAAAAGATGCTCAAAGATAATGTTGCACCACTGTCAATACATTCGTCTCTTATTAGTCTTGGAAACAAGGTTGTTGACAAACACTAAACACTACAGAGTGAGGTGCCCAGTGAGTACAGTGTGTTCACCTTAATGAAGTCAGTGAGTCTGTTGTAGATGTGGGCTCCTTTAGGCAGGAAGAAGCAACTGCCTGGACTGACGTCATTGAAGAAGAACAGCTCCTGGTCCTGTGCAAAAACGGGTTCACGTGGCATTTGTGACTATAAAACACATCTCTTAGAATTAGAATTTCTCCTCTCACTTCTTATTATTTGATCTCGATTTATGCACTCCTCCTGAATTTAGATGATGTCTTACTGTCCCGATGCGCCTGTGGTCCCTCCTCCTCGCCTCCTCCTGCTCCCTCTCCCATTCATCTTTGTCCTTCTCTCCCGGAAAGGCGACACCCGACAGACGCATCAAACCTGAAGACTCCGTCTGATTGGCCAATGTCACAGGCGACAGCTGCAATGTTACAGAGCGGGAGAGAGAAAAATGAGTGAAAGAAAGAGAGAGTGATTTTGACTGTGGTGTTTGTAAGAGTCCAGAACAGGAAACTGGCCTCTGACAAACACAACATCCTGCTGCTGATATTTCCAGCCTGGCTGCCATGAAATTCCAGTCTACCCAGTCAAAGCCCAGTATGGAACCTCCTCTCTCTCCCTGGATCAATAAAGACGGGGAAAATTCCATTTACCCAGCATGTGTCCAACAGGATGGACGCTGCCAAATGGGTCCAAATAAAACAGATTTTTAGAGATTAGAGGAGGAGAGGAGGAGAGCCCATCAACTTTTGGTTATCGTGTGGATAACGATACAATAAAAAATTATTATAAAAAATGCCAAATAAGAGTTCATAGCCACCAAGCTAGAAATGGATCAAATTGATGCAAAGGGCAACAAGAGGCAAGAAAACAAGTAAAACAATGAAGAGCTGATTAGAGAAACACTCACCTGGAGCAACTTGAAGAACTTGAGGAGGCCGGTGTGTGGGAGGAGGGGGCCCGCGCAGACCCCTACGCTGTCTCCACACCTGAGGGACGAAAAAGGTTTAAACTTTCCATGAGAGTTTAGAAAACACTGGTAAGTAAGTCAATATGAGTGTGTGTGTGTGTGTGTGTGTGTGTGTGTGTGTATTGATACATGCCTGTATACTGTGACAGGGGAGCCATTCATCTCCTCATCAACAAGCTGCAGTCTCAACTTACAGCTCTAAAACAAGAAAATTCCTTCATTACAACATTTCAATATCAGAAGCAGAAATAAGTAAACACTGGGACAGTAGAAATACCATAAACAGCACTATCACTCATACACAGTGAGAAATATCACTGCTTCTCACGTTAACAAGGGCAACATATCAACAACATAACACAGTTACAGTGCAAATCACATATCATTCTATTCCAAGTGTCACTGTGATTTAATGTGAGTGTTGTGCTTGTGTCACCAGCCCAAGACGGACATTAAAGTAAATGCTAAGTGACATAAACACCAGAGAAGCAACATTGGAGCACATCATTGGGGCAAGCGAACGACAAACACTGTCAGTTGCGTCTGCTGTGAAAAGGGTGTGTTGGTGTAGCACAGACGTTGGTAACACTGACCTGGAAGAGCTCTCGCACCTCTTCTACATTCAGCTCCAGTGTGGACAGAGGAAGTCTGAGGGCTGCAGCATCCTTACATCTGTCCTCTACATCGCTTAGAGACAAGGCTCTGTGGGTGAAGATAGATTCAGGTGGAACATGCAGCAATAAGACCCAGCCTCAGGGAGTGTGACGAGTCATTACAGCAGCACAGGATAATGTATGGTTAAGAATGTCGAAGAACACCACTCATCAAAACATCCTCTTCACGGAACAGAAAACCTAGCAACCAGCTCCAAATATGATTGAAAAAAATAAGAATATCTCGTGTTGGTCTGTTATTCTCAAGAGCAACTAGTCTACACAGATTCCACTCGCAATCCTTTATTATCTTAGAAGATCATTCACATCCTGCTCACTTTACTGGAGCATCGGAAAATCACAAATACACTCAAGAACAGTTTCTTTCCCTGGACCATAAGAACTCAAAACTCGACCAATTCATTAATATAATATACTGACACACATATATATTCAAATCATTCTTATAAGCAATATACATTCTGTGCAATAACCTATAAATAACCTATATACCGTTTTAAAGTATTTATTTGTCTGTACTAATGGTTGTCTCTTGGTTTGTCGTATTTTGAACTTGTTTTTTTTTAACATAAATTCGAAGTGTTTTCAGAAGTAGCACCTCTAATTTTGCTGTAGTGTTTTCTCTTGCTTGATGAAAATAACGTCTTTCTTTTCGATTCGTATTCCTCAGAAACAGCTACAGGAATATCTTACCCGTTATCTAGCAGATGGTCAGAGTAAAACCCGAGCTCTGACGCTCCTTCTCTGCAAACCTTGGCACCAAACACCCCCTCCAACACCCCACCGAGGACACACGCTGCTGTCCTCCATGCTGCCTGAGAGAGGAAAAGTGTCACAGTGTAGGTTAGGAGTAGGAAGTAAGGAGGTTGAAACTGTACAAATGTCTTTACCAAATCCTTTGGCCATGAAAGAAACTTAGAGTATAATGACCACAGTGTTAGTTCATTTAAATCTCTTATTGACATGACTGTCATTTTCTGATGCTATATTTTAAGTTTAACTGGACAATTCCCATCAAGGTTTGTAAAAATAAAATGCAAATTAATAGAGAGGATGCAATTACACTTTAAAATGTGCCTTAAGCAGAAGGATGTGATTACCTGTTTTCCTTCTACTGTGTCGAACCCTAGAAGTTGTAGTTCACAGTCTGCCTCTAGGGGCTGTCCAAGCTCCCACAGCTCCCCATTCACCTTACTCACCAAGGCTCCCTTCACCCTGCAACAACACACGGAATTAACACTGTTACAGCACTAAAGTAAAAAACAAACAAAAAACATAATAAAACAACTTCTGCACAAACTGCATGAATGTATTTACCGGACACTCTGGGCCACAAAGAGAGGCGTGGTGACGCCAGCCTTTCCTTTCACCGTCCGGCCATCAGCCAGACGGATGCTGAGGGGCTTCTCCGAAGCGTCTACTCTCGTCTCACTGCCTCGTTTCTCCCTAAGCGACTCAAAGACATGAAGCCGCTCAGATAAAATCGGGGTTGCCCGCAGCTGGAAAGGAAAGATCGAGATAAGCGTAAAAGAGACGTGAATATATAAAGTGAAAAAGAGACAACAGAGAGGAGAAGCTTTTATATACACGTGTCTAATGCAGCTGGGAGGCACAATAGGATAGTTAGACATACTGTGAATGAATACTAAATTTGACAATAACAAATGTGTAACTACAGCATTTGCTTCAGTTTAGACGCAGCACTATCGTAACATAATGGTACAGTTGTACAATTTTTTGACTATTCAAGCAGAGTGGACGATACAATGTGAACATAACATGTACATTAGGCTCGTAATCCCTCAGTTACTTCATGCCTCACTAGTAGCTCACATAACATTGTAACTTCATTGACTACAGAGGGTGTGGACTGAATATTGGAAGCACCTTTAAGTTTGACGCAATATAATTCAGACAGCCTCTAAAGTTAATCCTCCAACACGTTAATGAACTCCTCTGTAAAAACATATTGAGGTAATTAAGATTCAATTTTGTCTTTTCCCCATTTTAATGGCTTCATTACCCTAATTTCTAAATTGACGAAAAAACAAATCACAGTATAAAGAAATGACGTCTCCACACATCTGCTTGATTTGTCCTCTCAATACATGCTATCACACGCCGCAAGTTAGGATTAAATTGTGTATGTAATGCTGAGAGAAATATCCCAAATTTATCAACTAAAGAGGCACTCAGCTGAAAATGTTTTACTTTTGGGGGAATCAAGGGGAGAAAGTGGATCTCTCAAGTCAAACACTGCAGCTTCTTGTATATTAGGGATGAAACCAACAATTATTTTCATTGTCTAATCGACAACCTTTTACTTTCTCAATTAAAACATTTTTTTGTTTTGTTTGAAAAAGTTTGGACATAGGCCTGTCACGATAATTACGTTATCAACTTATCGTAGGGTACATGGTTATGAACTCAACCATTTTTATCGACCTCAAAAATAGCCGTTGTGTCTACATGACTTTTTGTTGACATTACATCTGTTCTCGTCGCAATCAATTACTTTTTTGGTCTACAAAATATGGATTTCTTAGTATTTCTTATCAAGTATTTGGTATATTAGAGATAGCTAGTTTTGTTATAAAACAAAAACAAGCAACAATAAAATTTTATGAGTTGGGATTTATGCTTGAAAAATAAGTGACATCATTATTTGTCTCAATAGTTGAAGTTTTCTGTCAATTGACTAATCAATTATTGGACTATTCATTTCAGCTGAACTGTAAACAAATGTCAGTATAATCTAGAAAACAGGCTTCAACTGGACAGGCAGTGTGTCACAGCGAACCCAGCTCCATCTCCACAGTGGACTCACAACAACAGCAGCAGCTGCACACCAACAAACACACAACCACTCACAGCTGAGGCTAACGTTAGCTGTAGCTTCTGTACTGTACATGTCACAACTAGCATGCGCACCTTGCTGTACCTCCTGTGCGCGCGAAATGACGCACGAGCAGCCGGCCGACAGACAAGCAGCTGCAACATCTGAGTTACCCCCATCCTACACACACCTGCCTAAACACACGCGTTCAATTCAGCATGGCCCACATTACTGTCCCCTTCTCCGCGATCGGCCATTACACCGGAAGCGCGGAGTAGGACGGACAGCAGCGATGACGTCGTGGGCGGAAAGCCGTGACGCTTACGTGAAGCAGCGTGCGTGCGTGCGCGCCCCCGGGCGTCTAGGCCAGAGCGCGCTTCTTACAGAGGCGCTAGAAAGAGGGACATCTACTGTACAGCCATTAAAAAGATCGTACGTTATGAGATGTGAACACCTACAGACAAACAGTCAAGAGCAGCAGGCACCTCAGACCGGAGTCAATAATATATACTGACTCTAAAGAAACACACACTTAAGGAGAAGTTCTCGACAGGTGGTGCACAACACCGGTCCTCCGTGTGAACCGGAGAGAAGAACAGCGGCTGCAGTTCAGTGATCCTCCAGTGTGCAACCACAGAGTTCTCACTCTCACACACACGCAGTTCAGTGATCCTCCAGTGTGCAACCACAGAGTTCTCTCTCTCTCTCTCTCTCACACTCTCACACACACACGCTGCAGCGCAGTCGAGGAGCTCGAAATGCTGCGCACTTTGATTTAACAGCTTGTGGCTGCATCTCATATCTACTGGTTTACTGGCCGCAGCGTTAGTATGTCATGAATAAGCAACTAAATAGAGAAAATATAAGAGGGTTACATTAGAAATGTTCCCTTCTACGAAAACCATAATTTACACACTTTAAAACCCACCTCGTGGATACTACAACAAGCAAAATACAAAAGTTCTGAAATGTGAAATGTAATATCTAAATTCAGTGATCCATGAATTCAGTTGAAACAAGTCATAACTTCCAAGTGGACTTTTGTGACCCGGGAACACATTCAGACTCAGTTACTGAACACAACGGTTCATTCTGAGGAGCAGTGGTTTGATGCGTTTCGGTTTTCACCGTCAATAGGTGCGAAGCGGCGACAGTATCACTGCAAACAGTGGAGACTAGATCGTTCACCCTCCACTCCAGAGCTGGAGTTGCCACTGAACAGCCGCTTGGGGGCGCTACAACATCTCCAGAGAGAGCATGCTCCCTCTTCATGGTGAAGGAATAACGGCCCATTATCAATATTGCAATACATTTAAGCATCCAACTACAAATACTCTGCAATCAGACAGCTTTATATCAGTTTTCATCTCACCAACCTTAGACTGTGGTTGGACTCAACTATTCATAAATATTTTTAAAATATGGGTTTTTACTCAATCACTTCGACATTGTATGGTAAAAGGAAAAGGCATGTACGTTGAAGCTTGGATTATAAAGGAGCTACATGTCTTAAAGGAAAAGGTCTCGTTTGCCTGAACCGATCAGATAACTACCAATTAACAACACTACTGTTGGCATAGACAATGGCATAAAGGCCACAATAAAATATTTACATTTCAATATCCAGTGATGAAACATGAATGCATCAATTCATCTGTATGTTATATATACTCAATAATACATTTACTGTTGACTGTATAACCATTGCTTAGTGTTATTCTGTAAAATTGTGATTGAGGTTATGGCTGCTAAATTCTGCTAAAATGTGGTAACGGTGTAACAATGGTGAATAACGAGGTGTAAAACCAACTGGATGGTGTTGCAACGGTTTTGAATTAAATAAAACAAAAAGTATGGTTTTCCAACAACAGTGCGCATTGTAGTGTGCAAATATTTAGTGGGGAAAAAAAACATCAGTCTTCTCAATGAGGAAATGAGAGACTAGTGAGTCAAGGTCTTTGCAGATTGAGACAAATGAAAAGAGCACCGACTGCTTACAGTCAGTGGTGCAACCACAAGCAAAATGACAGATATTAAAGATGTGAGGAAAATGGACTTAAATCACTTCATGAAAGCACTAATAAAATAAAAACAAACAAACAAAAGTCTTCCTTGTAATAATGTGATATGCACTGTAAAAAAAAGGATAAAGATGTATGCACATATTTACTGTGTCAAATAACTGCTGCAGAGTGTGTGCATCACACCAGAAAGGACTGGACACTCAAAGACCGGTGATATAGCATCATTGATGAGAACAGCAGTAATAGCAATTCAACTTATCAAATACACACAGACACACATCTTCAGTCATTTTCAAACAAACTTGTCTTGAAGGTCAAGAGGAAACCAAGAGGTTATTTACAAGGACAATTTAAGTGTTGAACTTTAAAGGTGACTTTGAACAGTTTATCTAGCTTTCTATGAACACACCAAACTGACTTGGGCTGATGTTTAGCTGTTTGATTGTGAGTGCAGAGAAGTCAGACATTCAGTTTACAGAAAGTGGTAACAGATGTGTATCATTCAGTGAAACAACTCTGAGGATGTGCTAACGCTAGTGACAAATATGCTCTTTTGTTATTACATTTTCTTATAATGTATCATTCCCCAACTTTACATGGGAACGTCTGCAGATGCTCAATGTGTCTTGATGAACTGTATTTGCAAGTCAAGTTGTGAACTGACACAGGAATCAACAAACACTCAATGATAAACACAGGAGAAATGAGGCTTTGACAGAAACACTGGGCCTGCACCTCTCACTGTACGGATCGCCTACATGAGTGTTGGACAGAGGGCAGCGTCGTGGCAACAATGACTGAATAAGAGGGCTGATGCCGTTGTGCTGACCCTCGTTTATCCCCAGATGTGATAAGAGCTGCAGAAGTGTTTTGGGATGAAGCCATGTGAGCACAAGAGGATTTGGGGGTGAAAGCTAGACATTAGAAAAAGAAATAAAACAGAGTAAAGGGGCCAAAACAAATGGAGCATTAAAATAAACCATTATCAAAACAATTCTTATGGGCTCAAATCTCTTCACCTCCCTGATACCATCTGTGGGTGCTGCGAGTAGAAAAATACACAAGAAGCGCAAAAAAAGAAAGAAGGCCTTAAACGTTAATTCAATAAGAAAATGGCAGCAGCTGTGTGGGTAAATGAAAATAATTATTTCTACGGAGAACAGGCAGTAAATACAGCCAGAAAGCGCAAATAAATTAAAACAACGAAATTCAAGGGATAAATAGTGACCAAATAAAATACCTCCCCCCCAGTTGAATTGAAACTCTGGATTTTATTCAAGTCAGTACATGTTGAAGCCTAGTAAGTGTGGTTCAGACTGAAATGCCTCCCCCCACCCTCCATCCTCTACCGAGTATCTTCTTGACTCAAGTCTAACTTGAAGCGCGCACAAACACACATTTATGTTAGAATTAAAATACATAATCATCTCCACCCTCCTCTTATGCATGGTGGTTTCAAAGGGAGGACAGAAAGATGCGAGAAAGCGTATCCAAGGCCTCAATCACAGTAAAGAGGGGCTGCGTGAGAGATGATCATTGTCCTCATGACCAGAAACAAGAGCTTGAAGAGACAAAGCTGCATCATCTCATTTTTTATATTTACAAGCTTAGAAATATACAGTGGTAGGAATAGAAAGGTGAAAAAGGTTGAGCAGGTGAAGATTATTATTTACAGCAGGTTCTCCAGAAATATGATCAAGTTTAAACGTCAGCTGCAACACAAATCTCATTACTTTAAATGAGAAATACCTTTCTTTCTCACACACACACACACACACACACACACACACACACACACACACACACACACACACACACACACACACACACACACACACACACACACACACACACACACACACACACACACACACACACACACACACACACACACACACACACACACACACACACACACGAGGAAGAAGGGATGACGACTCTCAGCCCCTCTTCCATAATTTCAATCAGATTTTTACAGCGATAGTTTGACATGTTTGAGAATTCTGTTATTGTTTGTAGGATGTATCTGCCTTTTAAATATGAAGCTGGTGATAAAAGACAGTTACCTTAGGTTAGCATTAAGACTATAAATGGGGAAATAACTGGCCTGGTTCTTTCTGAAGGTGACAACATTCTGGTGAGCAGGGACTTCCTGGAGTCCTGCCGTTGCCCTGGGGTTCGTCAGCTGAGGCTCAGTGAGGTCATCGCGCCCAGCAACGAAATTATCCCCCCAAAAACCCACAACTTGTTTTCACACTTCAGTTTTTTGTACAGATTGAACAAAAATGAGAAATAACCTTTTAGGAGGTGCAGGTAAATTAGATTCACCTTTGAACAGAGCCAGGATAACCCTTTCCCCATTCCCTGGTTTTATGCTTAACTCAGCTGCTTATTATCTAAAGTTAATTGGCTTTTGGTTGTAGCTTCATTTTTAGCGGACAGATAGACCGATCTTCTCGTCCGACTCTCAACAAGAAAACAAATAAGCTTATTTCATCAAACTATTTCCTCTAGTTTCTTTTCCTCTCTATCCTACAAGAGGACGAGCCTTTTATTTTTCCTTCTCTTTCTCTCAAGTAGAGTAACTCAACAATCACACAGGTAGACTAACTCTATATAGTTTCCTTTCTGCTTCAACTATCTGTTTTATTCCTGTGCTAATGTCAGTCATGAACCAGACCTACTGAAATGTTTTTCTACTGTTTATGGAGAAATGGGGGAGAGGGGACATATTGAGGCTTCTTACACAACACTCTGCACTATGTAACTGTTGACCTCGTAGCTGTACAGTTTAAGTTGACTGGCTGGCTACCGAGTTGAAGCACAACGATTTAATCTGCTATTTACACACGACTCACGGGAGTTTTAATTCAAGCTAATTAACAGAGTAAAGATATCTGGGCTCATACCAGTGGGGCTAACACACACACTGCGCTGCTGCTAGATGTGTGGCTTGCACTTCTCATTCAGCTTGTTGTAGATGACCACTTCAGTAGCGTGGGGGTAGGAAGGGTCTCTTCTGGCCATGATGGAAAGGACCACCTGTGAAAGGAGGACCGGGCCGCTTGCCCCCATGAAACCCCCTCATGGGGAGATCTTGGTTGTGATGGTGAGAGGGATTTCGGCCTCGCAGCAGAGGTCTCTGTGAGATGGGGCCTGAAAGCATTGGCGGCCGGGTAGTGGGTAAGTTGAGGAGGGGAACAGGGTTAGAGGTTTGGTTGCGGGGCTGAGCTGGAGGACTAGTGGGGGGTTTCTGGAGAGGAGGGCCAGTGGACTGAGATGAGAGGCGACCGGGACCAGCGTCAACTGCAGGGGAATTTGGCGTGGAGGGAGAGGTTGTGGAGGATGTGGGAGAGGGAGAGGGGGATGGAAGAGGTAGATTCAGAGGTTCCTTCACTCTGCCCAGTAAAGGTGGAGGAACACCAGGGGTGCCTGGGCGGTGGAGAGGGGGTGCATGGCGTGGGACAAAATGCTCTTTAACTGTGCCAGGACGGGGCAGCTTCGGGGGTTCACCTAGCAACGATGTCATGAGGGGTGGAGGAGCCACTTTGTTGCCTCTGGTCCCCACTCCGCCTCGCTCAGCACCTTCAGGTCTGATTGGGGGAGGAAGAGATAGAGGCCGGTCCACAGGGACCAACACTCCTCCCACCATGACAGCAGAGGGCACAGAGGGGTGCTGTTGTAAGGGGGGTGGAGGGGGCCGAGGGATCGGTGGAGGACTGCTGAAAAAGGATGGATGAGGAGGATGCTGGTGGAGGAGTGACGGTGGAGGGGTGTGGATGCGATCCGTGTGGTACGGCATTTGGAACGGAGATTGGGAAAGGGGATGTGGGTGAGGATGAGGATGGGGCGGAGGAGGGTGAAGATGAGGGGGGAGGAGGAGTTGTGGGTGAGGCGGTGGCATGGAAGGAGTCATGTTCTCGGAGCCTCCCTGGCCAATGTTAAGGGGAGGGGGGGGCCCGTGGGGTGAGTGGGGTGGAGCTTCCATGTATTCTTCCTCTTCATACCACATTGCGCCGCCTGGCCGACCGCCGGCGCCCCCTCCTCGCCGAGAGCCGTGACCAATCACGCGTATGCTCTCTACCGTCTTGATGCGCTCTCCAGCGAGAGGCCGATTGGAGTAGCCTAGAGTTTGGATGGGTGCCCCTTCAGTGCACGGCGACACTAATGTCTCAATACGATGGTACTGACCCCCTTTCCCATCCCTGCCTGGAGACTCTTGACTTTTCCCCTTGTCGTCTCTTTTTCCGGTCAGACTTCCGTCGTCTGAGCCGGTGCTCATCTTACGTGAGCCTGCAGACAGTCTCCGCTCTCCCATCGCTCTGTTGATGCCCATCATCCTCAACTGGCTTTCTTTCTTACCCTTCATGTCATTACTGGGGGAAGAGGAGACCTGCCTCCTTACATTCATCGCTTCATCGTCCTTTATTTTCGTGCTGCTCTTTTTCCCAGCTCCATATCGGGAAGAAGAGGAGCCCAGGAGGACTCCATCACTGTTGCTTCCTGACGGGGTGATCACAGCATCCCAGGGTTCACTGCGGTAGGCTGTGGGTGAGAGGTTATGACCTCCAGAGGACCCTAGAGATTCTGGCAAACTCCCAGGTGTGTCCATGATCTCATCCTGGGTCGGGGTGCCAGCAGCCTCATCTCTCACTGGAGTCCCATCCACACCATCAGGACTGGCGTCACCTAGAGCGAGACTAAAACCTGGATTACCCTGCAAGAAACTGTTGATTTTTGACTCTAAGCTGGGGGGAGAGACAGAAGGAGCTGAGGTGCGGGGAAGAGGTGGAGGAGGAGGGGACAGCTGTCGCTCCTTCTCCCAGTCTCTGGTTCTCCCCGATGAATCTCGCTTCAGGCTGTTCCCCAGACTGGGTTTGGTTTTTGGGGTGGTGGGGGTGAGTGGGGTTTTGACTGTTGATGATTCTGGGGAGGTTCGGGTGGGAGTAGCAGAGGCAGAGTTTGTCACACTTTGCAGGAGAGAAGACAAACCTGCACCAAGACAGAAACACAGGGGTACAGAGAGAAAGAGATAATAAAAGGAGACAAATAAGATAATTGTATATCATGAACATAAAACACATTCAATGCCATCCGTTATTAAAAAAATATTTGTGCATCTTACCTGGTGTGTTTGTCTTAGAGAGAGCATTGAGTATTCCCTCAGGTGTGATGTCAACACGTGACAGGATGCTGGCCAGGGCCGGGCTCGGAGGGGTCACTTTGGAGGCTGCTGATTGGGCGGAGGGGGTGGTAGGAGTCCCGGGAGACGGCCGGGGTGACGGACTAGCTGCTGAGAGGCGGTCAAGGACAGAGAGATAGAGATAGATCTAAAGCTCTAATCCAAAATCTTGTACATATAATCCTGTACGTATTACATCATACTGTGAAATTTTTCAGGTCAAGGAAAAATTTCTTCTCATGAAAAAAATCAAAGTAAGTTTGTCTAGTTCTGTCTCATATTCAAAATCATTTAATGTTATTACAAATAAATTGAAAGCCTGTTCAATATATTATTACAAGCATTTGAAACTTTAAGTTGTGTACTCAAAAGTGAGAAATCACAGTTAGTTTTTATTTATCTATCTGAAGCTAATAAATAAGATATACTTCAGGATTCGCCAAGAGATTGGTCAGTAATTTCTTGACATAAAGGTGTTTTACACCGGACATACAATTAGTATTCATACATGGTGAGTGGCACAGATGGTTCATGCTGCTGCACCGGGTAAAAAAAAAAAAAAAAAAACTCTGGATGCAATGTTTCTAAAATCTTTGCATCTGTAAAATCCAATGTATTCATTTCTAACTATTAGAGGAGACCATGGACCTTAAAAATATATAGTAATGAGACCAATAATTTTATGATGAGATTGATTCCGTCTTTCCAAACCGTTTCTCAAGTGCGCTCTCTGATCTCCACTGCTGTCGGTGCCTAATTCTCCAATATGTGAAGATTAGATGTCACTTTTTAATTAATTCATGGTGTATTTGTTTGCTTGAAAAGAAGCAAACAAAAATAAATTAATCAAACTTCCATGCTGAATTGCAGAGTATCATATTCTTTTTGTATTACACAGAGTTTTGAATCTCACTGCATGGCAAAAGGGGCAAATCTCATCTTATCACATTAGTAGCTGCTTCATATTTATTTTTCATATATCATAGTCGGCAATAAATCAAGGTGTGTATGGAGACGTTACAAACCCCTTGATGCTACTGAGGAGAAAAATTACCTGCAATTTTCAACATAAAACTGTTCATAAAGAGTACAAAAATATTGTGACTATTCTTGACCAATGGTAAGAAACAATAACCTTGTACTTAAATTGTCTCAGTATGTATTTGTCACAATGTGGCCATATATTTAATTGCGTCTCACCATGACTTTGTGATCCCAGGGGAATTGCTCATTGATCATTATCGTACTGTTTTCTCCCAACACCCACACACCTGTATTCTTCATGACTGACGTGAGGGAGCTGAGAATGGAGCTGATCTTTCCTAAGTCCACCTTCGCCAGGTTGACCCCAAGCGGGGTCGCTGGGGCACTTTGAGCAGCGGCCGAGGTCGGAGTCACTGGGGTGGCTGTAACAGCAGCGGTTGAATTTGTCTTAGAAGCTTTTGTCGGTGTAGACGGCAGTTTCGGCGCCGAATCTGACTTTGCAGCCTTGGAAACAGCTGCGGACGCCTTGTCCTTCTTCTCATCTGCGAGTGAAGATAATTCAAAAGAGCTGATACACTTTCCCTACAACGGAGCAGCCTGATATGAATCTGCATGAGGAAGAACATTTTCAAAACAGTGTAACCTTCGATCTATTACACTCTGCAGCCACTTACCTCCTGCTGCTGCAGCCTCTTCATCAGACATATCCATGTCCTCCATGTCCCTGTTGTCAGTGTGTATTTCTCCGTCATCCATGGCCTTGCCATCCAGCTCTGGATCCACCTGGGCTCTGCTAGCCCCAGGCCCCCAGGGTGAGTCAGAGCCAGTCGGGGAGGGGGCATCTTCAGAGGGTGAGGGGATGGGCGAGTCCTCAGGTCCAGGTAGAGTCGACTTCAGAGAATCCAATTTTCGTTTAAGACTGGCCACACGGTTGGCAAAGGCATTGTACGCCTGAGCAAGAGGAGAGATATAGAGAAGCAATGGCATAAATTAACAAGTACCAAATAACCGTCTGCTCAATTACTCTCAATGGATATTTTTGTCTTAACTCATTGCCAGAGGCAGTCAGAATAAGCATTAGCAGGGAGAGTGGCAATGCAATGATCTCAACCCCTCACTCACATTGGCCACGATCTTAACCTCCTTGTACTGCATCTCATAGAAAATGTCTGCATTTCCCAAAGCTTCCAGCAGAGGAGGCCCCGTTTGCAACTCGCTCTCCAGGAAGCTGACAAACTCCTGCAGCTTCAAACTGCCATCCTCAACGTCCTTTGCAAACTTGTTCCCTCCTGCCTTATCTGGACAAGGAGACGATGGACAAACAAGCAAAAAGTTAAATACAAAAGGAAATTGTTGAGTCGTCAAACAATTATTCTATTGATATTAAAGTTCCCCTTTTACCTCTGGAATATCATATTGACCATCCCCTTCACTTTCTACTGATAATTGTATAAAATAAATCGTTAATGTCTCTTGTAGGGATATTTTTGCCTCCCATCTAGTATGGGAATGGAATAGAAAAGAAAGTATTTATTTTTATTGTCTTGTACAAAATACAACAAAATTAAAAGTGCTCATTGTTGGTGCATACAATTTAGAGTAATAATGTTAAAAGGAAATGCATTGAAACAAACCCTGAAAAACCCTGAATATGTATTTATGAGATATTTAAAGACAACTCAATGTTCATACAGTATATACTGAATCAACAGCACCAGATAAAAGACACTCATATAATTCACGATAAACCCAGACTTTACTGTGACTTTACTGTACTCTCTCCTAAAACAGAAATACTATATGGACTTCTCTACATCTACACCTCCAACATTAATGTGTAACCTCTTGTCTTTTGTCAGGGCATATAGAGGGGACACATTCAGAGTCAAGTGTGTTTGGGGCATAAAAGAAAGTGCACGGGACAATGAGTGTGTGATAATGCAGAAATGAGATCCGTGACATCTGACCTTTAAGTCTCTTGAGGGCCTCTGTGCTGCAGACATCCACCCTGAGAGCTGCCAGCTGTTTCTCCCTGAACTCCTCTTCTGCGACTTCTCTCTTATGTCTCGACAACTGTTCTACGAGGGAGTGAGGCTAGAAGGAGAGAAAATTCAGTTTTGTTCTTAAATGCCAAATCACAACATTCATTATCTTCAAGCTACTTTACAGACTAAAGACAGAGACCGTACAATATGAACAAAGTTGACAAGATGTTACATCACTGATGGCGCCGTTTCAGACATATTTTACTGTACAAGTCAAGCAAGACAAAGCTATTTTACACAAATAAGACTTACTGTGAACTCGGCCACAATCTTGGACTTGAGGGCAGCTTTGGTGTTAGCTGGGGCTGGAGA
Organism: Scophthalmus maximus; assembly: GCF_022379125.1. Lineage (NCBI taxonomy): Eukaryota > Metazoa > Chordata > Actinopteri > Pleuronectiformes > Scophthalmidae > Scophthalmus > Scophthalmus maximus. Next base: position 12,870,071 of record NC_061515.1, on the reverse strand, counting down.
ATAAGAGTCAAATATAAACTTTATACTTTACATACACTAACAATTTCATCTGGTTATAATTTATAATCCATCATTTGTTGACTCACTTAAAAAAAACAGCACGTTTAGATTTGATTCAGATGATAAGTTAAAAACTGACCATTTGCAGGTGAAGTCTCCTTTTCTTTTGCCTTTTCTTTCTCCTTTTCTTTCTCCTTTTCTTTTGCTTTTTCCTTTGCCTTTTCCCTCTCTTTTTCCTTCTCCTTTTGCTTCTCTCGCTCCTTTTCCCTTTTGTTCAAGTTGGCTTTCAACTGGGCGATGACCTCCTCGGGATACACACTCCTCTCCTCCCAAATTGTAAGGATCCTTTCCACTGACCTCCGTACCTTTACATCTCTGACAAGAAAAAATTATGACAAGATTGCACATCAATGCAAGCAGAGAGGGAGGTCAGACTTAGCATATATTTGGAAACCAAACTTTTTTTTTTTTAACAGTACCAACACCAAAGAGGTGTACACTGAGTACTCACTTAATGAGCAGAACTGCATTAGGAAGGGCCTCCGCGAAGGCTGGACGAAAGACAATGGCGTTCTTTCTTTTGCAGTTTTGTATCACATCATTGGCAAGGTAGAAGAGATTCAAGCGATGATTGTTATCAGCTGAAAAAAAGCAGACATAAAAGACAGTGTTAAATTAAGCGTATACATTATTTGGGGGACGTCCTGAAACTGGAATGGTTGAGGCACATAGAACATAAGTGCAATGTAACGTCAGCCAGAGAAGTTTTTTGGGTGTCCTAAGTCAACCTTTCCCTCTCTCATGTCTGCTACAAAAGAATACTGTATATAAAAGTGAATAAAAATGTAAACAGTACTACGATAGATTTAGGACTACAACTTGACTGACAAAGGAAAATTTACTGATATTGACTCATCATATTAGTGTATATATCTTTAGGGGCTCCCTGGCTTTAAAAAAAAAAGTTTTCACATTTACATAGTGGGGGCTCGAGTGGGTGTTTCCTAAGCGGGATATGGATTAAAGATAAAGATAGGAAGGAAAACATTATAGTGTGTGAAACAGATTTGTTTGCTTTCACCACCACGACTGCTGCTTCTCCAGAATGTTTGATCTGTTGCGAGAAGTTAGCAAATAACAAAAATGCCATGTGTTTTCCAGAACAAGCACCGACCACATATTCTGAAAAGTATCTGGCTGGAAATGAAAGTGTTTTTGGAACTGCTGCTGGTAGTTTATCAGCTGTTTTCTTTATTGTAAAACTTCTATAATTACACAAATGCACCAAAGCAATTCTTGTAATGGTAATGCAAACTTTAGTACCAGGCAATCATAAATGTCTTTCTGTCCACTGGGTTTCATCCAAAATGCCTTTCAGGCATTCTGTTCCATTAAATTACGAATACAAAAATATAAAACATAAGGCTGACGACTGCGCTTTTACTTGTAGGGTTTTTTTTGGTCAAAGATCTGGAAATCTGTTTCCATGATCACCTTACTTTAGTGTTAGTCAGGCATTTCCATTTCCAAAAGAAATGCAGTAATGGCAAAGGAAATGTCAATTTTTACTGCTTCCTAAAAAAGATCCTTCGATATATCAACAAGCTTACTTCAATTACACCCAGTAGGCACAAGTTTTGGCTGATGTTTCCCGACTTACGGGAAGAAAAATACAGCCTCTCTAGGCTCTACCATGTCACATTTTAGCAGATGTCAGCATTTCTGATAGACAGAGACACAAGATTAATACCCCAATACCCAACACAGTTTCCTCATACTATATTTTATACATATAATTATATAGGTCTACAAGAAATTGGAGCCACAGAACAGTCAGAGATAAGATATATTTAATATTAACACAAAAAATATTTACAGTGAGAATCTGGTTTATTATTCATCTATCATTTTAAGTTAGTGAGTTTTTTTCCTCCTAAATATCAGTAAGAATGATAACTAGGGTTGTTGTGGTATTGATACTGTCAAAAAAATAAAAATACATAAACCTCAGGTCCTATAAAATTATTAAAAAAATGTGGTTAGTTCCTACACAAATGTTTAGGATGCATAGTCCTGTAACAGTCTGTAACAACTTGAGAAACGGAGCACAGAAAATATAATTTGCAAGCACAACATTATATTTTGTTAGAGAAATGATATGCAAGCAAAACATGTATTTTGTTGAGTGAATAAAAATGTGTTCTGTGTTTGCATGTTTCCCATTATCCATATTAGCGGGCAATAATCACCCCTCTCACCCAGTTTCACGCACGTTCACCCACACAAACCCTGCTCTGCGCACTGTGAGACCACAGTGTCTCTCTCTCCCTCCCTCTCAACCTGTGCTCGCGCACGTTTGCCTTCACGCTCGCTCATCATGTCGATAATTGTGCCACAAAATCAACCCATCGCAGAAGGTCAATCCTGATTGGCTGTTTGACCATAAGCAGGGTCCACTCGTTTTACTAAACAGATTCACCAGAGTACCTCAGATGAAACGAAAACTAAAGGAGCTGTAAGTAAAAATCAAAATACAGATGCGCAGCCAAACAAACAAGAGTTACGAATATCATTAAAACACCAAAGCTAAAAACTCAGGAAACTCCAATCTCCAAAGACAAGATGGATCTGAAACTAAAAGATCATAACAGCATCCTAATCTGAAACAGGTAATTGAACATCAAGGAGCCACACAAACTTCAATATGAGACTTAAAACAGAAAAATGATTCACAAACTCAGAAGCAGCAGCAGCAAAGTATTAATCATTTGCTGACATCCAGTTCATACAACAAACTTTTGTGTCATTTGTACATGATCATTGTGCTTTTAAAACATGACAAAAACTCCAATTGTTGCTCATCTTCCCCCTGGTACAATACAAGTTGGAAAGTCTAAAATTTGATTTGTATTTCATAAATCTGAAATGTCATTGCAAAGCTGCAGCCTTTTATTCAACTAAATGTAATCATAACAAAGAGCAGACATATCATTAAGACTCTAAAACTAAGTCTGATGCACAGTTTGCTTCCCTTCAAAACTGTAAAATAATCTTAATATTATCAATTAACTGACAAAAGTGCTTACTAACTTCAGATATAATAAATCCATTCAATAACTAGAGTCAAGGTTAAATTTGGAATATATGTCATGACTTCAAAAATAAAACATGGCAGCAATAAAATTAAAAAAGATAATGTTTTTACTGCTAGAATATTAATATAGGGAAAGGGAAGTTTGGGGCCCCCTACTGAAGCTGCTGCCCCCGCGACCCGATCACAGATAAGCGGTTGAAGATGAGATGAGATATTTCTTGTTCCCTAATTCAATTTACACTTGATTTAATTCAGTGTAATGTAGTTCACAGATTGTCTGATGTGTGGCATCAATTTGAGTTATAATCAAACGAATCATATTTGCAGTTGTGGGTATATGCGTTAATTAATTCCATTCAATCTGTCTGAAAACATACAATATACATGAAACTGCATTACGTTATTAAAAATGGATTTGTTTGACCACCTAACCCTAACCCATCTCTGAATGTAAAAAAAATAAATCTCTTAGCACCTCCTGCACCTCTCGTGTGAGCAAACACAACCTGCAGATATTTAGAGAATTTCTGACTCTCGCCCACACATGACAACTGACAAGCTGCTTTTCCATCTCTTTTCTCAACTGCATTACAAATCACAAATATTTAAGCCCGACTTCTAAATAAAATAAAAATGGTATGAGCTAATCTGCCAGCAAGGTAGAGAAGGTGAGAAAAGCAAAACCCCTGAGTCACATGGATTTACAAAATGAATCGTTTCTTTTCTGATACAGCCAAGACTCAATAAATGATGATCAGTAAATTGCCGCTGCTCCCCATCAGAAAACAATGGCCCAGCCAGCACATAGCGGTTCATCGTGAGTTGTCAGCATAAGCCTTTGTCGTGAGTTGTTCTGTCGTCACTAATGGAGGGTGGGGATTTTTTTTTTATAAAATGCCCATAGCCACATGTAGCCTGGGACCCAACAGAACTCTGGGAGCTTGTTTAAATATGCTCTGCCAGACTCAGTTTGGAATCTGGATCCCCTCCATTGTAAAGTGATTTCCTCTGGCAAAAAAACTTGCCGGCCCAATCACAACTGATTATCTGAAAATGGGCAGGGTTTATACCATGGAGCGACTTTTGTAAACAACCAAGTAGCTATGGCTACTATGATCATTGACATTTTTCATATGCAGTCTAGTGCTTCTGATGAATTATCCTGGTTCATAAACTTTAACTGTCTTGGTATTTAGCAGCTTCTTCATCATACCACACAATTTTTAACAACGTGAATATTTTTCAAACAAAGATGGGAAACTCAACTTTTCTAACAGCCACTACGATAATAAATAAATAGAAAAATACATTTACTCATGAAAAATTATGGCCCAATTCGTGGCTTCGGGGGATTAATACAGCAGCAGTAGACATAATCTTAAAAATGTTTTGTATGCTACCAACATTGAAGAAAAAAAATCAACAACACTATATTCCATCCTCTGTTCATCAATATCAATGACTAAAGACCAAACTTTATCAAGAAAACTATGGGGGATACTTCTCTGCCTTCTACGTTCTGCTAACAGATAAGAACCGGAGGGACTATGTAAATCTCCTGACACATTCATCACTGCAGGTTTTAAAAAGCAATCAGCTTATAAACACAATAATTTTCCTACAAATGTTTATTATTCTTCTTGGTTTCCTCATAACTGATTTAACATCAGAGACCATGCACATTACTGTAAAACTATGCAACAAGAATATAGATAAGTAAGTAAGTAATAAGATGATATCAACAGTAGTACAAAATACCAACATCAGAAATACTGTATACTGTTATAATAATAATAAATTTCATTTATAGAGCACTTTTCATTGCTAAAAGCAATCTCAAAGTGCTATAGAGTAGAAACATGATAAAAGAAGGTTTGTCCAAAGTAACAGAGAAGCGTACTTGTGATTTCGCATAATAACAGTGAAGCCACAAACAATAAGCACATGGTATATCAGAACAGACGTGAGTGTCCTTCACTCCCACCTTGTACCTTGAATTCACTCGTTCAAATGAAGACGATCACGGTCATACATGACTACAACTTCCACCAGAGTAACTAAAAACCTGCTGTGATCTTCAGTAAAGTTTGACTTTTGGAAATATAACAAACAAGCAAGCGTCAAAGTTCCTTCTTGACCATCTGAAACTGTAGTTGGACTAATAAAAATAAACTTATTTTCCCCCAGGAGCTTTCAACCACATCTCACAGTCTCCGATGGATGACTTTTGTTCTTTAAAAATATTTTCGTCAAAATCCTGTTAACACTGTTGCTGCTAAATTGCTCAAACCACTGATTACAGCTAATTGAATTTGTGAAGATGCACGGCAGCTCTTATCACAAATTGCAGTATTAAAAACACTGCATGCAGGACTCATACGACAGAGCTTTATGTAGAAAACGTGTTGAACGTGCCCCAAAGTGCTGTGATATTGCAGCAACAATCAGTAGATCTAGTTACTTAGTCAATAAACAGGAAATCAATTGGCAACACATTAAATAATTATAATTTATAGCAATTACATTAAGCAAAAAACGGCATTTTTCTCATTTTCCAGCTACCCAACTGTCACTATTTGCTTTTTTTGTCACATACAATAATAAACTAAATATCTTAGGGTTTTGGCCAGTAAGTCACACAAGTCATCTCAACACGGATTTTTAAAGCAGGTATCAAGCACTATTGGTAATAAGTGGTTGATCAGTGTAACTCAACTGCTCAATTGGAATTCCAACATTCGGCAAAATAATAAATGAACAGATTAACAAGACCCCAGATTTAGAAATGAGGTCAAACATTTGTCAGACTCCAGTGACACTGGTCTGCAAAGACTATCAGGTGTCACTCTGTACTTATAATGCTTCACCAACAATGGAAGTATATCCAAACTGTACATTGTTATCTGAATTGGAAGAAATACCCAGATTTTCATTTTACAGAAAGAAGCATTCCCACAGAGTAGAAAATACTCAAGTGGAAGCCCTGTATTCAAAATGTTACTTTAGTGAAAGTACAAAAGTATTAGCATCAAATTGAATGAAAAGTGCTCTATAAATGAAATGTAATAGTATTATAAATTATATTTAAAATCACATTTTCCCCAAGGACCAAGAAAATTTGAACAAATAATAATGTATTAGGATTTCTTTTTTGATGATGTTTTGTATTATCAATCTGAAACTAAAAAGTGACCCAGATAATCAAATAAAGGTAGCGGAGTAAAAAGTACAACATTTGCCTACAAACAGCAGTGGGGTAGAACGATTCAAACGCAATTTACAGTTGAGTATAAGTACAGTGCTTAAGTAAAGGCAGTTCATTATTTCCACAGTTTTGAATCTTACTTATATTTGCACGTACTTGTCTATACAATTTCATCAACAAAGTATATATATAAAAGTTGTATATACATATTATAATCAGTGCATCAGCCAAATAAAAATTGGACGTGAACTTTGGCTCGATTTATGTCCTTTTTTAGGTCTCCTCGCCATCTAACAACGTATGTTTAACGTATGATTATATATTAAAATAATGGTTTAGATCTTGGATTCTTCTTTGGGTGAACTTTCCCTTTAGTCAACCATGCAGACGGGGTCAGCCCTATGTTCCCACATTTCTAGGACATTTTCGAAATTAGGGTTAGGGCTACTGGATAATAGGTTGGGTGTAATTGGCTACCAAATTGGGAGAAAGGGGGATACAATCTGATACAAATTCATGAAAAGGGAAATGTGGGAACATAGGGCCTAATGTTCAGTGAAAGAAATGTCCCCTAGAAATGTGGGAACATCGGCACGCTCCCATGCAGACAACAACATCCCTCGCAGACAGATCAATCTGCGGATCACCGAGCGAAGCTGAAACTACATCTAAACCACATTTACCTCAGACACAGACTTGTGTTTATTGAGAACGAGCAGTGCAGTGAATGACAAGTCTTCGTCACGGCGCAGAGTCCGGCGTTACCAGCCCGTGGACCCGGGGAGGCCCCGCTGTAAACACGACTAGCGTGGACATGTTAGCGTTAGCTTAGCTACATTAGCGGCTGATTTGTACGCACTGATAACAACGTCAGTGGCGCCTTTCAAATGCGCAGTTGATTAAATATTAAAATTCCCGCCAAGGAATAAGTCAACATTATTTTTTCGCTACGACCCGTCTCACACGACACCAAAACAAACCAACCGCTCGCAGCTCCAACAGTTTCGCACAGTGATCAGACATTGGGGGATTTGAATTAGCTAAAGTTAGCATGCTAGCGCGTTAGCTTCAGCGGCGGCTCGCTACTCACATTTCTTGAGCCACTTCATCCAGTAGCGCACGATGAGGCCGTGGCTCCTCTTGTTTTCAATGCACCACGTCGAAAGTCCCTGTATCGACTCCATGGTGTTGGATACTCCCTGAAACCTCCGGTCCAAAGACGCTTCCAGGGCGGCGGTGGAGCCGCGAGGTCCGTGGCCGCTTGCAGCCCCAGAACCGGCCGCCATCTTTCCAGCTCTGTCTGCTGGTCGCTGGCTGCTGACGGGGACGAAGGAGCTAATGTAACGACAGGACACGCCCCCACGCTTCACCTCGCCGTCAACACGGCTATATTTACAACAGCGTGCCGCGGTACTGAACAACACGGGGCTGTCCTGCGTTACAGTTCATGTCTACCGTCGTTGTGAATGTTTATTAACATATTTATAAGTTTATTATCTGCGGAATCCAATCCAGGTAACAGAAGAAAAACAAAAACACGTTTGTGGAATTGTGTGGTTTATTTAAGGCTTTGACTGTAATGGTACAGAGAAATATAGCTAGAGGTCAGTCAAAGATTTGCTCCTTTGTCAAAGAGAAAATAATTATTTTTTTTCGAACTTTACATTTCTTTGAAATGCATCTGTGATAACTAGTCAGTCTGGAAACAATGCAGAGAGGTTTTGCTTCCAATCCTTCCAGGTTTACTCTATGTGTGTTATACAGTCTTTCACTGATGGGTTGGTTTCTATTAACCGCTTCACTCACACAGGGATTAACATCAGTGGACATGTAGATTTCATCACAAAAATTAAATCACAACGTAATCTGACACTGTTTCTCATCCTCATACAAAGCCTTGGGTAAGTAATTTACATACTGTTCGATCTATAATAGATAAGAAGATCTGATTGAGGAGCCAACCACCAAAGAGATGAACACTGATGCAGGCATACACACACAGACACAACCTCATTTGTCGGACAGACACCCACACAGGATTTTTGTTCCTCCTTTTCTATGTTCAAGTCTCATGATTAAACTTGATTAAGCCAGTCAGCAGAGAGGGTCGGCTGGCTGTGCGGCGGTTGGGTCTGGGGGCGTGCTGACGGAAACTATGGGCTCTCCAGGCAGGTTTCAGTCATCCGTGGTTTCCAACACACTCTGGCTGAGAGCTAGGTCCCAATAGTGTTCTGTGCCGTGCTTCTTGAAGTGCTCTCTAGCCATGTTCTCTGTGGGGCACTGCTTGAACTTCATGTCTCCAAAACTACGCTCTTTAGCCGTTCCCTGAAGAACCAATAAAGAGTTATTGGACTTTAATGGCATCACAAAATTATTTCTTAAATATTTCAGAAAACAGAATGTGTGAAACTCACCTCCCATATCAACCAACACTTGTTGTTTCTCTTTGTATCGTCGTCACCATCAGGATCTGATTAGGAATAAAGAGTTTAGTATCCTCGAAATAAGCACAAACACACGATAACTGGGATAAAACACTCAAGCTACTCTTACCATCTCTTTTACTGTTGTGTTCCACCCATTTGATTCTGTGCATCATCAGCCTCTTGAACTTCTTCTGGGATTTGGGGCCTAAAAACAGAATTAAAATAATTCAGATACAAAATATCATTCATTAATTATTATTAATCATCAGCATTCAGTTCATTATCATTATTGTTAACCTCATTTCATCTCTAAATGTCAGCATTATTACTGTCATCATAAAAACCAGTGTGACGCTGCTTTAAACAATGGTTAGACGACTGTTCCTCGTCTCGCTCTTCTCTGCCCCTTTACACCCACTGTGATATTGTGAGGTCACGACCAGAAGAGCTTATTGAGCACAAAATGCTTTGTTTCCTGCAAATGCATGCTCAATAACCAGAGTCAAGTCCTTGTCAGTGATGTCAGCCATTTAAACTCTAATTTTGAGTTAATGTTCTCATTTCCCTTATATGTTGTGTTTACTGGCAATGCACTCCCTTGAAGTTATCTGGACCTTCATCGTATTTCACAACCCCACAGTGACAGTTGTCTTCAGGTTTCAAGACTGATGAGTTTGACCAATTCAAGTTCATCAAAATAATTGGATAAGAACAGGTTGTACAAGGTTGAGACAGGATCTTTTGGGGATAAACAACACACCAGACAACATTGACATTTGGGGAAGTTGTGAATAAAAATAAACAAAGTTTTTTCTAAAATGGTGAAGGAGTGTTTATTTTTAGTCCATGGTGAAGAAATTAATGCTGAAAAGGTTCTGGTCAAGTTCTGGACTTAGAGAACGCTGACTAACTTTTATTATCACTTCTTCAAGAAATCATTAATATAATCAAATGATTGTCAACACCAAACATTTTCCCTTTAACAACAGTAAATATATGTTACGAATATGAGAAAAAAATTTAACTGCAACGAACTGGAACTGGCACAAATGCTTCTGTGAGCCTGAGCATCCTTTTCCTGTACGCTGTTGTGGACATGTTTCCCTTACCTCCCTCAACTACAACAAGGTTGACATCTCTGTGCAGCACTACTGTGCCTGTCAGGTACAGCTGGTTGGCATTCGCCTCCACTTTAAACTTCTTTGCAGGATTTTGCAGGTTACGGATCCTGTACAGGGGGAAGGACAGGTGCTTAAATTAGAAACACTAACAAGTTGCGAAAGAAAAAGCGCTGTGATATGCACTACAGTGTTCGCTCTCTCCCTATGAATACAAACCTATACACTGCAATGTGAACGCCATCAGTAATGTCTTCCTTTAACTTCTTAACCTTCTTCTCTTTCCTCTGCTCTGATGTGAGTTTGCGAGCAGCGTTGGCCTCTTCATGAGCCCTGCAGGGAGGGAGACACAGTTAGAAAAACCACCTCAATGGCTTTCTTTACTTAATGTGTGATTCTCTATTACTATAAGGAATGAGTGTGGACTTAGTGTCGAGGTTGATTGTGTGACTTACTTCTGTCTCTTGGCCATCTGTGCTCTGACGTGGGCCTCTACTTTTGTTGGGTCCTGAACAGCCTCCGTCCCGAGGACTCTCATCAGGTTGGAGATGCGTACTGAGGAAATGAAAAGCAATCATTAGCAGCCTTCTCTTTAATCTAGCATCGCAGCACTTTGTAATTGTAGTCCTTTTGGGTGGGTTACCTTTGGGTTCTGGTGGAGGCATGAGTCCCAGACGAACCCGTTCTTGCACTTCTTTTTGGGCCTCCCTTCGTGTCTGTCTTCTCAGTTTCTTCTGTTCTTTCTTTGTCAGGTACACGCCCAGCGTGACTGCTTTATCTGTGTCAACTGAGAACCCCACACACACAAATGTTGTCATAACGCCAGCAAATTATAATGCTAGTATTTCAATTGATACCAGAAATTTGAATTGAAATTGAAGCAAAAAAAAAAAGAAGATGTGCAGTTGAAAGCCTAAACACTTACCTGGAGGGCTAATTTGGGCGGGATGTTCTACAAGGTTGGTCACACCAAATAACTCCAGCTGTTCAAATTTTGTTTCTGGGGTTCTACAAAATATTAAGAGGAAACACTTAGTAAACTAAAGTAAGTTTAGAAAGGACAAACTGCACTATAATTTGTGCCATAAAGATTGAGCTTCACATTTTGCAGTTTCATCAGGACAGTGAGAATAAGACAACAGACAGGTTTAATATTCAAGCTGAAATGTTTAAATTCACAGATTAGCTGTGGCTTCTTACAATTCTACGTTGAAGGGCAGGATGTAAGTGTCCCACCACTCCAAATTAGGCACCTCCCCTTCTCGAACCTCCTTCCTAGGCGCAATCAGGGCAAGCTTGGTGGAGGCCTGGATGCCCGTCTTCTTTGCTGCTTGAGCAATCTCACACTGCAACCTCTCCAACTGGGCCTGATTGAGGTAAAAGTCAAGTTGTATGAACCATCATTACAAAAGCATTATAATCCAAATAAACAGGCTGACTACTGCTGACAATGAAGATAGTGGAGCAATAATCCAACCTTAGTTCTAATTCTCTGAGCTATCTTCTCAAAGCGCCCCTGGTCATGGAATTTGAAGCCCCGGCGAGCGCGTTGAGCCGGTGTTATAGACACACGCTGGTCAAAGTAGGACGTGGACTCCAAGTCGTCCCCAGGCTTCTCCTTCAGCTGTTGACGAAACTGCTCCCTCTTCACCGCTCGGATGTTAGCTGAATATTGAGAGGGATGTTAACTGAGAATGCCCAAACAAGAAAAGATTGTGTATATGTTTATTGGGCTGCTATGTTACCTTTAAGTGTGGGCATGCGATGTGTGAGTTCAACCTCTTTGCCACTTGCATCCACAGTTCTTCCCTTATCATCCAGAATAAGAGGTGTAGGCTTGTTCACCTCCTTGACTTCGACTTTCCTATAAAAAAGGGACACACAGGGAAATCAGTCTGTTTCCACACTGCTACACGCACCAATATAAATGAGTACAATGTTTTTTTGCCTCTTTAGAGTCTCAAATCTCTGACATTACTCACGGTGGAGCAATTCCCATGGCATGTAGATTAGCTAGTGCCACTATGTTGTTTGGCCCAGTGTTCCCCAGGGCTCCGAGGATACCAGGTTTCATGGCTAACTGGGACTGGATGCGCGCTTGTAGCTCAGCAGCCTTGCGAGCCTTCTCGATAGCATCGTTCATGAAGCTGGCAGCCTGGGAGGGAGCTATAGATGACGCACCAGCAGCAGCAGTGGTGGAATTGCCAAGAAGCCGCGACACTGGAGAGGCTTCCATTTGTGACTGTGGTGTAGAAAGGGGCAGCCGCTAAGGTTGTGGAGAAATAAGAACAATGTTATACTTGATGTATTGTCTGTAATTGCTGATACTCCTCCCTCACTGTGAAAATTCTTACCGGACCAGCAGGAACTGGAGATGAAAAACTCAGTTGTTTCTTTCTCTCTTCGATCTGTTTCGTGGCTGCCTCCATCATCTGTTTGATCTATGGACATTAAAAAAGTTTTTGTAACTGTAAAGGGTTTCTCATAATAATCCAAAATAAACTTATTTGGCTAAAACCCCAATTGTCACTGAGAAAAGACTGTCATACCTGCATTTTTGTAAGCATGCCAGGGCTCTCAGATGGAGGTCCAGGTATGACCTCAGGCTCTTCCACCTCCTGGAAGCGAGGGGTCCGTTTCCGTTTTACCACGGTCCCATCTCCTGCCTCGGGAGGTTCTCGCTTTGCACCTGGGTCATCATCACCAAACACATCCTGAGAACCACCAGCCAAAAGAGCAACACCACTAATATTAGATTTGCTTTGAAAACATGACATTGTACCATTAAGCCAAACACAAGAGTGGTTAAACTTTGGGTACATACCACTTTATGTTCAAAGTCAAACAAAGGTTTGAAGTAGTCAGACTAATACAGTGTATGCATTACAGGCATTGTCAAATTTCCAGACTATAAATGGTCACTTTTGTACAGTATGTGAGGATGTTAAAGCAGTCAGTGTAACTTCTGGTCGATAAATTGATAAACTTTAGGTAAAAACAAGGACAATTTTAAGACGCTAGTGCAGACAAAAGAATTGTCCTGACAATTTCTTGTCTGATGGTATTGCTGCTAGCAGCTTTTTCAAGAAGAGTTCATACAACTTCACACTGTGCTTTCTCAATCTGAAATATCACAGCACAATTACAGACTCAAGCATTTGGCAGAGAAAAAGGGTTTGATGGTGTTCTCTATCGTTTGTAACATTGTAGTGAACTGTTGCTAAAAACACACTGCGGATGTAGCAGAAGAAATGTTCAACTCGGTCCACAGACTGCCTGATAATGCACGGAGCCGCGTGAAGTCGATAAGACGAACAGTTCTGAAGAAACAGAAATGCGAGCCACATACAGACAGAGATCCCTCGCTTTACAGTATGATGATGTCTCCTGTGGCATTTCTGTACCTTCAGTTCTCTCTTGCGATTCTTGTCTCCTGCTCCTTTGTTGCCCCGGGCACTGCGGCTCTCCTCCAGCGCTTCAAAGAGACGCTCCACAAAACCTCCAGCAGAGTCATCGAGGAAAGGACGCAGCTGGTCTGGGAGGGAAACAAATTTTGACTAATTCACACAAATCTAGTACCATTTAATAATTGTCAGAGTTAAATAACATGGGTGAATTTACATGCACAGATAAAAAAAATTACACAATCACTGTGACTTAAGATGTTTTGTGCCTGATAGTTGGATCAACGAGCACGTGCAGGACACAAATGCAGGGCATTTGTTGACACTTATAATTTTTCACTTTGATTTATTTGAAGAGGATATGACAGCTAGCTCTAATACTTAGTGTTAAATGTAACACAATGATCACTTTCTGCGTATGGGGAAAAAATGACAGCTGAATAGTTAAAATAACATTTACGGTGGTCTGGGACATAACCACACATGATGATCTGACCATCACCGGTGGCTCGCTGACTTAATCCACTGATCGGTTAGTCCATCACCACAAAAGCATCTACAACTATTTAGATAATCAATTAATCATTTATGTCATGTTTCATACAAACTACCAAAAATTCTCCAGTATGGTCTCAATTATTCAAGATTTGCTGTCTCTCGTCGTCTTTCGTGCATGTGGTCTTCAGTAGTTCTTGATTCAAATCTGCACATAGATTAAGAAGAACAGCAGGTCTCTTAAGAGTCGGAACAGTTACCTATTGTCTTTCTTTTGTCCAGTCCCTTTCCAACACAGTGCAAAGCTGCCGTGACCACGGTGGGCTCGGAGAAACCAAGCACTTTCTTCACTGTGCGCTCCACCCAGGGTCTCAACTCCTCCACCTCTCGCTTTGGAAGAGACATCCTCCGATCCTGCAAGACAACACAGCATTCACAACGTTAACTCTGACTAACGGGGTTGATGCCAAACGGTCTCCCAGAGCCTTATGCGCACTTGGCTGCCGTTGTCTAAACATGAACGCCCACCAGGTATGTCCTCTTACGAAAACACATGCACGCTTAGTACAAAACTTGCCACTGTTTGTCAGTAGCACTGTGGCCACAACGTTGTGTTGGACTGGGCTGACGAATGTGCTAACAAGTAGCAACATGCAGGCTAAAATCAAGTACATCCGCCAAAACTCCCCGGTAGCCCGCTAACCGACGTTAGCATGCTGCTGTTTGCCAGCTACCAACGCCAGCGAAGAGCTGCTTCATTGAAGATACGAACCTCGCTGTTGTGCCTCTATCCTCTGTCAGACTACTTAAGCTGTGAAGGTCAAGAATAAACAATCGAGTCCGGGAAGCGAAGACGGCTCAAAACCATCAAGTTTACTGTGAAACTTTCTGTTTAATCGCGCCGTTCACACAACGTTTCAGACCCAAGACCCGGAACCGGAAACAGACGCGTCTTCTTCTTCTTCGTGAGAATGTCAGTGTCGCTGTTTCGTTCGGATGTTCGTTGTTTCCACCCAGCTGCGCCCGCCGGAACGACCCCGAGTGTGTCGCAAGGTAATACTTGAAAAATCATGATGGGAATTCTGGATTTGAACGTTTGTATTTGACCAAAGCAATGTTAAGGTATAAAATGAGACGTAGACCTGTCTTTTTCTTTTAACCAAAGTTAAATAGAGCTTTTAAATCTAGCGTTAAAGTGGTTTTCCGTTTACAAACTGTATTTTCAATGCCGAGGAAAACGTACACACCATCATTAAAAAAGTTTCTATCAAGTTTTGATCTCAGGAGTGGTTTAGAAATGCATTCAGATCCATTACCCATAGTACTTTCATAAAATTGAAACGTGTAGTGCCAACAATACTTGAGTAAATGTACAACAATGTACGGCAACATTGTAGTAGCCAATATACTTTTTAAATTTTGCTCAAGGATAAGAGTTAACTAAAGTAGTCAAGTTTAATAGCGTAAAACAGCATAAATTAAGTTCAAGTTTAAATATCTATATTTAAAGTAAAGCGGATCATACTGCGAAAAATTGTTAATGCATTTATATTACAAGGGAGTTTTGGTCCAAATGTTTTGCTGAAGTTGTAAAGTGTGTAGACTCTCGGTGGATCTGCAGCATGAAAACAAGATTCCAAGCACCACATGACCAACTCTTGTTGGTCAAGGTTATTGTTTGGTCCACTCTGACTGTTGAATTTTGTCATGGTCATGCCTCTATGGATAAAGAGCTAACATGAACCAATCCTCTGTCATCTTCTAGTTGTCAATCATATTTCTTTCTTTACCTCTATCACAATGTTGATGTGTTAAAATCCTTTCCATTCTAAATCAGTTAAATGAACTGCAGCGCATTGCTCACAGTATTGGTTTGACACATTTCCAATGGCCTCCTAAAGGTCATGGCTTAAGACTTGGTTCACATCATAAAATAACAAGCTATCTATAATCCCCTTTCATGACTAGAGTGAAACATTGTCCAACTCTTGCCTAACTACCCAGAAACTAGTCATGAACCCAGTGCCCTGCTACAGACATGGGATAATCAGGTGATCTCCTTTTCCTTCTTCTGTGGGCCCGCCCCAAACCACCCCCCACCCCCCCTGTCTTTGCATGATGTGGGTCAACTGAGTGCAGTTGTAGTAGTAGTGTGAGCCTGAATGCAGAAGTGAGCCCGAGGCTGCGCCAGTCTGTCACATCACCGCACCCCTCCCTCTGCAACAGTCCACACGGCCACGCTTTCACTCACATTGCTAATGTTTCGTGTAACCATCAGGATAAAGAGAACATCAACAGCACATTATAGTTTGTCAGACTCTGCTCTTTCTATAGCATTATAACAATCATCATTGTGTCAGCCATTCATCACAGCTACATTCAATTACCCCCTCGAGAACCACACACCCCCATCATCAACCCCCCACATGCTGATTCATCAAGGATACATCATTCACAATTTACCTTCTGGCTTTCACTCACTCACCCACTGACTCAGACTGTTTACATCCACGTTTACATGCACCCCGCGGCCCGATTCATGTGCGTAACAATACTGTGCTCTTACACTGTTTGCACTATCTGAAGGTGTATCTGGTAGCTAATAGGAAGGCTCTTGTTAACACCACAGAATAATAGAATGACATTTGAGAAACTTTCATTGTGTATTTATCTTTTTCAAAGCTGAAACGTGAGCCTCTTCCACAACCACAAGCGTCTTTGTGTAAAGAATCACAGCTTTGGATCCAGTTTACTCGGTGACCTCTCCATTGCCTTTGCAGAATCAAAACACTGTAAGAAACAAGACCAACATTTACTTTTTGTGGCTACAACAGTTGTTTTGTATTAGTCTGTCATATTTATTCAGTTATTCTTTTGATTTATAAAAAAAAACATGAGAAGATTGTAAAAAAAATGTTCATCTCATTTCCCAACAGCCTGAGGTGATGTCTAACTGATCCCTAGCAAAACTGAGGGGGAAAAAACAGCTTCCTAAAGGTAAATATTTTTCTAATTTTCTTCATTTTTTTTATGATAGTAATCAAAACATTTGTCAGGAAAATAAGACATTTTAAAAGACCATTGGATCCAGGACTTTTTGATGTGCATTTTTTGCAATTACTGATATTCTGTAGACCAAATAATTAATTGATTAGTCAATAAAACATGCAGATTAATCAATACAGACTACATTAATTAGTTGCAGCCCTAGTGACAACTTCAGATGGATTTGTATGTTCTACCAGCTGACCAGCATTTACAATATAGAATACAGAAATCTTGCAAATCCTCACATTTAAAAAGTATTTTTTCAAAGGTAAATAAACAATTATCAAAATAGTTGTGGGTTTTGTTTCTGCTGATCAACAAATTGATTGATTGATTGCTTCAGCCTCATACCAGACAGTTATTTGCAAGACTTATACTTGAGGCAGAACAACATGATTAAATATTTGCATGACATTTATGAGGATCGGGCTTTAATCTGTTTGTAATCAGCAAACCAACAAACATCATACACACACACACACACACACACACACACATACACACACACACACCCAGCTACCTCCACCACGATTCTACCACCACCACCCCCCGTGATCACCCTGAATTCCTCATTGCCACCTCACATGTGCTGTCTGCTCCCCGCCCCCGCCCCCACCCACCTCTGGCCAACTCTATTATGTAATGAAACCTCAGCACATAATATGACAATACCACAGATATTTCTACACAACTACACACAGAAAGCAAAAACACACACACTCTCTGATACCCACTCTGGCAAACATAGTGTCTTCTCCTTTCCCCGGTGCAGCTAAAACAATGCGTGTTGATAATTATATGAATCAATCTGTCATATTACTGGAATGCCGAGCATTTCGTCTGCAACAAATCCTCGTCCGAAATCTGAAAAGAACCAATTGTTGTTGTTTTCTTTCATTTGCCGGACAATTGCATTACTGCTACGCCATAAATATTGCACAAGAACATAATTTAAGATTTTCCCCACGTTCCTACACAAAGAGTTTTGAGTCATCAAGTATGTGGTTATGGTATATTTCATCATGCTGACCCAGTTTTATTTCATTGAATCTGACAGGGGCAGTAAATCATGTTGGATGAAACAATCTCAGGGGACTCCGCTGTCTTTACTTCACACATGACTTCAGTGTACGTATCAGTGTGAGTGCACGTGCATGTTCTGAATCCCAATTAGTCTAGTATGGGTTAATCGTTTGACTCTCCCTTTTTTCTCATTCGTAGCCCTCACTCGTTTGCCAACTCTTCCTCCTTTTGGCACCTTTACATTTCCCCCACCATCAGTTTATTCTGTCTGGTGATTCCCTTTCACTCACTGCATTTAATAATTGAGCAGTCGTGTGAGATGGCGTCTTTGCGAGCAGGCTCCCAAGAACACATTCAGGCCAAAGAAACTGATGAGGATGTTGTATGCCTGTAGCTCGGGTGTGCCCCAAATATCACACACACAATGTCATGGCATACATGTGCGTCCTTGAAAATGTAGTCCTGGTATCTCTGTCTTTTACCGTGTCCCCTGTTGGTCACATCACGGTGACGGGGACCACAGATGGTGGGCAGCGCAGCGTCTTCAACCCCACACACACACTAAGGCCCGTCGTCGCTGTGAGCTCCAGCAAGGGAGAGATGACTTCAAACCAGCTCTGATTTCCATTGCTGGGCTGCCCACTGTGCAATTTTAATGAGCATCGAGGCTGTTTTGGGACTGGTCGGCACTAAAACCCCCTGAGGACTTTGGGTGAGTAAGAGCGTGTGTGCGTGTCTGTATGTGTGTAGTTGTAAAGTCACAGTGTGGCTTCACCTCGCGTGAGTTGTACTGGAGTGCACTGGGGGATCTATGGGGGAGGGGATTTTAGAATAAGTGAATAAGAGCGTCATTGTTTCATTCACTTCATTACGCACACAGCACATATACAGCAGGTTACCAGACATACACCCCTTTAATCATTGACTTGTTGAAACCAATAACGGGATGTGGACACACAATTAAAACCTACACAACAAGGGATAAGAGGGGCACTAAGTTCATTATGTGCAATCCCACTGATGCACGGACACACATGCTCATTTAATCCAGCACATGCCTGTTGGATACTCAGTGAAAACAAGCGAGTGTTGTACTGATGCATTTACAACAAAGGTTGTTTTGTAATAGTGAGGAAATTAAACTTAAAAAACCCCAAAAACATAGAGGGCAAAGAGAGAAACACATAAACAAGACATGGGTGGAGCTGATTTAAATAATTTTTAACAAAATAAGTGCGGAAATCAACATATGTCCTTCATGCTTCACAAAACTGAGGTGAAGTCTCCTCCCTGTGCCCTCCACACATCCTCTTCCCGTCCTTTTCCTTTTGCCCCTCGTTTCCATCCTCCAGAGGAGAAAGAGAGAGGGGGGGTTTAGCTTCTCTCCTAAAAACTGCATGGATACAAGGGGGGGCTGAGAGGGAGGGAGGCAGAGGGGAGGAGGGAGGGCGGTCTCTGTTGTTGTTCCACAGCAGAGTCAGTGTGTCAGAGACAGGCCCATCACAAAATCAGCCAGTCAGTGTGTCAGAGTGTGCGGCGGGGAGTGGCCCACGTGTGTGCGTCTGTGTTTATAATTCCCAATGTGTGTGTGTGTGTGTGTGTGTGTGTGTACATGTAGCATGGCTGACTTCATCCCGTCTGAGCGGGGGGAAATCGAACCACTCCCTATTAAAATATGCCACCCATGTGCCCATGTGCACGCTGTAACCATAGCTGTGATAATGGAGTGGGAGAGAAAATGGCGAATAGTAGAAGTATTTTAATCAATATTCAGGAATATGAGAAATGATGATTGAATCCATTAAATTAATTTAACAGTGAACAGCCAACAGTTTCTCTTCTTTACATATTTGTAAATCAAATATTTGGGGGGTTTGAACTGTTGGTGTCACACAAACACACACACACACACACACACACACACACACACACACACAAACACACACACACAAATCAAGACACAGTGACATCAACAACAGTAACAGAATGAGTTTTCTCTTTAAATCAGAATCCAATTAAATGTTCAATCATGTAAAAAAGAAGAGAGATCCTCACATTTAGAAATCTGGTATTTCGTTGGATAAACGGTTCAAACAATTAACAAAATTGCCTGTTAATTTACATTCATACATTCATAATAATATAATAATCCAATAGAATGTAATAATTCATATATAGTGTTTGTTGAACCCAAGTTTGGCTTCTTCTTTGGTGATGTTACAAGAATAAATTGCACAGTAAAACTACCCCTTGTATTTTGTATTGACTATTAATACAAAACAAAATTCTACCTCTGTAAATACATTCCTCTGTGAATGTGTAAATGTAAATTTAATTCAATCAATGCCTTTATACTATAGGCTATACAAAGCGTCACTTTGCTTTATTTGTCCGCTACTGCTTCCATTTGTTTGTTGTCACTTTTATTTATTTATTATTCACGTATGAGAGACGCCGTGCGGTATTTCTCATTGTGCCCGAGTATAATGACAATAAAGATCATTGTGATTCTGATTCAGATACAACGCTGGTAACATAATTATGTAGCCTGATCAACTTTTGACTCTTACCTTTTCATTTTCTCCCCGGAGGGACTGATAGATGAGCCTGCCTGGATGCAGGGATCAGGCTGAAGCAGCTCATGTCTGACTGAACTGAACTCAACACAGACACATTCTCTACTACAGACATTTACTCATTTACTTGTTGTGATCTCTCAAAATCAACACCCAACCCACGCGGACACATAAAAGCTACCGTAATGTTTGGGTTCTGTAGTGGCAGCTGGTTAGAGGATCAGCCAGCCCCCCTACTAGTGCCAGTCAGATTAACAACACCCCGCCGCCCCTCCTTCTCCAAACCCTCGCCTTCCTCCCTTCATCACCCACACACGCACACTTCAAAACGTACAGTCTCTAAATCTGCACCCCATTGAGTCACACATCTGCTTAGTGAGAGCTGCTTTCCAAAACAAGTCTCACTCGCAATCATCATCATTTTATAGCAAAAATCTTTCTTTAACTCAAACTGGAAAATGTGAGCACAAATATGTACTGTATGGAAACACTTGGAACAAAATACAGTCGAGACAGTTCGGCGTTCAAAAAATGTGAAATTTATTAAAAGATTTTTTTTTTGTCCTTTTGTATCATTGTTGAAAAAGTAGCCAGAAGAATAATATCGAGTAAAGATGGGGTGAGAGGAAGACAGTTTAGATCCAGAAAGAAAAGATTGAGGGGGGATGAAGGAGAGAGGGCAAGAGCAGACGATTGCAGCAGGGTGGGGGTGGGGAGGCGAGGGGGGAAACTACAGTCAGCGTTTGTAAGAAGAAGAAGAAGAAGAAGAAGGCAGCTAAAATAAACAAGACATTATCTCTGACCAGTCAGCAGTGGCCCGCAGCAGTTGAAAACATTACATGAAAAAAAATAAAGGAAACAAACAATGATAAAATAAGTGCAATTGGTTTGTCTGTCACACCATGACCGTATAAAAAAAATGCAGGAGTTGGGTGGAAGACACCCGCAGCCTTTAATCGAGAGTCGGTGTCTGATGCATCGCGCCGTCTCACTTCTGGAGACAGAACGGGGCGGGACGGTCCGACTCGGTGTCTGTGACCGAGGGTTTGTTCTCTCCTGAACTCCACGTACAAACGGCAAACATGGAGGCTGCCAGGAGCTCTGTGTTGACTTTTTTGGAGGAGGCCTGGTACATGGGGTACCCACCTCTCTCTAGTTTTTTTAATAGAATATAAGTCATACTTTTTATTTAAAAATACATTAGTCTAAATATTTATTCATATTTTCCATTATAGGTCAATCCCCCCTCATACATTTACAAGTTTATTATGAGCAGATTTCCAAATACGGAGAGAGGCCTCCCGTGAAATTTCGAAATTAGAAGTAGGGAATTAGAATAACAATAGCAGCAGTAGAGTAGAACAGTTTTTCAAGAGCACCAGCTATAAGTGCAGGTCAGTCAGTTCCTCTGTTGATCCGAACCAAAAGAAAATCCCAACAAAGGAAGGCTCATTACCACCTGACCCGCAGTAGCTGCTGCTGCGAGTGTGTTTCGAAGCCGAGGATGTCGGCAGTTTGGATTGACTGTAGTTGTTATTGTATTGGAGCTGGACACCGGTTATTAAGCTGTAAATAGTTGATGATACTGTTGGTTTTGATGCCAGTGTGTGTAACTGGCGAAGCCAGATGAACATGACTACATGTACAGTAGGCGTTCATGATTGAATATGTACTGGTTTTGTGAAATGCAAACAGTCAAAACACAGCATGAGTTCACAAAAAGCACCAGATGCTTTTTTTTTTTTTACTGAACACATCCTATTTGGTAAAAAGGCACAGTAGTCCCAATAGTCCAGTCGAGAGATTTCACTTTCTTCAGGGTTTGTTTTCCTTTTCACGTCATGATAGCAATAAAAACCACAAACAAACAAACAAACAGGATCTTCCCGATCACCTCAAAAAAATCGTATACCAAGCTGCGCAAGTGCACAGGAGGCGATATTCAGCTGCCCAATAAATAAATACAAACAATAAATAAAAAACAGTATCAGATCAACACATGAATAAATTAACTGTGGGACTTCAGAGTCATATGTCCTTGAGTGGTCCTCATTTTTCCGAAAAAGTCTTTTGCGTGGATTTGAACGACCCTGATTATCGCTCAGTTTGCAGTCGGGCACAGCGCGACAAGAAAAGTTGCGTGACCTCTGCTCACTGTGATGTCGCTCCTCTGAATGCCTCGCTGCCGAATATGCCAGCCAAACGCCCAAACTGTTCTTGGATTACATTCGTGAGTTGATGACATCATCCCCCCCCACACACACACACTGTCTCCAATTACTCCCAATGCGCCGCACGTACAGTTTAATGCTGCGTTCTGTACACTGTATTTCACATCACTAGCGATGTCATTTCTCTTCTGCAACACAAGACGCCTCAATTCTATCTACAAAGTGAATGTAAAGTCCTTGTGTCTCCTGCCGTAAGACTCAGCTCACCTTGTGTCACCCACTCTCAATTGAATCCTAACTAAAGTTACCTCATCAAACTGAACAAGCTGTCGTCCTGAACACTGTCACCGAGCGTGCTCCTCACGTTGGATGTCTGCTCAGACAGTCATTTCTGAATATAAAATTATTATTTATCGTTTTCATTCTGAAGAGGAACTCGCATTCTGCTCATCGAAATTCTTCAAAAATCACTCCTATTGGCCATGACTCAATAACCTGTAAATAGCCATTAAGGAATAGGTTATCTTTTCTATGCCCCTCAATCTCAACCACCATAGTGCACGTGTTTATGATTACGGGATTGCGATTATCAACTGGATTTATTGAAATACATTACGTCCCGTTCTAGTTGTTGTTTTGATGAGGGGCTGCATTTCATCCATCATTCGTCTCCAACATCCAAGCACCTAGAATTCTTTCCTCCCCTTCCTTTCTCTAATGTATCTATAATGACAGGACTTCAGCCTCTTCCATTCTTCCTCTCGCAGCAGCGTTTAGCTCGATGGTGTAACAGAACCAGGCTGCCAGCTCGTGTTCAATGCATCAGGTCTCTAATGGGCTGGGGCACACCCTGGGCAAAGGCTTGTGTGTGACGTGAGCAGATTGGCTTTGACCCTGACAGGCGGCGATGGTCTCGCTCTCGCCCTCACTCTGCGGCTGGATTTGGCAGCGGGCTTCCTTCATCAGATTTTTGGGGTGCTTGGCGATTTGTGGTGGAGGAGACCACGCAGTCCTGGGTAGCAGGGTTGCCCCTCCTGCCGGGTGGGAGGACGGCACCGACAGGCTGGTTTTCATGGTTACCTGCCGCTGCTGTGCCCTCGTGCAAGGGGCAGGCCTTCCGCGGGGACAGGATGGGGGCAACGTGAACCCACGTCAGGCTCGGCTCAGAGCTTTGACCTGCTTTGTAGTTTGACAGCTTGCCGAGTTCCTCACCGTCACTGTCCTTTCCCTTTGTGTCCTCAGGTAGTTGGCTGTCGAGGGCCACATCTGGTGAATTTTGATTTGCATCAGATCCCAGTGTTGGAGGAGGAGGAGGAGGTTCATCCCTTTCATCTTGATCTTGTTTCACCCTCTTCTCTTCTCCTCTGATATGAGGGCACCTGAGAAGCACCGGGGAAGGCGTGGGTGTGTCCGTACCTGTCCAGCTTAGTCTGCGCTTCTGGAAAATGAGCAGGAGAAAGGAGAGTCATTTGAAAGTGAATATAGAAGTTGTGGTGGTGGCATGAGTCAAGTTGTGCACAAAGGAATGCGTGTATTCTCACCTTGACGGGAATATGTAGCTGATCCCTGTGCTTGTGTGGCGGGGTGGAGCTGGAAGTTTCTTGGAGGGAGCGGGCCGGCGACGTGGCGATGCTGGGGGCTGCGGAGACGGGCAGGGTGGGGATCTGAGGAAACCAAAGCTTTAGCATCATCTCCACCTTGATCAGAGTGTTCAGGTACTTCTCCCTAAAAAAAGAAGAAGAGAGATTTAATGTTAATTGAGGAACAGAGGGGGCTGAAAACATCTGGATGTTTATGATCCTGTATATAGATCTAGATTGAATGTCCTCTGAAGTGTGGTGTTTCTCTGCAGTGCCAGTGAATGCTGTAACTCTAGCTACCACGAGGACTGTTCAATAAAACATGGAACAGGAGATGAGGCTTGAAAGAGAAGACTGCCACACTGGTCCCTTTTAGTTATAACTACATAACTGAGCTAATCTTAAAATCCAACTAAGATGTTGTGTCTGAAGAGGGGAATGAGTAACTGTGGCTAGAAACACTGAAGGTGTGATGGTGGGACGATGTGGATGACAGCTCACCCGCTGTTGGGTTTCTGTAAAACCCCCACGATCCTCTGGATTCGATCCATGGCAACGCTCTGCTGGAAGCTACTCAGACCTGTCAATCAAAGGAAAAATTCCTCCAGTCAGCCATTTACACCTCTGAGACGCTCTAGTCATGGAGAATCCGTGTGTGTACACACACACACACACACACACACACACACACACACACACACACACACACACACACACACACACACACACACACACACACACACACACACACACACACACACACACACACACACACACACACACACACACACACACTTGTGATATCAGTAACCTCGCGTGAGCTGATGAGTCAGCCACAAGGACTGTCGCTTCACACACACGCTGCACTTTGGACTTCATCAATAGGCTGCATCAATAGACAGACGAGCACACTCGACTGCAATGGATGGAGGCCACTCAGCATCTACAGGTTTAGTCTCCACACATGCTTACCCCGGTCGAACCGACCCCTCTTCAGTCCATTTAGCAGCTCCAGCAGGGGCCTGACGAAACCCTGGAGCTCAGCACACTGACCGAGGAAGAGTGAGAGAAGACAGATTACTACCCAGTTTGGGTTGGGACATGCTGTCTTAATCATCTCTGCAGACACACACTGCTCTGTCATCCCTCTTTTTTCCTCCACCCGGACCAGTCCCTCACCTTTTGAGCGAACAGCAGATCTCCGTGTGATTTCGGGGTCTGGCTCGAAGGAGCCACCTGACTCAGGCCGACATCGGCCGCTCTGCCGGCGCCCTCCGACCTGTATGACCCCTCCTCTTCCTCCTTATCGGTGAAGCCGTCGCACGTCCACTGGGACCCGGGGCTCTCTGATCCCCTGTCCCCATTGGCCGCAGCCACGCGCGAGGATGAACCGTCAGTCAGGAAGACATCGGTGTCATCCTCCACCTGATCCGAGTCGCTGAGCAGGAGGCTGTCGCTGGAGCTCAGGGAATCGAAGGAGGGCTGAGAGGAAGTGCTGCCCTGGGACTGCATTGCTGTTGGGGCGGCAGAACAGGGCCAAGGGTTATTATGACAGTTTAGAAAGGAACAAAAAAAATTTGATTGACTAATAAAATTTTAAAACAAGCATGTTTTTAAATTGCGAGAGGCAGGGCACATGGAGACAGAGGAGATATGGATGGCTGCAAAACAAAATCATTGCATGAGAACTCTTTTCCTATTGGCAAAACTCTTTTTTTACCCATCTCCCTCTCCCTAAAATAATAACCCCAATTACTCAAAATGGTGGGTATACCAGTGCCCTAGTTAAACATGGTGCAGAGTGGGACTGGGGCTAGGCAGTAGGCACACAATGGTAGTGCATGTCTGGCTCCCATTGAGGAGATTGGAGAAGAGAGTAAAATGTGAGGGGGATGGGAGATTGTAGAGTAGTGAAATCAGAATAGGCCGCCTCTCTCTCTCTCTCTCTCTCTCTCTCTAGCCCCTCCTCTCTGTCTTGGGCTCGCTCTCCATCCCCCCTTGGTTCCACACACAAACCTCTCTCTTTCCTCTCCGGCTACATTTCTGTATGCCTCTCATCTCTCTCCGCTCTCCCTTCAGCTCATCCCGTTCTTTATGTGCACGCTCACACACACAGGCCTGGTGCTCCTCTTCCTTGCCTCTTCCACAGACCAACCACCCTTCTCCTCCTCCTCCTCCTCCTCCTCCCTGTTTCACATTTTACATACTGTATCTCAGGCCATGTGCCTTTCTCTCACCTCTCTTTCCCTTTCCCACCTTCTCTCTCTGTAATCTCTGAGCGCCTGCTGGTCCCTGATACCACCAACTCAGGGGGGGGGGGGGGGGGGGTCAGAGGGGTCACTGTCAGAGGGGTCACTCAGCTGCTACACACACACACACACACACACCAACATAGCTTATATCAATATGATATATAGTCTGGAAACAATCGCAGACAAAGACGAGTGGTGCAGATCTTTTTTTTTGGTTGAAGTGTGCCCACACAGATGAGAAAGAGGAGCAAGAACGTCTTGAGAGTGCACACGTTGAAATATTTCACCAACCCAGGACAGACAACATCCCTTCCCATTCACATGTGTCCGGTGGCTGATGTTCCCTTCAGGGTGGTTGTTTCCTCTTCGAAACCAAATGTTGCGTTGTTAACATTTGCATCATTCAAGTAAACCCCCCAAAAAGTAGAAGACTTAATTAAATTTGGTCCTCATCCTTTTTATCCCCTACGGCCTTTCTGACTTGGTTCAGAGCCCTTGGTAACTGGGATGGGGGTGAAGATGGAGACGGGGTGGGGTGGTGCATGACGGTATAGTCTGCACAGGTAGGAGTGGACCATGAGGCTGCGTCTCAGGTGTTGGCTGACTGTCTGTGTTTCTGCGCACCCCAATGCAGGAACCGACGCACCGCGCAAGATCAGACAGAATGTTCTGTACACGTGGAGCCGAGCGGCGATCACGCACAGAGTCAGAAATCGATCCGGGTGACACGCCAACAGCGCCAACAGCAAACATGAGCTGGAAATGTGATTTACGACCGGATTGTTCTGGAAACAGAACAAAGTCCAGCAGGCAGTCGCACATGATCATGAGGTGATGGTTGGTGGATAAAAGCCCGGTTGGCACGCGAGGTGCTCGACGAGGACACCGCTCGTGGTTGTATTAGTAAATTGTCCCGGGAGCGGGATCAGGACATATCGGGACAGGGAGTTCCTTTGGGCTGCCCAGCCAACTTCGGGAAGATCGTTAGCCACACATACACATATACACACACTCACGCGAACACTCACCCTCAGTAATGTGAGAATAAACCAGCAGATGCCAGAAACGAGCGCAAGCGGCGCCACCCGGACCTTAAAAAAGGCAGATCCGTCAGAGCACAGTCGGTCGCTGGAGCAGCATCGGGGCGCCCAGCCTCCGCCCGGCAGTTCATCGGTTTGTCTCCGCTCGGTCTTTCTCTCGGCACTTTACGAGCGTCAACATGTGCGCGGATGCACGTGCACACGTTTTGCGCGCATCCCATTGGCTCCCGGCCCGGAGGGCGGCACGCGCCATTGGCTGACCCATCCAGCCAGTGATCGCTATACTGGGCGGCGATTGGACGGTGTGTGTGTGTGTGTGTGTGTGTGTGTGTGTGTGTGTGTGTGTGTGTGTGTGTGTGTGTGTGTGTGTGTGTGTGTGTGTGTGGACTCGTACACGCGCTACGGAGTCGGCACGGGATATGCACGAGACTTCCCTGTGCATCCAACGTCCACAGTGGAGATGATGACACCGCCCCCCACTCTCATAACAACCGAAAATCGTGAACGCGCCAGATGGAGACGGAGCCTGACGCAACCCATCTGCGATCAGTGGTCGGGTTTAATTCAACAGATTCAGAACTAACGCGCAAAGGAAACCAACCGACAACGTTTCCCTCTCAGAGACAAGGATGGTTGACCTCTGAGGTGAGCAGGAGAGGCCTGTAGTTCAAGGGGGAGAAGTAAAAGACGGATTTGTCTGGATTGCCAGAATGTAAAATCATATAATAAACTACTTGTATACACTTTCATGGCTCCCTGCTCCCTGCTCCCCTCACCAAAGGAGGAGCAAACAACACTCAGCAACCCGAGCAGACATATCACATTTGAATCTGAAGTTATGAAGCATTGTATTATCGTCACATTGTCAAAGCTTTGTAAGTTTCTATCCGTTCTTGTCCGAGGAGACGTGCCTTTTTCTGTATTTTCTTCAGGTATCTCAAGTCACTACATATTTGAGTCACAAAATCTGTCATCCGGCTTTGCCACTCAAATATTTTGTGTCATAAACATCCAATGAAACATGTTGTTATTGTTGTTGTGCACATTGTACATTGAGTCTTTGCTTCTATGCATATGAAATGGGCCATAAATAAACTTGACTTGACAACTGGAAAACGAGTTGGAGTTCAAAGATGAAAAATCTAAGTATCTTTCATTTTTATATTTAAAAAAGTAACGTTTTTGTGGCTCTGTTGTTAAATTACCTTCAGTAATACATCATATGAGAAAGGGATTTGAACCCTAATGCAGCAAGTCAGTTCTCAGGTCCTTGATTCACGGCAACACAGCAGCACCAACCCCCTCCCCTCTGCTTTACGTTTACTACAAGTGAACCCAATGACCGTCACTTGAAAGATGTAGTGCAGTTCACCAACATGTATCGACCATACACACACACTCATCATCTGTGCAATACTCTTCATCACATGTATTGGTATTTTCTCTCCTCGTAAGACTTTAATTGCAGGTCGGTCATAATGCTTGCTTTACTGGTATTTTTAGATGTGAAATGTCAGGTTTAAGCATGAGGAGAGTGGGGGGATGCCCGTAAGCGCCTTGCATGTCACGGAGGAAGGGGCTGCCCATCCCCCTCTATACATACAACATATACATGAACCCACTGAACCCTTCTCCTCAACACACACACACACACACACACACACACACACACACACACACACACACACACACACACACACACACACACACACACACACACACACACACACACACACACACACACACACACACACACACACACACACACACACACAAAATACTGGCCTTTTAGCATTGTATTGTGTACAATCACCTGGTAACCTCAACACCAGGTGAGCGAACCCTCCCCTCTCATTGTCCAAACAGTATAAAGGTTAACTTTGGTAATAATAAACCAAGGTTCATGTTGGTGTGTGTATATATATGTGTAACAGGGACCAGGTCAACAGGGGAAAAAAAGAAAAGCTCTTCAGCCCCAACAGCATTCCATTGCACCACATGAACCCAGTGAACCTCCTCTGAGTTCATGAGAGCTGAAGACCACCCCCATCATTTCCATCTCCCTTCCCCTCTGAGCACCATCCCCCACCTGGTCTCTGTGTTGTTTTCTGTCCATCCTCCTCTCGACACCATCCCTTGTATTGACATGCTTGAGAATTCAATAGGAATGGCCATGTTGAGCTTAAGCCAATGGGTGAGTGCATTTGACATGGAACTGGGTCAAAGAGCAGTGTGGATAAATTAGTCCCCAAAATGACCAACTACGGCCCTCCTCAGTTGGGTCACTAAAGGCAGAAATTGAGTCACACACACATCTGGAAGAAAATCAGTAATGTTGCCTCTAAAATTACAATACAGTGTAAGCGATTTATACATCTACTGCTGGGGCCTGTGTCCTCGTATGACTCGCCGGTCGGTGTAGCAGGCGATCACCGTGTCAAGGCGAGGCCGAGGGGGCTCAACCGCAGCAGTTTTTTTCAGTCATGTCGAATTGTCATATTCTTAATATTCCATTAATGGCTTCACCTCAAAGTCTTGCTCAGTGTGAAGGCAATGCAGACATTCAGGAGTTTCTTTAAGGCCAAACACACGAGCAGGTGCGGCGAGAGGCAGACACCGCAACAGAAATCTGATCCGCCTGAGGGAAGAAAGAGGCCTAAAGAGAGACTAAACTGTCTCCCCACTCTATTTGCACAGGCTGAGCAACATATCACGTTTCACCTGGAAACCGGGACAGCGGGGAAACAATTACACACCGCTGCACTGCACCTACCTGTCTGTCTGCCTGCCTGTGGGTCTGTCCTTTTCAACCTCCCTTATTAAAATGATTATTGGCATATTACAGTTAAACAATTCAGACTAAGGAGCAAGATGAAGTTTTTTTATGTGGTTGAACGTGCCTCAGTGCCAGGGCAGCACCGTTTCAGGACACACCAAACTGAAGAAGCCTCTCGGATGAGAGACGTGAAACGCCCTCAAGAATCTACACCTGAGTCCAGTTGCTCCTAATTCAACGCCCCTTTTGGAAATCATGATTGTTGTTTTTCCAAATTTAGAGCATGACTGGGGTGGTATGAAGCAGCCAAAGTACAAGGTGATCACAGAGCTTAACACATGTATAAGTATCTCCATTTCACTCCTACAGGCGGATCTCTGCATTGCCATTGGTGGAGGAGCGCTATCGTAACAGATCTCATCAACGTGACAGCTGTAGGATGATATTTATGTTGGCACATATGACGTGACAATAAAATACCACAAGCGAGATGTAAATATAAAAAAATAAACGCGTTTTCATAAAAACCCAGTCCGACACCACCTTCCCCCCGAGACTGCGGCGGTCTCTGTCTCTCTCTCGGCTCACACTTGCGGAGCGGAGGCATGTGCTCCGCGGTGTAAACAGAGGGACCTTCATATGTCGGAGGGAACGATCCGCCGGGAGGTTTTGTGAATGAAACCCAGTGCCTCGCCCACCGAGAGGATACAGCCAATGGCGTAAGGGAAATGGTGTAACCGCGCCCCCTTTACGGAACGCCAGCGGGACCAATGAGAAGCCTGAGAATCTCACCCGTGTTGCATAATTTGGCAGGAGCGCTTCACGTTTGCGCGCGGCCAGAAGGCGGCGTGAAAAGATGGAGCAGGCGGGAGAGAGAGATAGGGATGGGGAGGGGGGGACAAATTAAACATCTAGAGACAGAAACGTGGGCTCATGTCACAAGTATTCCTGACCACTGGAACTTATTCCTTTCAATAACACACAAACACACACACACCTGTAATTGGTGCAGAGCGGCCAAGCTTCCTGAGTGATGTGATGAAACTAATAATAAGGTTGCTGATAAAAACATCCACATGCTTATAAAACAGACACGTGAATTGTTTTGTTTTTTGTTGTAATGGATCAATCACGAGACTTCACATTGCAGTTGGAAAAATAATAATTCAGGGAATGTAGAGTTCTGAAATCACAAAACGCATTATTCATATATACCTATCTATCGCCACACTGTCCAGTAAATTATATAACCTTTGGATTTTTTTTTAGTTTTAGTTTATCCCTGACTCCCTGATTCGATATAATCTCCATCAAAATGCAATGATTTAAAGGGAACTTCAGATTGATCCACCGGTGATCGTGAAATCTATAGTTTATACAGCTAATCCGAGCCTCTTGGTTTTAATTTTCACACCTTTCTTCCACGAAGAAAACATCGATGGACTCACGATGTTTAGTTTTTAGATAGTGACTCACCAGTTCTCAGCAAAAGTACCACTATTGTCCTCTTTTTCACCGGCTATGGGTCCGCTCCTGGACCGTTACCATAATCTGATGGAGGGATTCATTAATTAATTACGTGAATTCTGATTTAAGGGTGGATTTCCCACGTAGGGAATCAGACCAACATACTGTATGTCACGTGGAGAGGGCTCCCCCTTGTGTTCAAAACGGAATAGGTCAAGAATGTTTGGGAACAGTGTGTCCAGTCTGTGCTACCTCTTTTAATACGCACATGGTCTTTATGTAATTCATGGTCTTTGTTCAGAATATAAAAACGTACATAAAAATACATTGTTTTCCCTACACAAGATTGATGCAGGACCGTGTAAACGTATGTATGAAGGTAAAATTAACAACAGGTCTCTAATTATTATCTCATTATTCATGATGACAGTGAATGTGTTTACCTTCACTCTCTGGTTTTGTTCTCATGCTACTTGACAAGCCTGGTTATTTAAAATCCACATATCAATCTTTCTGATTTTATCCTGGTTTCTGACCATCTTATGTTCTGTCGTGATTTGATTCCTACAGATCTCAGCCTCTGTGTTTTGTACCAACAAAGAATTTTCAGAAACCTGGATGAGGCGTTTACATGCCACAGACCTTCAGATACAGTATCCAGATAAAAAAAAACAGAACACCATTGCGCATATAATTGCAGACTCTGTTTAACAATGAGCCAAACGGCACAATAAAAGTAATCTGAAACCAAAGCCGCTTCAGCTAAATTCCAATAGTCAGCCATGATTCATTTAATTGACATCAGTGTTGCCACTGTCCTACTATATTTCACCCTCAGTGAAAGAACACGATTGACTACCCGTATGAAAAACAAAAATCTCAATTCAGGAAAGAGTAGCTGATCAGTAGTAAATTTTATTAGCAACTATTTTGACAATCAATTTATTGTTTAATTTACATTCTCTGTTTTTAGCTTCACACATTTCACCTTCTTTGATTTAAAGAGCCAAACAAACAAACAGAAACATATATTATAGGTAACACAATTATTTGAATAATCAAGATAATAATTGGTTTATTAATACTGAAATAACTGTCAGTCGTGATTAATTGTATATTATTCTAATATTGTATTTTGTGTACAGTACACTTCAAATAAACATTATGCTGATACATATGTCCACAGTACTAAATTGTCAAATACAAAACACAAAGTACAATTATTATCTTGCGTATATGTTTTATGTGTCTGAAATAAAGATGTATGTAAATGGAGAAATTAGCCTACATATTACAAAATTATAGATTCATTCATTTAAATGTCAATTTCTTAGTCCAGTGCTTCCCAACCTGTGGCCAGGTCCCACAAGAGACTGCTGGGAAGAATCAAGGGGTCATGAGATGACCAACAAGTAAGAAATTCAAAAATTTCAGACAAATGCTGTACAGTATTAAATCTGCAGGCCTACGAATATCAAGTTTATTGTCATCTGTAGAGGAACAACAGGAGTCTACGCATTTATATGAAAGATGGCATGAACTGCAAGAGTTAAGAATTATTTCAGTATAAGTGGCAAACCAAATAATCTGTGATTGAACTGCTCACAAAACAAAGACGTTGACAAGGGGTCTTACATAAACAGTGCCATCGTATTTATTAATATACTGTGTACTGTACCAACCGGTGAGATACATTCTTCTTCCTCTCATCTTCTTCTCATTCCCAGTATTCACTAAACCAGAAACAAAGATAAAAGAGATCAGATAAAGTTAACAGAAGCACCACTAATGCAACACTTGTTTCAGAAAGTTTACCAAGTCAGTCAGCACTTCTCAGATTAACACGTTTCCAATTTTTTTGGTATCATGGGTCACCTTTCTCCTTTTATTTTACCTTTCTTTTACCCAATCCCTACCTTTGCACTCTGTTGTTCCCATGCAGTAAGCTCCTCAGCCCTGGATTGTGTCATGTTCCTCTCACCCTCCTTTTTAGTAACTAACACTGAATTAATTCTCACTCACTTGTCTGTCTGTAGTCTCGTTTCTCCACGATTTCTTCTCTCTCTCTCTCTCTCTCTCTCTCCCCTTTTCATTCCTTCCTTCTCTCCGTTTGTCTCATGCTCCGGTGCCCGAGTGGATTCAACATGCAACATCCACACTGTTGCTGTTAAACAGAGCTGTGGCAGGTGGGAGCGCTGGACCCAGTCAACCCCCCCACTTTCTCTCTCCCCCCCCCCCCCCCCCTCTCTCTCTTTCTCACACACACACACACACACACACACACACACACACTTGCTCCTCATCTCTCTGTCCTCTTGAATTCATTTCTGTGTATGGGTAAGGAGGGCTAACATGGACTCTTTGGGTCTTTTTATCCTTCTGATGCTTCTGTGTTCCCAGTGGACAGCTGTCCCTGCTGCCGGTAAGGTCTTGATTACCATAATAATCAGCGTCATGCAAGGTTTTTTGTTGTTGCTCTAATGTTAGTGTGGTAGCTTGTTTGTGTTTCAGTGTGAGCTGTAGTTGTGGAGCAGTGGTAGGATCCACAAACGATTAGATCTGAGGAGTATTTGACAACTAGTGTGCTACTATATTTACGAGTTAAATTGAATTGTACAGGAGTGGCTGTAGATTGGAAAGTGATGAAAAAATGACATATTATGGAGTTAAGTGAAATATAAAATGCTTTTAAAAAGGGCCAATGTTTGCTGAAAATCAAAGTTTGAGTTTGAGGAGTTTTTCTCTTTTATTCTTTTTTTCAGAGGAAACTACCTGGACCTACACTGGTAAGTACAACTTCATTAGTATAGCAAAGCCCCATCAAAAGCAATATAATGTGTTGTCATGAGTGATAGAAAAATGAGGATGTCTGAATATGTCGTATGTATGTCAGATATAAAGTACATTCTGACCAAAGGGCAATCTTCTATGACAAATTAGGTAACAAGTGGAGATGTTTGAGAATTGGAGTGATGGGGATTTATATTTATTATTAGTATGAGAAGCTGCTGAAGCAGTTGTGTGACACTGAAACTACTCATACTCTTATCAAGTCAAACCCGTATCTCTAAGACATAACTAACATAAAAGTTAGTTATGTCTGACAGTGTAGGTAGGATCTGTCCCCCCCTCCTCATATCACCTACTCCTTCTCCTCGCCTCACTTGTCTGTATTAGTTACAGTTCAACAAGCTGGCATAAGCACAGCAGTCAGGCCGAGATGATGAAAGGTTGGACGGAGACAGGGAGGAGGAACACAAGGAAAAGGGGCTTAGCGAGAGGCTGGCCAGAGGGAGGCAGGTGCACACGGAGGAAGCAGGCGAGAGAGGCTGTGGGACAGCGGGAGGGAGATGGGACGGGCTGAAGCAGAAGCATACCGAATCGTGCCCTGTATTGTTGCAGCGGACAAAAACCTATGTGTTTATTGTTCTGTGGAAACACACTGGCTGCCTTTGCCATGGACAATGACATTGTGTGAATGAATGAGGCGCACAGACGCCACTCTGTGTGCATTGAGGAGCCCAACACCAATGTACAGTACATACAGGATGTATAGCAAACTGTGGAGGCCGTGCCTGGAGCACGCTGGTCTCTATACATGGTGAGGCCTTTTTGTAAAAGTTACAGAGGCAAGTGCACTGTGACATGTGATCTCTGGGTGGTACTGTAGCTTTGCATGTTGTGTGATGTTTCTTGACTTTAGATGCATTTGATTCAATTTTTTTCTCAATTTTTGTCATAATTTTCACAGTAAAATTGTTTGCAAATGTTCCTCCTCAGTCCGTACGATAATGAGTGCGAGGCGCGCTGTTACACAGCATCGCATGATGTGGCTGTTACAGAGCTGCTGCTAGCTGAAGTGGAAAGTCACTTTTGTTATGCAGAACATTTTGTCACACGAAAGAGCCGAAGCACGTTTTCAGAGACGCTTCTTTTCACGAGAGACTCGTGAAGTAATGGAGGGAGAGTCAGCGTGACGTTCCATCATGCTCTGAGTGAGGGAATCAGTGTGTGTTTGTGTCTTTGTTCCTGGCTGTATTCAACCCAGGGATAGCATGCTAGGAGAGGTAGGGCAGGCGCACTGGGTCAGAATTTTCGGCCTCCGGTTACCATGGAGACCTCCATGACGACCAATAACAGGGCTGCGGGACTCGACTTTTGAAGTCGAGTCCCGCAGCCCTGTTATTGCGCTTTGCAGGGCTTTGCTCTGGAGAGTAGCGAGGGGGGGGGGGGGGGGGGGGGGGGGATTAGAAGTGCAAGGTGGGGGTTGCAGGCACTGAGAGAAGAGTTGTGGTATGTGTTTACATCACTAATGAAGACACTCTCATGTTGTGTGTGTGTGTGTGTGTGATGATGAAGGGAAAGACTGGGCAGACTGTATAATACTGTATGTATGTAGATGAAGATGTCGATATCAAGGGGTTAAGATGACAGAAAGACATACTACAAACATGGAACAGTATTCTGGGGAAATTCTTTTCTTACCGTGTTCTTCAATGTACGTTTGTTATTGACAACTTTCACATTTGACCACAAATATGTTATTGGATACTTGTTTTTGCACTCTACCCGCACAATTCTATTTGGATGTAAAAAGTGTCACTGGCCTGATTTCTAAAGCATTTCTCTTCAATTTAAATTCAGATTCTTTGATTCACATGTCAGTCTCATTTTCATTCAGACTCTTTTTCTTTTCTTCCAAAAAGTATCTTTTATTATGCAATTGGGGAGACCGGTCTCCTTTTCACTCTGTGTACGCAGGCGTCCTCTCTAACTTAACATTCTTAACATTTCTCAATTGTATGAGAATATATGACTTGCTTATTCCCAATGTCTGAGAGTTTCAGTAATTTTTTAATCAATTCATGTGGGAAAATTCTTTGTTACATTTTGTCAGCTATAAACGTATGTTGTGGACTAGCTGTATAAAATGACCACTTCATCTAAAGTTCTGACATTATTACAATACTACCCTGGTTTTAACAGTTTTTCCAACGCTGAATTTGAGAAATCAAAGTTTTAATTTTTCCTGTGATTTCCCACTGATTTTTAAGATAAACATAAACCATATAAAATTGCAATTGGAAACATGACTAGAGTTAATGTGAAAAAAGCAAATTCGCTGGCATGAAGAAAAGAACATTTCAATCAGGAATAATAGTCATTAAAAACGTTTATTCATAGAGAATTTTTTTAGTGTGACTTCTGTTATGGATTTGTTCTAATGGCTAAACAGCATTTTAATTTACTGTTATTCTCGACACCTTTCAGGTATATATCTAACGACACTTATTACTATTACTAATTCTAGTTGTTACCTAAATAAGCTGTTTATGTCAGCCTGTTATTGATAACGGCTCATATCTGTGTCGTGTTTCATCGAAACATGGGAGGCACGTGTCAACTGCATTTAAGTCTGATTTAACTTGCCGTTTTAGGAATAACTGATTAAATTTTTTCCTTTCAAAACATGCAAGTACTTTTATGCAAGAAGGACTATATGCATTAGTATTATGACCCTTCTTAAATTTGACAACCTGTTGCTATGGATAATTGTGGATTCTTTAAATAAAAAATAAAAAATTCTACGTTGGTAAAATTCCCCTCCACAATGCTGTGAACCCAGAGAGAACATCGATGGATAATTGCACTGCACAATTAGAGTCTGATCAATGGAGGTGCTTTTCACTAGAGATTCGGAGTCAGTGAGCTGCGTAATTGGGTGACATCATATTGTTGTCTATTCTCCTGTCGTAGGCTTGATGGGTCAGTCCGAGTGGCCCCAGTACTTCCCTGACTGCGGTGGTACATCTCAATCCCCCGTTGATGTGGCCACCACCCAGACCAAATACGACCCCAGTTTGATCCCTCTGACCCCACTGGGCTACAGTCAACACGGGAACAGGCCCTTCACCCTGTACAACAACGGACACACAGGTAAATATATAGCAGCAGAATTTCTGGCTCCTAATGTGACCGTCTCCCGGGAATCAGCTTCATGGTTGATCTGTTTATACTGCACCATCCTCAAACAGAACCCGGCAGTAAACTTTTTACTGTTCCTTAATTACTTCAGGAGATTAGTTAAATAAATAGAATAAATAAAAATGAATATATACGTATATACACAAACACCCATGTTTTAGAAAAAATATGCCTTCCTAGTATTATCCTTAAGGTTGGAAAACAAAGTTATGAGTTTTGTTGTATTTTTCTTTCCATCAGCTATGATTGAGCTGCCAGAGTGGATGGGACTGGGGGGGCTGCCCTGGCTCTTTTCAGCCGTACAAATGCACCTCCACTGGGGCAGCGGTGGCCCGAGCCACGGGGGCGGTGAACACACCATCAACGGACTGAGTGCAGATGCAGAGGTACATTTAAAGACAGCCACGCATACATGGTCAAACAGTCCGCAGAGGAACCGCGAGACGAGTCAAAGCCAATCCAAAGGAGTAAAGGGAAGTCGAGGTCAAGTGGTGTGATGACTCTGGTTTATGATGCTAAATAATACTGCAAACGACTGTTAATTAAATACCCTTTTTTAAGAATGGGTCAGGATGGAGAAAGATAAAGGAGGGAATGTACAGTGCACTGTCTGTCAGATGTGACCAGAACACGCCGGTTTCCTCGGGGCTGAATGGATGGAGGGAAAGATTAACAGCATGCAGAACTGATTAAATGATAAGAAATTAGCGGTCTAATTATATAACGAGTCAATTAAATACTTTCTCATTCACATCAGTCTTTCCTCGTCGCTCTTTATTTTTCTTCAGTCATTCTCCCGAAAGTAAAGCAAGTTGGCGAGCAGCCTTTCCTCCGTCAGTCTCTCCCCTCCTCTCATCCGTCAGGAGGATAACACACACGAGTCTCTCTTTCCCTCCTTTGTCTCCTTCTCATCTGAGTGACCAGACAAACTGTGCTGCTCCTCTCCGCAGCTTCACGTGGTTCACTACAACTCTGAACTCTACCCCAACATGTCTGCCGCCATGACACAGAGAGACGGCCTGGCTGTTTTAGGAATTCTCATTGTGGTAATAAAACAATAGTAATTCAAAATAAGTATTGGAGTATTTTGAGAAATGTAGTAAAACGTTTAAGGCTGAGTTTTGGTTTTCCAGACAGGTGAGGAGACGAACCCGGCATTCAACAACATCCTCAACTACCTGAGTCGCATCAGACACGCAGGTAACACCAGGAAACATTTTTAAAAACTATGTCTCGTTGTTTGGCTTACAGTGTCTTTGCAGCCAAACAAGGGATTTATGAAAGTTTGTGAACGACAGCTTCGACAGTTTTGGAATACTTCTTAGAAATGTGCAGTTTTTTTCCTTTTTTGGATTGATTTAAAATTTAAACGGGTTCCCCACACTGCCAAATGCAGTGACAGTTTATTGAACAGAAACAATCACGACTATGTGTCAGAAAAGTTGAGAACTAAGTGGCTATGAAAACAGCAAAACATTTGACGAAATATGTTGCTTTTTCGACATTTAAGATATTGATGAAACCATGATGGAGAAATAAAAACAGCAGCAAGGCATTTTTCTCCTGGATGAGATGATGTATATAACATCTCACATCACTCTTCTCTCACATCCCTTCATCCTCCGTCAGACCAGAAAGTGCTCATCCCAGCCTTCGACGTCCAATCCCTGCTCCCTAAGGATCTGGGACGCTACTATCGCTACAACGGCTCCCTCACCACGCCGCCCTGCTATCAGAGCGTGATCTGGACGCTGTTTCACGAGAGGGTTCAGATCTCAAAAGCACAGGTGGGGCTGAGACACCTGCAGTGTACAGAAGTATATCCCGCCTGCTTCAACTGAACAATCACAAAGAGCTTTGTTCATTTGCACTAGTGAATTTGCTGAATTGTTTTCTATTGATATTAATGTTTAGATATATTGATAGTCTTCAAGTGGTAGATCTTAAAAACACTACATTTTTGGATGGCAAGCGTAAAAAAAAAAAATGAAAAAAAGACTGCATTTGATTTACCTCCTCAAAACAGGTAACAGGATTAAGTTAGTTCTGAAATGATATGTATTCCCATTTATGATCAGAATTAAAGTGTTGATAACAAAGGGGAAAGTCTTCCCCAACACACAGTTAGTGTAACATACCTAATTTGTGCCAGAAAAAAATGGAAATGCAGACACTTCATTAATATATTTACTGAACAAACACTTGCTCAGTGAATCAATTTACTCAGAGGCTTTTACCTTATTTGAGCTACAGATAAAATTTGACTGGATTATTCAGATTAATGTCAATGAACTTACTTTTTGTTCTAAGTTTACTGCCTGGGGACTGTTCTCCCCATTTCTCTTCATCTCTCCACTGCAGCTGCTGAAGATGGAGACGATACTTTACTCCAGCAAAGCGGAAGATCGCGACCAGATGCTGCTGCAGGACAACTACCGCGTAACGCAGCCGCTCAACCACAGGGTCGTCTTCGCGTCCTTCTCTGCAGGTTAGACACACGGAGAGATTCATCATGTCGCACTCTTTCATGTTGACAGCTGCCACAAAAAATAAGCACTTTCTGTGTTATTGCTTTTAGCTTTTCAAATACTTTGACTTTATTAATGTAATTTACGATTAGTATAATCTTAGAGTTTATCCTTTCAGATTGCACTACTGAGGAGGTGCAAAAGGTCACAGCCAATCTGCTTTGAACTCCAGAGTTTTACCCTCGCAGCATTTCCACACCGGTGGATTGTGCAGCCTGCTGCTCATAATGCCAACCACAACAATAAGACGGAGGGTGACCATGTAGACCAAAGTTGGCAATTAGCACAATCCATGCAGCGAGTGAAAAGTGGAATGTGGAGAAAGCATGTGGGAAATATAGAGGATTACCGGTGACTTTGTCTGAGAGAGCCTTCGGAAGGCAGGAGCAGAGAGAGAGGGAAGAGGGTGGAAAAGGGAGGGGGGTGCATTGTTTGTTTGCGAGCTGATTAGAGAAAAGAATTTTCCAAAACCAAACACTAACGCCATTGTTATAACGCCACTAGCGTCTAACTGAGAAAAGGGGAAGGGAAAAAGAGCAGAGTGAACGAGGGAGGCAGAGTGGTACACAAAGACAAAAGAGAAAGAATTTGTGTGAAGTTCTCATTGTAGTGAGTGACTGAACTGGAAGGCCTGTGATATCAGCACGGCTGTCAATGGCAGCAAGACTGACTAGACAATATTCTCAACCAGCTGAGCAGCAGATTCTGCTCAGATAAACCCACACATCCCTGTTTTCTGAACTGTGTGACATTAAAAACAACATCTACTGTGATTTTCTAATGATCGACTCCATCTTTAATCTGTTGCAGAATCGGGGAAGGAGCTCTCCTCTGGTAAGGCTACATCAGATTTTCCTGCATTTATTTTTTGTCGTTGCTAAAATCAAACTAACTATGTAACTGATGCTTTAAACTTTCTTGCTTCTTTTGTGTTTTCTGCTGCAGGTGAAGTCACAGCCATAGTCATTGGAGTGATGTGTGGCTGTGTAGGTCTGGCAGTCATCATTCGCTTCATTGTGAAGACGATACGGTAAGAAGTTGTGCGACCTGCGGCCTGTTTGTCGTTCTGCTTCTGCTCCACAAGTGGCTGCAGCAGCACACACTTGCCATCAGTCGGCTCTTGTTCTGGTTCCACTGCGGGAGATGTCTCATTCTCTATCTTCTATCTCTTGGCAGATTTTTTACCCTCCTTCACCATGAAACAGTCGTGGTAAACAGGTGGCCTTCTTGAGCTCAGTACTGACAAAGATGCTCAACTTTCACTGACTGTGCCGTTTGTAACTTGTTTTTTTTGTGCTTGACAGAAATCCTTAAGCGCAGATCTTGGGTCAATGCCACAACAAACAAATAACATGCAGAGGCAAATTGGGGAAAAAAGTAAATGATGAAATAAATGATGAAATACTATTGCATTTTACCATGAATTAAAGTAAAGACCCTGGATGCCTACAGGACAACCTGAACCCAAAATTAAAAGTCCAATTGATAAGTAACAAAAACTTGCAGTTCATAAAGATATTAATTTAGAAATCCTTACCATGGTTTGTCCACTAGAGAGCACTGACAAGTTATTTTCTATTTAATATTTGTAGCAGTTGAGTTAAGTTTGTCCAAATTCTTTAACAATCAAATGTAAAAAACATATTTTTCTGAAATCTTGGTTAGCACACTATCTTAAGTCCCTATACTGTATATAACATTAGTAAGAATTATATAGAGGACACAAAAAATAGTTCATGACTATTTAGTCATAAGCAGATCTAAGTGCTTATTATACATGTAAAAATATATGTATTTACTGCTCCTGTGGTCACCCATGGAGGCTGTCTATATCCTCTTAAGACAAGTTATAGTTGCTGACAAATACCTTACATTAGTAAATAGTTAAACACTGTAAACCATTTATTAAATATCTTCATAGTGTTAATAAATGCTAAATAGGGGGACACAGTAACCAATGTATGTTCTAATATTTATATTTATATTTATTTACATAAGTAAACATTAAACCTTTGTTAAGATATTGAAAGACAATGAAACATTGATTAACTTAAAGCTCAGTCGGCTCTGAATAATGAGATATAACTACCTTGTTTTTATTATGATTAACTAAGGTACGTGTTCAACCAGGAAACAATTAGGTACAACAGTATATGGACAAGTTTTTTCTTTTAATAACTGGCATTGGCCTCAAAACGGTTTGCTGGGCTCTCATGAAAATTTCTCTAAACGCATAATCCTCATGTTGGGCTTTCAACATAAAAGTTAAAAAGATTTGCGCTAAGGATAATCTGATCTTCTTACCTTTGCTGCAATGTCATGGCTGTTTCCCAATGTTGTACTAAAGTGTAAATACTCTCTCACAACTAACCACCACATACTTCCTGTGGTATGTGGTGGGTTCTTTAACCTTCCCACTGCTTTGACCAAGGGGTTCCCAAAGTCCCCCCTACATGCGTTCAATTCAATTCAAGGTCTGAATCAGGATTTGATTGGATACGTTGTTGTATTGAACTGAATGACTGGATAAACTGATGATGGGGAGGATTAAACCTATAGCCCTCTGTTATATTCTCCCACTGTTCAAGCTTCACATGTGATTATAGTGACGTTATTACATCCTTCATTTTTCCTGGGCCCCTCTTAATCCTTGTCACGGAGCCTTCAGGGGGCCCTTATCGCTCGCTTTGGGAACCCCCGGCCTTTTTAATGTCAATCAGCATTGTGCAATTACCTCCGATCCCTCAATCTAATGAGAGCAGAGGAGGGCGAGGGACTGGGCTTTTGAAATAGTTGCACACTGACACTTTGAAATTTGTATTCTGACATTTTCTCTCTGTTGTGGTCACATGCTTCTGTCTTTTGGTTTTTGTGACAGCTCTACCTCTAGCTGGGATGTCCTGCCCAGTAACCGGCCTGCTCCCACGCCAAGGTTCACCGTTCAAAATTATGACCTTTGACCCCAGAACATTAACTTTTACATCTCACAGTTAGATTCCTGAGCACATCTCTTTGCTGTAACCATCCATTCACATTGTCTAATCCTCTTAGGTTAGACTCAAACACCTCTGTTAGAAAATGAGTGTCTACAGAAATTCTACAGACTGAGGAGAACCTCTTTAGATATATTTACTGACTTATGAGCAGAACAGCATTTCCAGTGCTTTTACAAATGAACTATCAATAATTATTTATCTGTCATACTCCGCTTCTGTCCTCAGTCTTTAATCCTGATGCCTAATCATTTTTGTCGATCGTCTTGATGCTGTGCATCTACAGTGTCGATTTTTTTTCCCTGAACCTTTCAGGAGGGGTTGTATGTGAGAACGCAAAATATCGATAAATGTGTGGCAACTGTGAACCTCATGGTGGCACTACAGTAAAAGTCAGGGGATCATCCAAATTGTTAGGATGCATCCTCCGGGCAACAATGACTGTCTGTACAGAATTTTGTTAGAATCCATATGATAGTTATTTATTTATTATTATAATAATAATAATAATTATTATTATTTCAATCTTGAACACATGAGTAATAGAACGACATTATCATTCCTAATGGCCACTAGAAACGATAAAAATAAGCGAGGGGCATGGTGGTAGGGAGACAGAGATATTTTCTGTGCTTCTAATATACACTATTCAGGAAGTACAGATACAGGATGTCATGGGGTTGGTACATGTAGCCACACAAATCTGTTACCACATCTAGATGTAAATTGGCTGCAGAAATAATATATATATATAAAATATATTTATAATAGAAAAAATATTAGCAAAACAACTCAGAACTATATTGAAAACGTGGCTGAATATATTTTTGAAAATTTTGCTCTGCTATGGAGATGAGGAAATCCAGATGTTAACATAGCTCCCTCTCCCCTTGTTTATTATATCCTGACTCATATTAGAA
The DNA here is from genome assembly GCF_022379125.1 of Scophthalmus maximus. Classification (NCBI taxonomy): domain Eukaryota; kingdom Metazoa; phylum Chordata; class Actinopteri; order Pleuronectiformes; family Scophthalmidae; genus Scophthalmus; species Scophthalmus maximus. The sequence goes on along the minus strand of NC_061515.1, from coordinate 12,825,970 downwards.
ATGTATCTACTTAATGCCATCTTATTAATACAAAGTCATGTTATTTTACCACTTTTTTGTTATTTTTATTCTTGGTGTCTAAAATATATATATGTTTTTGCTTTACTTGTGGTTGACAACTTGTTGTCATTTTACAGTGTACTGGCGAGCTCTCGGCTGAATATTGTCTGGCCAGCTTTACAGATTAGGGGATGACTCAGTAGGACTGACTCTTCCACTTCATATTTCAGGATGAAGGAGCCAGAAAAAGTGAAGGAGCAAAAACAAGACATGGCTCTGAACTCGACCTCAGCAGCAGAAAGAGAGAAGAGCCCTTTGCCGTCTCTTCAGACTGAGCCCTAACCGACAGCATCGTCCACTTGAGGCCTTGTTCAGACACTCAGACACTCTCCTCCTCCCTCTCATCAATGACGCTCTCACTGGACAGAAGGCAAACATGTTCTCACTTATCGCAGCAGCAGCAGGAAGAACATTTTATAAACAGCGAGGGAAGGACATAGACTGAACAAGGGACAAATCACCTGCTGCTTTGAATATTTAACAGTATTTCTTTCCCCCACCCATATTCAGAAATGTATCAGACCTTTTCCTCAGTTTTGCACAATATGTCAGTTTGCTGGCTCTGAGTTGTGTGTTTGCTCTTGAAATGCCTGGGATGCAGGACTTGGTTCATGTAAATACTTTGTAAAATATAAATGTTGTAATTTGTTTTTTTCCTTAGGTTTGTCATTTGTCATTTCATCTTGTTCCTTCTGCCTTGAAACACAAACACACTGAAGCAGACTGTACTGTATGAGATATTAATAGACCCGTTTGTTTAATTATTAATCAGTGTACTGAGAGACTAGAGGATTAACACAAAGTGGACAATTTGACATTAGAAAAAAACGTGAGAGTTTGAGCCGACTAAATGAACACTTTATGATTAGTCTGAAGTGATTTGACGCACACATTTGATTTGTATATACTACACATATTGGCTCTGTATTTAAATCGGATTATTTTGTAAATGTGTGATGAGTTATGTGTGTGTATATGTGGTTATTTTGTCAGGGGAAAAATACTTTTGGAGCCATATCATCTTTTTCTCAATTATTATTATTATTATTTGCTGTATATAACTTGTCAGTATGGGCACTACATTAAAACACTTGAATGTCAAACTCACCTGTTTTTGATTTTTTTTTAAAAATCTTTAATATCTAGATCAGATTACATGAAAAAATCAAGGACACCGCAAGTTTCCTCAAACATGTTTGGTTGAGTGTGCGACAAATGTTTTTTCATTAAGAAATGAAGTAAGTAGCCTGTGAAGTTTTTTGTTTAGTAGTTTGTAGTTGTTATCGTGTGTATTTTGAGAGCATCACGTGACATGTGACCTGGTATGTCATTTACTTTGACCCTCTGAAGGTCTGGAATCCCGACCAGTATCAGAAAAGACTGAATCACTGACAAATGAGAACTACAAGGATTAGGATGTGTTTGTTCTTTCACTCTCACATAATATCAAATGTATTTCACCGTTAAAACTGTGGTGAACACAGCCTTTTTTTCATCACAGTCTCACGATTAGCTTATTGAAATTAAAATAAATTAGAGCGAATTTTGATTTTAATGTTTGAGAAATACTAAATTAAGCCACGTCATTGTTTTAATATCGAAGTAAAACCACGCCAGAGAGAAGACTCCTGGAGGAAGAAGAGGTAATGTAGGTTTAAAGGGCCCATATTATGCCCCCTTTACATTGGTTTTCAGGTGTGTGCACTACATGTCTTTGCCAGTCCATGTCAGAACCCCCCCAGGATCAGGGCACACAGCCCCCTCCTCTTTCTGTATAAACAGCCCTGTGAGACTATGGTCGATTCCAGCGCTTTCCTGCTCACATCTCGCCCCCCCTCCCTTCGTGCTCTGCAAAGCTCCACAAAGCTCCGCAAAGCTCCGCAAAGCTCCTCCCCGGGTCTGCTGCGCAACTACGGCGTTGCGCTGCCATGACAACAGTCGCACGTAACAAGGCACATACACGACGTGTATGTGCCAGCCCCTTGTGCTCTGGGGAGGCACAGCGAACACATTCTCCAGAATTACACACAGAGCACAAGGGGCTGGGCGATAGAACGTTAACGCCGGTAGCCGCGAGCCCCGCTGGTAGCCGCAAGCTCCGCCGGCAGCCGTGAGCCGCGAGCTCCGCCGGCAGCCGCGAGCCGCGAGCTCCGCCGGCAGCCGCGAGCCGCGAGCTCCGCCGGCAGCCGCGAGCCGCAAGCCCCGGCGGTAGTCGCGAGCTCCGCCAGCAGCCGGGAGCTCCGCCGGCAGCCGTGAGCCGCGAGCTCCGCCGGCAGCCGCGAGCCCCGCCGGTAGCCGCGAGCTCCGCCGGCAGCCGCGAGCCGCAAGCCCCGGCGGTAGTCGCGAGCTCCGCCGGCAGCCGGGAGCTCCGCCGGCAGCCGCGAGCCGGTAGTCGCGAGCTCCGCCGGCAGCCGGTAGCCGCGAGCTCCGCTGGTAGCCACGAGCTCCGCCGGTAGCCGCGAGCCCCGCCGGCCGGCCGCGAGTCTAGCTTGTCCATGCCCGCGGTGGTCGTTCGCTTGCGGGGAGAAAATGATGGCGTAGACGTGATCTGTTTTTCCGCACTTCAAGGGGGGAGGTGCTGCTCAGGTTGGGGGCGTGGTTGCCCCAGTAGCAGGAGTCAACTTACGTCACTTGACGCCCGGGCTGTGAATGGCTCGTTTACAGACCGTCTGCACGATCAACCCAAACCACGAATCAACGACTCATTGTTTTCTTTTCATTCTCCGTGGGCTGGCAGACCCCCCAGATGACCAAATATACGTGAAGGCAGGCTGAAAAGGTGCCTGGAGCATAATATGGCCCCTTTAACTGATAACACGTATAGATCTATTTTTCAGTTTTATTTTACAAACGTCTAAATGTATTTGTCTGACAATTGATTTATTCATTTCTTGTTCAGCAGCCAGCAGTAGAAAACGTACAAGAACAGTAGAATACTAAACGAGTTAACAAGTTGACTGTATTTGTGTGAGATCAGGTGGGTTAGGGTTAGGGTTAGGTGCTGAGGCAGCAGCCCATAAAATGCCCTGTGGTTGACACTCTGCTACCTGCTGACCTAATATGGGAAACTTGTGGCTCTTGACTGATTAGCAATGTACGTCACATCTGTAGGCCACGGCACACCTGTACCGTCCGGTAAGCAGCACGTCTGTGCAGCAGGAACGAGAGAAGTGAGCTAAACAGAGAAACCTGAAATGAGACCAGACAATGGGGAAGTCGTTGTTATATTTTACTCCTGAAAGCATTTTATTTTTAAACACAGAAGCTAACTCACTATCTTGTCGGTTGAACATGATGACTTTATTGCTATTCAATCTGCCATTAAACTTATTTTTGCATTTACTTTTTGTTGTATCATGTTTGTTTTCGTTAAAATTTGTCCTTTTGGCACATATAGTCATATGCCATCTAAATGCAATGCCTACATTTTGAAATATGTGTAATATCACGGTTGTATAACATCATTCAAACTAAAACTTTATTTACACTGAACAAAATTATAAACGCAACACTTTTGTTTTTGCCCCCAGGTTTTCACTGTACAGGGCAGATGGCAGACAGCGTGTATGGCGTCGTGTCGGTGAGCGGTTTGCTGGTGTCAACGTTGTGGATCTAGTGGCCCATGGTAGCGGTGTGGTTATGGTATGGGCAGGCGTATGTTATGGACAACGAACACAGGTGCATTTTATTGATGGCATTTTGAATGCACAGAGATACTGTGAAGAGATCCTGAGGCCCATTGTTGTGCCATTCATCCACGACCATCACCTCATGTTGCAGCATGATAATGCATGGCCCCATGTTGCAAGGATCTGTACACAATTCCTGGAAGCTGAAAACATCCCAGTTCTTGCGCGGCCAGCATACTCACCGGACATGTCACCCATTGAGCATGTTTGGGATGCTCTGGATCGGCGAATGCGACATCATGTTCCAGGTCCTGCCAATATCCAGCAACTTCGCACAGCCATTGAAGAGGAGTGGACCAACATTCCATAGGCCACAATCAACAACCTGATCAACTCTATGCGAAGGAGATGTGTTGCACTGCGTGAGGCCTGTGAGGTGGATGGATTATCTCGGCAAAGGACAAGTGCTTTGAGAAGAATAAGCCTTTTGTGTAAAAGTCTTAGATCTTTGAGTTCAGCTCATGAAAAATGGGGCAAAAACAAAAGTGTTGTGCAGTTTAAACGTTTTACAGTCCATTTGTCCATGTATTTATGTGTTTATGCCTGAACAGTATATGTGTGCATCACTGTTTTAGATATGAAGCCGTTAAATATATTAAATTAATATGAAAAACAATGACTGTAGAGCTCACCAGAAATGATTTCAGTCTTGGTTTGTCTAATTCTAACTCTTACAAGCAACATACGATGTGTGTGTGTGTGTGTGTGTGTGTGTGTGTGTGTGTGTGTGTGTGTAATCATTGTTCATTTAGCCATGGTTAACATATACGCCCTGATGATCCTAATGCGGTCAAATGTATATTAAACGTTATATTAGACACAACAGCATTTCTTAAGGCAGCACAAAGACATTGTACATCTAAATATAGCTGACTAAACGTTAATACAGTGTATATTCATAGCTGAAACTGGACTGGATCCCCTTTCACTATGACGGCTCCTTTAAAGCACAGCCATGATGGAGTTATGTAATGCTGCTGCTGCACACACACGCACGTACAGTTAAGGCCACTCCCACTAACATGTGAAATTTGGAACCACACCTACAGGACAGAAGAAAGATTTCACAACCGGATCTTTCAGGACACTTGCAGCTCTCAGGAGCCACCGCCTCTGCTGAAATAAGGTAGGGAACTTATCAAGCAGCTGTTTTCTACAACCTCTCCTTCTTTCATGTCTAAAAAAACCCCTTCACAGACACACGGACGGGCTGCGTCATACGAGACTCTTATACAACTTTTTACTTTTTTACGGGTCATGAAACTCAGAAAGAGAAAAAGTAAGATGCGACCAAGTGGCAGACGGGCACAGTAGTACAGTGTTTTTGTTCAGGCTGTTATGACTTTAAAGTCTTTGTTCCATCCTAGGTCTGCTGGGTAATGGCTGCTCTCAGGGGTTTTTTCACTCTTGCCATCTGCTTGCTGCTGGGGCATCAGACATTCGCTCAAAACAGCGCTCCCTGCCAGCGGTCCAAATGGAACAACGGCTACAGCAACTTCGTCAAACGGCACATTCGCCCTGGATTGCCCACTTCTCTGGACAACAACGAATGGGAGAAGTACATCAAGGATTACGGCGGCTGTAGCAGGCCCACACAGTCTTTCCTTCACCCATCAGAACTGGAAAGGGTGAAGGCTGTGTGCACCAAGACGGGGGGTAGGATGTACCATGAGAACCTGTGCATCAGCGAGCAGCCTTTTCGCTTTGTCACAGTGAGGAGTGAACCGGGGACCTGTGGGATCAAGAGCGTGGTTCCGGAAAATAAACATCTGATCCTGGCCTGTGAAGTGCTGGAAAATCAGTGCCTGCCCGTGCATTTTGAGGGAAACCCTAAAAATCTAAAGCCTGACAACAACGCCAAAGACTGCCAGGACCCACAGACCAGAGGCCATGCGTCCAGCTTCACAATGTCGTGGTTCCAGTTGTTGTTTGTTCTTCTCATAATGATTCATGTCTTTTAACTTTCTTTTAAATTTGAGCAACACGATATAACAATTAAGTTTTAATCAATAGTCATTTTCCTTCTGGAAAACATTTCAGCAGAACCATTTAAAGTATTGAAATTAGATTTGAAAAGGTTTTGTTTTAAACTCTCACATCACCAATATATAAACCACTTTTTTTCCCCAGACTTTTAATTTGTAAAAATTTATTTTTATAACTTTTATGATCATACGATTATTTGCATGTGCGCCTGTGTATCTGTGAGTTTGCTTTTGATATTTGTGCAACGCACAGGAGGGTTGATGCTTGATCCATTGGCATTTCATTTAAAGATCGTACAGATGTGACCTTTTACCGTGTTGTGCGTATTGTACATGAAGAGATGTAAGGGAATTTTATGACAAACCAATACACTCGTATATTCAGGAAGTTTTTTTCCTTTCGTCTAAAGGGAATAAATTGTATTGATATGCTCAAGGGATTGTATTTAATAAATGTACGGTATGAAATAATAAACTGAATTCAGACAAGTGTACTTATGCTACGATTTGGAATTTGTCTGCAGTAAATTTCCACCCTGGTTTCTTTTTAGTGTGATACAGATCATAGTAGCAACTTAACTCTACGGAAAAAAATCCTTTATCAGACAAACTAGCTACTCTATGAAGACATAGAGATTAAACTCTCAATATTTGGAAAGTGGATTAGAAATAGAAAGCTTTATTAATCCCGAGAGGGGGAACTCATTTGCCACCAAACTAAGCCATACAGACAACAAACAATACAGACATTGCATTTGTGATACAAGGAACAAATCCAACCACTGAATGAGCCCATCAAAACACGGTGTAAAGGGTGGCCTTCAAAAAACAGGTCAGCTTTTAGTTTGGCCCTTGTTCACTTCTCTATAATGACCTCAAGTGAATCTGGGGCATTGGGCAATTTTTATTATACACAGAGATGCTGCTGCCCCCCAAGCATAAAACAGGGACACTAGCCAAAATGCCCTGATAAAAGACGTGAAGAAGCTTCTTGCAAATGTCGTATCATGCTAATGACCTAAGCTTCCTCAAGAAGATGATACTTGACTGAGCCTTCTTAAAAACGACGTCAGTGTTCTTCTTCCAGTTTAATTTATTGTCCAGATAGATGCCAAGATATTTATAAGACTGGAAAATTTCTACTGACTGACCCTTAATTGTCCCTGGGAAGACCTTCTCCTCCTTCTTCCTTCTAAAATCAATAATTAACTCTTTGGTCTTCCCAACATTCAATTAAAAATAAATTTGCATGACACCAGCCGACAAAGAATTCAACCTCTCTTTTATAGGCCAGGTCATTTCCTTGGTATGGTAGACCCATAAGAGCATGTGTCATCTGAAAACTTTGATTTGATAAGACTCCTGACTATGCCTATAGTCAGGAGTCTTATCAAATAGGAGCGTCAATAAAATAGGGGGATAAAACCATGCCCTGTGGGACTCAGTTGAAATAATGTCAGACGATTTGTTATTAAGCGTGACAAACTGAGGTCGGGACAACCGGTAATCCAAAATCCAAGCAATAGTTGTGTTGTGCAGTTTAAAATTAATTAATTTGTTAGCTAAAAGGTCTTGTTGAATAGCGTTAAAAGCTCTAGGAAAATCAAAAAAATATAATTCAAACAGAGCTGGCAGATGTTTCAAGATGGCTGTCAATTCTGTGAACAATAAAAAGAATTGCATCATCTACTCCCATACCCTTCCTGTGCACAAACTGTAAGGGATCTTGAAAGACTGAGACTCGTCTACTCAGGTGACCCAGGACAATCCTTTCAAAACATTTCATTATGTGCGACGTCAGGGCTATAGGTCTTAGATTAGTGAGACTACTACTTAAGTTGTTTGTTTTGGGAATTGGGACAAGACGAGATGTTTTCCACATTACTGGGATTTTTGCAGAAGACAGAGACAAAGAAAAGATTTTCAGAACAAAAACCATAAGCGTTGCTCGGATACAGTGATTCACATCAAAAAACAGTGATTTTTGATTACGCAAGCACGCACGCACGCACGCACGCAACTTTTTTAAACAGTATTCTGGACAAACCAGTTTCCTCTGACTGCACGAATTTGAGCAGGTCAGTGTGCAGTCACACACCCTTTGCCACCACTAGATGACAGCATAGTTACTATTTTGGATTTCATAATTGATCTGCAAACGCTTTAGTATTTAGCAATGATTGCTTTTGAATAAGATGAAACTCAACCACTCTAAACCACCAAAAAGCTTTGATTTCTGCTGCAGAATTTTAGTGCAGAGTTGCAGCATAGTACAGTTATAATGACATAAGAAAGGGCCACGTTTGAAATGGGATGTTTGTAAAATGAAATTCTGGAGCACTGCTCAAATCAAAAGATAAGGGAACGCAACAGACCTTGATGAACTAATTATTCAATTCGAAAATCTTTACTGATGTACATTGTAGAGTTTGTTGAGAACAAGATGATGTAACAACGATCAACGAATTCAAAATAAAAAAATCGAAGTAGAAAAATTTAAATCACTGCTGGCTAATCCAAATTGTGGTAATTTTATCACAGCAACTTACAACGTGACTCAGGAGTGTGTATGAACCCCACAAGTCTGTATGCACTCCAAACAACCTCTGGGCTCCTGATGAGTCCTGTGGGATGACCTCCTCCCAGACCTGGATCAGGGCATCACTGAGCTCCTGGACAGTCTGTGGCGGCTTCGGATGCACCGAAACATAACGTCCCATAGGTGCTCAATTGGATTTAGGTCTGCGGAACGAGAGGATCAGTCAATGGCATAGATGCCTTCATCATCCAGGAACTGTCTACACACTCTGACCACATGAGGCTTGCGCATTGTCCTGCACCAGGAGGAACCCAGGGCCCACTGCACTAGGTTGGACAATCACTCTGAGGATTTCATCCTGGTACCTAACAGCAATGAGGCAACAACATGGAGGTCTGTGCGACCCTCCAAGGAAATGCCTCCCAAGACCATCACTGACCCAACGCCAAAACGCTAATGTTGGATGATGTTACTGGCAGCATGACGTTCACTTGACGATCCCTGAAGATAACTCTCCATTCAGTGCATCGCTTCACATCCTTTCCTCTTCTCTCTGCAATTTTCTGCCCCATGATTCTGTCGCAGAGACGTGGGAATACAAGCGTTTTCAATGGTGCAACCTATAAATGCAGCTTTTTGATTTCTTTTTTTAAGCTGCTATTTAGCAGAGTCATGCCATCATGAAGAAATCACAGGTTGTTCATGTTATTGTATGTGTTTTCTGACCAGAGTGCTGCTCAAGACAGTAGAAAACAATAGCACATAAATATCTTACCATTTAAGACTTTAGGGACCCACACTGGTCACACACAGTAACAGTAGCCAGAAGCTGACCTCCAGTTAGTATGGCCATACCTAATCCATGACATCACACACACACACACACACACACACACACACACACACACACACACACACACACACACACACACACACACACACACACACACACACACACACACACACACACACACACACACACACACACACACACACACACACACACACACACACACACACACAAAGTTGGGTACACGTATTATAAATGCATTCATTCTGGTGCAAAAGCATCAACACACACAGGCATGCACAGAGTCACACAGAGAAGAGCACTGTCTACTAATGGCGGGCACACACACATAAACACACACACAAACAGACACACACACTGAGGAAAAAGCTGAAGTGAACAACAATCGTTGACTCGGGCGAAGAGGAAAGGCTACAGGGGAATAAAAGAATGAGTGCAGAGTGAAAGGTAGTGTGAGGGTGGAGAGGGAACAGCAAAGAGGAGGGGTGACCTGTTTATATACAGTCTATGGGGGTGACACGATAAAACCAGAACTGCACTTTAATTGAACTTTTTTTGTGGTTTTTTAGAAAAGCAAAACACATGGACATAAAATAAGGTGAAACGCAGGGAGAGTATGGGAACCAGCGCTTGTTTTTCTTCTCAGCTTTCTCTCGCTCCCCATCTTCTCCCATCCACTTTGACTCACGACACTTCACACGACCGTCCTCCTGAGCATATTTATCTACTTCACTTCCTTCTTTAGATATTTGACCTCCCCTTCCTCGCTTCCTCTAAATCCTGCCCCTCTTGTTGTCCTCCTGTCGAGTGTAAAGCAATTTGGCATCGTTCAGCCCATACAATGCTGTTTTACAGTGCTGTTGTCACGTAGAGCCTCGGAGGAGCCTGCGGGCTCATTAAACTGCAGGTGGCAGTGGACAAACTGTGAAAACGGGGGACGTTTATAAGCGTCAAACTCAGACACAAGAACAAATTCAAGATGACTTTGACAGACCAAACTCTTTCTTCAATGCCAATTCAAACCATAAAAATATCTCTTAGTGCTTCTCCTTCCCTCTCCCTCACCCTCTCTCAGCTCTCTGCTGGCTCTCTCTCTCTGTCCAGACCAACTCGTAACAAATGAGCGTGATAATTAAAACCACAAAGACTTGAGGGCGATGGCGGGGGGGGGGGGGGGGGGGGGGGGGGGGGGGGGATGAAGGACAAAGGGAATAGAGTGAGAGTAATACAGGCGTCTGAGTGCAACTGTCCAGGCATCTGGAGGTCTGATTCTTTTTAGATTCCTCTAAGATACGAAGTAATCCGAAAAAAAAGAAAAAATGAAATGACTTAGAAAGATGTGATGGAGCCTGCATGAGCATGCACACTGCATTCAGAGCAATCTCACGAGGCTGGCTTCGTCTTGCCCTGACACAAAGTATTTTTGCCCTATTTCTTCAGGATTTTTGCAAGCTGTGACACACACACACACACACACACACACACACACACACACACACACACACACACACACACACACACACACACACACACACACACACACACACACACACACACACACACACACACACACACACACACACACACACACACAAACACACGCATATGACAACCATATCACAAACACGCATATGACAACCATATCACAAACACAAGCAGACACACTCCTGCCTCCCTTCTCTCTCTCAGGTCCTCTTGTCTTTTCCCTGTCTACTCACATGCTGTGCCGCTCATTTCCACGTCGGTAGTTAAACGCTGCCATCTCCTCGGCTCTAATCAAACCCACATGGTTTGGCCGGTCAGCATGCCAGCGGCCCACAGTGCTGCACGTCACAGAACAGTAGCTCCCAAAATCTTTTCGGCTTGTGACCTCTTAAACTAAACATTCTCCAGCAACTGTGTCCCATGTTGTATGTGTATTGCATGACGTTCGTGTCGCTGAGCTGTAGCTTTTAGAGCCCTGAAGAGGCACAACTGTCCAGTAATTCACAGGAAAAGTGCAGAGGTTAGAGAAAACAACTCTATATTGTGTCACAGAAATGTTTTTCTTTTCTTCTCTCCTGCTGAGTTAAATTTCCCTCGACCCTTCAGATTCATCTCACGACACCTTGGGGGAAGCGTCGACCATTACCCTGACTCAGAGTTAAATCAGAGGAGAAAGACTGTACAGTAATGCGCGGCACCTTTGGCTCTGGCTTCCTCTGTGGTTAAAGGCCAGTCATAATGACTTCCAGGAGTTGGCGATGAGGAAGGCCAGGGTCAAGTTCACATCTGGGATTACCGGGGTTATTGGGGTGAGCCGTTTTTTTACTGGAGGTCACCAGGATGATTAAGTGAAGAATGCCACTGAAGTGTGACTTTACAACGGGCTGACGCACGCACGCATGCACACACACACGTACAAATCCAACATAGTGCTCCTTTTCAAAAACTGTGATTGCAACATGATTTTGATGTGTAATAGTACACCACTATACTTAACAGACTGGACGAGTAACACTATGTGTAAAGGGTTGTTTACCCTGGTGGTGGGTTTGCGTGGTCTGTGGACGTGACTGTTCCACAGATATTATTCAGATCTCTTATCAGTTGAAGTAGGAAAGGAATCAGATAACGAGTGAGAACTAGTTGACAAACTCACAGAGTCGATGAGAGAAATACAGATAACTATTGTCTCTCTACAGCAACTATTGCTTTTTGGCATTGTTAATAAAACAGTTGAGTAATTTTTATTTATTTATTGATTAATTGCTTTGTCTAGACAATGTTGGAAATAGGGAGAAACATCCAATTCAGTTTCTCTATAGTCCAAGGAGACGTATTCATTTCCTTTTGTTTTGTCTGATCATCACATTCATTTTCTTGCAATCAATTACTTTCAACAATATAAAATATTATTTCAAGTATCAGGAATTCCATAAGGGAAACCTCCTCCCCCTCTTTTTTCCTTCTTAAGTATTATAAACTGTTGTTCTTTCTATGATGCTGAGTAATGCTGTGATTCAGAGTGCGTCTTTGCTGTGAACTCCAGCAGGTCAGAGTCGATCACTGTGGTGAACAAGTCATAATAAACTCTGTTTCGCTGTGACTCTTTGAGTTGGCAGCTGGCAGCGATATCAGTTACCAACAAGGATCTTGGTGTGAGGGCGAGCGCCGAGAGACGAAGACAACAAAACAAAAGAAGTGAACAGTATATGTGTGGAAAATAGTTGGAAGGGAGCATAAGGAAATGAAGACGAGTGAAAGCTGGCACCGAAGACGCAAAATAATACTCTGTGCACATCCAAAGACAAGAGGCGTCTCTCTTTACATATCTGTCACCTTGGTTCTTTCTCAGCCTCTCCATCTCTGTCACTGTCTGTTTGCCTTTGATCTCCTGGCTCTCTTGGTCTCAGTCTCTCTTTGCTGACTCACTCTCCTTCTCCTTTCTCCTCAACAATGAGATAAAAAATGACCTGCACTCCAGTCTCCAACTTTCTCCCTAACCCCCCCCCTTCCCTTTTTTTTCTTTCTTTCTTCTCCTTTCCATCCTCTCCCCTTCTGTTTTCCCCTTCTCCCTCTCTTCAACATGCTTGAGGAATGTGTCAGGGAAGCACAAAAGAACAAAAGCTTGACAGGAGGAGGAGGAGGAGGAAGAGAGGAAGGGGGAGAAAGTTGAGTGAGGTAAAGGAGAGACAGAAAGGTTGAGAGGAGCAGAGCACGGTTGAATGGATCTGAATGCTGAGCGGTGCTTTGTCATCACGTGCTGACATACAGCATCACACACATTGCAGAGCTCTTTATCAAGCATTCCCTCCAAACAGCGCGCGCGCGCGCGCACGCACGCACGCACGCACGCACGCACGCACACGCGCACACGCGCACACACACACGCGCACGCACACACACACACACACACACACACACACACACACACACACACACACACACACACACACACACACACACACACACACACACACACACACACACACACACACACACACACACACACACACACACACACACACACACACACACACACACACACACACGATGGGTGAGGATGTCACAGCGCTATACTGCACCGCTTGATTCAGCGGCCTTTCACGCATTTCTCGTTATGTCATGGTAATATGCTAAAGGCCTGCGGCGAGGCCGAAGATGAATTTCCCCAATGCTGGACAGCCCTCTATTGTAACCTTTGTGTTTGCATCAGTCACTTTCAAACAGGGGGCATGATCAAATCCCTTTGTTCTGAGCAGGCCGTGTTGGACAGACCACCACAGTAGCAGTGAATCAGACCAATGCGATGTGCTTCAACCTATATAGACGGCATCAGATCCGGACCATGCAACTCGATACCCTTCTCTGACATGTTGTTCTGTTTCAGTATTGTCAGAGCAACAAATGGAAGTCAGCTGCAAAACTTGAATGATAGGAAAGAAAAGAGAGACGATGTGAGATCGGAGTGGAAATTACAGCTCTGATACTGTATGGCTTTCTAGTGGCTCACTTCTGCTGCTTGGACCAGGAGGAACTTGTGAGGACATGCATGCTGTGAGTGTGTGTGTGGCATGGTGTGTGGCCAAAGACCAGTGTGGGTGTATGTGTGTGGGTGTGTGTGCTGGTGAAGGAAACAAAGAGAGCGAGCTTTGGTCATATCAAACAGACCCGATGCAAGCCGCTGGATTTGGATACAGGTCCGTGCGTAAAAGCCAAGCGCAGACGCGCATATCGTGTTACCACACCTCTGTTATTCGCCTTTGTTCGCCGGTGGGTCTTTTGCCATGAGTCTGACACTTTGCCGGCGGACGTGTAGACCATATGGTTTGCTGAGGGACCTTCTCCCGACGCCCTCCCCTCCTCTGCCTCCACGAAGTCGCCCGGGTTACCTCACGCTAATATCGCCGTGCAGTGTAGCGGATGGGATCATCCATCAAGAGTCAATAGTTAACGTCGGCTTTGTCCCTTTGCCATCCATCATCAGCGCGTGCGTGCGTGTGCGCATTCAGTGTGTGTGTGTGTGTGTGTGTGTGTGTGTGTGTTCTTTATAGGACTACCTCCAACCCCGCGGGCCCCTGACCCTTGCCTGTCTGATGACGCGCTGCCCCGCATGCCCCCGCGTCTCCTTCTCGCTTCCCTCTCTTCCGTCTGAACAGCGGGAGGCGAAACAAGCTTCGAGGAGACACCGCCGACCTGCGCCGGGCGGCCCCGCCCCTCTCTCGTTTCAATCTCCGTCTTTCTGTTCACCTCTCTCGTGGGTTTGTGGTGTGTGTGTGTGTGTGTGTGTGTGTGTGTTTTCTGCCTCTGACGCAGGCCCCATTAAATGGACGGTCCACCGGGCGACGAGACCAGGAGCTGTATCCCATTACCACCGCTTTTATTTTTATGACACAGGGCGGCGGTGCACAGGAGGGGAGGGGGTGAACTTGGCCTCGCTCTCTCTCTCACACACACACACACACACACACACACACCCCCTCTGCCATCCATTCAGTCTGCCAGTCTGCTGGTTCTTCCTTCACACCGCCCCGCCAAGACGACATGTTCTGTCAACAGACTGGCCCGGCTACATCCTCCCTCTTTTGCGCAAACGTTTAGCGCACTGAAGTCATCCACTCAACCAAAGCATTACAGGCCGTGTCACAACGGCAAAAACCCAACACTCATTTTTTCTTACATCATATATATCGTGTCGCGCCTGCAGCGTCTCCTTCGGAGCGCATCTCAGAGCGCCGTCACTTTGGCTGATTCGAGGTGACGCGCTTGGACGAGAGGGGCGCACGTTGTCAGCAGGGGCGTGGTCAGGTCGAGGTCTGCCTGTAATCTGTTGGCCTCCGGGGCGTGTCCTTATAGAAGGGGGGCGTGCGCATCCCGAGACGAGTTGCTTTCTGTGTCATTCATTAAGAGCCCAGCCGCTTATAACGTGCGACGCCACATAGATGAGAAAGGAGCTCTAACAGTCGACCACACATCCCGGGAAGAGGGCACAAGTAACTGGGCAGGCAGAGTCAAACCGACCCCGGGGCGTGCACATTTCCAGCCTAGATCACACACAGACAGACAAGCACCACCAGCAGCAGCACCAGCAGCAGCAGCAGCAGCAGCAGCAGCAGCGCAGGGACCAGACTTGGACCTGACAGGTCACCTACTCAAATTCTACCTGCAGCCGAGCATGGAGCGCAAAATCCCTAATTTCGCCGGAAACTGGGAGATGAAGAGTTCTGAAAACTTCGAGGAACTCTTGAAAGCGTTGAGTAAGTGATGGGAATGATGTTTTGTTGTTGTTTTTTTTTAATCTCTTTGTAGCAGCTTGAGTCTTTTGTTTGCGCAAGAGTGGTTTCTTATCAAGCTTTTATTTCTGCATGATGACACACTGATCAGATGTGTCAGCTCAAACTGTAGCTTCCTCAGCACATTGTAGGTCACATCTTCCTCTGTGCCCGTGCACCAGCGAGGATCACCCTCTTTACCGCGCGGGCGGGGGGCCCTTTGTCATTCTGCGCGACCCAAAACTCAGTGCTTGGCCCCTGGCCAGACTCACCCCTCTTTCCCTCTTCTCCCCATTCGGCCTCCCGTGCAAACACAATAGAGACAAACGGCGGCACATCTGTCTGTGTCACAGCCTCAGATTGTGTGTGTGTGTGTGTGTGTGTGTGTGTGTGTGTGTGTGTGTGTTGAAGGGGACCGTTGTGACGCGATACAGTGCAGGACAGTCACATCCTTATCATAAGTGACAGTCCAGACTGAGAACAAACACCTGCTGCTGAGACCCCAAGCCTTCTGGTCTGCGCTAAGCCCCATCACTGCTAAAACTGTAGTTTGGGCAGGCTGGCGTGTGAGTGTGTGTGTGAGTGTGTGCCTGTGTGTGTATTCATTTAATCCTCTCTCCCCCACCCAGACTCATTTGTTATCAAATGACACTATTCGCCATTATTCTGAATATAGAGACACAATTTAAAATTTTTCTAATTGACAGTCACGCCAATTAGAATTTAATGTCTTATAATATTTGCCAGTCTCTGTCTATTTATCTCCATTTCGGTGTGTGTGCGTGTGTGAAGCAGAGGGTGGGATGGGTGGGGTGCAGCTCTATAACCGAGGGGAAGATGACACGTTTCCTTGATGTGAAAAGTAAGGTAATGCATGTTCAAATCCATTGACACTGGTGTACAGTACTTCAGCCAATACTTGCTCGCTCACTCGCGCACACACACACACACACACACACACACACACACACACAACCAAAGACATGTATCACAGCATGTGTTCCTCCTATAGTGTATACAGAGAGGAATGGCCCCTGGTTTCATTGGGGGGGCAGAGCGCAGCTGGACACAGCCTCTCAGCACCCACCCTCCTCCATCTTCTTTTCCTTTCCTCACTCCTGCTCTTCTCCCCGTGTCCCAAATGCTTCCTCTGCCCTCTGCTCTTTGACCTGTGACTCTGACTGTCTGTCTATCTGCGTGTGTGTGTGTGTGTGTGTGTGTGTGTGTGAAGGTCTGTATGAATTTCAAGCATTTTGGTCACAGGTTTGCAAAGGTCTGTCCAGGTAATTTCTAACGTCCAACAACTGTCAGTTACTTGAGAAGCATCAGCCCCCTCTGTGGCTCCCAAATGGTCCCCAGGCCAACACTCGACTGCGTGTCCAAGCCAACAGACTGGGGTCAGTTACTGTCCAAGGGTCAGTTTGTTGCCTGAAATAATCTAAACTTTTAGGAAGGCCATCTTCCTCAAGAAGATTTCCAATAAAGGTCTCTGCAGCTAAGACATTTCTGGAGCTATACTCAGGACCAGTTCTACTCTCCTTTCAAGGATTTAACTTTATTGAAATTATATGGAAAATTATGTGTTGTAAGACTAAATCCATGAATTCATTATTCTAATGTTTAATATTTTTCTTATGTTGTTGTTACTCAATGATTGCCAACTGGAAGCCCACCCATAAGGGCTGCAACTATAACTTTAACGTCCATTTTTTATTTTGTTTTGCTCCGATCGATAAATTGTTCACTCTAAATTTTACAAAATGGTACAAACTGACCACTGAGTCCAAGGTGACTCCTCTAAGTTTTTTTTTATTATTGATTTTGTTTTAATTCAGTCGTCATCGCACATAGTATAATAATTGTAAACAATAAAGTCCAAACAGTCTTTGTCTAAAGTCATGACTGAACTGACTCAGGAAGAAGCAAAATGCTTAAATGCTCTCAACACTTTTATTTAAGAGTGAAAAAGAGCTGTTTTTATAAAGTGTAAAATGCTAAAGTTTGAAACTAACTTTAACTTAAATGATTGATTAAATATCCAAATAGGTGCAAATTATTCTACACTCCTCACCTAGCCGACACTACATGGGGTTTGTGGAATAGTTACTTATCTTTTATTTTAGGAAAAGTTGCAATTAAAAAAAATACTCCATTAAAGACTTTGCTTTAAAAAATTTACTTGGGTAAAAGAAAATCTTAATCTGAAATGTAACTACTACAATTGGGTAAAAAGTGCAGAACTTTCCCACTGAAAGTTTGACGGAAAGGGGCTTTTAATTCCAGTAAATGTACCTGAAAACTGCACTTGTGTAAAGTACTCAGATACTTAAAACCTTGACTGACAAAAAAGAAACAAAGCACCTTAAGTGATGTTCTTACACAGAATTCACACACACACCACACACACACCACACTCACACTTACACACACACACACAGACACACACACACACAGTGTTGTGTGTTCAGTACATGCCGTGCACACGGCACACTGGACGTCCTGATGCATGCTGAATGACTGTGCATTTCGGAGTGTGTATATATTTACCCTTGGTGACAGGTGGGAATGTGTGAGAGGTGAGAAGTGCGAAACCCAACTCGACGGCAGATACCCACTGGTGGACGTACACACACTTCCCCTCACACTTGGGCAAGAAATCTTCACACACCACACAGACCACTGCCCCTCATCTGTCTGCCCCCCCTCCTCCTTCCTCCTTCCACACCAGTCTGCTTCTTGTTCTTCTCTTTTCCCACGCAGGATCAGCAGATTCCCTCCTTCCCCGTTTCAGATATACAGTGTCTGACTATGCTTCTGACATATCGTTCAGGTAGCATGTATCAACTGGAAACAAAAAAGGTGCAAGGTGCAAACGAAAATTTGTAAAATAAAAAGTTTTAAAAGGTTGGTCTATTTTTTGTATAAGGCCTTTATGTAAAGTAAATCACATTACTCTGTAATACAATTTATGAACTAAATGCCTATAAATATGTGTTAATTGAGCACAAAAAAAGATAGAGAAAGAGTTCCGGATCCTTTCTGAGAGACTTCAAATACATGCACACACACACACACACACACAGATTATGAGATTATGAGTTTGAGTTTGTTTGTTGGGGTGTGTGTGTGTGTGTGTGTGTGTGTGTGTGTGTGTGTGTGTGTGTGTGTGTGTGTGTGTGTGTGTGTGTGTGCGTGCGAAAAGATAAGGGTATGGGGGAATGCAGATGTGCATGGTTTGTAATATTACCTCATTGTTTCCTCTGTCATCATTATTGGACAGAGCTGTGCGATGCAAGGCTGCTCCTGTTACCCTGTGTGTGCGCGCGCGCGCACACACGCACACACACACACACACACACACACACACACACACACACACACACACACACACACACACACACACACACACACACACACACACACACACACACACACACACACACACACACACACACACACACACACACACACACACACACACACACACACACACACACACACACAGGGCCCAAGGCTTGTACTTTTGTATTATTTGGTAAAGGCATGTTTAGTTAGTCTAGCTCCTTAAGGATCTATATACCAATTTATTGATACAAAAGAGATCTGTCCTGGTGAACTGACGTCACCTCCTGCTGTTTCCCATTTGCGTGGGAATATTCATCCGTCTAGCAGCGACAACACTGTGGACTGTGTCCTTGTGTGTGTTGTCCTTTATATGAACCCCATATCTCCTCTTACACGCACAGTCTTACTTATGTTATCATTGTGTGTCCTTGTTGTCCATGTGTTTGTTTTTTAGATGTGAATGTGTTACTGCGCAAGATAGCAGTGCAGGCTGCCTCCAAACCACAGGTGGAGATCACGCAGGACGGAGAGACTCTGTCCATTAAAACCTCGACCACAGTACGCACCACCCACATCACCTTCACCGTGGGACAGGAGTTCAACGAGAGCACGGTGGACGGACGTCCCTGCACGGTACACAACACATGGACAGAAACCTTTTCCTGCATGTTTTCTCTCTCACACACCCACCACCACCACCACCACACACACACACACACACACACACACACACACACACACACACACACACACACACACACACACACACACACACACACACACACACACACACACACACACACACACACACACACACACACACACACACACACACACACACACACACACACACACACACACACAGTAATGGGTGTACAGAGAGGGAGCTGTCCAGATTACATCAATCTGTTTCATTTGGCTTTTCATCATATTTGGACTGATAGCATATCTTTCCCCCTCCCTCGGTCTCTGAAGGCCCATCATGCTACACAACACTCCTTCACACTCTTTACGACCCCTTTCAACTTCCCGTCTTCACTCCGTTCCCCCTTCTTGCCCTTTCCTGCCCTCCGTCCCTCCCTAATTCTCCTCGTTGCTCTCCCCGTTTTCCCATAGATGGCCTCTGTTTGGCCGTCTCCAAAGCAAACACATGCAACCGGCCAGCGCTTTGCTGTACTAACGATGAGCGCATCACAAGTTATCACCTCTCAGTGATCGCCCTGCTCCCCCTACTTGTTTTCTTATTGACATTAGCCTCTCCCTCATCATCTTCCCTGCCCGATGAATGGTATTGTATTCATCACTGCATCAAATAAAATGTGCCTAAGGATTTTTCCCCTCTCTCTTCCACTGTCCTCAGAGTTCCCCATGTTGGGAAACAGACAGTAAGATCAGCTGTGAGCAGACTCTGCAGAAAGGAGAGGGGCCCAAGACATCCTGGACCAGAGAGATCACCAATGACGGGAAGCTGATCCTGGTACTGCTCATAAAATATCCACATAGCAAGAGTTAATATTCAGAAGCCAACGAGGTTAACAGTTCACTTGATGATCACAGACCACACATTACGGTGTACCTGCAACTATCTGTAGATCACATGACTTACAAATCCATTTGACATTAATGACTCAGGTCTCATACTTGATTTTTGGATTTGACTTGAATTCATTTGACTCGTCCGCAGCAAACTTACTTCTGGAGTTTTCAACCATATCTCACACGAGTGACAAAATGAACGTACCCTGTAAATATTTGACATCCTGTTTGCCATTGTTCAAAACTTCTTTAAGTGCCACATTTGTTTTGTGTACTGAAAAAACGAAAACTGTTTACCAACCAAAAAAAAAATATTTCAATTAAACTTAAAGTTAACAAGTTAATATAACTGAAAACTTTAATTTGAAAAAACTGTATTTATTGGAAGTAAATCATAGGTTTAACAGGGGATAACTAATAATAACTATGTTAACAAGTCATGTTTACCATGAAGGTAAAAAAAGGAATCACAGAAAGTTTTTCCCCCCAACCATTTTGACTTGTTTGCATACTTTTGCTCTGCTGCCGACACCTACTCCTGTAAATGATGATATGTCGGCCCACAAACTGAGCTATATTTAATAAGAAACCCCACCCAGCAGACACTTCAGGTCAATTAAAAGAAGCATTTCAAACAATTATAATTTTATTTTGTTTCGTTTTTGAATTATGGGGTGATGCTTGCTTGAAGGTTGGCAGTATGTGAAAATACAAGACTCTTGACGGGCTCTAAAATACCAAACAGCAACTGTTTTTCAGACGCCAGCAGTAGAGTTGCTGAGCAGAGCATATTTACTTCAACTTTCCGTGAATAAATGTTGATTCAACAGTTTGGCACTGTGAGATAATGTTGGTCATAACTGCTGAAGACATTAAAAATAACTCAGTCTGGAGGTTAAGAGACCATCAACATTTATGACTCATTAACTTTTAACATGAATCACACTGATTTGCAGATAAAAATCCATATTCAACATCCACATTCTCCTCTTTCTTTTCAGACCATGAGAGCAGATGATGTGATTTGCACCAGGGTCTATGAACGACAATGAACAAGAGCACTTCTCACTTTTCGTCCTTCCCGCACCCCCTCTCCCGCATCACCACTTGTGTCACTACTCCCCTTTGGCAAGGCAGCACTGGGAGATAGCGGTCTTTAGTTTTATTCCAGTTTCTCAGTTAGCTTCACTACATAATAAATGTGGTTAATTGTATCTAGTATGTCACATATCGACACAGCAGTCTTAGCTTCTGAGTTATCCATCTTTCCAGCTCCATAAAAACGTGACCTGAAAACATAAAAATGTATGTTGTGTTGTATGTTTGATTTGTGTGTGTGTCTGTGTGTGTGTGTGTGTGTGTGTGTGTGTGTGTGTGTGTGTGTGTGTGTGTGTGTGTGTGTGTGTGTGTGTGTGTGTGTGTGTGTGTGTGTGTGTGTGTGTGTGTGTGTGTGTGTGCGCGCGCGGCAGCAGGGGAGGCGTGAGACTATATTTGTAGATGTGTAAACCAATCTATGAGCTCTTCCAGTTTCAGGTCAGTTTTGTGTCCCTCCTCTCTGTTCCTTTAGCCCCTGCACCAACAACTTCAACCTGTTCTCATGATGACATTTTATATTTATTTCTACACTAGAGTCAGATACAGCACTGCTAAGGTTTTTACTTTGTGTGTCTTTTGTATGAAATGTGATTATATGAAACAACACTTTCTATGGGGGAAAAAAATAAAGCACCACATTAACTCAGCTTGACGCCGGCTCTTGGCTCTCCTGTACAATTAGGAGCATATAAAACCATTTTACAGTGCATGTGTTTTATGGTTTGTGAGTGTAGCAGCGGAATATGTGCACATTAGATGGCTCAGTTTTATTTTAGGCTTTCCGTCAGCTGTCTGCAACTAGAATAACTTGTCTGTCCCCTCCCTGACAGTCTCCCTCTCAGTTTTTCTGTCGTCTTCTCCCCGTCCCTTCCTTCCTTCTCTCTCTCTCTCTCTCTCTCTCTCTCTCTCTCTCTCTCTCTCTCTCTCTCTCTCTCTCTCTCTCTCTCTCTCTCTCTCTCTCTCTCTCTCTCTCTCTCTCTCTCTCTCTCTCTCTCTCTCTCTCTCTCTCTCTCTCTCTCTCTCTCTCTCTCTCTCTCTCTCTCTCTCTCTCTCTCTATCATCTCTGTGCCACATGCCCTCGTTATTCCTCCCTCGCTGTGCTTCAATGCTAAAAATGTTTCCATTTCATTTCTTGTCTCCGTCTGCTCACTATTATCACACATTTCAAGAGGATCTGCTCATCCTGCAGTTTTCCCTGGCATGTGAAACGACACTGCAGGAGCCAGCTGCAGGAAGACTCTGGCCCGTTTTCATTTCCATTTCATCTGTCAGTTGATTCAATTTGGTTCATATTTTTTCTAGTAAAACAAATTCAAAGGAGTAGTTTGACGGTTTCTTGTTAAGAGCAGAAGGCTGACAACACTCACGTCTGACAGATACAAGAGAGATATCAATCTTTTCATCAACTTCTCAGCAAGAAAGAGAACCATATGTCAACCTATTTCTTTCTGATTTGCAGCATAATTTGGTTCTTGTAGACTACATACCATTACTGTACCCTTTTTTCACTTTCTGTATAATATAAAGCATATAGAGCTGAACTAGTTTTGAAAACCTATCTGTTTTAAGTAGTCCTGCTTCATGACACATTGTTTAAGTGGTAAAAGAAAATAATTTCGGTCAGTGGACAGTAAATTCATTATGTTTGGATAGTGGCATGGATGGGTAAGATGAGGTTCTACTGAAAAATAATATCTCAGAGGAGCTAATTAAAAAAATTAAGAGGAAGTTAACATTAACTAGTGGGTTTTAATCGTTGTGATTTTTAACTTTGAGTTTGGTTCTCAAACCAAGTTGTACAACGCTGCATCTGTTGTTATGGTAACCAAAAAGGGTGATGAGACAAACAAGGTGAACCTGGGACCTGGGTGAACCTTTGGGTAGGACAGTGAACTACCTGGCCAATCACCAAACGGTCAGGGACTGAGGATGAGTGGGCTTGTCCCCAATGGCAGGAAATACCAATTGGATTACAGGTTACAACTGATTGACAGCAGATGTGCTTAACAAGGAGTGAGGCTGTTAAGGGACCTGGAAACTGAAAAGGGGCTGGAGAGGACGGAAAAGGGGCTGGAGAGGAAGATGGATGACCCAGGGTCCCACCCCCCCACCACACAGTTATACAACAAGTAAAAACTAGATAGGGATGGATTCCTGAGAGAGGGATTTAGTGATGCTGAAACTGCTCCTTTTAAACAACCTATCTCTTCCTCACTTCACTTCTTGCCCTGCAGCTGTGTGTAGTTACAGTGTGACCCCAATAAAGTCTCCTCTTCTGCCTCCTGCCCTGATAAAAAGGGGTAAATAACTACCCCTCCCTCTCTGTTTATTACCCCCTGGGGCAGTAAAAGGCAGCTGTCTGGTCCCCTTCAAAACGCCTGGCCTACACCGGACCCCCCCATAAAAAAAAATGAAAGAAAAAACACATGTACACACACATTCACATACCAAACTGAAAACACTAATTCTGGGAACTCTTCTCATCCCATCAAACCTCCCACCCACACTGTACATGCAGCCCATAAAACCTCACCCAAAGGTGAATAGACAAAGTGCACAAACCTGTGAAAACTCCTCAAACAAGTAGCACACCTAGAAGAAAAAGTTAAAAAAAAAACTGAGCGAGACATATCTGCTGCTGACATCCTGATAGCATTGTTATCCCTGCAAGTTGTCAAATTTTGCAGAAAACTTAGAGAGTTTAACAACATCAGCACAAACATACCTCACTTGTACACTCTCTGCAAGTCACGGATCAAACAAAAATATAGAATAGAGCAAAAACACAGTCACGTTTCAACAAAATAAAAATAAAAACATGAATGATGAATGAATACACTTACACATAACTAATGCGAGACACCCATCAGAGCTAAAAAGAAATCTGACATCCTTTGACAAGTTAACCATACACCAATATCTGAATAAAAACCCAGCAATTAGTGTCTGAGCAGATGAGTTTAGGTGCCCCTGGGCCACGGCTCAGTCAAGGTGCAGTTTGATAGATGATTTGTTTGCAGGGAGGAGCGCAGTATGTGTGTACTTGTCTGCATACTTGGGCACATGTCATAAAAGGCAAGATGGGTGATTTGTGATCTCGTGGAAGCAATTTTTGCCATGCAGGTCAAGTGCATTCTGAGAGAGATAGTTAAGAAGTGAGAGGGCTCATCGTGAAAACACCCCGCGGCTGGTGACGCAGGAGAGCATGATGGGTAAAAAGAGGCACAAGCACCCCACATCATCACGATAAGTCTGTTTTTGCACGTGCACATGCGTATTCATAGAAAGAGCATGCCATTAAACACTCTCACATAACTGTCTCTGTTCAGGATATTGATTTACACACACACACACACCTGCGAGCCAACTGATACACAGAACAGTCATACACGCTTTACAGCAATGAAAGTGGACTGATCTTCTGTGCCAAACGCAATTAGACCACCCAGGAACCTTTGAAGCCTCTTGTTAAAGATTGGTCAAGAATAGTACACGAGGGCAAACACCCCCCCCCCCAACACACACACACACACACACAAAGTACCGCTCTTACATCATTACAATTTGAATGTTTCCAGGAAAGTAAAAAGAAGTCACGCAAACCAACAATTTTATACACACCTACATGTTCTGATACAGAAATTAAGTTTCACGTATGATCTTAAAATCCCCTTCTTCCTCTGTCAATAAGCAGAGTTATTAAAACACAGGAAAGATATGAGCGAGTGGGGAAGGCATGCAGTGAAGGCCATGGGGAGAAGTCTGGAAATCCAGAGTATATGTTTGGGCCTCTGGCCCTTTGAACCACACAGGACACTAAAACCTCTCCTCTCTAATGTCTGGGCAGGGAATCCTCCCATTAAGGAAAATATGATCAAAGAGGAGTGGCAATGGAGAGACACGGAGAAGCTGAGTCAGAAAGTAAAGAAGGGGTGAGGCAAGGACGAATGCTCCTGTTTAACTTTTAAGTTTGTGTCTAATTTCCTAAAAAGATGACTCAATCACTTAGACACAAATGGGCTCAAGCTTTAAAGGATATCTACAGATCTGCCGTCAGCTCAGTGGGAAAAATAACAGACTGATATCACTGGTCTGGCATGAGCATGAGCATCATCATCATCATCATCCTCCTCCTCCACCACCAACTGTAGGACAATGGTTTTATAGTATATGAGAGTTGGGCTGAATGAAGTCTTTGTTGAGATGAAGAATGTAATAAGAAGACTGATTACAGACTAACGCTGACCTCTGGGTAGACAGAGAGAGACAGCGAAGACGGAAGACAGAATATTTATTACTGAGGTCATATTTGAAGGTGGTGACATACTGGACTATATTATATTATATTTATGATGAAGGAACATCAGAAAACACTTCTGACAGTCTAGGTCAACACTCTCACTAACTATGATCTCAATGCTAAAACACATCAAATGAAAAATGTCCTGTCCAGAAAAACACTGACTTTACAGCAGAATAATTGTATTAGATTGCAAGGGTGAATAATAAAGTGTCCTTTAGCCTGCCTTTTGTTCAAATGTACATTTGATAAGGCGCTTGATGAAACACTTAACCCTTAATTGCCCCTGAAAGCTTTGCCTGCAGTATATGAATCATGTGTGATAGAAGCCCTGAGCGAAAGTGTATGTGTGAATCTGACTTGTACTGCAAAGTGCTTTGGTTGGTAAAAAGGCAAGAAAAAGTGCCACATTGTATAAATACAGTCCATATCCTTTATGGTATCCATTTACCACGGTAGTGGACAATGAGGTCTGTTCAGGTTCAGGAAACCCATTTCTTTATGGACTTCTCTTTGGGTTTTATAACAGGAAAGAGTCATCCTCAAACTGTTGCCAGAAAGCCGGGCAAGAACTGTATTGAGTACACATGAAATGACAATAAGATGAAGGTGGCCTATGGTCCCATGTAGCATGTAAACAGCTAGATTCCTGAATCTATTTACTGCACACATAAGGTCCAGCTCGTCATCCTCTCTCTCTACTGTCCTCTTTCTTCCTCTTGCTCCTTCTCTCCCCCTTTCCACCAGCTCCAGGCTGCAACCAAGCCAAAGCCGGAGATCAGCATGTCATAGCTGGACACAGCAAACTGAGGTGCGCTGTGGTGTTGTTTGTGATTTGAGAAACCACGGGAGTATATATATATATATATATATAAAAGAAAAAACACGATTGGCTGCCGCACATGAATGCAAAAAAAAAACCCACTGAAACAAGTGTGCATGAAAAAAAACCTACAATGCTTTCCAAAATTTGCTTTATGTGCGAAAGCACACACATTTTTCTGTGTGTGCTTCCTTAACAAAATCACAATACACTGTTCATAGGAATTGATGGAGAAGCCGGCACGGTTATCATAATAACCAGAGGGTATTGGCACAGCTCCTACCCAAACCCAACAAGAGTAACATCTCAGGAGCACCTGGTGACAGGTAACAGAAAACAGGCTTGTCTACTAATACTACGTCAACACTACCATCAAACCTATCCACAAATCACAGCCACTGTACTACACTGATAATATGTCACACAGTGGTGCTGTGGGCTCCAACTGCCCTCCGTCTATCCATCTAGAAAGCCAAGCTCAATGTCTGACGCTGATTTAATGATCATCCAGCAGACAAAATATCCCATGGACATGCCAGCTAATGTAATACGCCCAGCGGACATTCCTTCTGCCGCTCTTCCAGAAACGTGTATTTGCCTTGAAAGGACGCTAGACGTCAACATCCAACATCCCTGCTGCTGCTGTTGTGTCAGACTGATAGAAGAAATGCAAAATTCCATTTTGTGAGAAAATTAATCAGAGGGGGGCGACGTTGAATTACAGACAAATTAAGAAATATCAAGACAGCTCTTACGTGGCTAAACGACAGAAAAAAAAGAATAAAGTATGATGTCCACCTGTATTTGATTCTCACTCTATTGTGCTGTTGTGTTGTTGCACTGTATAATAATTTAAAGATTTTATGTCTGATGTAAATGGGCTCCTGCATAGCTCCCACTGGTGTGAAACCGTGTGTTTTGGCTCTCACGCCAGTTCCACCTCGGTGCAGGAATCTGTGGTTGTGTACACTGAGGTTTGGTTGCGTGTGAGCTAGCGCATCTGACTTTACACAGGGCTGGCAGTCAGCACGACCGTCTTCCCAGTCAACTTGCAGCACCAGGCGTCTGCCCAATAGTGATAACGTGGGTCACTGCAAAACGTAGTGTAGGTCTCTTGTGAGTAGCATTTTTCAAATAAGTGAAGATTGTTTGCATATCGTCAAATGCTTTTTTCAATGGGTTTTCTGTGGCTGTGATGAAGGTGTGTAGAAGAAAAGAAGAAGAGGAATAAGGCAATAACGGCAAGGACACTGATGGAGACCAATGTCAACTAGGCAGTAACTGTAAGAGCAATGATGAAGAAACCAAGGTCAATTATCCAGTAATCGTCATCTTTTCCCCAAGTGGATTCATAAATCAAAGCTAATGAAGTTCTTTCTCCATTTCAAGATGTGTTAGCCACTTACCAGTTTACTCTCCAAACGCATTGCACCCTCCGTCTCAGACCTGGCTCAAGTCCATCGCCGCATGATGAGTCTCCACGGAGAAAGCTGATTTATGGGAGACAGAAAAAAGATATTCAGCAAGAGAACTGCAAATATGGAAGGATGAATTCAGCATAATATGAATCTGACATCACCCGATCATCATTAGTCATATGTTGACCTAAGATGATCTTTGCAATTAGTTATAAAAAAGACCACTGTGAAAGCTACACCATAAAGCTGCTCAGACTGGCTTGGAAATTTGTTGGAAAAAGAGCGGCACCATGTGGTGACACGTAAGAACTGCTTTAGCAATGAACGACAACTGTATTTGCTCCTAATTGCTGTTTTGAAATAACAAATTTTGGGTAAATTAAAAAAGTGCAACACCAAAAATCTCTCTTTCCAACACAAAACACCTTCCATTACATGAAACACAACACAAACCATGAAAACTGATAAAATATTATTTATGAATCAATTTCTAGACCTTTGAATTTTATAACAGCATGACACAGTTACAGGTGTTACATTTCAGCACATTCGTTTTTCTGTTAAGTGAATAAAGTGCTTATGGATCCTATCTGATACACTCTGCATCGTGTTTCTATTCCAAGATTGACTATGTGCTATTTAATATTAGGCTGTAATGACAAGATATGTTGTTTTCTCCATGATGATATCTGTATTTTGTGTGTCCTGATTTGCAAAAAAGTTAAAAAAAAATTGCTTTTTGGGTAAAAATGGCAAACAGTATAGATCTTGGTGAAATGTCTTTGTTGGGCACTTTTTCTTAATGAAAACAGAAGATCTCCAAGATCTGCATATGGTTGTGTTGATAATTTCAAAAGGAATTACACAACCAACCAGTTCTCTGGAGCTGATAAACAGATTGGTGGACTAACGGAAAATGTATTGTCAACTTTTTTGAGTAATTTCCCCCCGTTTGTTTAGTAAAAACATGACAAAAATGAACTGATACCATCCTCTCAAATGTGAGTTTCTCAGGTTTGCTATGACAGTGAACTCAAAATAACATCTTTCGGCCTTTGACTGCTGGACAGACACAAAATCAAAAGTTTGAATGTAACATATTTCTCACTATATTCTGACTTTTTATAGACACTCACTGAACATTTTGATAATGAAAATAACTGTTCGCTGCTGCCTTACAGAATCTCTCTGTTGCTTGACACACACAACCCCCACACAAACGATTTAAAAATGCAACTTTACAACAAACAACAACAACATTATAAACTAAAGCCACTTATGTGTCATGTCTAGATCTATTTTTTTGTTTTTTAGCACAAAGAGATTAATCGATTCATGTCGACTATGGACTGAACCTGGGGCTTTTTGGTCCCTGGATCTGGGGGTGGGCCACTTTTCTCAGATCGTATTCCAGCCTTGAGTTACAATCAAAGGTATCTGAGGGCCAACCATACCCATCTCAATAAACAGGCTTTCAGCTAGACTACACAATTTGTCTTTTATATTTATATTTTGTATTTACAGCAATAGCTTTAATTAAAGGAAAAGATTTCGTTGCAGCTAACCGCCACCAGGGGTCAGAAGAGCTCCACAACAGTTGTTAGCTAAAACCGGCTACTTGGCTACTACACAACCAGCAAGAGCAAGAAGCAGCACGGTCAGCGCCTCGACGTCTTCCCTCTGGAACCCGGAGCAATGTAAGGCCAATATCCCCTGATACATTAGAACCTCATTTAGTCAACCAAGTCTTAAGAATACTACCATAGATGTTCACCTGTCACTCACCTGGTGCCGAGGAACGTAGCATTCAGTCAGCCAGCCAACGGGCGTCGATGGAGCTCGATGGAAACTGAGCGTTTGAGGGAGATGTTGACCTCACGTGAGTGTAGGGAGTCAGACAGACATCATGTAGACCGATCGAATGAAAGGGGCTCATTTGTTTGGAAAGGTAAAACAGGCGACGTTAAATCAAAAATCAAAGATGGCGTAGGTTTTCTTCCTCGCTGTGGAGCGGCGCTGCGCAGCCGAGCAAAGTGCTGCCACCGATGGAGGGAGGTTACCACAACACAAGCTAACGGCTGCCAACACGATGGCCTCGGGTACGTTGACAAGCCCGACGTCGTCTGATCTAAATGGGTCCGGCAAGCGACCCCGCCAGGAGAACATGGCATCAGGAGCTGCAGCAGAAATACAGCTCACCTCCCCGCCACGACCGTCTGTAAGTGACTGTCTGGATGTCAGTTTTTCTTGCATTGGAGAATTCATTTAAAACAATATATATTCACAATAATTTCCATTTTGGATAGGAGAACCTTATTTATTGTTTTATATATATATATATACTTATATATACTTATATGTATCTACATATATTTACCATAGCATCGTTGAAGAAAGCAACTGTCCATCATATAATCATTCCCCTTTTTGGCAAATATGTATTTTTTTTTGGTGTCTTGTGCCACTGTGGAGATGCCTGTGGGTGGCGCCCAAGAGCTTTACAAAAAATGTGCAGGACAGATGAAGGGACATCATGGATGTTGAATAGCCTATCTATCTATCTATCTATCTATCTATCTATCTATCGGTCCGTCTATCTATTTATCTACCTATGTATCTATCTATCTACCTATTTATGTATGTATCTATCTACCTATCTATCTACCTATCTATCTATCTATCTATCTATCTATGTATCTATCTATCTATCTATCTACCTATCTATCTATCTATCTATGTATCTATCTATCTGTCTGTCTATCTATTTATCTACCTATGTATCTATCTATCTATCTATCTATCTATCTATCTACCTATCTATCTATCTATCTACCTATGTATCTATCTATCTATGTATCTATCTATCTGTCTGTCTATCTATTTATCTACCTATGTATCTATCTATCTACCTATTTATGTATCTATCTATCTATCTATCTATCCTGTCTGTCTGTCTGTCTGTCTGTCTGTCTGTCCACCTATGTATGTATGAATCTATCTATCTATGTATCTATCTATCTATCTGTCTTTCTATCTATTTATCTACCTATGTATCTATCTATCTATGTATATATCTATGTATCTATGTATGTATCTAGTCTGTCTGTCTGTCTGTCTGTCTGTCTGTCAATAAGAGCTGTTCAGTTGTGTTGAGTTAAAAGTGCAATTGCTTTAAAAATACTAAAGTAAAAACTTAATAAATTAATTAAATAGTCCCCAATAGTCATTGTTCAACCAATTAACTTCTAGGAAAGGGCAGCAGGATAAATGACCTGTAATCAGACATAGGGTTGTTTTAAAAATGTGTTGACAGTTGACTAATGTTTCATTATGAAGTGAGAAACATGGTAAATGACCATGGCAGCGTAAATGCTGAACTTGTTAATGTCTTACAAGTATGTACAAGTATTAATGAAAACTTGATAAATCAATGAAGTACAGTCTAGTAGTATGGTCCCTGAAGGGTAAATCCACAAAGCTGGAGATCTTATTCGTGAGTCCTAAAGAAAGCAATAAGTGGGCAATCTGGTTTTGAGAGAGTTTGAAAAGGAAAGAGGGGGAGAGGGGGAGAGATGTGGGTTTGAGGTCTGTCAGTGTGAAGCAGTTGCTCTGAGAGGAGTCTGGTAGATGGAGGAGGAGGACGGGTGGAGGGAGGGCAGCTCTGAGGATAAATGCACTCTTTCATTTCAAAGTGAGAGAAATCCGTAACTGGAGGAGGCACATATTGACATCGACAGAGACGCACAGGGGGAGAAAACAAGAGTTTGGTACTTTTTAAGAAAAGCGGACCGGATTATGGATAACAAGTCATCAGAGGAACCGCGCTGAAGAACTCACCTCAAACTTTGGGCTTGATGAACTCGTGTCTGAAGGAGAGTCTGATCATCAAAGACGCGCTCTGGAGTTCGTGGAGGGGGAGAAGGCGCGCTGCTGACGGACTGTTTGTGAAGGTGTTTCACATTAGTGATGGTTTAATGACTCTGAACTGCAGCCTCTTGTTGGATGGGACAGGTGAAGTGATTTTTCACGCCGAACCATGGGTCACTGAGGTGTCAATTGAGTTGTTTTTGCTTTCTCCTCAACAACGATTCATACAGATTAAATACTTTGGTGTCAGTCAAATATTCCCACAGGGACTTTAACAAGCCCCAAAACGCCAGAATCACGGACAAGACTTCTGATGTGGAGTCGGTTTGTTTTATTTTAATCTATAGCCTATCTGACAGCCCATGTCTGCCTTCGTATACGGACCAGTCCTGGAGTGAGCCTCACGCACCAACAGGAGACATGCCCCTGCAGCACCGTTTGACCGGATTTTACGCATCTCTGGGGGAAAGAGAGACCTGAAAAAGCGAGCGCGCGCGTGTGTGTGTATATGTGTGTGTGCGTGTGTGTGGTGGACGCCAATGTACTGCATTTCCTCCAGCTCAGGGGAGACCACATTGTAAACAGAGAAAAACTGGGAGAACATTTTTTTTACGAGAGAGAGACTGCTTTAAATCAGTTTCATAAATGGAGTTCCGTAAATACCTGTTGAGCCTGGAGTTCATCCTCCTTCTTATAGGTAAGAATTACTTTTCTGTTAGAATAAAAGTTTTCTTTTTATTCGTACCTATTTTAATAATTGTTGCATTTCAAAAATACTACTTCAATGTTTTTTTTTTTACTTCTTTTAAATGATATAAAAAAAATCGATCTTAAACCTGCTTAAACTTTATGTGAAGTCAATCTCTCGTCCATGATTGACGTCTCTTCACTGTCCAGTTGCTCTCCGGTCCTCCAGCACTGCCTCGCTGGGTGATGTGGTCATTAACGTCCACAACTCATGCTCTTTAACAGACAACATGTGTGATTCGTAGAGTCTCACCCCGTGTCCCAAAGAGCTTTATTCTGTGTGACAGTAAACGACTGACCATGAAGACATTCCTAACTGCATGCATGCGAGTAGAGAAGCAGGCGTGTTAAAACATATGGCCACACTCCATTTGCCAAACAGATCAAAGGTAGAGGAAGCTGTGCACGGGTCCAACAGTGTGATGGTTGCTGGTTCATAGTCTGATCCTTCAGTAAATGTATCGAGGAAATATTTCATTCTCTGTGGAGGCCAGAAGATGTTTGGAGGCATCAGAGATATTTTCATGTATCCTCTGCCAAAAGGTTACTGGTTCATCTCCTCTTACAGCTGACACCGCCTGACCCTGGCAGCTGTGTAACACAACCTCACGACCCATATCAGCCATTTCCATCTCTTAGACTTGATGTCTAAGGTTCCCCCTAATAAGGCGTCTATGCCATGAGTGTTTTCTCCATGAAGCATGAACATTGGCTCCCCACCGCTCCTCCCGTTCGCCGTGGCAGAGGCGCCTCTCACACCTCATTGAGCCATTTCTGCTCACCAGGAAGAAGCTAAAGAAAAAGACCATTGTTGTCTACCAAAACTTAAGTGTTTATGCAGCTGATAAGCAGCGGTTTAACTGCTGCATCATAGCGTGCAGCCGTGAAGCCGAATGAGATCAGTAGGCTGAGAAATGATGTCGTGCAAGGCATGTTGAGTTCATAACTGCTCTGAATCTCACACACACAGTGTCTGAGGTCAATCTATAGATGGAGATGCCGGCATTTGTCTCATTCAGAAGCTGAGTAATGAGGTTGTTCACAGTACACACACACATACACACACCTATTTAAAGGTTGTCTGTGGTCACTTTTTACATGTTACCCTCCATTATCTATTTAAATCTAGCATGTACAGGGTAATTTTCCCCAATTTTTTTCACCACGGAACCATATGCTTTCATTTGTGCTTTAGCAATGTGATTTTAGCTAGCGTGTGTGTTAGTGGCTGTGTGTTTGTGTTCTTGCATGTGTCACATGGGAGCATGTAGGTGAGTGAGTGAGTATGTGTGTGATGTTAATGGTTTCTGCAGAGCTGCCCTGATGCAGGTAACAGGCACCTCATGTCTGTTACACTCTGTTAAGCTTTACTGAGATGTCGAACACAGGTGTGTGTGTGTGTGCGTGTGTGTGTTTAACTTTGTTTCACCCGTCATTCATATATTCTTCCAATTATTCTCGCAGCTATCTTCTTGTGTTTTTTTACTCTCCCATCATTTGCTGACTTTCATTCCTGCACTCCCACTCTTCCTCTTCTTCCACCCCCTTTCCCCATGAGAGGGTGACAGACATGAGAACAGAAACTGATCGAGATAATGGAGAGAAAATCTGTGAAAGATGGTGCGATGAGGTGGGGGGATGCTTGGGAAACATCATGAGTCAGTTGAATAAAGATGATAGAAACAGACTTTCGAGCAAACAAGCATCTCTACTGCAGGACAGTAGGGATGCTTGTGTGCTAGACGTCCATCCCTGACTTAAAGCACATAAGTCAGGGATGGAAATGAACGAAAGTGAGAACAGGAAAAGGAGGAGGGGAATCTTAAACATGTTAATCCAATTAAAACAACATACATCAAGGCGTTGCATGCTGTAGTAAGTACTGCATGTCTTCATAGTATCCAAAACATTGTAGTGTCAAGTTCAGTTTCTTTTCCTTCTACATGTACAGTAAATTCAAACAAACTACACATACACACTGAGCAGCAGGAGCGCGTGGAGCCAAACGTGTGGTCGAGAGAAACTGGACTCAGTTTGGCTTGATAAATGTTTGTCACCAGTTGTCATGGCGATGGGTGGTCAGACAGCTTGCGGTATAGTATCATATATAAACTTTAGTCAAAATGGAACCAGAGGGGGGCGAACAAAACAGGGGGAAAAGGGGAAAGCAATTTATGGTTTATGAGAATGAGTGAAGGCGGAGGATGAAGAAGCAAATCAGTAGCAGGGGTTGTTATCAAAGGCCTGGTTTGTTGTGGAAACAAATTTGGAATTGGAGACGGTGGGTAATGCCACAATAAAGACAAACCTTTTACTTCTGCATCGTGTGTAAGAAAAGTTTGTGGTGGAGAATAAGAGATGATAACTTGTTGCTGCAAGTTGTGGCAGAAAGGTTTTTATTCCTTCTGGCCATGAAAATAGAAGATTTAGAGTTAAGGAATCATTCTGTCCTTGCCTACGCATATTCCCATTGGTGAAGTGTATTAAACATCTGTGTGGAATCAGAAAGATGGCTCGATGTCAAAGTCACTGCAGGTTTGGACATTGAAATATTGAAAGCTTATACAGATCTACAAGATAGAAGATTGGAGACGGCATTAATGCTAGCAGCTCTGTGAGACTGTTGCTGTGTCTCGGTTTGCGTACTCTGATACTTGTGTTATTTTGGCAGGAAGACAGTCGTGGTCACATGTTGCGATCTCCTCTCCGCTGAGTGCTCAACTGCCGTGTTTGATTTGGATCAACACATGATGAACAGCGTTATCTGTAAAAAAATTCATGGCAATTGTGGGGGGGCGGATTTCGGTCAAGACCAAAGTGACTGACTGACCAACAGACTTATGTTGGCGTCCTGAGAGCCATGATGCCAGGATCGCCAACAGCCCACATCTTTGTTGCTCTAGATGTCGAGTTTTTTTAAATCTGGGAAAAAAAGAAGTAGCAACTTGACCGCAAATGCACTGACATTGCAGAAAAAAAACATCTGTAGGAAAAAAACAAGTAAAAACAGGTTGTAGAAACTACAGTATGCGAATGCAGAATAGAGATGGAAGAGAAGCGGCAGACATATCTAGTTTCATTCTCAAAACCAATTGGAATCTCCCCACTGATTGGCCTGGCCGAGGTAACCGCCTGTGTGTGTCCGTGTGTATTTGTGGGGAAGTATCTGTACACAAGTGCGTGAGTAAGTGGTGTGTAATCACAGCAGCAGTGTTCTGGCCCCGTCCTGGACTAGTGCAATCATTGAGTTTTGTACAGTATGAGAGTTTCATGTCAAGTCAAATGTATTCATGATTTCAACACACTTGTCTTTTCAAGGCTATAAATGACATACAGTAGATACACACGTGGGACGAGTTGAATACCAAGAAGAGCTGCATAGTGTTTGAGACTGACTTATGTAAAGGAGTTGAACATGTAAAGCAAATGGTTTTACAGTCAGGTTGGGTGTTAAAGGCTCTGTCGAATAATCAGAGGATTCCGCTTGATGAACAAAATCCCCCCAAAATATATATATAAAAAAAGAGAAAGTTGGAGTGACGATACGCTCACTTGGTGTTTTGTCTGAACATTACGAATCAAACAATTCATGGACGAGCTAGTGATTGCAAAACATGAATGAATCAGCCGACTTCAGTGCTTTTCCTCACATGCTCTGTTGATGCTGCACATTTACTACAATTTCTTTAGGTCATTTTTATCTTTCTTGCAAAAATTGAAAAGAAAAGTCCAAAAATACTTTAGCTTGCTGTTTCGCCCTCTTTCTGATCTTTATGCTAAGCTATTAGCGTAAATTGGCTGCTCCCCGTAGCTTCATATTTATCCTGCATAATATGCAAGAATGGCATCAATCCTCTCATCTAGCTCTGCAAGAAAGTGAATACGCATAGCTATGGAAATGTTGAACACCTTAAATGTTGTGAACTAGGCATGGTGTATTGGAGAAGAGTTGTGCGACTTGTACGCCAATGAGTCGTTCATCTTTAATTTATCCTTTTTATTGGATTCAAACCATTTCATTTACTCATTCTGATTATACAAGCAGGAAACATTGAATTTGTGTACCTGTCCCTTCATGTAACTTGTTCTGGTGTTGGAAAATTATACTTAGAGTTTCCCTGCAGACATTGAACAAACAAGCTGTGTGTCTTTCATTCGGTCAGTTGGAACTTGTTTGAGTGCTTCAGTTTACACCTAAATGTTCACAACTCGGTGAACTTTCTGACGACCATCTTGCTGCTCCCTCTGTCTTCTGTCTCTCTCACCTCTCTCTCTCTCTGCATGAAGGGCAGAGTTGTGTGTCTTAACAGGGGGCTTACTATACTCCATAGTTTTCCTAACCCACACCCTTCTCTGGCTTGCCTCTTCTCTCCCCTCTCTTCTCCCTCTCTCCCCTCAGACTGAACTCCCTTTTTCCTCCCAGGTTGCCTTTGGTCACTCTGTTTATCCATATTTTCAACCCCCCCTCCTCTTTCCCGAGCCCACTCTCCAAGGCTAAGAGAGAAAATAATAATGTCACTCTTCACCGTAGCTCTAACTACAGTTGTGTACAGTTTGAAGCTCAATGTTTTTAATCCATTTTCAGTGTTTTGTTTATGTCAGCTTGTATTCTTAATGCTTTGAAAGTTAGACATTTTAGGCGTATTCCCCTTTTCTTACTGAGGGACTGATGAGGAGAGTAATACCATTCATGTTTATACACTAAATTTGAAGTTATGAAGGAAACAATCTGACACATAAACCCTGGTAAATTTCCCCGTTCCCAGCCTCTTTGCCAAGCGAAGTTAACCAGCTGCTGGCTGTAATTTTCATTTTTATTGGACAGAAATTAAAGTTTAGCCCTCAACAAATAAATATATTTCCCAAAATGTCAAACATCCATTTTTTTTTTTACAGTTTTATTTCTTCTTCAGTAGGTTTAACATCATAATATTATTGAATTCCACACTGTCTGCATGTAGCACATCCATATTTTGTTTTGGCCTGTTTATTTATCTATCCTAACATGTTTGCTCTTTTTGGAAACTTTTGGTAATAATAAATGTCATTTGGTGTGACTGAATGAAGTTTGGCTGCACAATAAAGTTGTAATCAACAACCAGTCAGTGGGGTTTCAGAGGCAAAGGAAATGCCATTTGAATACATTATAATGCTCGTTGTCGTTTCATTACTTGTTATCCGTGTAATAATGTTTTTGTTTTGTCTTCCAGAGTTGTGTCAGTGTTTCAACATAGATGTAAAGAATCCACGCATCTTCACCGGTCCAGAGGACGCCTTGTTTGGCTTCTCTGTTTTACAGCATGAAGCGAATGGAGAGAAATCGTAAGTGTGTGTGAGAGAGAGAGAGAGTGTGTGTGAGGGAGGGAGCGAGGCAATGAAAGATACAAAGAGAGAAAGAAACAAATAATTAAAACGGTCATAATTCTTACACAAAGAAGATGCACGGTGATGTTTTAATAATAACGGGACTGTGTCATTTTGTTGAAGTATGCTGGTTGGTGCTCCCTGGGATGGGCCGCCCAACAACAGGAAAGGAGATGTGTATAAATGCATTGTGGGGGAGGAGAGGAACTCAAACTGCAGCAAAGTGAATTTAGGTGAGAGACAAATAACCTGAACAAAAAAGCAGCTATCCCATGAAAAAACCCCTCATCAAGTTTAGATGCATTTGTTACCTCATGCTGAACTGGTCTCTCCATCTATCACAGGTGAGACAGCTCTCCGGAACGTTTCCAAAAACCTGAGGAATTCTCATCTGGGAATGACCCTCACTCCTGATTCACCTGACGGCTTCCTGGTATGTAGTCTAAACACTGGGAAACAAGGCTTTGTATTTTTGATACGTGGGCATTGGGATCATATGTGGGAGCCTGAAGGGACGTGGGGAGAGCAGGTGTTTGTTTGACAGAATTGCAATGAGTTATTTTCATTGGTCAGGGTCTCATTTTATCCAACCAACAGCGCCAAACCGAAATATATCCAACTTACAATCATATAAAACACAGGAAAACACCCAAGCTTGATTAATTATTAAACTATCAGTCACATATCTAAATCTTAACTGATTGTCGCTCGACAAAGCCTTTGTTCACATAATATTACATAAGCTCCAACTCCACCCAGGCCTCTACCTTCCTGGAAGGGGGGCGTTAATATTGTCACTCCCTGCTGAGTTTTGTGTTTTCTTTGTTGGAAGTCGTGATAATATCATGATAATATTCCATTCGATTTGAATAAGCAGTTTTATAACTTCATTCTGACTCGTGATTGAGTCTCACATCTCAAGTCCACAGTTCTGATACACACATCTTGTCGTTGCTCTCCATCTATTCCTGATTTCGCCAGTTCTGCTGAGGCTTCTGGCTTTCACACAAGCACGCTTATGCCTGGACGAGGAGGCAACTGTGTGTGTGTGTGTGCGCGGCGTTTTTGCATGTCAGTTTCTGTGTCAGTGTCCATATATGTGTGTATTAGGCAATTGCGCTTCATGTTTTAGTGTCTGCCAGGTTTTTACTACCACTACGGGTGTGGAGTCGTGTACAGTTCATGCAAGCCAGCGTGTGTGCGTGTGTGTGTGTGTGTGTGTGTGTGTGTGTGTGTGTGTGTGTGTGTGTGTGTGTGTGTGTGTGTGTGTGTGTGTGTGTGTGTGTGTGTGTGTGTGTGTGTGTGTGTGTGTGTGTGTGTGTGTGTGTGTGTGTGTGTGTGTGTGTGTGTGTGTGTGTCTTAACCCCAGTGGTCAGGTCTATAACAGGATCGGAATGCGTCTACGGCCCTTTGTTAATGACAGACCTACCAAAAGCCATAGCACCTCTCTCCCTTTTCTCCACTTTCCTCCTCCTTACTTTCCTCTCATCCCTCTCTCCATCCCTTCTTCCTTCTTCCCTGCCTGTCTGTGTGCCTGAGGAGTAACCCATCCATAATGACAGGACGAGCAATACCAGAATGTTTCTCTTTCTCTCATTCTACCCCATTTCACCCCAGTTTCCATCTACGTCTTTTGTCTCTAGGCTGAATGCATGGATTTCTCCTTTATCTCCTCTCACCGCACTCTCCCGCTTTTTCTGTCCCTTAGTACGAGAGCCAAATAAACAGCATGCTTTGAAGAGGGAAATATTTGAAATGTGATACCCCCCCACCCCATACTCACCCCCATTTAACACAATCAGATTTAAATTGCTATACTGGTCTGGTGTTCCAGCTCTGTTAAACCACTCATGACAACAGTAACTGCCAACATGTCAACAATAGTCTCTCTCTCTCTCTCTCTCTCTCTCTCTCTCTCCCCGCCTCTCCCTCATTTTTATATCCCCCAAACCACACTATTGTAGTTTTTCCATGACTTATTCTCTCTTATGAATTGTTTTCTTTTTGTTCCCAGTCTGCCTTCATTTAGTGTTTTTCTTTTTTCCTGTGTTTATACTTGGGTCACCCGGCGACATTTTCATCTTGAAAGCAGAACACAAATACTTGTGAACTTCTCAAATTGACTGCAAATGCTCCTGTAATTGTTTCACCTGTAAAACATATGCTGTGATGTCATGTGTGTCCCTCTGTGTGGTTTTCTTTGCTTGCGTTTGGCAGGCATGTGCCCCACTGTGGTCTCAGGAGTGTGGTACATCTATGTTCAGCACTGGCATCTGTGCCTCTGTCAGCGATGACCTTGAACCAAGAGAGACCATCTCTCCAACAGCACAAAGTAACCACACACACACACACACACAAACACACATTGCGGCAGAGAGACACGCTGCATTGGCCTGCTTTAGCCAACCAAATAATAACTCCCACATTTGGCAGGATGCTCCACATACATGGACATTGTGATCGTGCTGGATGGCTCCAACAGTATCTATCCCTGGTATGAGGTTCAGAACTTCCTCAGCAACATCCTCAGCAAATTCCACATCAGCTCAGACCAGATGCAGGTAAAAGTCATGAGCATGTTTTCACTGCTTATAAATATTATTTACATCAGTAATGGAAACTTGTGGCCTGGAATTTGAGTTTTGTGTCCCACTTATTCTGGAACCCCTTAGCTGTTGCCCAGAGCAGTAAGACATGCTGGTCCCTTGAGTGAAAACATGCACAGAGTGACACATTTAAACAACCAGTTTGGCAAAATTGTCCAGAATGAATTGCAGGAGTAATGTAAAGGGACATGAGCCGAGCTAGCTTGAGGTTGAGGAGGAATGGAAGTTGGCAGGGGGGATCTGGGGACATCATTCTGTGCTACACTACAAGAGGAGTGAGAGGTGAGAGGGGGGGTTGGGTTTTGAAAAGGGAGGGTGGGGGGTAACGGGTAGCAGGCAATGTGAGGTGAAGAGGAAATACCTCTGGTTTTTGAATGAATTAAAAAATTCCCCCAAGTGCACTGTTTGCTTTAAGAACAGGGTTGGTGCTTAAAGAGATAGTTCCCCCAAGAAACACAAGTCTCAGATGTTGCTCTCCACAACTATGTGCCAGCACAACCAGCAACATGTGGCATTGTTGAAATGCTTGTGTGTGTGTGTGTGTGTGTGTGTGTGTGTGTGTGTGTGTGTGTGTGTGTGTGTGTGTGTGTGTGTGTGTGTGTGTGTGTGTGTGTGTGTGTGTGTGTGTGTGTGTGTGTGTGTGTGTGTGTGTGTGTGTGTGTGTGTGTGTGTGTGTGTGTGTGTGTGTGTGTGTGTGTGTTTTTCAGGTTGGTATACTGCAGTATGGTGAGGTAGCAGTCCACGAGTGGTCGCTGAAAGACTACCAGACCACACAGGACGTGGTGGAGGCTGCCAAGAACATCAGCCGACAGGAGGGACGAGAGACGCGCACCGCGTACGCCATCCACATGGCCTGGTAGGCCTGTCAATCACTCTTACTTCGCTGTTACTGGCTGATCCTACTCGTGTCAAAACATACCATAGATTTGGCTGGCTTACTGGAAACTGTCTGGTTGCTTAGATTTTGGTGTAACATTCTACAGGGTTTTCTCCAAATATATCACAATATAATTTTGTATTTATAATGAAAACCAGGTCTATTTTCTTCTAGTCTGTTCTCCAATCTAATGATATACCCTAGTAAGATCCCATCAGGCTGCTTTTGATTCATGGCTGACCAAGTTATCAGAAGGTTTAGAATATAACAGTGGATTAAATGACTGTGTGATTTGTGAAAGGAGTCACATGAAGTGACAAACTCATACACAACTATGATAAATCCTCATACCGCTCTCGTGAAAACAGCCTTCCAGCCGGAGCAGGTAGCTGTTAGCTCTGATAAATCCATCGCAGTCTGCCTGCAAAAAAGCCCCAAACAGCAACCAAAGTAAAAAAAACTATAGTTGAGCATTTAGCAGCTAAACAGCCAGATCTTTCTGTCAGGAGCTAAAAGGAAAGTGAATATTGGTCTTTGCAAGGTGAACACAAACCAGGCTCTAAATGAATGATAATGTTTCTGCCTGACCCTGTCAAATAAGCAACAAATTTATGAAAAGATGATTTGTCAAATATTTAAAATATTTTCTGCATGATGAGAACTTTTACTTTTATTACTTGCATTACATTTTTCTACTTATATTTCAGCTCTTTTTCCTGAAGTAAAATGAAAAATACATTTACTTTGACTTTTAATATTGTTTTTTATATGGTACTGCTAGTTTTACTCAAGAGAATTTACACTACTGTGTATTAATTCTCTTCTCTTCATTACGCCTGGTTGTATCGTTGCCCTTGTCTGTCATCGCCTTCATGACTTTTCTTCATAGAAATACTGTATGTTGGAGTCTGTAACACAAGTCTAAAGAAACAGCTCTGTAGGCTTAGGGTCAGTCACAACCTCTAAGTCTTAAAATATCTCGTTCTTTTCAAAATAAAATTCCTGCCTCACTAAAGTCAAGCCCACATAGAGCACCACACCCAGACCTGATGTGTGGCCACAACTTCCATTTTGGGATGTGTGTATTACACATACACATATATTGGAGACATACCCTAATTCTAACCTTATCATAACCCGAACCTTAACCACTGACCCAAAAAACATTTTCCAATTGAAGACACAGCTTTAGTCCCAAATTTACTGGTTTTTAGTCCTC
Source organism: Scophthalmus maximus (assembly GCF_022379125.1). Lineage (NCBI taxonomy): Eukaryota > Metazoa > Chordata > Actinopteri > Pleuronectiformes > Scophthalmidae > Scophthalmus > Scophthalmus maximus. The sequence continues at coordinate 12,783,435 of NC_061515.1, read as the reverse complement.
AGGGAGAAACACACACATTCACACACGCGCGCACAGGTAATTGCAGAGTTCCTGTTTTCTGGTACATTTAAAGGTAAAAGTTGGAACATTTAAAAGGTAGTTGAAAAGCAGTGACTGGAAAATGGAGCCAGTACATTTGTGTAAATGTGGCCTAGAAACACCAGTGACAGGAAAATCAGATAACACTTCCACACACTGTCCACTCTGTCTCTCAATGTCGTTACCTTTTCCCACTGACAGATGGTGAAATCACACAATCAAAAAAATTTAAACCACTGAAAGTTTTCTCTTCTAAGTGTGTGTGTCAGGTTAAAGAAAAATAACCCATGTTATAGTTTTTGAAATATTTTATAACATTATTTGATATCAAGTACTCCCTTCCACACATACACACGCTGTGGCAGTGGGCAGGAAAGTGATGAGGTATAAAAACAGTGAGATTAGCTGAGCTGGACTGGCTGGCTGCTGGCTCAGCACGGCTGCAGGTGTGGCACGGCCTGACCCAGCCTGGTCAGCCAAGTCGTGCTCCTACAGCTGTAAAAATACACACACACACACACACACACACACACACACACACACACACACACACACATACACACACACAGACATATACAGTACACGCATGCACCTACATGCACATCAAGGACTCACACCATACACTTCACATTCACACGCTTACTGTTTTAATTACTGTATCTACAAAGGCATTTGATCACATTCATTCCTTGGCCCCCCTTAACCTAAACTTTAACAGCATGTTTGACTTTTAACCTTTAACCTTAACCTTGTCCTTATTATTAACTTAACCCTAAACCTGAGCACTTGGCTAAAATGGCTCTTAAAAGAACAGAAGACATACAAAGTGCCCCCCACCCCATTGTCCGTCTGGGGGTTTTAAAATGTATGATGATTGGACAAATTTTAAAGGGCTTATAGCCCAAATTCACCAAGGCTAAAGAAGACATTTTGGTTGATGGCAGCTGTGTTTATCTTGCTCATCAATAATAGAAGTGTGTATCTCCCCAAGGCTGCATACCAAGTTTGGTCAAAATCAGAAAAGGTTCTATTAATCTTACCTTGACCCTATGCTGTGACCCTGACCTTTGACGGATTAGGTCAGGTCCTGACACTACCCACAACCAATTTGCCAATTTTAATCTAATTTGGATTAAAACAGACAGACAGACAGAAGACTGATTACTATGCACCTCCCCTCTACTGCACAGTACAGGTGTAAATATTCAAGTTCTTATTTGGTAAAATCCCCCCTAAACAGCTTTATGGGAAATTAGCTTACTTGCCTCTCATAACACAATTACCACATCCGGAAATTAACATCCCACATCCGGAAATTAACATCCCGGAAATCTTGTAACATTTTGAGATTATCTCCCAACCGGAGATGGATTCAAGGAGGTTCTGTTCACGGCCAAGGAAAAAGTCTGGCACATAACCCCCAGTGACTGCAGACATGACATGTGAAATACTTCTAGGAAGATTTCATTACTATTAGATCATCTGTTTCCTGTCTTTATGCTAAACTAAGCATAAGGCTACTGGCTGTAACAGACCTGAGACCTTATAAGTCTTTGCAACAATGTCAGCAAATTGTGTTTTCCAAATGTCAAACTATCCTTTTAGTTTTCTGCCTATGCTTTGCAAGGACTTGAGTGAACTTGCCGCTGCACAGTCACACTCTGAACACCACATGCACTTTATGTCTCCTTACATTGAACTGTACACACAGTTACCAAAAATAGCACATAAATGTTTTGAGCTTCTTCTCGCTGTGTAGTAGGGCAGAGTGAAATGGTGACACGTAAATGACAGTAATGGACAGTAGATTGTTCAGTTTCAATGCAGAGTAGATGACAGACTGGTGCATGAACATCAAATAGCCGTCTACAATTGAATTAACCACTGATTTTTATATCGCTCCACCCGTCTGAGACACTCTCAGTCACCCACACACACACACATAAAAGTACACAGGCAGACCGCTGTGCTGTGTCATTACCGTACTACTGTGACTCCATAAAATGAGTTGTAAATACAACCAGGCTTCCCAATTAGCTCTACTCACTTTCTCTCCTCTTTCATCTCTCCTTTCCTCTTTACCATGTATTTGTTTCTTTCATCTGAATTTTTCAGTTGTCCTCTTTCTTTTGATTCTGCCTTCCTTTCTTTTTTTTACCTGTTTATATCTGTCTTCATTTACCCCTCTCTTTCCTCTACCTCCATGCGCCCTCTTTTGTTTCTTTCCCTGCCCTATACCAGCTTCATTTCATTGCATACTTCCCACAATCTGAATACCACATCAAAGCAGGATTTGCACTTTTTAGTTTTAATTTTTCGTTTCATTTGACTGTCTTTTATCATTCTTATAGGTCGTTTAAATTGGTTTCCAAGACTCTTTTTTTATTTCTGTTACTTTCTTTTGTTGTTGTTTTTCTTTTTAATCTCCCTTTTCTCTGACTATCTTTTTATTTGGCTTGTCGTTTCTTTCATCATCTTTCCTAGTGTTTTACTCATCTACATCTATTTGTTCCTGTCCTTTCTTTTACTTTTATTGCTCTCTTCTGTTTTCTCCTTTTCTCCTCTCCTTCTCTGCACCCTATGTAATTTGCAGACTGCATAGGGGAAACGGTTGTTTTTAACTATGAGTTTCTTGCGGCTGACCACAATGTTATATTTAGGCAAGGGCTGGAGTTAGGCCTGAAAATGACTGAGTTCACTAGCAGTGACTACTCTGCCGAGTTTTGTTTGTGTGTGTGTGTGTGTGGGGGTTTGAGGCTTACCAGCCCTATTCGACACTTGAAGCAGGTCCTGCTGAGAACAGGTTTCCTGCAGACAAACAGGGTGCGGCTTGGGTCTGTCCGTGTGTGTTTGTCATTTTAGGCTTCCTCTGTATCATCTGTACGATGGCACAACCGGATGGGAATGCACAAATGCGGTCGCTGTGTGCAATGACACATGCACGCTGCGTGCAATGACCAGTTTCAGTCAACTGGCAGTAAATGTATGTGTGTCATGTATGACTAATATAGTTGTGGACCATTTATATCATTCTTGGTGGGAAGGGACTCAAATCCAATGTCTCACTCCTTTACTAGTTATTAATTTTCTCAGAGAAGCACTTGAAATTGTATGTTATCATAAAGAGGAAGTTTATTTGAGATTTTAGGAAGCTTAGTGACTGGATACTCCCTGGTGTCCTCTCTCTCCCTCTGGCCCTTTCACTCCTTTAACTTGATACTTTATGTTCTCTCCCTCTATCTCAAATCAAAATCAGTTCCCCAGGACTTACACATCTAACATAACAGAATGACATTTTTTATTTCTATGTCCCTCACTTTTTTTACGTCTTTGTAGCACAGAGGCGTTCAGTGCTGACCGTGGTGCGAGGGAGGGAGCAACCAAGGTGATGATCGTAGTGACCGACGGCGAGTCACATGATGGGGAGGAGCTACCGGACGCTCTGGAGGAGTGCGAGAAGAGAAACATCACGAGATACGCCATTGCTGTGAGTACATCTCATCAAGTTGTAATGGTTCATTTGGCTTTTTGGAGCTGCAGTCCAAATAAAAAACATAATTTCTGGGTTTAATTTGAGAGCTTTCTTCTCTCACTGGTAAATCTACTGTGCGAAAACAGACAAAACAACAAACCTACATTATCATAGAGGTGTGTAGCGCCTCTCTGACATTCCACGCATATTGCGTGAAAGTAGTACACAGACCACAAACTGTGCACCCTCAGGCAACCACACAATACCACAACCACTCCCCCAGAAATAACAACACCAAATTGACCCCTTGGGTTTACTAAAATAGCCGAGTGGGAACAAAAACTCTTCCTTTTCAGCCCCACCCGACCCCCTCAACACACTGAGTGGTGGTATAGTTTTAGAATCAGAGGACCGGACAGACTGTAGTGGCAGGACTGGTTACAGACCCCTCCCTATCCCACAAGAGATGCTGGGGAACCTTCAGACTCCACTAGAACCACAGAGGAGAACGAGCCAACATGGAGGCGGAGTGGCAAAGTGCCACTATAGAAAAATGCTTCGATGGCAAATTCAGATGTATCTAGTGATCAATGGATGGAGATGATCAGTTACATGACTGTGTTTGTGTTTGGATTGTCCTGTGCGGATGTTTGCTTTATTATTGTGTTATTTTAATGTGTACTGAACTGTGAAACAGTAAAAAATAAAAATTACATGGTTTACATTCAGCTTACTGCTGAAAACCATGTTTTTTCCTCCAGAATTTTGAATAAAGCCCCTTTCACACTGGCCAAAAAAAGCGTTTAAACCCGCTAACACCCGGCGTTTACTGCAGTGTGAAAATGTTTAATCGGCATTCAGGCCCGGGTCAAATGTCTCTGCAATAGAGGTGACCCGCGTTTAAAAAACCCGGGTCTACACGGTCATTAAATAGAGCGAAGCTACTTATGAGTGTTTGTCCTGCCTTGGGAACAACAGGTCCAACTATTTGATCAGACATTTTTTTTTTTTGCTTTTTTTTTCATATTGTCTCTCTAAAGGAAGACATCTTGGAAAAGAAAGTATGTTCTGTTCCTGCATCGGTTCATCCAAAATTGAAGAAAAAATTTAAAGAGAAAACTATTTTTAGTGGTTATGAACCATACTCCTAGTATTTGCTTTCATTTTCCCTGTGACGACTCATACTCACTGACATGTACACAACCTAATGCTAAGTCAACAGAAGCTTGGTTTGAAAGAAGGAAACACACTGCCAGAGAGAGAAACTCAAGGTATTGGTTCAACACAAACTTTACACTCAGTTTTGAAGGATGGAAAAAAAACACACAAGAGAATGAGGTGCTTTTTATTTATTTACGTGTAACAGCAGCCGTGTGTGTGTGCGCGCGCGCGTGCGGTAAAAATGTCTCACAAGGGAGGGCTGAGCTTTCAAAACATGAGTGTGGCAATGTGGACTGTGTTTTATACATCAGTGCAGGTCAGGGGCTGTGAATTGTGTGTTTGCGGGGGAGCAGTTCATGCAGAACCATGTTAAGTGTCTATGGACACTCACTGTCATATATTTGACAACAACTGTGTTGGCAAATCCTTGAAATCTGGAAAAGACTTTCGTCTTTCTTCTTTACTGTTCATTGCTTTATAAAAAAACAGCAGCGGTTGGCAGACTGACTGGAATTTCTTGGCTCTCATAAGATCTTAATGTACATATTTATATGTCGACTCTGTTCATGTTACATACTACACCCCCCCTCCATCCCCTGCCCTTTGAAAACAGAGGATTTCCTTAGTTTGCTTGGCAGCTGGAGTCACTTGGGGAGATTCTTGGGTTTAGTTTCTCTTATGGAATTTTCTCATTTATACTTCAGGCATTAAGCCATAGGCCTCTGCTGCCACAGTATATCTTGTGCACCAGTCATCTCTTCACCTCTGAGCTAGGCCTGTGCACCTCATTTACAAATCTCTTGTGGCTGCCATTTCCTCTCGTCTTGTGTTTTCCAGTCAGTTTGTTGTCTTTGGGTACTGATTAATTACTGGTAAATTACACAGGTAGTGAACCAGCTATGAAATCAGTTTATTTTGATGTTAGAGAGTTGGACCCTGTAGTTTCCAGGTCGCTTCAGAGTCCTCGGAGTGGTGTTGTCCCCCTCCTCTTCTCCCTCAAACTACAGACTGATATCTCTCTTCACTGTTCCTCATTAGAAGTAATGTCTGATCTCCAATCCCTCAATGTTTTATCAAACTTGTGCTGTCTGCTTATTCATTTATTGTGTTTTCTCTTAAAATCTTTCTCTCTCTTTATCTCCCATTCTGGGCTTCAGGTTTTGGGTCATTATATCCGCCGGCAGCAGGACCCTGAGACATTCATTAGTGAGATAAAATATATCGCCAGCGACCCCGATGAAAAATTCTTTTTCAACGTGACGGATGAAGCCGCACTCAATGACATTGTGGATGCCCTGGGAGATCGGATCTTCACTCTGGAAGGTGTGTGATAGAACAGGGTTAGGGTTAGGCTGCGCCGAAAAACCTGAGGAAATATTTGCTGATTTTTACAAAAAGTGTATTTCGATCAAAATCGTGTGCTGCCCCTTTAAGTTGTAATGTCTGGGAAAGCAGAGGTACAAGTTCAAGAATGTGAGTCCGAAGTGGAGAGGGATCACTGTGGAAAGAAAAAAAATGAAATAAATAAACAGCAGTTCTGCAGAACAAGTAAGAACGGGAAAAGAAGGTGGTGGGAGTGTACAGCTATCACAATAGTTGAGAGACGAGGAGAGGAAGGCTGATGAAAGGTGATGCCACCCTTAAATCAGAGAGGAAAGGACAGGAGGTTAGGAAAGGGCGAGGCACGTCTGCCACCTGTGGTCTTCAGGGTGAGTGAGGGTGTCATCTCGATCAGTCGCTGAGCGGTAGTGGAAGGAAGGGAGGAGATGTGTAAAGAAACAATGGCGATGGAGAGTGCTGACTCGTTGTCTCTGTCCACCTGCAGGCACGCTGGGCTACAACGAGAGCTCATTCCACATGGAGATGTCTCAGATCGGCTTCTCCACACACACACTGGACGTGGGTCCAACCTATACTTTCTCATCAGCATAAGAACTAAATGTATTTTTACCTGTTTCTCAACCTTGCGCTGCTATTGGTTGTTCAGGATGGCATTTTGTTTGGGATGGTCGGTGCCTACGATTGGGATGGTGGAGTTTTGAAGGAGGGGACCAATGGACGCATCGTGCCGCCCAGAGAGGCTTTTGAGAGCGAGTTTCCGCTGGAGCTCAAAAATCACGCCGCTTATTTAGGTACAACACAACAAACATGATGGGCTTTTTTTTCACTTGTTAGTGTATTACTGTCACTCACTGATTATTGTGTTATTGTGTGGAGTGTCTTGAAGAGTCTGTCCTTTACAGTGGTGCATTCATGTGTTGTTGGGAAGCTCCGACATGAGAGACTGGCTGATTAACCTGATAATCATTTGGGTTGCCATTTTGTTTTGCTTTAGTCTATCATTTGTTTGATAATTGAATGAAAATGCACTGAAGAATATGTTTCATGTTAAAGCTTAATATCAGCTGAAATATAAGTAGTAAAACAAACATTTGACCTGCAGTCACAGATTTGCATTAAATAAAATTTCTACAAAATAATTACCGAACAGCGAACCTGGGGCTTCCTGAGGCTCCTGGGTGTCTGGTGCTCCAGTGGACTTTAAGTTCAGCACCTTTAACTGTATGTGAAACAGAAACTTCTCTCTATGCACTAAGCTCCAAAATACATGATCCGTGTTTCATCCTTGTTTTTTTTCAACGTGTCAGAAAACATAGCTTGTGAATGCACCCCTGTTCTTGCAGCCCACCTTTAAATCACAAATGTCGGAGCTTTCCACGTGCACGTAAACACATCACTTCAGTAGTGCACTTTAGACTGCATTAACACATAACATGATACAAACATTGACAGAAAAAATAAAAACAACAAGATGTGATACATTACTTCTCTGGGGCAGATTTCCTTAAAGGTTGTTTTATGCCATATTGGAGGGAACTGAAGCTGAACATGTAGAAAGAAATGTTAAAAAAAGTCAAAAATATCAGCAGAGAGTGCACTTGATTTAAAAGTAAGCAAGTTAAATGATACCTAATTATCCGGTATGATTCTATAATTTATCACTGAGACCTGAAGACTGAGCATCAGTGTGTGGTGATGTGCATGTGAACGTGTTTTCAGGTTACACAGTGTCATCAGTGACAGTTGGTGACTGGAGGAGGCTGTATGTAGCTGGGGCTCCTCGCTTCAAACACAAAGGCAAAGTCATCCTGTTTGAACTCAGTGATGACGGCGATGTCAACATTGTACAGGCCCTTAATGGAGATCAGGTAAAACTTTTGTCATTTCTTCAATGTCACTCTAAATAGCAAAACGGCAGGAATCTTTTTAAAGTGATATTAAAGCAAAGACTCCACCTACTGGCAGTAAGCTGAAATGACATGTCTCTGTCTGTAGATTGGCTCCTACTATGGCAGTGAGGTGTGTGGGTTGGATATTGACCAGGATGGCATCACCGATGTCCTTCTGGTTGCTGCTCCGATGTACCTCGGCTTAGGAAACAAGGAAGCTGGTAGAGTCTATATCTACACCGTCAGTGGGGTAAGACAGGAGTAGCATGAATTATGAGAAAACACAATTTACATCGAATTCTTATGTTTCCATAACAATTTTCTCAATACACTGACTATAAAAACATCTACCTCCAACTCTGCCACCTTCCTTCCCTCCTCTTTCTTGTCTGTCAGGAGGAGGTGTTTGTGTCCAATGGAACTCTGAAGTCAGAGGAAAAGTCCCAGGACGCCAGGTTTGGTTATGCGCTGGCAGCCGCCCCTGACCTCAACCATGACGGCTTCACCGACTTGCTGGTGGGAGCACCACTGGAGGATGAACACAGGGGGGCCATCTATGTCTACCATGGAGATGGTATTTACGTCAATCACAATTACAAACAGGTACGTGCCACTTACCTACCACCAAAAGCTTGCTGGCAGGATCGAGAAGCCAATCAAACTAATTTCTCTTTTTTGGCTCCCGTCCTGATAGCGTATTGCAGGGTCATCGATTTCCTCCTCCCTGCAGTACTTTGGCCGCAGTTTGAGTGTTAGGTTGGACTTGGATGGAGATGGGCTAATAGACTTGGCAGTGGGAGCACAGGGCAGTGCTGTACTACTCAGGTGGGTCAACACGTGGGAGAAAAAGCACAAGAGGAAGGGAAGCACTGTCAGTACAGATTTTATTTTATGACGATAATAAATCGACAATAAAAACAACACAATAACTGTATCACGTATAGCGTGATTTCACACAAAGAAAAAAACAACAACAATCCAAAATAAAAATATTTAGATATGTAAGTTTACATCATCTATTTACCAAAATATAGGTTCTTGATACATTTTGATATCACTGTCCGTCCTGTCTGCAGCTCTCGTAGCATAGTCCAGATCAATGTGAGCCTGTCTTTCAAGCCGCACTCCATCAACGTCATTCAGAAGACCTGCCAGAGAGGTGGCAGAGAATCGGCCTGTCTGGACGCCACTGCCTGCTTCACAGCTGTCTCCCGCTCCCCTGGATCACACAGCAACAGCTTTGGTATTTAACCTTTAGTTTTTCAAAAATCCCATATTCCCAGACCCATCTAAGCCTCCTTACAAGAAATATAAACATTGTAAACTAACCGAGGGGGCATATTATTATAATGGGAATTATCCTTTGTTCACCATCTGTCTTAATTACCCGCTCTCTCCTCAGATCTGTGGGTGTCTGCGATGCTGGATGACAGGAAGTTGTCTGCACGCGCCCTGTTTGACGACAGCTCCCACAGACAGACCCAGCTGGCAGTCCGAGTTCACACAGGACAAACTCTCTGCTACAACCTGCCCTTCCATGTTTATGTGAGTGTCTGTAATGCATATTAACGCACCTTCCAGCTCCACAGAGAGACACGTATCCTGTTTTCATCTCTTAACATTTGTTTCTGTCTTGTATATGTAGGACACGGCAGATTACATCCGGCCAATCAGCTTCTCACTGCGGTTTAAGATCAACAACACTGACAGTGGCCCGGTGTTGGACGAAGGCTGGCCAACTACTGTCAAGAAATCTGTGAGTAGCAAAATACTCGATTTCTTAATGGATCACATTTATCTACTCTTCTCCATTAAACATGCTCTGCTCCCAACTTGTGCCGCTCTAGATCGCGTTCTTCAAAGACTGTGGTGAGGATGATGTGTGTACAACAGACTTGGTGCTGCAGGCTCATATGGACATCTCTGGGACAAGGTACAGATCGGAGACATTACTCTCTTCACTTTCCCAGTTTCTCAAGTTTCAGTGAGTTTTCAGTGCGTTTTTCTCCACAGACAGAAGCCTTACGTGATCCGCAGCCCTCGTAGGCGTCTGGCGGTGGAGGTGCAGCTCCAGAACCGACTTGAAAACGCCTATAACACCAGCCTGACGCTGCACTACTCACGCAACCTGCACTTCTCCAGCCTCAGCATTCGGGTAGAAAAACACTCAGTGCTAACACATGCAATGCCACACACACTTACAAACATCTACTTGCGCTAGCTCACACTGCCTCTCTTTCCTCATCTCTCTCTTGTCGTAGGAGGATGCCCACTTTAAGATTGAGTGTACAGTGCTTGGCGCTAACAGCCACTTGTGTAACGTCAGCTATCCAGTTTTTCGCTCCCAGTCAAAGGTACGTCCACGTCGAGGAAACGGCTCCATTGCTCTCGAATGAGCCCACTTATACTTCACTTAACTGCAGGTGAAATGTGTCACTTCAGCAAACAAGTTTTCTTCTTCGCTTGCAGGTTAACTTCATGTTGGAGTTTGAGTTCAGTTGCACATCTCTGCACAGTCGAGTCCAGATGAAGCTCAATGCTGCCAGGTAGATCACAAAAGCAGCGAGTTGTGGGTTCTCAATGCACACAGTTTTTAAAATATTTTCCATATGTCATGCATGAAAAGACCCAAAATGAGCAGTCAGCAGATTAATCTATTACGATGGGCAAATTATTAGCTCTGCCAATGAGGTGATTGGTTTGTTTGGTCGCAGGATTACTCGAAAATGTATGGTCGGATTTGCATGACATTTTTACGTAACAGCTGAACAAGTGATGCGGATTCTCGTTCAAACAGCATTTGTATAGGAATTATTCTGTTCTTCTCTTGTAATTCTGGTTCCACAACAAGACCAAGAAAATGTTCCGTCTTCTCTAAAAGGCAACATAATTTGTGACTATCCTGTTCTTTTCCAGTGACAGTGTGGAGAGAGAGGATACTTTGGGAGACAACAGTGTTCAGCTGCAGAGTTTTGTTCAGTATGAACCAGACCTGTTTGTTAGCAGGTATGTGTGCACACCATAAATATATTTTAGCTTCTCTTTTTGGATGTGTATATGGCATATACACTTTATTTATTTATTTTTTGTGTGCAGTGACTCTAATTTGAACCGATATGAGGTTCACCCCACTCGAACTGTGTCAGAGTCAATTGGACCAGAGTTCTATACACACCTCAGGGTATGTCTCATGTGCTCATTGAATAAATTTAAATTTAACCCGTGGCTTCAGGTTTTGAGAAAATTCCATTAAAAACAAGACGAGGTAAAATTCAAGGTGTTGTTGGTTTGTGTTCGTAGCTGCAGAACCTCGGCTGTTACTCTGTGAGTAATGTGGAGTTGAGGCTGCATCTGCCCTCTGTGGCTGCAGGAGACAGAGTCTTCATGACCGTCACCGAAGTCTTCTCATACAACGTGAGTAGTGCTTCCATGTAAGTGTTAGCTTCTCCCTTTTAGATTGGATCTGACATTTTAAAATTGCCTCGTAGGCTACTGGAGTAACCTGCACGGTGATAAGTGATCTGGCCCAGCTCAAGACCAGACACAGAGACGTACGTCCCCTTCATCCTGAAGACATGATGCAGAACGACATACTGGTGAGGCCTCTGGCAGAACAGCAGATACTCACCATGAGAACCATCAGTGTACGTATTAATAAGCTCGTTTGTATCTATGTGTCTAGAACTGTAGCAGGTCCTGGTGCACAGAGGTTGTGTGTGAAGTCCAGCAGCTCCTGAGAGGGCAGTCTGCAGTCATTCGCGTCAGCCGCAGAGTCCATGATGACTTCTTCAGAAAAGTGAGTCAAACACCCGATTCAACGGCCCAATTCTTCTGCCCTATGATGCAAACATTGCTCATCACCACTGCATCTCTTTCTGTAGGCCAAATATAAGTCGGTGAGGATAATAGGTGCCTATCGGCTCGCACCTCAGGAGACTAACCTCATCACTCTGGACACAGGAACCTACTGGAGGGAGGTAAGAATCTAAAACAGGCTTGAGTGGTAGAATTTTTAAAAAAAAAAAAGCATTTACTTCATTTCATCTCTCCCTTCATCTCTTTTCCTCTAGACTGTACTTGAAGTGCTAAAGGGCCGAGCTATTCCCATCTCACTCTGGATTCTGATTGGCAGCATCATTGGGGGTTTGCTGCTACTTGCCCTCATCATTTTCGTACTGTGGAAGGTATTTTTTAACGTTACATGTCACCTCACTAAAGTATTATCCAAATATACAGTATATTTTGAAGAGAACACCAGAATGTGCTTTGGACAGAATATCAATCTTTATCTCATTTTCTCCTCAGCTGGGCTTCTTCACACGCAAACAGAGAGGAGAGGATGAGAACCAGGAGGACTGAGCCCAACGTTCGCTGCCATGACAACTGCCAAATGAGCTGAGTCCACAGAGAGTCCTGGGACTGTCCTCGCGTCACCAATGCAACTTCAGGACCAAAGGGATCACGGGGTCAAATGAAAATGCACTACCCACTATTCCCAAGGTCGGGAGCACTTGTGTAAATAATCTTTTCTAATTTTAAGGAACACCAATGTGTATTAAACCACAATACTTCTATTTAATATACAGAAATCTTCATGGTTTAACATTTCGAGCAATCACTTTGTCAAAAGTTTGTCTTACAGTTTTGTTCTTTAATGAAATTAAAAGTTTTGAAAAGTATTCCTGTTCCCCGCTTATTCATTTGCTGATGCAAGCAATAAAAATGAAATAATTTTGTTCCACTAAACTATGAAACAGTTTTACTTGGAAGCATTCATACACAAAAACTAATGACAAAAAGTACAATGCACTGCTCAAACGTGTGACTCAACTTGTGGAAGAGGCAGTGGAGTTGATGTAGGACTCTAGAAGAAAGATGGTTTCATCTACCTGGTTCTCGGCTGAATCTAACCTGGAAGAGAAAAAAAGAAGGAAAATAATAAGAATTGAAATCAAAGGTGTGAATAACATCTGCATAAAAATGGAATTACAGTTTTGTTTTGTCTCCCTACTTGTTGATATGAAGCCGTAAGCCCTCCAGCTGTTGCTTTTCAGGAGCTGTGATCATCTCCTCGACCTCTGTCAGCTGCTCGGGCTCGGCCCCGCTGGCCTGCAAAGATGCCAGGATTGCCTCGATTCGCTGGGATTTCTCCAGGAGACGCCTGTCAATCAAACACCAAATCAATCAGCCTATTCATCTGTGGCACGGCGTATAAGCTGCACAACTTTTAAAATTGATCACGTGAAATCCTCTGGCTGAGACAGAAAACATGAGGACACTCATTAATGAGACACTCACTTGTTCTCTTTGGCCTCAAAGAGGCGTCTGTCGATGAGATTGGCCACTGTCTGCACAAGAAAAAAAATTTACAAATCAAAAAGGCAGAAACTTGCATTGACAGAACAGGAGTACGTATGTTCACTGTTTTACCTTGAAGCAGTTCTGCAGCAGCATTCTTGCAGTTGGGAGTTGGTTTACGGTGTAAAGATAGAAGGTACGAGAGGGAGCATAGTCGGGCGTCTTTGGGATTTCCTGAAGAATAAAAAATATAACAGCTGTTCATCGAAAATGTGTGGGTGGCTTCAATGAGTACTGGCTGCTCCCATTAATCTCATCACTCAAATCTTCTGATTTTGCCAATTCCGTCTATCTGTCAGCAACTGAAATTTCCAGATGGTCAATTCTAGCAAATTCTCCCCGCAATGTTGTTCATAGAAGAACTAGTAATAAAAGATTATTCTACGATGGTTTAAAATCATCTCATTCACTAAGTGTATCTTAAAAATGAGTGCCAAATAATTTGTAAAGTAGGTTTTTGGATGAGATAGATTTGGATTAATCCTTCCCAGGCTCATGCTAATACACTTGAAGAGATCTGGAACTTGACACATACATCTGAAGCCATTACAGTGATCAGTATGTGCGCTCTTGTATTTGTCACAGTAACATAATCCTGTGCGGTAGCTGCTGAGAACGAGGACAGTTTTGGTAGGTTTTCCATGCTGTGTTCAGGTGCTTTTGGGAAAGAAGGGGAAAAAGCATCCCATCAATCAAAAGCCTATATAGTATGCTTAAGAAATGGAAAAAAAAATCATCTTCCTTTCTTTCTCTCTCATATCAAACTGCCGAAGGAGTTGGGTGATGGCTAAGGAAGAACGATTAAATGGGAGGTAATGGGAGAGTGTGTTCGTAAACGTACCTGTAGCTGGGCGAGGTTCTGTGACAGCAGCGTGTACAGCATGTCTTTAGCCTCCTTGGCTGGAATCATGGCAAAATCCTCCACCTGCTTCTGCTCCAGGTGACGTTTCCTTAGCAACAGGCGGAAAATGCGTGCTGACCGGGAGCCAAACCTGACAACAGATTAAAAGTGAATAAATGGAGGAGTTTTTAATAACAGAAAAATCACATATATACACACAGTTTAACACACACATTCACCCACCTCTCCTGTACTACAGACTCAAGTGTGGCCCGTGCCAGATTGGCCAGCGCTCTGTGTAGATCTGAGAGATGAGTTAAAAAAAAAGCATCTACAACCTTGTGTTTCATGAAATAAATGGTTCAAACCAGTGTGATGACTCTTGCTTTGATAGAAAGGATACTGACAACATACATCCCTCCTCCACTTTCACCAGCCTTCCCCACAAACTCCATCTAGGAAACGAAAAGGACAAGTGGTTATTAATAACAGTGGATATGAATGACGAACCCAAAATGCAACGTGCCTTGTGGAGGTCGTACCGGGTCATCCACCAACAGCGTGAGGTATTGGTCTAAGATGGGTCTGGCAATGTTGTAGTTGCTTGGGAGCGATCGGAAGATCTCATTGGCGGAGAGGGGCTTTGTGCAGGTGGCAATTGGCGAGGTTGTTACCTCACTCATCCTCAGCATAGTCCTCACTATCTCACTGCTGGTCTGGAGTTGTAAAACATAAAAATATGATAAACCATTGTAATCACAAACAACCAACTGAGCACAGAAAACCACAAACCTCATAAACATAATAATTATATTCTGATTGTAAATTATTCATGTGTTCATGGTTTAACGATAGCCACATGTTAGTGGTAAGCGAAGACAGGTCAAACTTTTTAAAAGTAGTTCTTAAAAACTAAGCCTTCAATTGTAAACCTGACCTGGTCCAGTTTGTTGGCAACAGCACTGATGATGGCCTGGTCTCTGAAGTGAAGATGGAACCTCTCAAAATTCACCTGCCAGTAAATCCCCTCATCACCGTGTGTCTGGACAAGAAATAATTATGCATGATAAATGACAGAAAGAGGAGGAAAGAAAAAGAAAACAGCAAATGTGTCGACTAAGGTCATAAAACTCACGTCTGAATCTAACTTTGCCTTCTTTGCATTCCTTTGGTCTTCTCCATCCTCACTGGAGAGCTGACGTTTGCCACGTCCACAGAGTGTCACATGTGGCACCTTGTAGCAGTCAGAGAAGCTCTCTGGTGTGGGCGGGGCAGTGCTAACACGGGCAGCCGGAGTAGCAGGGGTAGCAGGGGCAGCAGGGGCGGCCGGGGTCGTGCTGTCTGTTGTTCCTGCTCCAGGTAGTGGAGGGCAGCGCTGAAGAAAATGAGTCTCCACCAGTTTGGAGAAGGAGGAAGACACTTCACTGTAATCCATGCTGCGCCCATCTACAACAACAGGAAATACATATCTCACAATTATATTCAACACAAATCCCATGAAAAACAATAAAGTCATTGTATTTAAGTGAAAGTACAGTTGCTCTAAAGGCCACACATTGCTAACTCCAAAGAAACAACATGTCTAAAGAAGTAAAAAAAAATGCCACAAAAAATTTGTTACAATTTTTAAATATTCAAATTTGAATATTGGTACAACATAAAATCACTTTGAATAAGGGTCTTAATGGACCTTGGAGAACTATATTTTTGAAGAAGTGTTTGGCAGATTGCTACTTCCTTGTTCTGCCTTGTTTCCATCTTTCTGACCAAATTTGGAGTTTCTGGCTAATGTAACTACCATGTAACAATATTTACATATGTATATATGTATCCAAAATCAGGCTTCAACTTTTGGATGGTTACTACAGTCTTAGGCTGATACAGACAATGAGATACTGACCCTCCATGTTCTGGGTGAGGCGGTCGGCAACGGTCTTCACAGTGCTGCTCATGGTCATATGACCTCTCTGCAGCAGCTCCTCTACGATTAGCTCTCCGGTGTCGCCGTACAGGGTTTTCGCAGTGTAGATGTAACGTGGGTAGCGCAGAATGGTCAGAATCTGACTACAGCTGGTCTGGTACTCTGTGGGACTCCCAGGTCCTTTACGACCCAAGCTGAACACACAGGCCCCGTGCTGCACCAGCACACACAGACACTTCTTCACCTGCATTCAGAAAGCAAAGAGAGGGGTGTGTTACCTTCACAAGTCTCTTTAGCAACCAGATCACCAATCGTGTACACTGGCCATAATGTATTAGCATATGCTGTGCCAATCGTATTGCTCTGTAACCGAATTAAAACAGCAGTGTTGTCAGTAATCGCATTTTCCTGTAATATAAGAATCTGCTGTCTATCTTAGCTACAGATATACATGACATGTATATGTACCTGTCATCAGGTTTCTGGAGCAATAACTGATCGGGCATTAAAAGAAAAGAAAAACAAGTAGTAAATTTACTTCTGCTGCAGAATTATCAGGTAGCTACAGTTCATCTAAACACAGTACATATTACATCTAGAAATTGGTCATTTTTCCTCCAACATTACCTCAAAGTGTGAACTGCTAAACAGTGTATATGATGATAAATATTGAATGTATAATAATATTTCCATGATGTGAAGTAGAGATGTTTAAAAGCCTGGAGATACAGTAGGGAGAAAAAGGAGCGGTACCAGGTCCAGTGGCATGCCAGTCTCATGAACGATGGTTCTTAAGTTCTGTGCTCCACTTCTGAGCAGGTGTGTTCCCACTTTCTCCACCACTTCTCCATAGTGCTCCCGCAGCAGGAGACCACACAGACGCACCTCCTGGGCAGTCATCTGCACAGACAAACACACGGGAACACACGAATGATCACAGGCCTCACATATGGGAACGCTACAAGTTTTCAGAGGAATATCCAGCGCCTGTATCAACACAACAATCAATAAAACACTGAATTAAAGCATAGTTAGTAGCTTGCCAATTAAATACCGCAAAGACGCTTCATCCACAGTCATTGTGTGGGAGCTCAGGAAAAAGCGAACTGCAACGGCAGTTTTAAAATGATAAAGGTCTTTTACACAATGTGTGAAATGTATTTATTTTTATGATGGAGTAGGAGGGCTACTGTTGCTAGGTGAAAACAAACTGGTTGCTGTGTTCATATGTGGAGATCATCCTGGCCTCCGCTGTCTCGATCTTGACCTTTCATTTGAGTCCCCCCAATTATACAGAAATACAATAGGAAATCACTGCTTAGAAGAATCAGTACTGTGCAAGGGTTTTAAAGCAATTTAGATGTGTAAGTCAATCTGTAAGTATGACAACGAGCTCAAAATCAGTCCAAAAGAATAAACTCCTGAGATAGATGTGACGAGACGACATGAAGACACTGAGACATCATAAATCTGAGGAGAACTGATGGCTTTTTTTAAATGCAAAGTGTGGTGGCACCAAATATTGATTTTAGATTGTTTTACTTCCGTTTACTGCATTTATAATGAAGTTACTATTCATTGTGTTACTTTGAAAGTATCATTACTTTACTTGTAGTGCACAACAACTTGATCACACCACTACAGGCCATTCCCAACCATTAGAAAATAAGTCTCTTACATCCCTGAGTAACATTCTGCCTATGACTTACTTTATTCTTTCTACATTAGTGTATTGACGCGTGAACTGTTCAGAAACCTTTGTAGTGCTGTATGTAAATTGCCATGCAACAGTATCTAGTTTGAAAGGATGAAACAGCCGATTTCACCGTCACAGACCAAACACTGTTAGCACAGTAGCTAACAGCTGGTTCGCGTGAACAAACCGTCACTCGAAGCAGTGATTTTTCTCCTCACCAACCTTTCTGTCCGGAGGCAGTGGTCGTTCTTAAGCGTCCCGTGGACACACGCCGCTGCTGGCTGTTGTCAACACTCGCGGGGGCACTTCCGCGTTGCCTCTCTCCGCTCGGGTTTCCCCGGCGCGGTGCATGCCGGGCTGGGGGCGGACAGCTGTCGTCGTCTTGTGGAGGACCGACGTCAGTGTTTGTGCTGCTCTGGGGAAGATGGCGGAGGCTGCGGCTGTTCCCCCGCATCGATTTTTCTGCCACTGTTGTAAAGGAGAAGTAAACCCCAAACTGCCGGTAGGACGCACGTCGTTGTTTCCGCGTCGGTCACACTCTCTCGCGTCGCGCGTGCGGTTGACACGTCGGCCTCTGTCCGAAAGTCCGTTTGTTTCGCTTGGTCGCTGCAGCTAAACCCCCCTAGCTAGCCTGTTAGCATGTAGCATCGTTTGTTATTGTTAACTCGCTGAATAAACTCGTGACACTCGCGCGCGTCTTCGTCCAAAATCTGACATTAAAGGCAAGCGTGGACATGTGTTTGTTAGGTTTCACGATCACGACAGCTTTGTCTCGACACTCGACATCAGCTCGGGGTTGTTGTGTGGAGAGCTGAGAGGAAGGAGGTCTGTGTTGATACTCTGTCGTTTCATTTCGAGCATCGCTGTATTGATCAGTTGCGTGACATTGGGGTACTTTCATTTTCAAGCACGGTGTCTGGTAAAACACGCTCTTGGAGAGAAGACTTGGGGAATTTTCGGGAACAGGATTGTGTTCACTTTCAATTTTAAAGTGAGAGCAAAAGTAGAGTCCAGACTTCGACAGGTCCTGTCTCCTGACAGACTTCCATTGACTCTTGGATGCTGTTGAATTCTCGTCTACTGTCTGAACTGATAGTTGCCACATTTACTCTCAGTTGCCACTTTGTTTGATTCATCTAGCCAACGTGTATTTAGTCCAATACAACAGCCCTGTAACATTTTTGAGATATTGCGGTGAACGTTTTTTTTGATTTTTGCATTATTACATCGCCCAAATGATTTATCGGTTATTAGCAGATATGCTGAAATTGATCATTGTCTGCTGCCCAAATAGTAAGAGGTTACATATTTAGTCTGGAAGACAAAATATACCTAATAAAGTGGCAACTGAGTATAAATTGTGCAATGTGTGACTGGAAGTCATCGTGTGGATTAGTCAGTTCACCAGATTGGTTGTGAGTCTTTTTTATATGGTTTGGCTGAGGGTGATTCCCGCCTGCTCTGTCACTGACTCCTAACTGCTCGTCTCAGGCTCACACAATCCTGTGGCAGGTCTTCACTGAGTCAAGTTTATCTACGACAGTGTATCCCAAGGATCGTCTGTCAGTCATTGGTCCATTTATACAACAGATGGGGTAACCCCTGAGGAAATGACACTGAGCAGTTTTACTCCGAGAAATTTTAGTTTGTGACCCTCATACAGATACAGATGGTTTTATAAACCAACCTAGCAGAAGTTGTTCAATTGTATTCAGATAGCTGCAAAAAGAACATATTTCAAATATATAAGCCCCCCACCCCTGACATATATTATAAAACATATCTATCAATTTAATCCATCATAACACACTGCACACCTAAGGTGTGGTTGGCAGAACAGCTCTTCGTCCTGGGCCACATTCGTGAAACAGAGAGTGTCATACAAATCTGTCTGATACTATCCTCTTAAAGACAAACTGACACGTGTTCTCTTATTGTCAAAGCGAGTCAGCAAAAGGTCTTTAAAGTGTGATTCCATTCTAGGGCTGGGTGATAGAAAAAAAGTCTACATGTGTAAAACAACCTTGCATTTTGTTGTTCTTTGAGCTGCAATTTTTCTTGAAATGATTGCTTGGACAATACAAATATAACAGCAAAGGGGGGTCCTGATTCTACAGGGTGAGAATTATTTATTTTTAACGCTTTATATCATTGTTAACTGTATAGTTTGGGCTTTTGGACAGTTTGACACACCTTGCAAAGGACATTTTACATGTTTGCTCACCTGTGTGACCCAGTCTTTCTTGTGACTCTTTCCAGGAGTACATCTGTCCAAGATGTGATTCAGGGTTCATAGAGGAAGTAACAGAAGACTCCAGGTAAACGTTTTTACTGTTCTAGTGATCTGCTGTACATCACATCGATAGAAAACATGAGACGTTAAGGTCTGTTCGTGTTTGTGTGGTTCAAAAACTGGCTTCTGGGCTGTTACATGTGTGGAGGCTCACAGTTTATTCCCATAAACCTAAACACTGAACATGTGTATGTGGTTCAGTGGATGTTCCTAATAATGTATGTTTTCTCCCCTCTCCCTCAGTCTCCTAGAGGGTGGCGCAAACGGGATAGATGACACAGCCACACAGTTTGCAGAGGTACAAGCTGATATTAGGAGAATGGGTTGGGGATGGGGAAAATAGTATTGATTGCTATAATTTCATGTGTTTTAATAAACTAAATCTATTTTTGATTCCCCTGCTTTTTTCTCCTTTTACCTTTCTTTTGGTCCCTGTCCTTCATTTTGCTTTTGCTTTCTCTTATTTCCCGTTGTGCTTTCCCCTCCGTAATCCCACATTTTGTGTGAAAATCCATTCCTTTCTTCAAACCTCTACCTGTTTTCCCACCCTGTCTTATCTCGACATCCCCACAGCTATGGCACCTGCTGTTACTGGAGCGGCCATTTACCACAGACAATGACACCCTTGACTCAGAACCTCGGCTCCCTGGAGGACGCCTGGGGGGTCTCAGTGACCTGGGGGGACTGGGAGGGGGACCAATCGGCGGGTCAGTCCCAGCAGGCCTAGGGGGACCTATGGGGGGTCTACTAGGAGCTGGGGAACACTGGGGACCAGGACGCCCCCCTCGCCTGCACAGCCAGAGAAGATACCGGTCTAGGGGCAGCAGCAGGCCAGACCGCTCGCCCGCTGTGGAAGGGTGAGTAACTGTCTTCTGTCTTCCTCAACATTCTCTTGGCTTTCTTCCCCTGCTTGCTTACTCCCACTTATAATAATGACTGTGCTATTTACGAACCTTACTCTTCTTATTTTTGCAGATGACATTAACTGTTGAGTATTTTTCTCTTTTTTCTGTGTGCTAGGATTGTGCAACAGTTTCTTGCCGGCCTCTTCGCCAACTCTGGCGTCTCTGGCTCACCTCCGCTCTCATGGTAAGATGACATTACGGTATCATCCTCCACAGTGTCACTGTCGCAGTGTAATTTCTTATCAGCTTGAGTCATCTGTGTCTTTTTCAGGACAGGGATGCTGCACTCTAACCCAGGGGATTACGCCTGGGGACAGGGAGGGTTAGACGCCGTGATAACACAAGTAAACCAAACTTCTTATAACGTCTTACTTTGTGTTCGTGTCACTTTTTAAATTTTTCTTCAGTTAACCTGTGTGTGTGTTTGTTTAGTTACTAGGTCAGCTGGAAAACACAGGACCTCCTCCAGCAGAGAAAGAGAAGATCTCTTCTCTCCCAACTGTCAATATATCTCAGGAACAAGCAGGTCAGATTATCTTCTGTCTCATCATTTTTTTTATTTATCTGTACGTGCGTTGTTTATTGTGCATCCATAACTATAAAATTCATTATTTCTTGTGGCTGGAAGTAGATGATTTGCCAAGTACACACCCAGACCTTTTTATGAAATTATTCCTAAGTGTGTTTAAAGTCACTAAGTCCTTAGTGACTAACTTTAAAGAAGTAATCTATTTGAGGTTGTAATATTGAACGGTGCCTTATACATGATGTTTGCTCTCTAGTCACAAATCACTCAAGACAAAAGTCAGTGCTCCAACGAATAAACTCATCAGCCAGTCCTCTCCAAATCAGGCATTCTTTAGTTTTATATGCATTATATGTTTGTTATATACAGTATGTATACACAAGGACACATTCTCACCCTAATGGGAAACATTTAAAGATGTATACTTTCTGTAAAAGAAAATGGCTAGTAACACATTTGACTTTATGTAAATATATGCCTAGAAGTTGGTGCAGCATTTGGAACAACACAAACAGGCACCTCTGTTTATACGCTGTTGCCGTCCTGCCAAGAGAAACCTCTGTTTGGGATGAAATGTCCATTAACCTTGAGACTGAGAGTATCAACAATTTGTTCCATGAATAATTTTAAGATGAGCTGTAACTGTGTTGTTGGTCAGGCAGCGTCACTGCATATATGCAGCCTGTTGATTATATAGTATATAATGATTAATATAGGCCTGTGTGCTATTTTAGGCTTTTTGTCTCAGTTGTTAACATCCCTGCTAAGAAATGTAATGATGCAAACTCAGGTTTGGTTCTAAAGATTTGATTGATGCCTCCTCAGGAAAGTGTCAGATGATTATCTCTAGAAATAGTATATATAATAGTATTAATACAAAGTGAATGATTAAACATGTCTTCCATTTCTCTGTCAGACTGCTGTATGGAATGTCCAGTGTGCAAAGAGGACTTCACCGTTGGAGAGCCAGTCAGACAGTTACCCTGTAACCACTTCTTTCATTCAGACTGTATAGTGCCATGGCTGGAAATGGTAAGAAGAACGCTCATGAGATCAATCGGTAGCAGTGTACACAGTATATGTGCTCATGACAGTATTGGGACCTAAACGAAATTTGAACACATGCTTTGGCTACCGAAGTAATCCGCATAGAAAAATGGTGACGTTGTTGATTTAATTTATTTATCGTCCACAAATCCCATGAAGATGCTAAAACTGATAATGCAACGTCCCCTGTGTGTGACACTGAAGATAAATCTTAAATAATGGGCTTATGAATAATAAATATATTTTTTATTTAAAAAGCGAAATAATTCCCACAGAACAGCTGGACACCGCATGTTTTTTGCAAATGTGACTCAAAAGAGTAAATAATGCAACTATGGGATTCATTCAGTGCCCTGCTGAATATTTCCAGCAGCAGAACCAGGCGGTGTGGTAGTGAGTGACTGTAAAGAAACTTCTCCCCTGTCGCCCAGTGTGCGCTGTAGCTCATTAGATGTGTTCTTAATGGTTTTTGGACAACGATGTTGAACTATGACACAGAGAATTAAGCTGTGTCGAGCTTTGGCCACATGGTAAATACTCGTCA
Source organism: Scophthalmus maximus (assembly GCF_022379125.1). Lineage (NCBI taxonomy): Eukaryota > Metazoa > Chordata > Actinopteri > Pleuronectiformes > Scophthalmidae > Scophthalmus > Scophthalmus maximus. Next base: position 12,760,402 of record NC_061515.1, on the reverse strand, counting down.
ATCAGTCGAACCAATTCATTTCTGGCTTTTGTGCGCTCGCTAGATCTGTCAACAATATGTAAATATGTAGAATATTGCCAGCCATGTCCTTTGAATTATGTCTAATAGACGTGTGCAATACATTGTTGAATGCTAAATTTAAGATTATTTCAGTTCTACTCCACCATTCATTTGACATATGAGATATATGTTTTGTCTGAGCAGATTGTCAGACATGAAAACTAAGACTGAAATGCTTGTTCAAACCTGCCCAGAGCTAACGTTGTGTTGTGTACATTGTGTTTTGTGGCCACGCAGCATGACACATGTCCAGTGTGTAGGAAGAGTTTGAACGGAGAAGACAGCAGCAGCCAGCCCCCGTCAGAGCCCCCCTCCCTCTCCATGGACCCTCGCACACAGGAGAGATGGTCCTTCTGAGACACCCGCTGGTTCCATCCCTCGGTTCTCCCCGCCTACACTCACCAACGCACCGGGAAGACTTCCCTCTCTTCATCTCTATGGCAGTCATCATCATCTTTGTCTAAACATTCTTTTTGTATTTTTTATTTTCTATTTCAACGCCTTTCTCCTCGACCATGTAAACACATACTGGAACAGACGTCTTAACAGTCAGTTGAGGTCTGCCACATTTCTCTCTTTTTTTTTGCCTAATACAAACCAGCCTAGATTGATCATGATCAAGTCCATCTCCTTTTATATCTTTCTTGAAATGCACTGCTGCAATACACTCTTGTGGGGGAAATGCTAGACTTTATATCATGTACCAATCCCTCTCTACTCACCTGATGATTCGCTGAAACCTGCAACTGAGCCCTGTATGACATATGGGAATACAGTACGGTTTTTATTTTCCCCACTCTTGGCATCTACAGAGCCTGGGCCCAATAACATGCACACCCACAGCCCTGCAATAAATGTGAAGTTTATAAATGGTATAATTTGGGGTGAGATAGTTTAAGGAAGGTGCTGATTGACCTGTGGTTGTTTAATATGCTAGTGTTTTATTGGATTGCATTGTCAGGGTGTTTATGTTATAATGCCCATCCTCTGTAGTGCTGCTAATTAATAAAGAACAATAATAGGAATGTTGAGTTGCTGCTGTTTAATGGCAACAAATGTAACCTTCGACATCAAGTGAGAGCAGTGGGATTCCTCACACCTCCTGGGATTCTTCTACATCTGAAAACAAAAAAAACTAAGGGAATAAAATTTAAAAAACCTACAGAGCTCAACCCATTATCTAATGCTTTAGATTTCAACATACTCCTCCTGGTGTATATATAAAAAACAGATCCTTAGTCATTTTATCCCTTTTGTTTAAGATTGTCTTTTGTTTCACATTTTTATCACTTTTTTTTTGATGTAAATAATTTTAGTCCAACTACTTATGGTTTGCAAAAGGAAATAAAAACATTGAGAATGGAGACAAATGTGAAATACCTGGTTATTGAAACTGTATATTATATATATGAAAAAAATGTCTATGAGGTATTAATAAATGACAAAAAACTGATATTGTTTCATTTTAATTTTCTCACAATCCTGTGAATACATGTCTTTTTATATCCTGTCTGCACCCAAAGATACTTTCAGAGATGTGACATGTAATATTTTAGAAAACGATGCTTTACTAAAATTAAGACATTAAATAGCAACAAAGGAAGGCATTTACAAACTGTACATTATTTATATGATTTCTTCAAAGAGCATCTAATTACTTCTGGTTAGTTTATTACTTTCAGGTACCATTCCTGATGGGTACTAGTGCAGTAAAATGAATTCAAGGATTTTCAAAGTAAATCAAATGAGAAGAGGTTAATTTAAGTGACCACTGAAATCACTACAATAAAATCTAAGGACAGATATATTATATATAATTGCAGCAGTTAATTTAAAAAATGTATTAAAGTGGCCTGATTTTGATACTCAAAGTAATAACTGCTTTGATGATGTTCCAACATGAAATGCTTTCTCCATGGCATGTTGAACTTCTGTCGTTCTACTTCCCAAACAAACTCCTTTTCCATTTTCCTTGAAATGCACACACTCTTGTAGGGAAATGCTAGACCTCACACCATAGACCATTCCCTCTTGACTCAACCCATTCACTCATTGAATTAAAACATTCATGATGTGGTTCATGTTAAACAAACACACAGGAGACACGATGCTGTCGAATTCATGATCAGTGTGTGTTCCAAGCGAGTGTGAGCAATGAACGAGACGGAGCAGCGGAGGCGATGTAGCCCACGACAGGATCCCAGACTTCAAACTGGATTACTGATGGTGACCTACAAAGCGCGCGCGCACGCACGCACACGCACACACACGCACACACACACACGCACACACACGCACACGCACACACACACACACACACACACACACACACACACACACACACACACACACACACACACACACACACACACACACACACACACACACACACACACACACACACAGAGAGATTTAGATACAACCCATGATCATTGACACATATTCAATCTGACACTGTACCTGTTGAGTATGATGAGAACGACTGAGCCATCTGGTCTGATGAAAGCAGAGTATTCCAGGTCTGTTTCCTGACTGGCAGAGACCCCGACTCTCTGCGAGCCCTTCCACAGGAACTTACTGCGTCAAAACAAGTGGATTTAAGGTTTTTGTTAAAAACTGCCGCATCGTGAGGGTGGAGCAGGTGAAGTGGGCGCAGAGATCGTGTGTACTACCTGAAATGTGCCAAGCTGTAGAAGGTCGGCTGCTTGTAGAAGACGTCACGCCTCGCATCCACTATGACGGGGCTGTCCACAAAGTTTTTAACCCAGTTTGGCCCACCGGTCTGGTCCAGCGCCAGGTTCCAGTCCGTCCAGCCCACCACATAATGATTTAAGTCCTGCCACATAGAAAATATATATCTAGTCGGCGCTGTGTGACTTTGTTTGTCGGATGTGTTGTGTCGTGTAAATGAAACAACCCAACTGGAGCCTGGTGTTTTGATTAAGTGTCACAAGGACAACACATCTCCATAAACAAATCCCTCCTGAGTGTCAAGATGCCTCGAGGCTGAGTGCACCCAACGCCTTTAATGTGAGAGTGAAGATGGAAGAAACTAAACACCAGTTCCAGCTTGCTTTAAAAGGCCTGCAGGCATTAAGCTGGAGAATGTGCAGCAGAGTGCTGCAACACGTAAACCTGCGCTTCCGTACCAAGGGAGGTGACTCACCCCTCTGGTACGACTCACGGCTTTGTCAAACATCCCATCTGTTACGGCGGATCTGACTGAACACGCATAAAACTCATGCACAAGATAAGACGATCTCACCTGTATAATGTCACGCGCGTACTGCTCGGCCCGCTCCCAGCTCCCCAGCTTCACCCCTCTGTCCAGTGGGCTCCACCCGGCGCAGGCCTCTGTGCCAAACAGGTAATACTCTGGATACAGATGATGGGTGGTTCCCAGGCTCATCTCAGCCGGGACCAGGCTGTCCATGTACCAGTGGACTGCCACGCCGTGAATGTACCTTCCTGCATGGACATCGTTCAGGACCTGCAATGACAAGAGACGGAAAAAAAGAGGCTCCACATAAAAATTCAGGCGACACAGACGACCAGTGTGATTTTTCAGCATATGTGCAGTGTGACAAAGCACTGGATTCACGTATGGCTACAGTAGCTAGGAAGCTTATAAACTCGTAATAAGCAAGAGTTGATTTTTAGTAAAAACTTAATTTGACTTAAATAAATGTCAATGTTAATCCATCCATCCATTCATTTTCAGTCACTTATCTGGGTCCAGGTTGCATTAAGATAACTGATTATATTATTAGGGATCAAATAATGATTTCTATCCCAACGATGCTTCACCACAGAGTGGTGAAACACTCTTCTTTACTGCGTTGAACATACATTCATTATGTTTTTAAGATGATTTTGTGTTAGCTAATCCATTTTCTCTCGTTGTAGGATTCCTACTGTCTAATTCTACTGCGGCAGAGTTCTGATGTGGTTTCAGTAGTGTAGCCTCAGGTTCAACAAAGTTTACCGTGACCTTTCCCCACTGTGTCCTTGGACTCACCACTTTGGCCCAGTGCGGCAGCAGCAGACGGTTGTCATCCAGTATGAGGACGTGTGTGTGTTTGTACGGCGACGCACGCAGGGCGGGGCCCAGGTCCAGAGCCACCCAGTCCCGCTGCTCCTCAGGCGTGAAGCCCAGAGCCTGGAAACTGCAGTGAGACAAAGCTACTTGTCAGTCTGTTGTGAATCTCAGAAGCCATGAGGACTGTTAATATTGTTTCACATCAAATCCATCGCAAAACCAATCAAGGCAAGACCTGTAGTTTGTCATCTGTCCTGCAGAGGGCTCATTCCCTGTGGTCAAAGCCCAGAAGGTCAAGTTATATTTAGCATATTCCTCAAGGAACCTGAGAGGACGGATTAAAGAAACCATCAGAAAAAAACATGACATCTCCTCCTACACACTGACGTAAAATCCTCATGTCACCTGATGTAGTACTGAGCCCATGTCTTATGCTCTTTGCCGCCAGGCTGGCCCTTCAGGGAGCCTTTTCCTATGAGTGCACGGTTGGTCTTCATCCAGGCGGGGGCGCTCCAGGCACTGGCCAGCAGAGACAGGGGGCGAGGAGACAAGGCCTGGGCCCGCTGCAGGAGAGGGATCTGAGGAGAAGACGGGGAGGAGAGATAAGAGGGATGGACTGAAGGGCGTGAGAAAGAGATAGAGAAGAGAGAGAAAGACCTTCAAGTTGATATCCTCGTGGGCCAGAGAGAAGTTGTCCAGGTTGTAGTCTCCAGGGGAGTCGGCGTAGGTGTACAAGCGGGTGGAGAAGTCACAGCTAGCCATGGGGACGCGCACGACGCTGTAGCCGATTCCTGCCAGAAACACAGCATCAGCAAAAACAACTGTGGCTGAGTGATCATCACTCAATATGAAAACTAATCAACATGCTCAATTTCTCAAACCCAGTGGATTAACACCACTCCTCACTTAATCCCTCACGGGGCTGACAGCTGCAACAACAGCAGCCTGTTTTACCTACATTTGAAGAATTGCTATATAAAGCTTGACTAAACATTTAGTTCTCCATGTTGAAGTCTTCTGATTGTACTTGGTTGATCTGGGTTTTGGTCTGAGAGTTAACTGCCATAAGGGGGTAATGGCAGGGGAATCTTTTTGTTTCTGTACACACATATATACAGTATATATTTCCTGGTTGCTATGTGAATATAATCGGTCATACAATCGACTTCAAACCCGGCGGGTGCACTGCAAGCGCGCTGCCATTACCATGGCAACCATGTTTACTTTTGAAGAGTTAACGTGACACAGGACTGGCGATTCCAAACATGACTCCGACCAAAAATGAGGAGCTACCAAAAAGAGGGGCTGGTAATTCATAAGAGCAGATGATCACCATTTTTTTTTTAAACAACTCAAATCACAACCATGTTAAATGTTTTTCAAATTTCTGATAAATCAAATTAATTATTCTGGTGAAGTTGTAACTAAACAAGGTAAAATTTTACTTTTTCTATTCAGCATTCAAACAATAATTGACTGACTTCTTCTGAGTAGTTAGAACTCTTTAAAATCACTTAAAAAATCACTTGATTAATACACTATAATGTCTTGTATATCTGCATACAACAACATTATTGTGTGTTATAAACCATTTAGTTAACATTTATATAGTACTTACTATGCTACTTAGGAAGGGGGAAGTAACATTTTACGCAGATATTGAAGCTTTTGTTCATATTTATGAGTCTGGTCTGGTGAAAATACAACAGTGGAACGGTTTATCAGTCTGCACATTAGTTTGAATATATTGTTATGGGCCCTGCGATAGGCTGGCGACCTGTCCAGGTTGTACCCCGCCTCTCGCCCAATGTCAGCTGGGATTTGCTCCAGCCCCTCCGCAACCCTTAACTGGATTAAGAGGTAGACAATGGATGGATAGATGGATATTGATATGAGTGTTTATGTATATTTTTTACATTCAAAATTGCTTTATTGGGAAAATTGTAAACCATATAGCTCAGCTTCGATGACAGCTGATACAAGTCACACTGCACAATGTAGATCCTTGTACATACAGACTCCCCATACATGACTGTATGAAATAATGTTTTCATGTTGGTTCTGTTACTTTGTGCAAAACACAGAATACTGTGCGTTAATATTGATAAAATGCAAAAAATACCTGCATCTTGCATCTATTTCCTGAATATTCCAGGAAACAACATTGAAACATTCACACTTTTCTGATGCATTACTCTGCTATTTCAGAGCAGCTCCATGTGGAAGGCGGTGGCCACATGTAATGTACCTTCACTGGAGAAGTACTGTCGCAGCAGCTGGTCCCGAGCACCGGCAGAAAGGGACAGGATGTTGATCGCCGCCGCGTCGGTCATGGCTCCACCGAATCCCCTGATCCTCTGGTACTTCTGGTAGGGAACGATAGTCAACCTGAGGCCTGACAGAGACACACACAAGAGAGACGTTCTGCACTTGCGCCGACACCACCGACATCCACCAACATCCAACGACGAGCGCCCGCCCACATCACTCACCGGCCCCGGTGCTGTTCGCCTGGACCCGACCCTGGCCTGGTTGCAGTCTGCTGCCTGCCATGCTGCTCAGGTAGGAGGAGTACTGCCCCGCTGGGGGCAGAGTGACTGACCCCACACTGTCACAGTGAGTTGCGTTACACTCACACACCACCGAGCCATGGCCAAAGTTCCTGGCAACACATGTGTTGCTCTCTGTTGAGGGAAGGAGACATAAGACACAAGGACACGAGATCTAGGTGACTGCAGCAGATTAACAGTAACAGTGTTGTGTTGTGTTGTGTTACCTGTTGAGAGGGTTGTTGTGAGGGAAACAATGGTCAAAAGTGCAACTGTTGGCAGTGACAACGCCATTTTATCTGGCAACAGAGTAGATCCAGTTTGATTTGAATTAAACATGGGTTCATATAGTCAAACACAAGTAAACAATCACCCAGCGGCTACTTATTTAGCACAAACAAACAAACAAACAAACACGCGCGCGCGCGCACGCACGCACACACACACACACACACACACACACACACACACACACACACACACACACACACACACACACACACACACACACACACACACACACACACACACACACACACACACACACACACACACACACACACACACACACACCAGATCGTCTCACCTTCATGTCCTGTGCGTTATTGAAGACTGCCACACTCCACCAACACACCTTACTTTTGTCCAATCGGCCACACCAGTGAGTATTTCCTCGTACGGGACTCCTAATATGTCATGTGACCTTGCAACCTGTCACGTGAACACCTATGCAGCAGCCAGTGTCAGCAGGCAGGGGGCGCTGTACCTTCGAATGGGTCATATGAGATCAAATGAAAAAATTTAATTAAACGTGGCTCTATTGACCCTTTGGACTATTCTGATCTAATCCAAATATAATCTTTTAATATCGTTTTTAGAACTTTACAATGTTTTTGATCCAACTACAAAATTTGACTTTGAAATATAATTTCAGAATTTGAAAAGAATTTGAAAAAATGACAACAGATTTGAACTGATAAAGAGTGAATGATTATTAAACAAATACTTTGTTCAACATTTTATTATCAAAGAAACACACATGCATTATAATTTATACGTTTATAGAAATGGACATTTGTTTGTTTTTCTTTTCCCGGGACACAGATATATTCAGTGTGATACAGAGTTTGATGTGTGTGATCACATCTGTGACTTCATAGGGAGGAACAAATTCTATCAAACATCGTTGGATTCCTGTTGCTCAAAAAGATGAGCTCTTTCTTCCCTTCCTCTGTTCGGCCTGATAGGAGAAAAAGAAAAGTCTTGAGTTAGTCAAACAGTTACACATGAATTAGTTTGTCATAGCAAAGCATCAGTATCATTAACACTTACTGTGTGGATGCTGCAGCCAGTGGCGGTCCAGATAGTAAAGGTAACAGCTCTCGAACTCCTTCTCGCTGTAGTTTGGCACCGCCACCGGGATAAACGGGTCCAAGTTGTCAAAACCGGTCTGATGAGCAAAACAAAGGACATGACGCGAAAATACAGGAAATCATACCAGTCGACTTCAAGTGTGCTGAAATCAAGACGCCTATTTTTCTTAATTTCCCTCCAGATCAATAGAGTATTTCTCCATCTATCCACTTATTATTGATTTCAACAGCATGTTAAGAGATGTATTATGATCACAATTAAGGTCAACAATATTTGCCTTACAATTACATTTGAAAAATACAGACAGAATAATTTACAGGCCCTGTCATAATATTCAAACAAATACAGAGAATGGTATTTGTTTAAGTCAGAAGCACAGAGAGAAGAAATCAGTAACACGTATTCTCAGATGTAATGTGTAAACCCATTGAAAAAGACTGGCTGGTCATGAACACAAGTCTAAATGATAAATATTGTGCGATCGACACCTTTTATTTGGTGAAATGTTATATGACCCTTCTCTGAGTTTTATTGTTCAATCCTTGTCCTCCATAAATGGAAGAGGGGGTTGACAGAGATGGATTTATTTGTCCATTAGAAAATTGATCTTGTTACATGCAGCAGACATCAGATAATTATGAGTGCAATAAATAAAATCATAAGCCACTGCGACAACACAACGGCACAGTATGACCCTGCCAGCGGGTGCGGCTTTCAGGCACAAAACAAAGTGAACACGGCAGACGGGACGGGGACAGAACTGACAATGTTCAAGGACTCCTTGCAAAGCCTTTTCTTACACGCTTCAAAAACACAGACCACTTAATGAAGAAGGAAGGTCCATCTGCCTAAGGTAAGACTCATCTTTTGTTGATAAATTACACAAAAATCTGTTTTCTGTTCATATTACTGGTTATACTGCAAAAAGACAAAGTGGAGATACTTGTCAAAAAGCATAATGTATTGTGTCTATCACTAAAAAAAACTCTTTGGCCCCTGAGACCTGATAATCAGAGTGGTGCAGTCTTGAGGTCAGAATTGTAATTTCCTGACTGATAACCAAAGTTTGTAAAGAGAAGGAAAGAATAATCAGCTGTCAGAGCTTGTGTCATAGATAAAAGTTATGCAGTAAAATGAACTCTGACCTCTCCCAGCAGCTCTTGAGGCAAGTAGGCAGATTTTGAAACGTAGAGAGACCCCGTCTGAGACACAGTGGCGATGATGGCGCCTCCAGTCTGATACAAAAGAGAGAGTGTTAATGGAGAATTAAGAAAAAAAGAAACGTAATATTCTCATGTAACTATGGTCGACGCCTTTAGTTTGGTCTTTTCACCCAGTCATTCTTCATCAGCTTCTTCAGGTTATGAACCAAAGTGATCTCCTCTGCGTCCACCTGGTGATGGTGAAAAAGAGAAGACGCATACAGTAAGATCTTCCTATCCATGAAGACACATATGAGACATGACAGGAACGTGAACATGTTTTCTCACATAGCTCTTATCCTCCTTCTTGATGGTGGATCTTCCCCACAGGGCGTTGACACCATCCACAGCCACGGCCAGGCGGAAGTTTGACTCGGGCTGCCCGCTCTGCAGCCTCAGCTCCTTCATCACTGCCCCCACAACATCACTGCTGCTCTTCACACGAGATATACCCTGCAGCAGAGGACACACCGTCAGAGTCTGATAACAATGTGTTATCGTGAAGGGAAATCAAGAGAACTGAAATATTAACAACACATAACGTTTGAGCAGGAGAGCATCTGAACAACTGAATTATGGTTAAGTAGTCATGGTTAACTAAATTGTTTGATTTTAAGCCTCTAAGCATCAAACTCAAATACAGATGCCAAACCTGGAGATCTGAAACAGTGAGAAACAAAATACCACAACTGTCAGTCTAACCTGCTTTATTTTAATAATGTGCTGTTAGATGACGGCATAAGATCTAATGACATTAAAAAGCTCACGGTGACAGCAGCAGTCACCTGAAAAAAGATCCACTGAAGAGCTTAACTCAATACAGCAGTGCTGACGTCCCAAACTTTTATATCTGAGAGCAAAGGATAAACTTAACAAGAGCAGAGAAAAAAGGAGAAATTCACCGGCTGCCTTTGACAGAGTGGAGTACAAAAACCATTGTGCTGATCCATCACCATGCTCAGTTCATCGGCTATCGATCAGCACTAAGCACAGGCGAGGTGAAAGATGAAACTTTAATGACCCCTTTGGGGCAGCTGGTGAGGCCGAAGGAAAGAGCAGGAAACAGATGGAGATAAAACTTGGAGGGAGAGATAAACCACATCTCCAAAGCACAAGAATAAATATCCTCAAAGGCTTAAAAATTAGGATAGGACTCACCTGATCCACCAGCTGTCCAAGTAGACTTCCCTCCTCAGTGAACTCCCTCTTTGTCCACACGTAACGCTGCTTCGTCTTTATCTGGGAAGGAAACAGCACAGTTGCACCGACCACTTGTATATGAACCAGGTTCTAATTTAGAGCCCCAGAGTGTAATTTTGTAATTTTCTGGCGGCATCTGGTGGTTAAGTTGCAAACAGCAACCAACTGAGCACCCGACAGGGGACACTTTAAGGTGGCTCACCGCAAATTCTGTTTCCGGTTTCCGGCAGCGCTGAAACATTCAACGCGAAGTGTTCTGGAGCGTTTTGTGCAACAACTGTATTCAACACGACGTAGCAAACATGGAGACTTAGAAGGAGGTCGGGTCCACCTCATGTAACTATATTTAACTCATTCAAAGTTGACGAAAACACATTGGTTCTTTGTTGCAGGTGATTATACATATATGAACACATAGTTATGGACAATATATTAAATTTCAGTGAATAAGTTCTTCTTAATATTGCACACTATAGCTTTAGGTTCCGGCACCAAAAACCAAAAGTGGAAACAATGTTTTGCTTTTTTTTCCAAATCAAAGGTCAATATAAACACTCTACTCTACTGAGTCCTGAGTAAAGTTAACGTCCTAAATTGTCTTTAACAGAATCATTATCAGATTTCTCTGCAATGTGACTATTAACCATATTGCATATATACATGTATTTTATGTTGGTTGCATTACTTTTTCAATTATATTCCATTATACATGCTACAGAGCAGAGTCTTTGTACTGAATACGTTAAAGTTACACTTTGCCATTAAACAATTAAGCTCACACTATCATTCTGTTCTGTTGCTGCGCTATGCAGATAACTCCAACTGTTTCTTTTTATAGTCACAGGTGATATCATCAAGCATTTTAATTGTTTTAAGTGTAGCAGCATGCAACCTCAACTGCTGAGAAGACACAGTCAGGGTTCATTTAATAACTATTAATGTCTGAGCACTTGTTAATGATGTGACAAATTATGTAACACTCCACAAATCTTAATTTGACTATGTATATTTTAAATCACTTAGTTTCTATTGTAAAATTGCAGCCCATGTAAATTTCATCTGATGACTGACGTTCACTAAGGCTACATCCACACTGCTACGCCTTCATTGTAATACTAATACGATCCCTGTCCAGACCAACTTACTAACACCCCTGACGACGCATGTCAAACGACTATTCACGTACTGTACACTGAGCATGTGCGTGCTGGTGTAAACAGGAAGTAGATTGTCTACTCTGTAGTCGCTTGCTTAGTGACAGAAAATACTACAAACGATGAACAGTAATGGTGAACAGCAGGGGTTTCTTTTAATGGACAACAAGGTGGAACTGTCAAGTCGTGTCTGATAAGAACCAATCAGGAAGCAAGTGTGGATGACTGCGTCATCGTTTCCTAACATCTCAGGTTTTGCTCACTGGAGTTTTCAAACTAAAACGGTGCAAGCAGTGTTTCTTTTTCTCATTTGTAGGTGATCGAAAACTCTGGAGCAGTGTGGATGGCAAGCATAAATATAGCAACAGCGATGCATTTAAAAAAAAAAAAGTGTAATAGTTTGGATGCAGCCTAAAGCACACTGCCTAAAACGTGTTACCTTTGAAAGGAATTGCTCATTTGTGATTTTGAAGCCGCGCAACCATTCTACAGCTTGCAATGGTTGGTCAAAGCGCGAGTTCTTATAGGAGGAAGGCAGCAGCTCTTTGCAGTTCTTCATCCAGAGGAAGGCTGTAATAAAAATTAAAAAATATAAACCGAGAGAAGATTTAGAAATATAACAACTGAAACTCTGTGATTGCCAGTCAGCAGACGTGACATTTGTTGTCCCACCGTCAGGTATGTGCAGCACCAGCCATCCCTGTGTGTAGCAGAAGTGGACTGTGTGACAGAGAGACATTGTTTTCCCGCTGCCCTTCAACCCATCTGAACAACTCTCTAAGGTCAACAATTGTCAACAAATCAGGGTCTTCAAGAGAATACCACAATTTTTGTGGTCTGCGTGAATGTAAATGTGAGTTTTGAAGGATACAGAATAAATGTCTCAGCGCAGGTTTGCTGTAGTCTGTTTTCTTCAGGTATGAGATGACCTCCAGCGCCGGCTGCCTCACCATCATACAAGCTTCATTGAATGTCTTCACCTATGAAAACCATACATTAACATTTGTCTTCATCGTAAGCTGCTTTCGGACATTTTCCGGAAATTTTCCTGACGTTGTTACTGCTGTGTTCGTCATATGTAAATGGCAGACATCTATGAAAAAAGCTGTAGACATTTACTATTTGAAACAGGTCAACCATGTCAGAAAAAAGCTTTTGTGAATGATCCAGGAAAATAAATAAGAAGTGTGCATATGCAAGGATACAAACCAGAACCCACCTGTTGTGTATAACGCCATGGGAGGCCATGAGGGAACGCAGTGCTGATGTGTGCAGAGGGCAGAGTGTAATACTGTCCGATATGTTTGTCAGACTGGAATGCCTGGAGAGACACAAAAAAACAGCGAGCTCACCAGCTAGAAACCATAGAAGTTGAGCAATGTCTTCACTCTGTCGCTCAGCAGCAAGGTGAGGACATTAACGGTCTGAACACTTTGCTCACCGGATCATTTTCCTGCGTTCTGAAAACGGAGAAAGGCTCAGGCTCCGACTCTACAGCCACAGACTCCTGCTGCTGCGACCCACCCCCAGTGGTGTGAAGGCTCCTTACATGTGTTACCTGCAAAATTTAAGGAATTATAGTCATTGGGTCATACGACATAAGGTGCCAGGCCCACAATTGACACAGAGGAAAAAGAAAAGACAAAAAGTATATAAATAGAAAAAAGGTACTGTATTGACAAAAAAATATAACCACACTACATATTTGATGTTGGAAAGCCTTCAGCTAAAGACTTAAGATATGTGATATGTGGCATTTTAAGAAAAAGCTCAACTAAAATTTTATGACACATTGAAAAGAATTGAGGCTGAACTGAAGCATCCAATGTCCAAGAGCAGGACGCTGAGTCTCAAGTGAGAACATAAATATATCACCTGTGCTCTGCTTTGGTTTGTACACAGTTTAGGGCATTATTCATCATAACACCTAATATTTTCATTATTAATTAATATGCAGAACATTATTCAATTAATCATTTATCCATTGAATGTCAAACATCTTTTAAATTGTCCATCAGACCTTTTTTTCAAGTCCAAAGACCCTAAAATATTCTTCAATCGGAGAATATTTGGCATTGTAAATATTTCTTTTGTCCATTTTTAAATAGTAACAAATTGACAAACTACTATACTGTCAAACAAACAACACACGCCACCTTACCCATGCATTGCTATTTGAATAATCCCAGTAAAGGATTTGTTTATTAGGTTTATTGACAGGCATTTCAGATTTAACCAATGATCAGGTGCAACATTTGCCTCCTTGGTTTTTAAACGGAGCAGCTAAACAAGAGGTCAAATCGATTATAGCTCATGTTCAGTGCAGGTCGTGTGTGTACAAGCTTCTGATTTCCACCTGTTAGCAGTGACCTCACCGTTTGCCGTAGTCTGACGGACAGTCTGTGAAGCGCCATGACCTGAAACACAGACGTCAACGTGAATTCAAGTCTGGTCCACCGCAGGCACCGACACCGAGACGGTGTCAATGTGCCGATTCCCACCGGAGTCCTCTAACCTTGTGTGATGGACTCTTAGCTAACAGCTAACACCGGCAGTGCGGCGCCGTGTGCGCGCAGAAAGACGTTTACCTGAGGTCCAAATGTTCACTGGCAAAAAGGGTTCCGGGGCAATGTCACACGCACACACGAGGGTCCCGGGGTCTTTGAATTTCGGTGGCGAGCGAACCGCAAAAAAAACTGCAGGCGAAGTCAATGCGCCAGCACCGCCATGGACACCGCCATCATGCAGCCCAGGGGCGGAAGTGACGTGAGGCCATCGCAATTCTGTTCGGCCAATCAGGTGTCAGGACCCAGGTGACGACGACAACAACCGAGGAAAATGGAGTTAGTCAGAGTTTGACATGTTTCAGATATAATAATGTACGCAGGTCGACCTGTGACAACTGTAAACGCTCTGTGGAGGAGTTCAGCACTTACTAAAGTGTTTTAAAAGCACTTGTGAGCACTGTGAGATTTTGCCCACTTTTTTATTTTACTTTTCATATCCAATTTCTGCTTTCTTACTTTTATTAACACTGAACGTAAATGTATCTACTCATTACATTTCCTGGCAAGAAGAAGTGGGCGGTTGTCTTTTTGAATAAAAAACTCTGCATCTAAGCCTGCAGAGCCTTTCTTTCTCAAAATCTGATTTGATTTGAGCCATGGACCAGCGAGGGCTAATGATAGGGTATCATTTGGTTTGTTCTAAACAACCTAAATGCTAAGGCCCTCATCTACAGGGTCTCTTTTGCAGAAGGACCCTCTGTCATATTGCCCTGATATGGTGCAATGTCTTAAATAAAATAGTGTATTTCACTTAAATCACCAGTGTCTAATGGACATTCAACAAAGTCAGCACGGGTTCTGTTGTTTACTGGGTATGGGTGAAAATAATGTATAGTGCATTTATAAGGTTACAGAACACATACACCATGCACAGAGCGCATGACGAATATGGGGCAAGTAGAGACCCAAAAGCATAGCTTTGTCCTGTGGCTCCAACTCATCTCATCTCAAGCTGGGAAATTCCGGAAAGATGCACTCAGTAACACTATTCATAACAACAACAAAATAAATGTACCTATAGTAATTTATATACTTTTTATCTTTCTTCTTCTGAACATCATTATTCTAGTTGCTTTGATAATGGTACTGCTTTATTATATTGTCTTAAACATACATTTAAAAGATGTAGCCTATAAATACTATGTTTTGTTGTTCATTTCGAATATTACTACAGCATGAAAAACGTGTAGTTTTATCAGTGTGTTCTGTCAAACTGAAACGTGACGATCGAATCCGATCCTCACAACTGAACTTTCTGACAAGTGCTCAGCCCGTGAACCGCTTTTCCTCCTCCTCCTCCTCCTCCCCCCCCTCCTCTCTGGTTACATTACGCGATGCAACTTTTGAGCTGCGCCTCAAAATCCCACCTCAAACAGCCTGTTTGAGCCAAGTCGTCGCCATTTTATTAAGCGTCTAAACAGCCCTCCCCGGTCGCCTCGTTGTGAACCGCAGCGAGATCCCTGTGCTGTGTTCACCGTTTTATCCCCTCCTCTCGGTCCTCTGACCACACGAAAATGGCCACGCAGTTGCATTCCCGCACATCCACCAACCTCTCTGCTCTGTAACCACTGTAGCGCGCGTGCGCGCGCCACACACACACACACACACACGCACACACCCCAACACATTCACACTGCTGCCGCCGTCAGCAGCCCGTCGCCCTGACACGTTAACGGCCCGTGTGCGCATACACAGTACGAGTGCACAATCCGAGCCGTGACCACAGGCGGGAGCGACGTAACTTTCCCCGAGAGAAGTGGCGAAAAACCAGCTCCGGTGTGACCAGTCCGCCACCTAGCTGCGGAGACGCGCCGTCGGAGGAGAGCCGTCGACTGTACAATTATGAAAACACCCGCGCCAATGTTGTTGCACAGGCGGCTCCGCGCTCGGATGGGACCGAAACTCGCCGTCCGGAGGTGCCTTAACCTCCGCCGGCCTTAGTTATGCAACCGGAGCAACAATCTAATGCACCAGGAGCCGCGGATTGCTGTCGGTGCGAAGGAGGAGAAGAGGGCAGCGGGACAGCAACACCTTCCCCTCCTTCCTAAACGCAGTTTGGCTCCGGGACGCGCTCTCGGGTAAGTAGCCTACGTAGCCTTATTTCAGATTGTCATGGCAGTCCGCACTAATGTGCGCAGGGCCTGTCATCAACTGCGCGCCCGGACCACTGGAGGTTACGGAGCGTTGTGTGCATCCGCTTTGCGCTAATTTTATCCCTTGTTGCTGAGTGTGAGTGTGTTTCCCCCCTCTGTTCTCCGCGCACGGTGATATTTCTTGTATTTCAGTGTTGCTTACACCAGCAGAAGGGCCAGCAGAGGACGGACAGGAGAGAAGGGGGGGGGGGGGGGGTCTCGGGACTAATCCACACCACAAACACCACGAGCAAGCACATTTTCGCGTTACGTACCCCCCCCACACCCCCACACTTCCATGTTGAGTTTCAACGTGCAACTGTGTGTGTGTGTGTGTGTGTGTGTGTGTGCGTGCGCGCGCGCGTTTTAGGAGCTCAGATGTGCGTTATAGTGCATTATGGAGATAGGAGTGACGACAACAACAACACGTGCATGTGTGTATCGTCTGTAAGTGCGACATCATCGGGCGGATGGAGATTTTTCAGGGCTGCGCAAAGTCATTCTGGAGAAGGAAGCTCCTGTTGACGTCCTCCAGCTAAACCAGTGATGGGTCGCTCCTGTGCGGTGAACACCCCCACTGCCCGTACTGTATCTACAGTAGACACATCAGTCAGCCTACGCAGCTGCGACCTGGGTACGCAATGTACAACCAACGCACTTTTAATGCACTAACTAAGGTGAGAGAGAGAGAGAGAGGAGGAGGGGGAGGAAGACTCACGTGAGAAATGTCCCTGTGAGAAATCTCCCTGTGTGTGTGTGGGTGTGTGTGTGTGTGTGTGTGTGTGAGGCATCACCTGCTGTGTGATGGCTCCATGTTTGTGAGATGCCAACACATCCCCCTTCATTTTTCTAGAGGGCAAGCGCGCTGCCTCGCTCCCGCTGTTGTCAGGCAGATGACAATGATGCCGTAGTTATTGATGATAACACCGTCATGGGATGTTGATGATGGCTGGAAATATGGTGGGCCATTATCATGATTTAATCGTTGCCCCAGCGCTGCCAAGGAACCACACTGACTACAGTGTCAGATCCACCCATCATCCTGTCACTGGGAATAGCTTCTGGTCTAATGTTAGAATAATTCTGAGTTATGTTTGAGAGGTATAGCTCCGGAGAGCATAAAAAGCTATTAGTATGCACTTTGACTCATATTGAATTGACTTGCCCTTTTCAGTTTGAAAAACCTACTAACCACTATTATTCTCTTCTTAGACTCACTTTGCACAACTTTGATAGTAACTCGTATGACTTCCCCTCGTGGTTCCTCTTCAGTTCGCTCTTCTCCCTATACAGGTCACCTTTCTGGAGCAGAGGTCACGATAAAAGTGGCTTCTGTGATTCAAGAGCACCGCTGTCCATCTCCGCGCTCACTTTATTTCATTGTAAGGAGGTTCGGCCTTGGAAATGCTTTCCAATGCGTGTTGCATAACAGCAGTTACTGGAACAGATGTTGATTTGAGCTCAGTATGATTCAAGGGAAAAAAAGGTTTGGGTGTGGAGGGACTGGGGGCAGGAGAGATAGCCCACTGAGCTCTCGAGTGAAAATATTATCCGAGATGCTGTTGTAAGTTTAAGGGGGCAAGTCAGTGTGTTGAGAGACAGATGAGCTATTTCATACGAGGCTCCCATGAGATATATGCAAGAATGGTTGGCAGGGTGTGTTTCATTAGAAAATGGACGAGTGTCTTTCTTAATGAGATTGAATAATGAAGGGAGCATGACAGAAGATGCTGCTACGCTCTGATAACGGAGGTTACAAACTGGGCTGAACACGGTGCGTGTGAGTGAGAGTGAAAGTTTTTCTGCTGAAGAGACTGTTATTTTAGGGTGTGTTGCTTTGCTGTAATGTCACATTAAAAGTCCATTTACAATGGGGTCAATGAAAAGCTTACTTGACTTAGAGGAAGCAATGGGAGGAGGAGGAATTTGCGCTCCTTTCCAAAAATAAGTTTTACCCTTTCCTACAGATTTGTGTTACCACTACTGAAAGGGGAGGAGGGGAACGGTCGGACCGTGAATGGAGGGATTTAGGTTGGAGAGGAGAAAAAGAACGGAGTGGAGGAGGAAATATGGTTCTGATTAACATGGATACAGTGTATGAGTTGACCATTTTACTGTGTGGTCTACAGGGAGAGAGAGAGGGAGAGAGAGAGAGGGAGAAAGTGGATGGGACTAATAGAGAATGCATGCAAGAGCTTTCTGCCAAACATGAAAAGGGGAGTTTCGGAGAGAAAAAGACAGCAGAGGGAAGGGTGGGAGGAGAAGTGCTTGTGGGAGTAGCGGAGAACAGAAGGCGCAAAGACAGTGGGGAGAGGGGGGGAGGAGACTGAATCAAGTGTTTGAATTAGTCAGGAGCTGATTGATTGATATATTGATTTGGGAAAGAGGAAGCAGAGTGATGGTTCCAACATGAGTGAGAGGTTCGGGGAGTATTTGCCGTCTTTTAGAGCTGCCGTTTTTTTGGAGAAAATTAGCTGACCGTGCTTTTGAAGAATGTGAGTAGGTCTTTTTGTCTTCCCGTTAGTGCCGACATTCTGGGAATCAGCAGCGTTGATTGGCCCCCTGGGTTTTCTGTAAGATGAGATCATCTCTGTGGACAGACTTTAGCACCTCTGTACAGCTGCCTGCGGGAAGGGGACTTTCCCCTCAATTCCTGTACTGCTGTTGTTCAGCATCTGCACTCACTGAAATGACTAATCGCCGACCTCTCCATCTTTCTGTCTCTGTCTGTCTGTCTTTCCCGTCCCTCTCTCTCTGCCTCAAACTTACTCCCTCTCAGTTCGAGCCTTAAAGAGAAAAGCGGGACCGAGGCTGGATGAAGACACCCAACTGCGCTTGCTGTTGTAGGATATTTCTGTTCTTTTTACCTAGACTTGCTTTCAACCCATTGCCCTTGACCCCAGTAACCCCAAGAGGTACATTTGTAAGTGTTATACTGGGCACCTCACAGCATCCTGCTTCTGCCCCCTGAGGTCTCTGATGGACCAGAGAGTGAAGGGGGGAATCCCTCCAACCACAAACTCCCCTCTGGACCCCACCTCTGCACCTGAGGACTCTGGACAGGACCAAGTGGCAGAGAAAAAGAGAAGAGGTGAGGGGGAAAACGGAGAGGTAGGCAAAAAGGAGGATGAGAAAAAAGGAGCAGGAAGGAAGAGAGAGGGAGACAAGGGGGCAGTGCTGGAGTTGCTCATTGAGGGGCGCTGTGGAAGCGCAGGGCAGCAACAACTTCAGATCTCTGGCAGGGAGACCAGCTGCCCCGAGGGGAATGTACGAGTCCGGATTGGACTCCAGGCCAAACGCACCAAGAAGCCGCCCAAGATCTTGGAGAGCTACGTTTGCAAGCCCACCATTAGGACCTATCAGAGACAGGGCAGGGGGGGGCTTCTGAGGGGGGATGGTGAAGGAGGAGTGGGGCAACAGAGCAAAACCAGCTCTACCCCAGATGAGAACACCAGAGAGCAACGCTCAAGCTTGGATGCTGTCCAGACCACATCCAAACAAACTGCATCTGCTGCTTCAACACAACTTGCATCACCATTATTGTCGTCGTCGTCGTCATCATCATCTTCGTCATCACAGCCACTGTCTTCATCATCAACATTTGCTACAGCTTCCAACCCAGCCTCAGTCCAGGCCAGGCCAGGTCAGGCCAGCCAAGTGACGAAGTCTGCAAAACAGGTAAGAACGAAGGCAACATTTCTCACACACACATACAGACTTCTTCATGTCAGCTGCCAATATTAAACCTGTTATTTGTTTTAGGAAATGATGGGTAACCATCAGGCAGGCTTATATGGTGCAAAAATCACCCAACTATGAGCTCAATTGTAATAAGGTCAAATGAGCTATTGTCTCAATGCTGAAGCTTTAACAGCACATTTAAATAAACACACCTATAAATAGGACAACGGCACAGCAACCACTTGGAGCTATTACAGACATTGGTCCATCAGTCCTTATGACAATCACCCAAGGGGAAGCTTATTGCTTAAGCTGCACAAACACCACTCAGCCTGCAGCATACCCAAATTACAGGACAAGTATGAAATGTCAAGCCTTCTCATCTGTATTAGTGGCAATTTATAGCTACCAATAGAACAGCTCTCTCTCACACTCTCTCCTTCTCTCTCTGTCTCTGCCAGGCTCTCTATATCTGTCCCTCTCTTCTATTTTTACATCCCCTCTTTTCTCTACCTGCTCTCATTTATCTTTCACTCCCCCTCTGTCCCTGTCCCACTCCCTTCCTCCCTGTTTCTCTGCCTTTGTATTTCTCCTTTCTGTGTCAACCCTGTTCCTGTTTCCATCACCTCACCCTCTCCTTCTCCACAGTATGCCCTTCTTTCTCTGCCTGATTGAGTCATTTTGTCCTCGCTCCCTTTTAATGGTCAGACAAAAACAAAAGCGTTTCAGTTATTGTCTCTTCCCCATTGTCCTTCACTGTTGTCTACAGCAAACTAATGGATGTCACAGCCTTTGCTGTCTATGACAGAGGTCGTGTGTTTGCATTTCCCAGGTTCCTATTAAACTGGCCGATAAGACAGAGGTGAATTCAAATGGCTCATCTGAGAGAGTGAAGAAAGAGAAGCTTCCTAGTGTCAATGGCCAGCCAGTTCCTGCAGGACATAAACCCTGCTCACCCACAGCAGACCAGACAGCTTCAACTACACCTTCCACTCCATGCATCCAGGCACCCTCTGCTTTGGAGACCAGGAATGAAGCAAACACCACCAAGAAACAAAATGGTTTGGTACAGACAGCGAGGCAGAAGGGACTATCAAATGGGAAATGCTGTGCCGCCATTCTTGGTACTCCCTCTTCCTCGAAAATCAAAGTTGGAAAACACTGCAGTTCTTCCTCCATATCTTCCGCGACAAGATCTTCAGTGTCCACCAGCTCCCATAAAGAACTGTCCAGTAAGAGCAGCCCAGACTCGCCTTCCTCTCCCTCGGTCACCCCTAAACCACAGTCCTCCCCCACTGTGGAGCTCTCGTCTGCCCAATCCCAAGATCAGAATCCCTCTCCACAGACCTCACTAGAGAAAAAGAGAGAGAAAGAGAGGAAAGCAAAGAAGGAAAAACGGAAAGACAAAAAATCAAAGCGAGAAAGGCTGGAAGCTGAAAGAGAGAAGAGTGAGAGCAGAAAGGAGGAGGGGAAGAAGAAGAAAAAGGAGAAAGGAAAAGGTGGAAAATCAAGACATGGTAAAGAAAGAGTTGAAATACATAAGACTGATGATTTGTGGAGCGATGAACTTAAGACTGAAAGAGGAAAGACTGAGAAAAAGAGGGATAAACTTAGTCCGGACAGACACAGAAAAGAAGACAATAATCCAAAATGTGGGGAAACAGTTGATAGTGGTAAACCAGATAAAGCCTGTAAAGAACTGAATCCAGGCAGATCCGAAGAGAAAGACAAGACAGATGACAGTTGCAAGCCAGTTAAACAAGCTGAGCCAACAACAACAACAACAATAACAACAACAACAACAACAACAGGTGACACTAATAAATCAAAAGAACAAGATGTCTCAAGACATTCAGCTGTGCCTCTAAGCCACCCCTCTTCTTCTGCTCCTCCCTCTCTTCCCACTCCTTCTACCCGTCCCCCTGTTTCTCCCCCTTCTTTCCCGCAAGAGCAAGACAGCCGGCCACTTAAGAAACGTAAAGCAAGACGGCCCAGCTGGACCAAGCTGGTGCACAGGGCTCAGAGGGCAGAAAATTATGAAGCCCCCTCAGATTCCCTACATAATCCTTTACTAAGTTTCCCCCAGAACCCCAAGACATCCCTTCCTGCCAAGGCCACTTTTCAGCAGACGGTTCACTCACAACCAACATCTATCTTCTTAAACAGCAACTCCTCCCCTCTCTCTTCTGCAAACAAACCTCTGTCCCCAAAGCACCCCACATCAGACCCAAGCCCCCTTGCATCCAGATGCACGATAACTCCTGCCCGGAAAAGGGGCCGCCCAAAATGCCACAGCTCTAGTTTAGAGGAGCCTCCCCCTGGACTTTCAACGAAAGCTATCCCGGCTGAGGAGCCTCTTCTGGGGTGTAACGGAGTTCAGAAAGCCCCTGTGCTGGTGCCAAGTCCAATGCTGCAGTGTGCTGCTCAGTCTAAATCCAGCCCCAAGAAGCGTGGCCGTCCTCCCAAACGGCCCCTCCCCGTGGAACAGAGGGGAGATTCACTGAATCCCACTGATGATACAGACAGGAGTAAAGATTTCCATTCTCCTGAAAAGGGGAACAGGAAGCTAAAGATCAGGAGGCTTATTAATGAGATGAAGAAAAGAAAGAAGAGGAGACTTCACAAGGTAATGCTGTCTGGGTATGAAGGAATGGAGGACGGCGGAGGTAAGGCACCAGATGGAGAGACCACTCTGAGAATGTGTAAATCGATAGAGGCAACAACAGTACACACACTCTCTGCCCTGTCCTCCTCCTTTGGGAGCAAGCTGGGCCCTCAGATCAATGTGAGCAAGAGGGGGACTATTTACATGGGCAAGAGGCGAGGGCGCAAGCCTAAAGTCCAAACAGCTAACTTAAATTCCACCTCCCAGATCTCTGCTCACTCGTCTCTGTTCACCAATCCCTCTGAAACATCTCTCTTCTCATCTAACCAACCCCAAGCTCCCTCTTCTCACCCCTTTCCCTCCCCATCCCTTACCCACTCCAGTGGGGCTCAAAGTCCTTACAGCGAAGGCAGCCTCACAGAACCAACATCTTCCCTACTTTTTCCTCACCCCTTCACCCTACCGTCCCCATCATCATCCTGTACTTCCCCACGACCCCCCTCCTCCTCCTCCCTCTCTCCCTTTGTGAAGAAGAGTTGTCCATGTCAGGGAAGACATCACTTCCCATTTCACCAGTCAACATGTAAGCTCTCCTGTCCCACCCCTCCACTGCATCACACACCTGGCTCCCCTGGCCGACTCAAAGAGGCCACCCCCTCCCCCAGGAGCGAATCACACAGCGAAGAGACTCTACCTAGTGATAGTGGAATTGGAACCGATAACAACAGTGTTTCTGAGCGAGGGGAGTTGAAGGGAGCTCGAGGCATTCTCAGGTTGGGCCAGGGGTCAGGAGTGATGCTTGGGGGTCAAAGACACGCTTCATCTTTTGTGGATCATCCCTCTCCTGTCTCCTCACCCCCGTCTCATATCCCCAGACACACAAACCCAATCAGCGACTCAAGTAACGCGGATCGGCATCGAGAAAGACACCGGCACAGGCGGAGGGATTACGATTGCTCCTCTTCCTGTACTTGCCTGTGCCCCTGCCCCTGCCAAGGACACAGTAAGTGTACTCATTCAGACTATTATCCTTGCCTTGGGCACAATGCACTGAAGAGACAGAAAAATAAACATAAGAAGAAGCACCAGCAGCTGCACATGCAGGATCCAGAGTTTCTGGCTGAACTCGAAGATCTGATCAGTCAGTTCAGTGAGGTCCATATCGGAAGACGAAGTTGGGTGAGGACAGGACTGGTACAGGGCTTCGATGGGGGTGGGACTGCTGCTGGAGGAAGGCGCCATCACCCTTCCTCTCATTCTCTCAGATCTAACATCTTCAGGATCAATCTGAATGGTTTCTACTCGCCTCACCCTTCGTCTTACCCTGCAAATCCCTCCTTCTCCCCGCAGCCTTTTTACCCCTGTCAGCCAGTGCATTGCAACAGGAAGCCGGACCGCAGGCAGTGTGGCTGCCCCTCAAAGTTCCAAGAGACCATTGAAAATATGGGCTTTTACAGCAGCTATCCCGCAGCCACAACACTTTACCACCACCTCCCTAGTTCCTATCCACTTCCGTCTCCTCACCAGTATACCCCCCATCAGCCCCACCATGCCCACTTTCTCCTCAATCCAGCCAGATTCCACAGACGCAGGAGCAGGTTGCTGAGAGAGGGAGCTTTAGGAGGAGAGGTTGAGGGAGATGTAGGAGGAGGCAGTGGAGGAGGCCCACATCTCAGCTCAGGGTTCACATCCAGCCTTTCCTGTGGCTGTGGGAGGAGCGAACACAAACATAAACATAAACACCGGCACCGGCACTGCGAGCAAGATATGGATGAGGATGAGGACTTACATGGAGATGAGGTGGAACACAGCATGGAGAGAGAGGGATTGGCCAATCCCAAATCCAGGTCTGGGTTCATTTTGGGGCAAGGAGATGGAGTAAGGAAAGGGTCAAGAGAAATGGGGAGCATGCTATCCAAAGACTCACCTTGGTTATGTGAGAATGGAAATGATTCCTTTTCCTCTGCTGCTGCTGCCACACCATCATCATCCTCAGCAGAGAGGTACAAACATATGTCTCTCACCTCACTGGGGCTGGGCTCCTCTCACCTGTCTTCATTTGGAGGAGGCTGGGGCGGCCTGGGCCAGAGCTGGATGAAATTCGGCAGCCTTGGAGGGCCAGGATTTGGAAACTCAAACCCCAGCTGGAGAGGCTTCACCGGGGAGCAACATGGAGCCAGACTGATTGCATCAGACGGAGAGGACGAAGATGGTGAAGATCTTCAAGAATCAAACCTGTACAGGACATCGCCATCCCCAACACACACCAACCTGTTCACATCTGCTGCTGTGACAACAGGAGGGAGGGGCCCAAAGAGTGGATTGGCCAGCAGGAATTCAGGAAGTGATGACAGGTCATGGAGGAGAGACGAGCCAGCATGGAGAGAGAGGAGAGATGCAGGTGAGGAAGCATGAATGACTTGATCCATAAATATATGAATGAATAGATCAGCGACACGTCTGTGGTTTTATTCAATGACCTAGAATGCAGTTGTTCTAGCATAAGTGCTAAAGTTGGGGCCAAATACTTGGACATAGTTGCAGTGCATGTATTTCACTGGATGGAAACATTGCTGATTCATGCATCTTGAGTTATGTGAATGCACATTCATATTCTGTTATTATTTCATCTCCAGAAAATACGATTCGTAGAATCCTGGCAGCAATCTAGATAACATGGAAAATCTAACATCACCTGTGCATACCACAGAAATACAACAATAGCAACCAAATTATGACAGCTAGCTGAGAGAATGTGATTTATACCAAGAGCCTCTTTTCACTTGCTCAGCATGACACATATTTATATTTGCACAGAAACGAGACAGTGGCACCAATCGCTTACCCAATATAGTGAAAGCATGTTTTTTTCTCAGGTGTTGTTGAGCCCAACATCAAAGTCTGGAAGGTGTCTGAAAGGAAATCAGACTCTGTTCTTTTTATAGTCAATTTCAGGTTCCTTCTGCTGTGCAGGACACACACACACACACACACACACACACACACACACACACACACACACACACACACACACACACACACACACACACTAATGCAACCACTCAGCAACCATTCTCTGTTGGAATTTTTATATAGTGTTATAGCAGGAGGGCAGCATCTTGATGGGAATCTGCCAGAAGTCTTTGAAATCTTCCTGATCTGCAGCGAGCCGCACACTGTTGCAGCCCAGGGCTACCCAGTGAACACAGTCATTAGTTAACCACCAAATTGGCTATTTAAAGCCTGGCCTATCCCTCACTGCCGGCCAACAGGGCCTATTTGACTTGGAAAAATCCAATAAGGAAAGAGTGGTCAGTCTTGTCAGGGACTGTGGAAAATTTAACAAAAAGATAGATGACCTCAGGCGTGATAGATGAAGGAATAGCACGGGGGGTCAGAACAGGGGCAAAGAGAGCTTGTGAGGAGAACATGTTGTTTTTGTGGAATTCATTTGACATGAGTTCATCATCTAACTAAACACACATGTTTTAAAGTACAGCATGCTAACACAGGCACACTCTAAATCTCTTCCTCTGTCTGCCCAGTCCCTTTGAGTGTGCCACATTTATGAAATGGGCATGCACACAGTGTTTGGGTCCATTCTTGTTTTTTGTTGTGTGTGTGTGTGTGTGTGTGTGTGTGTGTGTGTGTGTGTGTGTGTGTGTGTGTGTGTGTGTGTGTGTGTGTGTGTGTGTGTGTGTGTGTGTGTGTGTGTGTGTGTGTGTGTGTGTGTGTGTGTGTGTGTGTGTGTGTGTGTGTGTGTGTGTGTTAGTACATAAATCACTTGTTAATGCATTTCCCAGAAGTGATCTGGTCAGAGGAAATGTTGTGACTCACCTAATCTGTGGCCTGTCCACATGACTCAGCCTAGACTGGCCTCACCTCACACCTCCTGCCGCCTCAATCACTGATCCACATCTGTCTCATTTCCTCTCTGCCACTTACATCCCACCCTCCCCTCATGCCTCAACCCCCCACTCCCTCCCTCCCTCCCTCCCTCTTTCTATTTCAATGACTGCAGGTTTACAAGGTGACCCAAGAAGCCGGGGGCAGCAGAAAAGTGTGCCAACATCAGACAGTATGGCGGTGAAAAACAAAAGAAGGCCAGGCCGGCCCAGGAAGCACCCACTGCCCTTTACGGTACCCTCCCCCACTCACTTATCTGCACCGCCCTCCATGTCATCACTCGATCTCTTACCAGGACACAACCGGGATGGACGAGAAGTGGGAGGGCGAAAAGACGAAAGACTGTCAGGTAGAGATCAAGGGGGCAACACGATGCAGCGTGTGACAGAGGTGGAGCTGCAGGCCAGGAAGAAGAGAGGGCGGAAGAGAAAACATGGTGACTCTCCCTGTCATCAGAGGTAAACACTCACAACTGCATTAAAGAAGCACCCGAGCTGGTTGATTTGAAAATTCAATACAACCACTCACTATTGCTATATTAACCTATTGTTTTCAGCACTGTGTGCTAAACCAGTGCCTTTTCTTTCTTTCTCTTTTTCCTCTCTATCATTCTATCTCTCTCTTCATGCTTTCCTTTTAGTGTCGCTGTGGATAAACCCGAGTGCGACACCCTCCCCGAATGTTTTGAACAGTCGGAAGTAATCCAGGCTCCGTCCCAACCAGAAACCGTCCAAAGAGAGGCGAGAGCTGATGATCCTCCCAAGAAGAAGTTTCTGACGGCAGGCCTTTACTCAGACGACTACAAAACTACAGAGTGAGTTGACAGATTTCATAAATATGCTATTCCAATATTTCTTTTTTACAGGTTTTGTGATCATTTTTTTTTTGTCTTTCCCAGCCCCCCCTCTCAAGCCCAGCAGATTTGCAGAGAGAGATTAGAGTACACACCCGGGGAGCACGAGTACACACTTTTACCAGCTCCCATACATGTTGGTAAGTATATAAGAAAATGCAAACACTGCTGTTGTTTGCCGCAGCTGTGATCGTCCTTCCAAACCCCCTGTGTGTCCTCTAGGGAAGTACCTGAGGATGAAGCGGATTCATTTCCAGCTACCCTACGATGTTATGTGGCTGTGGCAGCACAACCAGGTATATAAATGCCCCATTGCACAGAATAGAGTGTTGGAGCTTTACAGATATACAGGTATTTAATTCTAATTTTATTTGGTTACAGCTTAACAGGCAGCCTGCTGTCCCACTGAAGAGGAAGCGGCGTTACTGTGAGTTGCCAGTACTTGATTTCTTATCTTCCATTTTAGTTGATGGGTCCAACTTATTCTCTCATACAATTATCTTTCTCTCTTTCTGTTTCATCCAGGCCGGCTGAAGGAGAGGACTCTATCCTCTCACCAGACAGCAGTGAGTTTATGAGGAAAAATGTCCAGTCAAGAATATAACTTAAATAGTTTGTTCCATTAAACTTACATGCATCCCTCCATTTGCTTTTATTTTCCTGTACAGGAGGAGAGCTCTAGTGACATTACCAGCCTGTTCCCTCACCTCGACATGGAGCCTTTGACCGGCAGTGAGAGGTATGGGAAGAACCCAGCGATTCATATTTCAGGAACTTGATGCACTGTTACTGAGCTAATGCCAGGCTAATTTCTCTCCCTGTCTGTCGGGCCAGGAGCTTTGTGGTGAAACACCACGTGTTCCTCGTGAGGAACTGGGAGCTCGTGAGAGAGAGACAGATACGACTGAGGATAGAGAGGGAGCGGGAGCGGGAGAGGGAGCGAGACGCAGAGGGGGAG
The DNA here is from genome assembly GCF_022379125.1 of Scophthalmus maximus. Lineage (NCBI taxonomy): Eukaryota > Metazoa > Chordata > Actinopteri > Pleuronectiformes > Scophthalmidae > Scophthalmus > Scophthalmus maximus. Next base: position 12,732,122 of record NC_061515.1, on the reverse strand, counting down.
GAGGGGGACTCACGGCGTCTGTCCTGTGACGGAGCCAATGGGGACGACAGCCACATCAAGTCAGGTCCATGAAGCAAGTGTGTGTGTTAGTTTTCGTTTCTGTAGGTGTTTGTGAATGCATACGTGTACGTGGTTGAACTCTATACATTTCATTTTTATCTGTATAGACTCCCTTTTGTGTCCCGTGTCTGCGTCTTTAACTTGGTGTGTGCATGTATGTGTGCGTGTGTTCTGCTTACAACTCGTCATCCTCACATTTGGCTTGTCTCTCCATATCATACTCAGCAGCACAAACGAAGCAGTTTTCCGACCACAGAATCTCAGCCTGCAGAAATGTTTCCCCATTTCTGTCATCCCCTACTGGTGTCCAAAAACTCAGCAGGCATCAACTTTCCTCATTAGCAGTGAAACCACAGTTTCCATTAAAGGCTCCCTGACTGATGCGGATAAGAATCAAGGGGAAATGAGGACATTGGCATAATTACAGATATATCAGTTACAAAAAGATAATGTGCTCGCTTCTTTTCCTCCTGTAGCAACTTCACTAACGTACAGTACACTGTTTGACCTCTGACCCTCAGATCAGCCAGTGGGGATGGAGGTGACAGTTATCAGCAGTGACCCCCTCCATCAGAGTCAGGACACCTCCAGCTTGCACACTGCCTGCCCCTTAGTGAGTGAACAACACTACCCATTGGGAAAATATATACTCTCGTTTATGTATGCAGATTTAAAGGACAAAAATCTGTTTTTGCAATTAGTTGTACATATTTGTTCACCACAGCCCAGTAAAACACAGGACAGACAAGAGGAGGAGGGACCTAAGGAAAACCGAGGGGAAGAAGAGGTCTGCAGCAGAGAACAGAGGCAGAGACGGCTCAATGATTTACTCTTGACCCTGCAGCAATCATAAGCTAACAGAGGGAGGTAAGTAGAGCATCATATTCAGGAAGAGGGTGGACTCGGAGAGGTATATGCATTATGTTGATAGTATCTTGCCTTTACATAGGTGGGACCAACTCTGAAAAAGGGACCTGGCCCACCACTGGACAGTTGGACACAAACTGATGTCACAACACTGCTATTAACTGTAGCAGTGCCACGGAGAACAGAAGCAAGAAAAGGGAGAAGATTATCAAGGCTAAAGATACAAGAAAGACATCTCACACACGAACAGATGAGTGTGATGAACCTAGCGCTCCAAAGGGCATCACACCGAGGATGAAATCATGGCAACGCATCTTTTGTCCAAGCGGCAAGGGATGAGAGAAACGGAGATAGACTGTCCCGGATGAAAGAGAGAAACAGACCAGCTGAAATGAATTTGCACTAGTGCTGAATGAACAAGCACACTAAAGACTGTATGTATGTTGAGTGGACACACTATAAATGCACACACACATGCATTTTGATTGCTCTTACTTCAGCACCTTAAAGCAAACTGGGAAAGACAGACATTGCTCAGAGATGTAGCCCGGGGCCCATACGTTGGTCAAAATTGAACCCTCGTTTGCTTGTTGGGCTTTCAAAGTCACATTGCACCTTCGGGAAACGACACGAGGAGAAGTGAGCCAGTTCAAATCTGTTGAGACAGTGTTAGCGGTTTTCTTCACTTTACCAAGACAGTTTCTGCTATGTACCAGTGAATAGGCAGGGGAGGGGGTGGGCTTAGTGATAGGAATTTTGGCATCGCTGCAAGAGAATTTCTAATGAGGTTTTAAGAAAGAAGTTATTTTTGAAAAAAGGCAGCTTGAGCACTGTCTGCTTAAAGAAATGGACAAAATATATTCACGATAGGAATGTTTATTGTATTTTTCAGTATTGCTTCCTGGGGAGAGGGGTTAAAAAAAAGTGTTTCTGTTTACTTCAGACTGCCTTTGAGAATGTTTAGCTCTTTGCTTCAGAGCATTGACAATCAGAATGTCCTCGGGGGGAGAGAGAAGAGAGGAAAGGGAATGAAAACGGATTCGCCCCAAATGCTCTGTAGTGCCATGTTGTCTTGTGTACGTACCTAAGCGAACTCATGCAGTCTTTAAAAGCAATATCTCTTCTGATAAGAACTATATAAGGACTTCCTTTGTTTCGTTTTTGATTTTTCTATTAAGTTGTGAATATTTGAGGAGCTGAGGTAATTTTTCTGTACAGATGCGTAGTAGATTGTTCTCATCTTAGAAGCACTGGGCTGATGCATTTAGTGGAAGTAACCATAAGCGTTTAGGTTCATGTGAATGTACATAGAGAGAGAGAGAGACCTGTTTTCCTTCAACAGTAGCGTGTAAAATGAGTATTATACATGACAATACTATCGGAAGTATACATAAAGGTTATAATCAAATCTCTCATTTACTAAGATGTTTTTAACCAGATATACAGCTGACCAATATATCAGACATTTCTCCTTAAAATTGACTATGATTGTATATGATTTTTTTTGTAGAATTACATGATTTGTCTCTTTTTTAGCCGAGTGTGCTCTTGTTTTTAATTGGTCAGACAATCAGTGAATTCGTCTTTTCCAGTGTTAAACCTTTGCTCTCTTTCAGTAGTGTGGCTTCTAATAACAAGCCAAGAAAGTGCAATTTCTTTGACTGTTTACATACTGTATGTATATTTTTCCTCTTTCCTTTTTTTAACTAAGAGCACTACATTATTGCCAGTGGATGATTAACTTTATAGCAAAGGTACACATTAAGAGTTATTTATCTAGTTTGCATGAAATGTAACCTTTGCCTGTTGCCTCTGATGATGTGCATCTGAAAACAAAACATCAAAAACAGTTATAACTCAATGCCATAGAATGTCAGTTCAGCTGTTTTGCATCTATATCCATAATAATAAAAGCATTTTATGTCTACTAGAGCCCTTCAGACTCCCTGTGTGTTAGTCCCAAAGCCTCCTTCCTGTTGTGTGTGTGTTTTGGGAAACTACTGCAGTGATGTTAATCCGCTTGAGCTAACAGTGCTATCTAGTGGCCTCAGATTGTATATCTCACCCTGTGTTGTCCTCCATAATGACCCACAATGGAGGACACTGTCAAAAGAACATGGTTACAAGATGGGGGAGGGCTGCAGCTCACCCTGGAGATTTATTCACCTCCTCTTGCTCTTCACAACGTCCGAGGGCATCAGAGGGATGTGTGGATCGAAGCGAATGGAATCTCCTTAGTATTCCCCTGGAGCTTCGAGGATTTAGTTGGGTATTAGATAGATAGAAAGATAGATAGATAGTTACTTTATTTATCCCAAGCTGGGAAATTCCGGAAATTAACAGTGAAGGCTAAGGCCTGAGTTTTTACTTCCTTTTAAATTTGACACATGCAAGTAGTTTCCCGTCACATTTCAGTCAACAACAAATACGAGATTTGTGAGTTGTCCCCTGCATTCTTTTACAGAAGCCTAATATATAAACTGAGTAATAAAACCTTCGTTGGTAGAAAAATATGACTCAAACAGCTGAACAAGATTGGTTCATACTGATCATTTTATTTGGTGTATTTACAAACAAGCACATGCAGGAAGAGGAGACAGTGACTGACACTGGGGGGCACTCAACTAAATGCAATAGTAGGATACTGGGGGGGGGGGGGATGTCTACAGGCTACATGACACCAGTGAGAGAAAGAGAGGGTGAGGAGAAGGAGGGAGGGAGGTACAGATCTCGTTGTTACACTTAAACACACACACACACACAAAAGTGAAAGTGCAGGATGTGCTCACACTCATCCCTGCTTTCACTAGCTCATAAGCTGCCATGTGCACGCTCATACAGTCTCAGTCTCACTCACACACACACACACACACACACACACGCACACACACACGCACGCACGCACGCACGCACGCACGCACGCACGCAAATAACCCAGATAGATAGAAATGCTAGATGGGTCAGATAGAGAGCTATTCCTTTCAAAAACCTCAAGATCCATTAATAGCACATCCAATAAATTAACAAATACACAAACAAAAAGCTTATGTCAATGTGTGAACTGATTTTTTTTTTTGTTTAACTGGATAATATTTCTTGTAAACACCAAGGTAATATCCATTTCATGGCATTTTATAGTGATCAGTAGTTACAAGTTATGAGCACTGGTTTGATTTAATGCTACTGGACTTTTGCCGTAGTGACAGTTATATCATGCTACATGGCAGTGACACAGTGAGATGAAGAAACTTTGAAAGACTGAACTTTTCCCTGATCGACAGCATTTAAACTTTCCTGCAGAATTAAATCTCGGTCCTTCAGTTTCAGGTCCTTTAGTTTGTGGACCAGACTCATCATTTAACTTGAGCTATTACTTTCGTCTGTAGCTTCATGAGAACATTAAATTATAATCATGATTTTGTAAAACAAACAAAGAAAAAAAGCCTTTTGTTGTACATTTAACCATATACATAGTTATAAATACAGACTCTAGAGAATAACTAATACATATTTGACACAAAGCAGCATATTTCATATGAGCAACTTTAGAATCAACAATTCACTTTCACCACGACCACTTCTACAACCACGATCATCAATATCAATGATTATGATCAGCAAACATGGCGGGTTAAGGTTAAATTAAAAGTACAAAAGCAGAGGTACAAGGTGAAAACCAGCCACCAAACCTACAGACTTTACAGCAGCAGTTATGAATTAGACAACTCAAGGACTTTGTCATGATTTTGAGTTCAGTTAGTGTTAAATATGAGCTGAGCATAGTTTTGCGAGGTGATCGCTCCGACCCACATTGACCCCGTGAGGTTTTAGACAAGTGGAGAGAAAAGCTACAGATTGCTGTTGTCTGATATTCTTCTATATAACTGTGAGGGACGTATGGATATTTTTTCTGGCATTAAGTCAAAGCCTACAGGCTTTAAAGGTATGAATAACATTGTAGGTCTAATTATTTGATTAATAAGACAATAATATGACAAGACAATGGCAAAACGTAAAGTACACAAGAGGGAAGATGCTGGATTTCACAGTTAAAACAAACACACACACACACACACACACACACACACACACACACACACACACACACACCTCTTTAGCATGTATGACAACCACCTAGTGTGTGTGAAAATTTGCAGGTGTCAAGAAAGAGAATGAAACCATCCATTACTATTATCAATCATCAGTGTTCAACTGCTGCTCGTGTTTCACAACCTGCTTCTACTTGTTCATCTATCTTTCTATCTATCTTGGTAATATTGATCTCAATTTATATACCTATATATATATTTATATATTTTATGTATATTTTACAGTCAAATATAGTAGCAGAAACATGTCAAACACGCATGAATCAGGCGATAAAGGTGAGAGGTCAATAGGGGTGAAAGGTCAATAGAACACAGATGTACACAGCTACACTTCACAACATTACTATGCAGTATGCAATGGGAGCTACGGCCCAGTACTCTAACATGCTTTCTCCACTCGACAACCTGCGAACCACTACTCTGTGCAGCTGACGAACAAAGATATTTAAGTGTCAACCGTAAGGCTGTCGACCGCCGCCTCCTCACAACAGGCAGCCGCTGATCTGAAAGCATGTGAATATGCTAGTTGATTGATTGCACAGAATTTCCCCCCTTGTGATCTTTTTCAAATCAGTGGCTAAAGGCAAGGAAGGCAGACATTGAGAAAAGGGCATTTGAAGGGATACTTCACTCCAAGATCAAAGGTCTTTCAGTGTGAAATGGTCTAAATTTGACTTGAGTCATTATTTCACACCATCTGCTGAACTCCTGCTGCTAGAATCCATTAGTTGCTACCAAACTGGATGGATTGTGATGGGGGGGAGAAACTCCCTTATGTTCGAAAACGAATAGGCTGCAGACTGCTCCTGGTGAACGCAAAGCAGAACAGATGGTGTTATGCACTCAACTCAAACTCTAACAGAGCAAGTGTGAAATATCCCTTTTAGAGTAGAGGGGCCTTGTCATTACCTCTCAATATTTGCCTAAAATATATTATTTTTTTTGTTTATCTTTTTTTATTGATTGAGTGCAGCAGTTATGGTGCCAATGTCACATGATGAGGGATGTGTAGCCAATCGGTACCAGTCCCTCTTTGTCTCCCTGACGGCAGCGAATCCAGTCTTGATCGACGCCTCCCAACACCAGGAGTTGCTCCCCTTTGCCGAAGCTGAGCTCCGAACCGCTTCCACTGTGGTCACACAGTGTTCGTACAGACCTGAGAACAGACAGCAGAGAAACCCCGAGGCAAATTGATCGACGTTAAACAGCAACCGCAAACAAGAGAGTACTCTTCAGCTTGTAATGTAGCCCAATGTCGGATGAATCACCATTTAAAGACTTTCAAAGACAAAAATTATAACGAGAAGGTTTAATGGATTGAAGGACAAACATCTATCACTTCCCACCTAATTTCATTCCACCTCCATCATTTCACATGTCCCTTGTACCTGAGTGGTCGGGGTTTGTCCTTCATCTCCAGTGACTCAACCTCTTTCTCGGACTCTGGCCCACTTGCTCCCTGAGGCTCGGGGGCTGTCTTTATCATCGTAGTGGGGCTGCTGTTCATCATTCGCGTCAGTGCCGTGACACCAGGAGCCAACCACTGAGAAGGACGCCTGGAGAGAGTAAGAATATATAAAAAGAGAAATCACAAACAGTTCTAGATCATCGACAGATACCATTCATGCATTTTATTTGTGAGGTGTAATAGAGCAATAAAATCAGCATTATATTTTCAAGGGCTGAAGATCAAGCTTATCCAGACAAGAGTTTGCCATTCACATATGAAGTACACAGCGGGTAATGTCCAAAATATTTCCCGAAATTTTACTAGGGGGCTGGAAGGAAAAGTTAATAACGCCCCTCTGGAAAAGTTGAGGAAAATGTCTGGACTTCAGTACTAAAAGCAGCCTCAGTGAAATCGGCTGCTGTGATGTTTTATATATTAAACCAAATCAGCGTACAACACATTAATCGGCTAACCTGGTTGGCGGAGTGTGACCCATTGGGCTGGTGGGGCTTTTAGAGGCTCCAAACAGCCGACCCAGACCCCAGGGAACCTGAGCACCACTGCTGACTGGAGTGTAGTCACTCCCTGCCTGGGTCCGGAGGTCCGGCAGATCTGTCTGCATTTCCTCCTTTTTCTCTGCAGACAGGCTCAGCTCAGACAGGTTCTGGCTGAGTCGGCCTCCCCAGCGCATGACAGCACCCCAACCCTGCTGGATCACCTATGATCGAACCAAAACAAAAGATGTCATATCAAAACATGTCATGCGGGATCTCACAATCACCCATGATTAAAAACATTTAACAGTTACGCAGAAGAGGCTACCTGTCCTGCCTGGTGAGCAATGCTGTCCTCCTCAACATCAGGAGGAGGTAACGCTGCAATTTCCTTCTCTTGCACCCACAAAAGCTGAGGACTTGTCTGAATGAGAGTGGCTGAAGCCTTAACAGGCGCAGCATTGACATGTGCTGCCTCCCCTGCTCCGACGTTCTTTGGATTGGACAGTGGTGACAATTTTTCTTTAGCCGCCTGATGTTCTGGGCTTCCAAAGTCTACTTCCGAGAGGCTTTCAATATATATGCTGCCTGTGATTTTGGATTGGGACCCCCTTTTTGAGAGCTGTAAGCCTGCATCCTGACAGGGCGGACTGGGGATCCCTGGGCTGTGACTGTCTGGCTCTAAATGGTGATGCTGGAAGAGCAGGTCGAGGTTGAAGGTCAGCAGGCTGAGAGGCTGCAACACGAGCAGCAGCTCCTCGAACAGAGACTGGCAGGTGGTCATGGACAGACGCATAAAGGAGTTGGGACGGTAGAATGTCTCCAACACATCTGAGAAAAGAACAAATCACAGTTAGGAGTACTGTATGCATGCTCAAAACAGCCACGACGTGGAAGTGACGGAAACTTACCACCGCAAGACTGAAGGTGAGATAGCCAGAAATCAAGAAATTTGGTACTAGAAGAAAAATGAGAGATGAAGAAAAATAAGAATTCACAAGGAAATCAAAATACCAAAATTGAAATACTGATTTGCTCACTGTTCATGCTACTAGTGGAGACAACAGAGGAATACTTACTTCAGGAGGCCAAGGAGGAATGCATTGAACCTGTGTTTGCTCTGTCTGAGCTGGGGCAGGTCCCCAACTCGAACTTGTAGGTTGAACAATGCCTGTGTTTTGGGACCTTAAAAAGTGGGTCGAGAGGACGAGGAGAAAACACATAGGAGAGGAAGAGAGAGGGAGAGGGAGGGAGAGATAGAAGGATCAACAGAGAAAACACAGTGGTCAGTGAAAAATTTCAGTGAAGCTTGGCACTCATAGGCCGATCAATATCTGCATCCTGCTGTTCACTTCCTTCAGCATTTTAGACGTGAAAATCAACAAGTATTGACTGAAATGTGTGGAAACAAGAGACAGACAAAGTCCAGAGCTTATTATTATGTCCCAGGAAATCAAACCCAATAGAAACAAAAGCCTGATATGCAAATCTTATATTCAGGTCTAAACAGGTACATTTTTCTATGATCCTTGGTTTGCTACCTGGCTTGGTTGAGGCCTGGACCAGGCCCCAGGCGGAGTTTGGCCTCCTGCCTGCAATCAGGTCACTCTGGTGGGGTTTCAAGCCATTGGTCAGCAAGTTGTGCAGGGCGGGGCAGAGGCACTGCAGCACCAGACGGCCCAGAGACGGATTTATAGTGCTGTCTCCTGATAAGGTCTGAGAGGAGAGGAAAGGAGAGGAGAGGAAAGGGATGAGGAAAATGGGAGGAACAAGTGGTGGTGGGGGTAAAGGAAAGTGATGTGCAGTGATAGGGAAAAGCAGGGGAAGAGATCAGATAGGATGACTCAAAACAGGGAGGGAATGGGGGGGGGGTTGAGATACACGGGGCAACAAGGGTCAGGATGATGTAATGAGAGGTTGAGAGGTGATTTGGGCCAGGGGGTTGGGAGTTGGTTTACAAAGAAACTATTGCCACGATGAGTCTGGATTTATCTAAAAATATTCTAGTACCTTGTTAACTGAGAGAGACTGAGGACAGACGGAACCAAATATGTAGAGTCAGAAAGTCAGAACAAGAAGAAAGGGAGGGAAATCATTTTCAGACAAACAATATATGTATCACAATATTACTATTTGTTTCTAGATTTAAAGAGATTGATAATATGTAATCAAAAGTGACGTTTATCTGGAGAATAAACGTCAAACAACTAAATTGAGTCATTCAAACTGAAAAAAACCCCAACTCATAATGAAGTAAATGCAGCAGTGACTGACCTTCTGAACTACAGTCCGAGAAGAACTGAACTGGGCCAAAATGGCCTCAACTGCCACACTGACTGCACTGACCAGAGCTGGAAGAAAAACAAAATGGTCTACAGTTAACCATGGAAAGTTATTGCTGGGCCAAAGGCAAAGATGCACAGCTGGGCAGGGGACAACCCGCACCTTTCTCCTCCTGCAGGCACAGTGAGGACAGGCCAAGACCTTTCATCGGAAACTTAACATCTTCGCCCATCCAGGACGTCTCTCCCCTCTGTACAGATCCGGCAAATGAGACGCTGCGAACAGCTGAGAGGGAGAGAGCAATGACTTACTGTACAAGTTTAGAAAAATACAAATTCAACAGAAGCAAAATGAATCACCACAGACAAAATTTAAAAAACATAACTCAAATATCAGTTTTGTTGGTGAGAGCAACTGAGCAGTGGAGGCAGATAGAAGCAGATGGTATTACTGATAACACAGTGTGTGTGAGCACATTAGGTAAATTATGCTTCACAGTGCTGAGCATTCAAACATCTGGATCTGTGAAGACAACTTGTTGTCTGCATCAGGGATAAACAGAATCCTGAGACCCACACAAACACTAACACCTAGTGACAGTAGACATGGGAGGAACTGCGGAGCTAGAGGGAAAACAATTGTGTGTGACCTCCCCACAAGATAATATGACACATGTGCAAAGGGTGGGTGTTGTATGTATGTTTATATAAATGGAGTTATATAAACCAGTTGCATACTCTAAATACAAACAATTCATATAATGAACAAGATGCAGTGTGTCTTAACTACGTTTAGTTTGACTAATTGCACATAAAAAGACAAGAAGGTATAAGTTCAATAAAAATTATGAATAGGACAGCATCACCAACCAGCTACTAAGGCTGTAGCTTTGCATGAAATGCATGTTTCCATTTCAACACAACATGCAAAAACAAGAATAGTAAAAAAAAACCTACATGGAGACAGACAAGACAACACTGACACAAAGACAGACAGACAGAGGAGGACGGAGAGAAAGAGTGATACTAGACAGCCTCTGACAAGAACAGCTGTTATTCTTCTGGGTGCCGTTTGCAGATTTGAAAGGAAAGTGTAGATAGGGAGTATCAGGTGACCTGCAGGGAGCTGGCTTGTGATACAGTACATAAAACACTTGGAGTTACCCAGTTCTTTCAAATCTGCAAATCCCCTGGGGTTGTTGAGAAAGTGGCAAAAGTGTGTAGGCCACCATATCCAGAGCAGAGAACAGACAGCAGGACAGAGACAGACAGCAGGAGAGACAGACATACGTACATACATGCACGCAAGATGTCTGACGAAGAGAGAGAGTGTAAGATGTAGGGGGAGAGAGAAGAGAGACAGAAATCTTACTCGCCACGCGTGACTGCGGAGGAGCCTGGTAGAGTTTTGGGGGTAGGGGGGGCGCTGTGATCGGTATAGGAGGGTAGAGGTTTGGATAGTAGAGCGGAGCAGCGAGGGCAGGCAAGGTGTGCGAGCGGGGGAAAAGCGGGGAGCTGAGGCCAGAGCCCGCCACGCCTGGAGGGGGTACTCCGGGGCGCAGGGGAGGGGACAGGGCTCCAATAGGGGAGAGGCGAGGAGGGGCACCCCTGTGCAGGGGGCAGTTCTTAGGGTGGTACAGGTAATAGGTGGGGAGAGGGGGAAGCTCTTTGGATGTCCTTTCCTTGTTGCTGCTGTTCTCTGTGTGTGAGTGTGTGCGCTTTTCTGAATACAGCGAACCGACAGCACTGATGCGGTTCGAATACGTCATCATGACATCTATGTTCTTATAGGGAGTGGTGCAACCAGGGGCCTCAGTGATGCCACTAACAGGAGGGTCTGACTTAGTGTGTGTGTTACTCTTCTTCTCTGAGTCACTGCAGTAGAGAGAGTCAGTATTACAAATAGAGTCAGACGCAAACTCCCTGTCATTATTTTTGGATTGGTGAGCCGCGTGTGTGTTTTGCTTAAAGATATTCTCATAATAATGAGAGTCTACACATAAATCGGCCAGGGAATCATAGTTAAACCCAGAGTTTGAATCAGTGCTGGAATCATCTCTGTAGACACAAGCTGAGCTGGCAGCAGGGCTCCACTGTGTGTTGTAGTGTTTGTATGAGGACTCCCTGCCTACATGTTGGTGGGGCCTGGGATCTGCAAGAGGCTGCGAGTTACAGTAGCCTGGGCGATAGGAAGGGAGGGCGGTGTGGAGGAAGTAGGGTTGGGATGACTGGGCTAGGGAGAGTGGGGGAGAGGAAACTTCTCATGAAGCAAGTATGGATGGAGAGGGCACAAGCAGAATGATATGAGGGAACGAAGCAGTGCAATGGACAAACAATGGAAACAACAGAATGGGATGGAGAGGTGAGAAAAAGAAGAAGAAGAAAAAATGTGGCAAAGAAATGGGAAGGAGAGAGAGATGCAGAAAATGTTAGTGTCAGTCGAGAGAAAAATGCACATTTATGAATGTATTCTAGCAGAAATTGTCATCATGTAACATCATGCAGTACCAGAAACAAGTCAAACAGTTGATTGACAGTTACAAACTAACAGTGCATGAGAGTCAATGGAGTTGATATATGGAGGGCAATAACATCAATAACGTTTTTCACTTAAGAATGGTCTGATGGTGGAATCACTTGATCAGCTCCTCATTCACCATCACTCACAAAGATGTATCACATTACACTATAGGTTAACACTCCTTTATTCTAGTTTCATCTGGTTTCATTTTCTATTTCTTACTTGCGTTTAAGGTTAGGAACATTAAGTAAGACACAGGGAGGAGCAATCTTTGAGCCAGATGTTTTGTACTTTACTGTAGTGCTTGCCATCCACACCTCTGGATCACCTTCTCTCTCTCTTCCTTCCTGTTCTGTGTTTTCTCTCTCTCTCCCTCTCCCCCCCCCTCCCCCCCTCTTCACCAGTACAGCACACAGTGTAATGCTGAGTCAGTCAACAGACAGCACACTTCAGTCCACTCCTGCTTATTCACTGTCTCTGTCAAAGTCACACAAGTCAAGACTGTGGCAACAAAATCTTCATTACTCTCTATCACCTTAGTCAGCGTGCTAAGCTACATGCTACAACGTGAGTTTAAATAGCAACCATACCTTGGTCAGACTGTTGTCTTTGAACTGTAACCAACACATGATACTTCCTATTTTTCCTTCCACCGGCTCTCAGCCATTGGTCGGTGTGCTAAGAGCCGCCCCTTGGGCTCTTAAAGGTGTACACACACACACACCTAATGGTGCCGTGGCCACTGAACCTTATTGCATTGATTTTGGGGTCATTTCTGTAGTAAATAACTCAAGACATTAATGTGATTTTGATCATTAAGGAAGCATGTGTAATAATTGTCAAACTAATGATAAAGTTGATACAGTCTTCGAAAATTATTACACATATCAAATTAGCAGCAGATTGGGACTGGGAGAAGTTGAGCCATTTTAAAAATGAACCTCCACCCCACTGTATCTGAACATTGACAATCTAATCATTTGTTTCTGTGTAGCCTACTGCAGCACTGTATGAGATGAGTAACTTGATCTGAGCTATCTGTGCCAATCTAGGGAGCACGGGTGTGGGTGAGAAGACAGACAGCAGGAGAAAAGCATATAAACATCCCAAGCTGATGGGATTTCAAAGTACTAAAAAAAAGGGAAAGAGAAGGGGGATAAAATTTCACAGACAGGGGGATGAAACAAAAGAGAAGTGAGCTGAGACCTGGAGGGAGAGAGAGAGGAGGAAGAGGAAGGTAGTGAACTCCATTATCCCCCTCTCCTTGGTCTGAAAAGTGGATGAATAATTGAATAAGGCAGTGATGACATCACATTCAGATAAACAGTACAGGAAATACTGGCTGGAAAGTTTCCAGACTCCTCTTTCTCCTCAAATTACCTCCACTCCCTGTTTTTATCGTTCCCTCTCTCCTCTCTTGCTTATGTTCCCTCTCCAGCTTCTGCTGTCTTAAATGCTTCCCCCAGCTGAAATCACCCACTGATCATCCCTCGTCATCATTTATCCATCACATCACGCATCATCCTTGTCTGTGACTCATGCTCGTCCTCCATCTCTTTGCTCTTGTTCCTACATCATCTTCAAAAATCCGTCTATACTTTCATCTCCCTTGGTTTTCTATTTCTTTCTATTTCTCTCTCCAAGGAAATTATTTGTGCAACACTGAGACAGCGAACAAATGAATGTTAGTTTGTGTCCCTCCATCTGGTTTTCTCTATCATATGCCCATGTGAGATTGATCATGTCATCCCATCGAAACTGAGATACTCTGAGATGTTTATGCTTTCCCATAAATACACAAAAATGTAAATACACACGTGCAGCGCTAAGCCCCTTTGTCATTGAATTCACCTGCCGGCTTTATCATTATTAGAGTTATCATGAAATTCATATACTCACCTGTTGTTCTTGCTTGCAGGGTCCTTCCTCCATCAGCTTGTCCTCTCACCTCCACTTCTACCTCTTTTTCTTCCTCCTTCCCTTCCTTTTCCTCCATCTGAACTTCCTCACCCTCCCACTCTCTGCCCATGGTCCACAGGCTGTTTTCACTGACTGAGCAGCCAATCTTCTGTGATGGACACAGCTCCGGTTGTCCGCCCTCCTTGTCAGCTCTCTGTAGCATTTCCTTCAGAGCAGCCATTGAGGTGAGAGCTGGTGGCGGCTGCATGAACAGGGCCTGAGCCTGAGAGGTGTATTCCCACTGGCTGCCATCACTGCCGACCGTCTCCCTTCTCCACTTCAGGTTGTACAGTATATCTGGATCTGGAGTGATGATTGTGGGGTCAGGCTCTGGATCAGTGATCAACTTTGTTGCAAGGTAGGTGCTCTTGTTGCGTAAACGCAGCTCTTTGAAAGTTGTGACGTTCGGAGCTGTCCCTTGAGATGATCCAGGCGAACCAAGCTTCTTTTGGGTTTCTTTATGAGATTTTCTCATTTCCAGGGGCGGAGGTTGTGGTGGGGAGTCACATTCAGGTGTGAATGCTATCAGCCAATCAAACCGCTCAGGCTGTGCAGAATGGGCAGGGAGAGTGCTGACTTTGACGGATGGCAAAGACGGTGGGATTGGGGGTAAGGGGCGAGGGGGGGGAGGAGGAGGAGGTGAATCTGGTATTTCAGCAGGATAATGGAAATTCTCAAAGCTCTTGTTCTTTGCTTTAGATTCATATGTATTGCTAAGTCCAGTGCTGTAGTAATGGTTGGACGTCAGACCACTGTTCCTCTTCCTTCTTCTTGCCATCTCTGTGAATGAGGTGGTTCTTTGTGTCTCTTTGATCTCCTCTTTCTTCTTGCTCTCTTCATCTACATCCACTCTTTGATCTCCATCTAACTTGCCTCTGCTACAGCATCCATCACTTTCCATGAATTCAGTGGCACATTCCTCCTCCTCCTCCCTGTCTTTAAGTCTGAACTCTTGTGATTTCACGGATCTACATGGGGGAAGATTATCTCCATCCGCCTCATCATCTAACCCTCCAACACAGACACCAAGCTCTGGGCTGAGTTTGAGGAGTTCAGCTTGGGTCAGTCCTGCAAGCATTAGTAGCTTCCTAATCTCTACATCCAGAGCATGGAAGGAAGGGGGAGGAGGCAGAGCAGGAGGAGGTGGTATGGCAGGGGGAGATGAGGAGGAGACTGAGATAAAAGGTGGAGGAGGAAGAGGTGGTGGCCGCGTGATAGGCGGTGGGAGGGACAGGGGGGTCTTTTCCTGTTCCGCTCTAAGAGCAGCTAGCCTCTGTGCCTCCTTCCTGGCAAGGTGGCGTTTGCGAGGGGGAGGGATGGGAGGAGTAGGAGTGGGGATAGATCTCGGGGGGGAAGGAGTGGTATAGAGGGTGAGGTAAGGGACTGGTTTAGAGGCCGGGGGAGGAGGAACTGATGGTGGAGATGGAGGTAGGGGTTTTTCGCACCTAAAAGTGGTGAATGTGGGGGATGATGAGTTAGGGGAGAAAGTAGACAATGTAGGAGAGGTGGAAACGGCCATGGAGGTGGTCTCCCTGCTAATATTGATGTAGGTGTGGAGGTAAGAGCTCACACTGGCATGACGGGCAGGAGGTTTGGGGGGTCTAGGTGGTGGCTCGACAGGGGAAGGGGTGAGGGAATCTGGAACAAGTGGATCATCGCAATCTGATGGAGCAGTGAGGTCAACCCCTGCGTCTGAGAACTCCTGAGAGACTGCCATTGTTTCCCCATTGCTTTTATACAACTTCCAGGGAATGTCGATGTTGCCCATTTCATCCATGACATCTGAGAGATCCTGCTCCTCCAGATCTCCAAGATCAAAACCCTTCTCATGGAGTCTGGCGATGTAGGCCAGTTTTACCTCCCTGTTCACTTTCTCCAAGCGATCAAGGTGATCCAAACGATCCCTTAGAACGTCCCAGTGCTGTTCCCCCTCCAGATCCCAACGAGCAACTTGGATCACCTGGCTGAAGCGCTCCATTTTCCCAAACTCTCCAACTGATTCTAGAAAGTCGAGCAAACCTATTTTAGTGACCTCAGAATCACCTTTCACTCCTAAATAATCAGGAGATGGGGAGTCCAGGGCGGAGGGGTAGCCTTCATCTGGAGAGCAAGCCAACATCGGGGAACGTGATGTTAGGGAGAAGGGATTGCGGCTAAGGGGAAGGGATGGAGGTGAACGCGCAGGAGGCTGGCATTCGAGGGGTTGTGGAATAGAGTGGTCTTTGGGAGTCAGAGCAACAGAAAGAGTATCTTCATCATGGGAGGAGCAGATGGAGGCTGTTTGATCACCACAGTCAGACTCCAGATCAGAGCAGGAGCTGATGGAAGTAGAGGATGAGGAGGTAGAAGAGGAGAGTGAGAACTCAAGGAGGGAGGGGGGACAGTCGCAGCATGAGGGGACCAGAGTATCATCATCATCATCATCATCGTCATCATTGTCAGCCTCGTCTTCATCATCATCAATATCAATATCCCCACTGCTCTCATCCTCATCATCTTCTTCCTCTACCTTTGTATTTTTCTTGTTGTCTAGATCAGCGCTGTCATCTCCATTCTTGTCATCGTTCTCCAGACTGGCAGCAGAGCAGGCAGACGACTCCAGCTGGGCCTGTGCTTGTGATGGAGGCTGCTCCTTGGCCCCTGTCCCATCCTGCCTCTGGGGCAACAGGGCTGGAGGAGGAGGAGGAAGCTGTAGCTGCTGTCTAAGAGAGATGGTGTTGTTGTTGTTGTGGTTATGGTTGAACATACTGTTGTTGTCCTGTGGAGAGCGACCATCACAGCACAGACATGGGAGGCTTGGCTCGTTGCAATTTGGGTCAAGAGGGAGAGCAGATGGAAGTGCAGGAGGAGGAGGAGCAGCCGCTGCAGGTGCAATTTTGGTTGCTGCCGATGCACGAGTAATCTTGGGTTTGGGTTTAGCCGATTTGGAGATGGTGGAAACCTGTTTTTGAGAACCAAACTTCGACTGGTTCACTGGAGCTCGAGGCTGCACTCCCACCCTGGTCCTAGCAGGTGCAGTGGGGCCTTTAGTAGGCCGGCGTGGGGAGGATTTGCTGATTGTGTTCATGTTTTTATCCTCCCTCTGAAAACCAGGGCCAGCAGACTTTGGTGCAGCTAAGGTATTGGTCCGTCTGATGAAGTCAAAACGTCGTGGCTTTGAAGGCTGAGAGGAGGAGTTTGAGGACTGCATTGTGGGAACGTAACTTTTTTAGGATATCTGATATTTCTGTTGCTATAGAAACAGGTGTTGTAAAGGCTGGCGAGATCCAAGCAGTGACGCTTCCGACGGTCACATCTTGGCTTCACTCCCAAGATTCTGTAAAATCAAAGGAGACACACAGTGAATAACACTATGAGCAAACTCTGTTCATCGGAGACCATTTTCCTACCCTGCACGTTTGCAAAAAGAGACTTAGTCTTTGAAGTTACACCATTCATCTGGACCATTCATTTAACCCCAACTGCTTTTGAGCTTTCTGATGTGTAATTATTTCAGCCCAAGTCCTGTGAGGACACAGCTGTGATATGAACACACACACTGTCCCAAACACACATTCCTGTTAAAAAAAACCACTCACGTATCAACACATAAAGAAAATAATTATAGATGGTTAGTTGATTGATAAATTCTGAGAAAATTAACCGCCAACTATCTTAAGTTATTCATTACTTAAATAGCAAAAATAGCAAATATTAGCTGGTTCCAGCTTCTCAGTTCTATTTTGGCAGTAAACATTGCCTTTGGGTTTAGGACCATTGATCAGATAAAACAAGTAATTTAATTATGTCACCTTGTGTTCTGGGAATGTGTTGAACAATTTTCTCTTTTTATGACATTATCTAGATAAAATAAAATAAATCCGCATATCAATCAGTAATGAAAATAAGATTTATCGGCAGCCGTTTGATAATGTTCTTTTGTTGGGCAATGCAGTTAAGCTAAATTACTGTATGCAGTAAAAAAAAAAAAGTGGCTAACAAAATACTGTATGTGTAATAGTATTTACTGCAAAATTCAAAGACTTTAAATCCTTGGTTTGCAGGGGTTATTTCTCGATTCAAAATCAAATACCCACCCACACATGTAGGCCTAGCACATTAAATAATCCTCCATGATAATTATTGTAAGCCTAACTTGTCACTCATCATCTTCATCTGTTCTATTCAGATTCACTCAGCTCTGATAGTCATGCGTTTACAGCAGTCGAGCTGTCTCCATTTGTGCCAGTCCAGCCTTACAAGCGGACAAGAGGCACAAAGATCTAGAGTCAAAGAAAGGTTGCTTAAAAAAACCCTCAAACACCATACCTCAAGCAATGTCTGAACATAACGCATTAACTGGAGCATGAAACAATCAGGCAGCAGCGCTGAACAATGCCCAGTCTGTCCTTTTTACAGCCCATCTATGAAGATACTGCTCCTATATTCCTCCACAGTGCCCTTCACATCACTGAGGAATATAAATCACCCAAATACTTGCTTACATTGAACCTTCTTCAGAATGGCCATTAAAGACATAAAAGCCTTGACATACTAATTTTTAAAAAACAGTAAGGCATCATATGTAATTTAACCCTTCCTGAATACAGTATTTACCTCTGCATATATTGATCCCACAGAGCTGATGGAGACAGGGAGGATGCGAGGAGGAGGGGGAGGAGGGGTACCTCCGACCGCATCGCCCTGATATACAGGCCCATCCACCCTCATTAGCCTTTAACTCAGATCTTACACATGATATCAATAGATATTTACAATAACTGCAACATCTAAGCAAACGGTAAAAAAGAATAATTACGGGTACGGGCAGAATTGCATGTTTCTAGATCGACGCAGCCTCTGAGGGAAACAGGAGGTTTCGCTCAACGGACAGGACCGAGCAGGTTCGTTTTAAAACATGAATAAATACATGGTGAGACACTAAAATGGCTCTCGACTCACGATCAGATGCAGGTGAAGATGGATGAAGGTCTCCATCTCGTCGCGTTCGCTCACATCCCAGTCCGCGTGAGAGTGCGCCTCTCTCCGACGTTCACAGCCTCAGCAACCGTCTTCTCGCGAGCATCCAACAAACCATCGCCCCCCCCCCCCCCCCCCCCCCCGCCACCAGGCCACACCCCTTTCTTGCCTTATCATCATTCAATTTGTTCTAACTAATTTTGTGCTTAACCTCCTTTAAACACTAACTTTTGGGAAGAGGAAGAGTCCAATTTCATGTCATTTCTCTTCATCCAATCGGCAACTCAATCATATCTTCATTAGTCTTCAAGGATATTAACTAATATGCAAACCTCGCCTGTTGCCACCTAGGGCTGCTGTTAACTTTTTCTTTTAATCAATTAATTGTTTAGTAGGAAAATAGACAAATCTCCATTACAATGAACCCCAGCCCAAGATTATATCTTTATATTGCTTGTTTTATGTGGACAAACGTTCGAAAACCCAAACATAAAATGTATCCTCATATACTACAAACGAAAAATCATCAAATCAGGTAATTTGAAAAGCCGAAACCAGAGAAGGCATTTTTGTTCAAGAAATTACTGAAATGACTATCAATGAAAATAGTTTCAGAGTTTTTTGTATTTGTTTTGTTTAATTATTTGAATAAACATTTTAGCTCTGTAGCGGACACGCACAGGCGCGCGCGCACACACACACACACACACACAAAGGCACAAAGAGAGAAAAATTCTGAACATAAATTATTTATTTAACTCCAGGAACAATATAAAAATATTTGGAATTAACACAACTAATCAGGCTTGACCCTCTGTGCTCAGTAGTCAGGATACATCTTCTTTCATACGAGTACTGTCCCTTTGTATATTATCAATTAACAAACCCATTCTTTCAAAACCTTAACTATTTTCACTCTATCATTTAGTTTGTATCTTCATCCTGCCATGCATTCCTTGAGGCAGGTGAATATGAGAGCTACATCAATCCATCCTAAATCATTCCTATATTAATGATTGGTTACACTGTACATTATTCATTGCGTTCAATAAATCGAACGGAAGAGACTGGCTGTTTGATGACATCAGCATCCAAATAGTGTATCTACAGTACAATTGACTGAAGACTTCAGAAAGCCCCTCCAGGATTTCAAAGCATCTCGTTCCTGTTTGGGTCATGCTGTTGGGATTCAGAGCCCTGTCCCAGTCAAACGCTCTTTCAAGGGAGAGGAGCTCATTTGTGCGTCATGATAAAAGTCAGAAGCGTTGCACCTGACACCTCCAAAGATCATCACCTCTCACTTGTCCCTCTTGTAGATTTTCTTGGCAAAGTTGAGGAAGACTGAGTGAGGAAGGTTTTGAGCGTGACAAGCGATGAGTTTCTGTAGCCGCCTGTAGCTCTCATCTTCATATTTGTGGTACAGTGTTTGCATTTGAAGGGTGTTGTACAGTGCTTTGACCTTTTCTACACTGGCTTCATCGTGGCGCGCGTAGCATGCCTGAGGAGGGAATGAAAATGAAATCAACTTTTTAGTGACTCAAAGAAAACAAAAATAGAGAACACGATTGTTCTCAGAAAAAAATCAAGTTTCTATTGCTGCAACGATTTAAAGGTATTTGTATTGTTTGAACATCTGGGAATGTGACTGAATATCAACACCTGTATATGTGAGTCACATAATCTTTTCATACAACTCTGGTTTGCAGCCACATAATATTAAGGCATATGAAGAAGTGGTTACCTCCAGCTCTGCTCTCTGCTTAGGGGTCATGACTTCCAGTGCTGTCACCACCAGCCAGCTGCATTTGTTGTCCTGGATGTCTGTGCCAATCTTCCCTGTCACAGCAGGGTCACCATAACAGTCCAGGTAGTCGTCCTGCAAATGACATACAGCACAAAGGGTGGTTATTAACTCAGTACAGCACAGAGCATATTATCCAATATGTGACATAAAAGAGAACGATGTGTAAAATGAATTACCTGTATTTGGAAAAACTCTCCCATCTCAAGTAAGATGTGTTTGGCATTATTGTGTTCCTCCTCACTTTTGATTCCAGCCTACAAAGGTAAAGTGAAATAGTTGTGAGATAGAGTATGACATTAGTCTGATACTTTCTCTGCTCAGATTGAGTCAGATGGTCTTCCTTCTCACATTTTTTTCAAAGCCAGTTCAGTAAACCTAAATTCACCGCCACCACGTCTATGAGTTTATACTGTGATGTGCGTGCAATATTAACCCACTCACCATGTACATTGCAGCTGCCACTGGGAGGTAGAAAGAGTAGAAGGCAGTCTTGTATTTTACAATAGCTTTATACCTGAAAGACAAGGACAGAAATCTTTAGATTCATTTGCTTTGGTAAACAATATTCTCCTCTTTGAATTTACTCTACAGATTTCCCTTCACTACCTCTCCATGGTGAATCTGTTGAGGTCAATCTGACCTGGGGGGGCCGTCATTAGGTCCAGAGCCTGGCCAAGCTCTGTCTGGAAAGATGTCTGAAATACACAGAGATGCACTTAGAATCCTGAGTTAGCGTTTGTGTGTGTACCCGTGTGTAATCATTTGTGACATATAATACCTCAGTAAAAAGCTCCAGTAGGTGGACGTAGTACGGCTGATCCCTGCAATGTCTGCGAAGTAACCTGTAGATTGATCCTTCCATGAGAAACGCATCATTGATGGCGTCCAGACCTATTCCGTCCTTAACAAAAAAATAGGCATGATTTACATGAGAAACTGAGCATACCATTAATAGTGAAAAAATGTATGATTACTTCACTACAAAAAAGCTGTTCAGTCCGAACCTTCTTGTACCAGCAGGGCTGTCCTCTTCGTGTCACAGATCCATCCATGATATCATCTGACATGAGGAAAAAGGCCTGAAGCTGCGAGGGACACAGTTGTAACACTTGGTGACTTAGAGGACGTAACACCCTATCAAAGTGTCAAAACAGCCAGTATGTGTTGCATGTGAGAAGAAAAACTAATAGTAAATCAACTGGATTGAAGTACAATAAGAGCTCACTCTACACATCACCTTCTCTGTCACAGTTTTTAGACTCATATAAACTTGACAAGATCGCAGCTTTACCATGAATTGTTACACAAAAGCACACAAATGTAAAGTATTACACACTAAAATCTATATAATAAAGCTGGTGTTATCTTATATTCTTTATTATAGTCAACGAATACAAATAAATACCAAGACCAACTCATTCCCTGGCTCATACACATGATACGATCTTTTAAAGGGGGATAACAAATACATATGTAGGTAAACGCTAAACAGCTAGGCAGTTTAGTTTCTGGTAAAAGTCTTTGAAACTGAAAATGAAAGTAGCATTTGAAGGGAGTGATTTAACTATTTGTATTTACTACAGCAGGATGAGGCGTGTGGAAGCAGGTGAATGTGTGTGTGTGTGTGTGTGTGTGTGTGTGTGTGTGTGTGTGTGTGTGTGTGTGTGTGTGTGTGTGAAGGTGTGGCAACAGTGCACATCTACTCACCAGCTCAATGCACCAGCCAACAATCAGAGCCTCCTGCACAGTGTCCTGTGTGAGCTGGGAGGACGGGAGGAGCTCCCTCAGTGAGCCGATCACAGACATGCCTCGGTTCCTCTTGCCACCAGGAGCATTGTACACCAAAATCTGAAACAGGTGGCATAGAAAATAAACACACACACACGTGAAACAGCACCTCGGCGATTGTGAGCCAAACTGTCAGTACCACGAGGAGGCAACACAACACACGTACATCTCTCAACCTGCTCAGAGAGTCGGCCAGCGCAGGATCCGCGAGGTCCCTCTCCGTGAGCTCCGTCGTCAGCTCCTGGAACTGGGCCTCGAACAGCTGAGCGTCTGACGGCGGCGCCTTCTTAGTGTGCGTCCCATTGCAAGTGGCGTCCGCCTGCGGAGACGAGGTGCACAGCAGAAGAGAGGAGTGTTTTAACTGAAGCGGCTGCGCCGGCGGCCACACTTTAGGGACCGAGCTGAGCACACGTCTCATCCCCGACCAGCCGTCCGAGCCGCCTCCTCCTCCTCCTCCTCCTCCTCACCGACGGAAAACAGGCTGCGTTCTAAACTGGTTGGACTGTACCAACTAGGCAAATAAAACACATAACGTCAGAAACCTGTTGTTCTGGGTGAGGAAAACTGCCACGCTAACTCAGTGAGCTTCATTGGCCATATATCCCACTCGACTCAGTATCCACGACCAAGGACTCAAGAGATATTATTAGCTAGCAAGTTCCGTTGTCATGAAAAAGAAGCGTTAGCTGACGTTAGTCTACATGACGCTCCTGCCTCCAGCCGGTTCGCTAAGACAGCTATCAAAAACAGAATCAAGATACTTTTTTGTTCATACACTCGCATTTACATACCATAATTATATAGTCCTCTTGTTTGTAACTTTTCGGTATAATACAGCAGAATTGCTCCTCTTCTGTTTCTTCGTCTTGCTGTGCAACTGAGGTCTGTGAACGTCTCCTGAAGCCAGGATGTGTAGATTGTAGTTCGCGCTACTAAAGCGGTGCCTTTTAGTATAAAGCAGCAGAACGACGTTTCCCAAAATCCCTTGCGAAATGGTGCATGTGGGCGTGGATTTCCATTGCTCCACTTGACATTGAGCGTTCTCATTTGCTGGTGGCATCGAACCAGGATGGGCTTTCACATTGACGGACCAATAGGATTCGTTTATAGGCGGAGTTTAAGTGGAGTGGTGCGCCTCATGTATTATAATCAGTTTCAATAACCTGAGGCAAAGACTGTTAAAAAAGGATCTAGAAAAAAAGGAGATTTTAGCAAAAATAAAATACATATATAACCCTTTCAGTATTGTCTTGCATTTTGCCCTTCATAATATGTACAAAACATCAACATAGGTATTTTTATTTGATGTCTATCATTTATTTGATATGCTGAAATACATAACTTGCATTGGAAGTTTCCCGTTGACACTGCATTTAAAATCCGGAATAGGTGTCATATTTAGATACATTTATAATTCAGGTTTCAAGACTACATCCTGTTAAGCCTGCCATACAGATATACATTTCTTCAAATAAATAATAATTTATGCAAGACAGGAGGTAGAAACACAGCTCAGTCCCTTCATAATGGAGTGTATGAGTGTGCCTTTGTATGTGTGTACATTTTTTAAATTAGTTACATACATATGATTGTGTCCAATATGTACGTTTACTGACATGGAGTCAATATCGTCATTGAGTGAGCACAACAAAAAGAAAAAAAACTCAAATTAGACACATATGTTGCTGGACTTCAGTATCCAGTATTCAGAGCTGCCAGACTCTTTTTTGCCAGGCTTTTTTTGTGTCTTCATTTACCCACCCACTCAAAAACCTTTGCAAGTACAAATGGAACCATGACGACACATAGTGTGAAGCCCAACCTCATAACAAATGATGTCTGTACATTTATTGCAAGAGACTCATCATTTCATTAGAGTCACAGTGCAGTTTACTCCTCTTTATCTTACGGGATCAGGCTGCTATAGCAACTGAAACATTTTCAGACCCTATCAAAATCGAATCAGGATGCAACAACTTGTTCCAAAGTCGTCTGGCTGCAAACTCTCAGAACACTGTGCATCTTTGACTCTGACCTTTTCCTTCAGCTATCTATTAACACAAACACATTTCAAATTTATAATATCATAACTCTTGGGTGCAAGAGGAGGAAAAAGTAAGAAACGTTTTCAAAACATGCAGATAAAGACATTCTGAGGACATGTTACTTAAATACACAGACAGTCAGGGTCAAATGCACAAGGTTCCTGCTGTATTCTGGAGGCTGTAGCAAAACATGCACATGTGCAAATCAAACCACCGTGTCCTGGGGCCACCCTCAGAAAATACATTTCAAAGGCGAAGTATGTCTGTGGCGTGCAGTGGTGCCAGTGATAGAAATGCTGGTTGCCATTCTTTTGAAGGCCAATGTGGAGCTGTGGAAAAAAAGTGAGAATCTGAATTGCAAAAAAGAAATAAATATGTCAATATTAGCAACCCAGTAAAGTATTGTACATTTGCCCCCCACCTGTTTATCTTACTTTGTACTCAGCTAACTATATGTTTATTGAGATACATTTTACTAATCAATGGAAGTTGATGGAAGACAAAATAAGGGTTTCCATGATCACTTCAACTGAGTGATCGTGTGGAGATATAGCAATGTACAAAAGGGCCAGATGCATAATTACAACCCATAATAATGTAGAAGATTGAATGTACATGTGAGTAGGTGGTTTTTGTCGAGTCCTGTGTCCAGTCTTGAGGAAAAATGATTTCAAGATGGTAATTGAGAGGGAGGAGGTGAAGAATTCAACAGATGAATATCCTTCTGGCAGGCTGGTCTCAGCCAATAATGGATTTGTTCTGTCAGAGGACGACACTAGCCAGAAATAAGCATCAAATAACTGTTTCACTGATGTTGAACAGTGAAAGAAGGGGCTTAATGCTCCAATTGATAAAGAGCACCACTAAATAAGGCCATTTGCACAGATGACTTTGGGAAACAGAAGTGACAAGGAGAAACCGGAGGGAAATCTCAATACCAATTTTCTCTTGAATAATCCTGCTTTAGACTCTCCTTCAACCTGCCGTCTTTCCCTACAACTCTACCATTTTGAATGCCTCCTATTTCCCTACCCAGTCCCTCCTTCACCCGTCTCTCGTCCTCACAGTGCAGACTCTGAGAAGAGAGCTCCCGAGGACCCATGTGGCGGATAAGGTGTCACCAGTGGATGAAGTGACGCTGAGGAGGAGCTTAAATCTCCACAGCTGCGCAGGTGGATCCCCTCTGGTACCCGGCTGCCGTAGTGCCGGTTGTGTCGACTGTCACTATGGGAATGGTGGTGTCCACGCTGATGAGGAGGATGGTGAGCGTGATGGTTGGGGTGTCCTCGGACGGTGCTCCAGGGTGTCCGCAGCACCTGCAAGGGATTTTATCAAACAAAGATTAAGGCAAACACTAGAAATGTCAAAAACTGGAGAGTTACATTGTTCATTGTAGGTGAGAAAGAAAAGGAGTAAAATAATATTTGTATTCTACATGAAACAACTTTTTTTTTTTAAATGTGAAAAAAAGAATGTGAAGAAAAATCACAGCCCATTTTCATACTTGGTCCAGGGGTAGGTAGTTGGTGGCAGCACCCTCAACTCCACTCCGCCTCTTAGGCCCCTGCCCTGTGCTCCCAGCATGCTCGGAAGAGGGAGCTAGGTTGCGTTTCGAGCGCTGCAGGAAACGAGCCACCAGAACTCGTGTCACCTGAAGGAAAAGACAAAAATATAACCCATCTTTTGCTAAAACCCACATGGGAACTTGCAGAGTCCTTTAACCATGTCCTTTCTGACTTGCCTTAAGATCTCCAAGTGAACGGTGGCAGTCTTTAGGTAAACGCAGTGGTGATGTGGGTGGAGCTTTGGCAGGGACCTGCACCCCTGTGTCTGCAGATTTTACGCTGCCTTTCCTGGGCAAAGCAGCAGCAGGATGCAAAGAAGCAGGCGGCAACAGACATGCCTCAGAGGAGGGACCTTTGGAGTCAGAAAAAAAAATGGGATAAGGGGCCGTTTTTTTCAAGTAATTATCAACTCAGAGTTAGTCTAGGGTAGAGTTGACTGTTTAAAATGAGATAAGGAGTCAGTTTGCACATTTTCTCATTCTCAATTGGACTTAGGCAAGGCCCCTGGCCAATAATAATTAGCCAAGCAGCCCTGACTAGAAATAAATACATAATACTGACTAAATTATCCAAAAACAAAAAGCTAAAATACAAAACCTAACTCCCGTACCACATAAAAACAAGCAAAAAGAGAATGAATAAGATGGCACTGACATTATTAACCACTTCCATATCTGTCATTGCTGTATGAACATTTTCCACCAGTGTATATAGCCATATTGAAATTACATAATAATACAGAGTTGTGTTCATGCTCTCCAACAAAAGAAAAAGAATCATCATTTTAAATATGATGATGATGTAATATTCATTGCAATATATGTTACCAAAAAAATCTAAGGTACTAAAAGCAGGCTAGTCAAAATCTGAAAGATGCAGACATGTGAGTCCCCCCTACAGTTAAGGCCGATAACCATTGCTTATCTTTAGCTATGTCAATTAAATACTGCATGTCAGACACTGCCTTCAGACTTTGCTGTGTAAGGCTTTCTTCTGAATAAATCAAAGCGCATCATCAGAAAATAATGTAAACGAGGAGCTGCTGAGGCACATGATTGTCTCCACCCCGGAATCTAATTTATCAATCTGTAATCGTATGACTGTTAATTTAAGATGTTGTGAAAGAGTTTCATAAATCACATCCACTTGGGGACAGATTTGCATGCCGCCTCTGGTGTAATAGTGTTTGATAGATGACGGTCATTAGCTGCTGAGATATATCTCATCAAAACAACTTAGACGTGTTTTCTTTTGGCATTTTCCCTCTTTAACTCTATGGTAATTGTCGACAGGAAATCATTCTGATTCTGAGGCTGATTTAAAGAGCGAATGTTATGCACTTTTGACCAGTGAGACACCTGAACATCCCATCTTGAAGCCCTTTACATAAAACCACTTACCTGTATCTATAGATGCCTTGCTGCCTCCAGAGCCGAAGTCAACTATAGAGAAGAGGGAGTAAAATAACAGGTTATGGATATTGTAGAACAGAAGAGATGTGTGGATGTTGGCGTCTGAATCACCTGTATCAGTTGAGGAGCCGAGTCCTGGCTCACTGTGTGACCTCACCAGGCGTGGCAGCCCCTCACTATCCCTTGCACTCTCTCCATCCTTCTCACTCTTCCCTGCCCTGCGTCGAAGGTACAGAGGTTGACGTGGGAGGGGCAGCCCATGACCCTGACCAGCGCCCTGCTCACTGGCAGCAGAGGAGGATGAAGTGGGGGGAACAGAGGAGATCGCAGAAGCTCCGTGTGCGGGGCGAACTAGAATCTCCTGGATGGAGGGTTGCTGTTGAGAGGTGGAGCCCCCTATTGCTTCCAGTTGGGAGCAGCTACTAGCTAGCATGGCCTGGCGACGCAGTACTGGAGACCTGCAGGACGACGTAGAATATTTCTGTGTTTGGTTGTCACCAATACCAGGCTTAATGTTAGATTTGAGCTTTGATTTTAAAATAAGAAATTGATTATATAGCAATTAGTTTGTACTATAATGTGTAAAAAACATGAATTTTCTCTACACCATCTTCACCTGTATGTGTTGGTGGCTGTGCTGGGAGAAGAGCAGGAGTTGGACCTCTCTCCTCTGAGGAAGCGTCTGGCTCTTGGTCCTCCTGCCAGAGGACTCTCTGGCGTTTGAGATGGAGGACCGCGGAAGCTGATGTACTCCCCTCCATCTCCCCCTTCTCCCACCTCACCAGTGGTCCTGTGACCCTTCTCTCCCTGGTGCCTTATCCCAACCTCCATCAGGCATGAGTCCTCTGATGGGGAGGAATCATCAGGGATGTCCACAATCTCTGACATCAACAGAGATCCACTGTCCATGGACACTAGTCAAAAATAAAGTGGAAATTTAAGACCATAATCTTTGGAGAATCTTGTCATCGGTAAGGTAAACACTTTGCCCCAAACATTGTAGCAACAATTAACATGTATTTTCATTCCAGCAAATAATCTGCTGAATTGATTGAAAATTCATTGAAAATGGTGAAGAATTTTGTTTGTGCAAGAAATACTTTTTTTATAAAACAAAGAGAAGCATTAAATGACCACAATTATGATATTATTGATTTACTTTTTATCCAATTATGGTTCAATTTAAATGTAACATTCTGTCAAATTATTCCTATTACTAACAGTGACGACTAGTGAATTTGTTGAAGATGTGCTGTTTTCTCACCTTCTCCACTGAAGGCAGTAGAAGTTCCTCTCTCTCCAGACACCTCAGTGCCGTGGGGGTCAAACATTGTTGCCTTAACAGTCACAACAGAGAAGGATAAGCATGGTCACAAGGTACCATCTCTCTCTCTCTCTCACACACACACACACACACACACACACACACACACACACACACACACACACACACACACACACACACACACAGATCACAGATACAAAGACGCTCACCTGGCTGGCAGCTCTCTGTCCCATCACAGCTTCATAAGGAGGGGGGCAATCAGTGGGGTACAGGGGAACAGGGCTCTCCATGGAGCCATTATAGGTGATGCTAGTCAATACAAAAATATCAAAGAATAATTCAGTCAGTCCAGTGTGTTTATACTCCACAAATGTGGAGTCATCCTGGATGTTGTTTGTGTAATTAAAAACTGGAAATGCCTGCTCTGTGTTTTTTTTTTTTTTTTTTACCTCTGAGCGTCCGTCTCAGAGCTGCAGGTGTACTCAGGAGGATAGTAGGGAGGCGGAGGGATGGGGGGGACAAACTCCTCAAAGTCCATGATGTTGGTAAGGAAGGCATCCTGAGGAGTGGTGCATTCTGGGTTGACTGAACGAGTGCGATGGTGGGCCAGCTAGGCAGGCCGAGTTGGAAACACAGCATCATACAGTAGATAGATAGATGGGTATAGGTATAAGTGTTAATTTCTTTAGGCAAAATTATAGCGGAGTGCTTGTCACTGTTAAACAAAAGCCACTCTGGTAAATGTAAAATATGCTTGTGTTTGTGCTTACCAGGTGCACAAGGTCTAGGGAGAATATGTGAATACTGCAGGTCACAGTGGACAAAGTACAGATGATGGTGGAGAGAATGCTGAGACCGCAAGCACTGAACAAAAGGTCCTGCGGACAAATATGCATTAAGAAAAACCACAATCCTACAATAAACTGTCATTGCATTTACAGAATATGTCATATTTAATAATAATGGTTAACTTGGGCAATAAAATGATAATATGGGTCTACATACACTTCCCTACCCACCTTCAACTGATGTCTGACTGAGTGGCAGTCAGCATTCAGGTAGAGGACCAGAGTCTCCTCCTCTGTGATGGAGCAGGAGTGAGTGGGTGCACAACACACACACAGACCATTTTCCACCTACACACATTGCATAGAAGGAGAATCAGTGTGAGGTACCGAACTGCACACTTAACAACATATTCATCAATTCAAAAACTATTCCTGGCATGCTCGCCGCGCATCTGGCTCGAAGGGTATTTTAGCATAAGGCAAGTAGACAACACTTGCACGATGTTGCTTACCTGGCAGGTGAGCATCGACTTGACCATCTGCGCATTCTGACAGGAGAGCATCGAGCCGGCCAGACTCAGGATCACACACACTGCAGACAGCAGCATGAACAGTGACACCTGTGGAGGAGCACAGAGCCGAGATTTGATGTGGCGCAGGGGGTTAAAACCTGAGCCATACTGTGCTCAGTGTATGCAGACATTGATAATGATTTCACTGATAAATATACTGTCAAGGAAAGAGAGAGAGCTAAGTGTATTACCTCGTTTAGTTTAGTAAGTTACACATGTCTTTCCCTGACATGACAAGATCAACCAGCTTAGTGGCCCACACCCAAAATTTACCATGGGTTATGTAGGTTGTAGTCATTCTACTCAACTTAGACAGTCCCTCTGCAAAGGACCTCAAGATAATTTACAAATGCACCCACCTTAAGGGGCCATTTGATTTTCATCTGCTGTTTCCAAGATCAAGAATAAACTCTGAACCACAGCTTTTAAGCAAAGTCCTTCAAGTTCTTTGACTATTTGCAAATGTGAACTTGTGGTGATATTATTTTCTCTACCGTCCACTTCAATTCTTCACATGCTTAAATGGTTCATATTTCTCAATAAATTGGCAAGCAAGTCAAATCATCACAACCCAATGAACCTGAACTTTTTGGGGCCCTGGAGGTCTGAGGCTCTGGGGAACTCTCTCTCCATGGCACATTGTTCAACACCTGAAGCTTAGAGACTTGAAAGCTTGTTGTATCAGAAGTAAATAGTACATACCACTAATGTTAAAGGTCTCCTCCATGAGATTATCCCAACTATTCCTGATGCCACCACCTGGTAACAGACAGCACAAACATATAACACACACTTTAAGATGTATTGTTTCACTCTTAATGCTAAATTATTTTTGTTGTTGTTGTTGTTTTTACAGATTTACACTTACAAAGAAACCAGCCCAAAATGGACAGGACTGCCTCACGCGAGCTGAGGAGGTGAAGGCCATGCTGGTGAAAGAGAAGGCCAGGACCATGGCCCCTAGGCCCAGGTGGCACAACCC
The DNA here is from genome assembly GCF_022379125.1 of Scophthalmus maximus. Taxonomy (NCBI): domain Eukaryota; kingdom Metazoa; phylum Chordata; class Actinopteri; order Pleuronectiformes; family Scophthalmidae; genus Scophthalmus; species Scophthalmus maximus. The sequence continues at coordinate 12,701,180 of NC_061515.1, read as the reverse complement.
CAGGTAGAGGAGCAGCCGTGCACCACCAGGACCCCGGCCTGACATGCCCCTGCGGCTGTCTGACCAGCCTCGAGACCCCGAGGCCGAAGCCACGCTGCAGGAGTCTGACGGTGAAGGCATGGTGGGTTCATCCGTGACTGGAGGAGGTTGGGCGGGGGGTTTCACGCTCTCACACTGGTTTCATGAAACAAAGTTCAATTGTGAGGGTGAAAGCACAGGAGGGTAGAAGAGGGTAGAGATGTAAATGCTGGCTCCGGAGCTCCACTCTCTCACAATTATGCACCAAACTCTCCACTGGCAGGTGCCATAGGTGCTGCGCAATGCCCCATGGTGTGCACTATAGTCCAGTCAGTGAGTCCAAGAACTTTGTCAGCAGAAAGTTGAGAAATCAGCAGGCACTACAAACTCACAGCCACTTTACTCGCCTCATTTGACGTTTCAGCCACGATACTAAGGTTGCTTCAGTCAATACAGTGTCTCTTTCACCCCATGCAGTTCACAGGCCGTTATAGCCTACAGTCCATCTAATGTACAGTCTATATCTTCCTCCTACTCAGTCATTGTCTGATTATAACACAACCACACAAAACTGGGATTTTTGGGGGGTTAAATTTTCACATTATTGGTATACTCAATCGCTTTTTTCTGGTCCCTCCTCTCCATCTTCTGCCGTCCACCTCTCCCTCCTCTCGCCAGTGGCATTGCGGTAACTGGAGACCCGAGCAGGCCGCAAATTCTGAAGCATCCCACTGTAACTCATCTGATCGCTCGTTGTTTTCAGCCCCAGCAGCGATGACAGGAGCCGGTCGGTCCGTGTGTCCAGTCCAGCATCAGCAAAATCCGAAAAAAATGTTTTGTCTCCTCTCCCGCGACCTTATGTCAGTTCCTCATCCTGTCACCGATGAGAAGACACGGTGTGCAGAATCAAAGCCCCGAGATCACATCGGTCCGTTACTTCGACATGAACAGGAAATAAATGTCTCCTATCGATTTTTAAACTGCGCCAAAAATAGCAGGCGGCCTGGAATTAATCTTTCTCTGCCGGTTTCGATCTTTGACAACTCCACCTCGGGGGGTTTTGCGGTGGTCCACACGCACCTAGACCCCCACCACCACCCCTTCTTCTCACTCCGCCTCGTCCCTCCCTGCAGTCACGCGGGCATCCCGTTCAGCCCCTGTGTGTGTGTGTGTGTGTGTGTATGTGTTTATCCCGTACGTTTACCTCACTGCCTCCCACCAGATGTCACATGAATATAACAACATTGCCTATATCCTACCTATGTCCAGGGTAGCATGTTTATATCCTTCCAAGTCTATTTTCAATTCTTCTTCTCTTTTTTACGTGCCCCTCCCTCTGCTGCTCTCACGTCTCTCCTCCGCCCCCCAGCACGGCTCTGACACTGGGAGAGGAATGCATCGCGTGTGCTAACCGAAACCTGTCCTATACAGTACGTGATGACAAAGCACGCAGAACGTGCAGGGAACTTGGAGATGCGGCAGAGCGCGCGCACACCGTCGTGGTGCTGATGCTGGGAGGGAGGGGCGGTCGCCTAGCGACAGACTCCAGCTCCAGCTCCTGCTGCTGCAGCAATTAGAGGGGGGGGGGGGGGGGGGGGGGGGGGGACTGTCACTGTAGCTACAGGTTGCTGCACTGGGAGGGTAGTAGTTAAAAAGAAGGTGGCCTGGGGTCAAGTGGGAATAAGTGCCCCCATAGGTGCCTGCATTGATCCATATACTAATCAGCAATGTATCTGTCAACTATACTGGCTGCGGTAATTGCCTGGCTCTATTACTGCTGAATACAAAAAATGTATTACTGCTTTACATATCCGCTTTAAGCCGTTGCACAAAACATTTTTAAGTGGCCAGTTTGTTTAAAATCCTCTTCCAGCATGACACAGTTATTTAGAGGGGGTCATTTAACAAAAAACTTTACGAACAAGAGAAGTAGCCCTGGTAAACTTGACTGCATACAGAGTATATTATTGTGTCAATATACGGTTTTATGTTAAGTTTTGCATTTTTATTCAGCAAGAAGGATGTCTGTAAACTTCATACAAAATCTTGATGCATAATAAAAATACAGGATGTGGAAGAAACTTGTTACAGGAAACAGAGTATGTCTGGGCGGAAAAAAAGCACTAGCAACCACACTCCATTTCAATGCTGTGAAATCTGCTTTACAGAGAGACTGTCAGGTCAGATGTAACTAATGTGTGGTTGTGTTTAATGGGAGATTTACCAGGCACTTTACATAAAAGGCAAGATCCATTAAATCAATTCAAAATGAGGGACATGGGAGCACTACTGCTTCCCAGGCCCTCACATCCTGTCCGTTCACTTGCTTTATCCATCATTCTTTTATCTTTCCACTCGTCCTCTCATATTGTACTTATCTCACTTCCCATCTTCCACATTCGGAATCCATGCATCTAAGATAGCAAAGGTTGTTTTCCACCAGTGTTTTTAAACTGACAGTGAAACAACCAACAACCGCTTTTTTAATCAAATGACGCGTAGAGCATCTTTTCAGGTTCTCATAGAATGTGATAAGGATCTTTCTGTGTTATGGACTGTAAAAGGTGTTCAATAATTAATATTATCTTTTTATGAGGCTGTGCACCATTGAAACATATCACCAGTTCTAAAGGGGATTCACATTAAACAACCATATTCAAATGTGAATATAAATTCTGCTAACATTTAAAGCTCAATTTTCGGGTTGATGACATCTCTGCAATATATTCATATGAAACTGAAACTGCTGAGGGGCCCAATGTGTCACCGGTCTCTTGAATTTGAAACAGTGAACTGACAACGCTGAAATAGCAATGCTAACCAAAATTTACAAACAGTGGGTGAGGTGATTGTTTAGGTATAAAAACATTTTGTTGATGCTCCAGCATGTATTTGACATTAAGCCCACCAGATGGAGACAGAAATCATGTTGTGCTGTATTCCCCCTGTAATACTGATTTGTGTTGCGCTTTCTTCTTTGTGCTCGACAGAGCCACATCTAGAGAAGAACACACTTGGAGGATTTTTTCTCTGCGCTGCTGGTGATTTTCACTTCTCGACCTGTGGGGCCCTGCCAAAGCACAAACAGACAAAGGATAGAAATTACAGACACATCAGTAATCCCATGTTCATGGAGGAACAAATGCTTGAGGTGGGAGCTATTTGGTTTAACAAGTCTGTTCCGACGTACTGGTTTCTTGCTGGATTTCTGTAGTATGTCACGAGCCAAAGACAGGAAAGACTAGAGGAAACAGAGCGATAAAAACGAGTGAGAGTTAAGGATAAGGTAATTTAAAGTCTGCTGCATTTGTGCACTATCAGGACAAAATCCAGCTCATAGGTCAAAGCTTAATGACGCTGTGTAGACACTGTGGTTTGTTCCAGGCCGGCTCACCTCCTCAACATTAATGCTGGACTTTGCACTGGTCTCGAAGAACCGGATGCCGTGATCTTTGGCCAGCTGTTGACGACAGACACACAACTGGTTATAGTAGGTCAGGATTTGGGTAATAATAATGTCCTGCTTCTTATCTAAAATAAATCCAAAGCTTGCACATTAAAAACGTAACACACTCAGTCCCTTCCTCAAATACTGTGTTTTGAAGTTTAACTTCTCGTTTCTTTTACATAATGACATTTTTTTCTTGTTTTGCTTCATGGTACTCTCAGCTGACTCTTCATTCTTCCATATACCCACTATTATCTGTGTGAAACCTACTTTAAAACTACAGATACGTTCAAAATGACACTTCTCCAACATTGAAACAATACGATAAATGAGATGCAGTTAATTGCCTCTTAGGGCCGTGTCACCTTTTCTCCTGTCTCCTTGGAAACTTTCCGCTTGGCCTCAATGTCGCACTTATTACCCAGCAACATCCGACTGACCCCAGCTGATGCATTCTGGGAAATAGGGAATGCAATTAATTGATCGGGGCGAGTTCAGTTGGGGTGTTTGCTTAGTGGCAGACAGATAAAGAGATAAAAGAGAAGGGAGAGCAGAAATCTTAGCATGACTTGACACACGAGAGGCAGTAACAGCAGCTGTTTGACAGGAGAGGGGTCTCTGTGGCCACTGAAAGTGTTTGGTAAAATCTGTCATGGAATTAAAACAAATAACGTAGAGTATCTACCATATGTGGGCACTGACTCTGGCTCTGTATTTGGAGTAATAGTAAATTGTTGATTTTCATGTTGCAAAGACTTTATATGAGTAAGTGTAAAGGTATTTGACTGTGCAGGATCCGTTCATTGTGTGAATATGGTCACATTTCCTCACATTATGTCTTTAAGTGTCAAAAAAAGAAGCAGAAAAATAAAGAACTAAATTGGACGTAAAGAAAACAACCATTTATCATCAGGTCAAACTGATTTTATCTGATTAAAACTACATGAATTGTCCGATCCCCGTTCCTATTTAAAATCCATATGTGACGGTGCTTTTGAGGTTGTTGCTCCTAAACTTTGTAACAACCATCCTCTTTCCATCCGATCTGCTAAATCTGTGCTTTGTTTTAATAGGCTTCTGAAAACTCTAAAACTATAAGACTATGTTTGCCTTAAGCTTTTATTCATTATGGTTGCACACTTAAATGATGTGTATGTGTGAGTGTGTGCTTGATTACTGCTCTTGGAATGTGTGTATTTTAACATGTAAGTGAAGCACTTTGTAAAAGTATAAAATGGCTTTGTTGTCGCATTGAATAAAGGCCCAGACTTGTGACTAATATTGATCCAACCGACTGTGCACTATTTCTAAGCCTTTCCTGGTTGTCTTTGCCGTGGCTACGAGGAAGCAGGCCTCACTTCTTTGATGCTCTTCATCCAGTTCTGAATGTTTTCGTATGACTTGTCGTCTGTGATGTCGTACACCAGGATGATGCCCTGACACAGAGAGGAGAGTCGGTTAAGGGTGCAGAGCGAGAACAAAGGGGCAGTGATGTCAGCCTGATTATCCAGTCTGCTTGTTCTGGGGCCGTCCTGTGCTCACCATGGCTCCTCTGTAGTAGGCTGTCGTAATGGTCTTGAACCTTTCCTGACCTGCTGTGTCCCTGCGAAGCACACACATTCATTGTCACATCTTGCAATGGGGACAAGGGGAGATGGAGATTGGGCAAAAATGCATTTACTGTGCATTTTACACTGGCGCTGTAACAACACCCTCACATGACATGAAGTGGCACTCTGTGGCGGCCATGTATGATGCATACTTGGACGACAAACCCTGTCATAAAGTCCTGATTTGGAGAACAAGAGGGAGGTTCCTCTTTCCTCTCAGCAAACAGAGGCATATACGCAACTCAACGTATCAGCAGGGCCATATGACCAAATACACTCCAGAAAAGCAACTGTCAGAGCTTACCAGACTTGTAGTTTCACTTTCTTTCCATCCACTTCAATGGTTTTTACTTTAAAGTCAATGCCTGAGAGATAGGAAGGGAGGAGTGGGGCAGAGAATGAGTTAAAATACCTCAGATATTAACTAAAAACACACCCTCCCAGGCACACACACACACACCCACCCACCCAGGCACACACACAGACAGAATATATAGGTCACCCTCTTTGGGTGGGGACTGATTCACGGTTAATTTTGACCACCTCAGTGCACTCCCGTCCACGGACAGGCATGAAGGAAAGATGTCGCCAACAGGCCTGTGGGACACACTGTGAGTGTTTCCTGCTGGATGGACAAGCTGACGGTCAGACAGGCAGACAGGGGCAAAGGAGAGGGGGCAAACTGTGCATGCCAGAGAGCCAGCCATTCTTCTGGGAACGTAGAGATGGCAAAAAGAGATAGGAATGAGGGTGGGCGGACCCTCTGAGAGCCAAGTGAGAGGAATGAGATCTGAGAGAGAGATCAGGGAGAGGGGTCAGGGAAGAGACACCACACACATCCAACAAGGAGAAGAAGTAAAGAGAAAAGGATGAGAGACTAAATGAAAAGACAAACGAGAGAGCATAGACTAGTTGAGACAGGAAAACAGCCTGAGAAACCAGTTTGTGCAGACAGTGTCTGGCATCAAGCAGAAGAAGAATCATAATGCCAGCATTCAGCAAACATTCGCCTTCCTCAAATCGACCAACCATCAGCTGGTGAAGAAATGTCACATATAGGTTATAAGGCAGAGAGTACACTGTAAAAACGTACCGATGGTTGAAATGTAAGTGGAGTTGAAATTGTCCTCAGCAAAGCGAATGATCAGACATGTTTTCCCCACTCCGCTGTCCCCGATGAGTAACAATTTGAAAAGGAAATCATACTTTTTCGCCATGGTCGGAGCTGTTCTTCAAAAGTCAAAGCAGAACTCAAAGGGGATACGTTGGAGTTGTCCCTGTATCCGAGATCCTTCTCATCGACTTGAGCCTTTAAATCTTCACTTGCTTCCCTCTGATTAAAAGCAGACAGGCTTTTAAAAATGTATTTAAAAACAAAAAAAATCTTCCTGTTACGAGTGGATCCTCTTTTCCTTTTTTTTTCTCCCCCTCCCAGACTTGTCACCGGTAAATTCCGATCCCCCTCAGTGCTTCTGTGCTCTGTTGTATCCGCTGGATAAGGGAATAAACTCCATCCAAAGTTGAACTAACTACCGCAGATCTGCCTTCATCACCACATCGACTCCAGGTGCATGTTACAGAGCTCCGAGAGTTGCTATCACTCCATTTACAAACATACCGGGGTGGCTACGTGTTTGTTTTTTTCAGCTTCCAACTTTCTGTCGGCCCGGATCCCAGATCCGCTCGGAGGCTACGTATTTAGGGAGGGAGCTTCATGGGAGTTACTGGCTGAGACCTGCAGGCCCCAGCTTTGACACTAGATGGCGCCATGTGATCAGAAAAAAATAAAATAACGAAGGAATAAAATGAATACTTTACTCATATGCAACATGTCTTTTCCAAGAGACCTCTATCACATACAAACGTTTATTGTAGATTCACAAATATTCCAACAATTGAAGTAATATCAATGAATAAATGAAAATAGAATTCCCCCCGGTATGAAATATAGCAGGTGTATTAATAACATATTTAAATAAATATTGCCGTAATGCTGTTTTATCTACAAAACCCAACAACAACAACACAACAACAAAATTCACTTCAATGTAGTCTTATCTTTTTTCAAATACAAGTCCTTTTGGCGTTTTATCAGAGGATCTAATGGTCAATGTTTTGCTCATTTAAGCTAAATTCTTTATTCTGGCTAAATTTCTATTTTAAAAAAACAAACACCATTTTCATATGCTACTATAATGAAATCCAACTTTATGTAATGTGTACGATTATAAAAACAATCTGACTTAGTCTGTTTGGATTTTTATATAAATGTATTCCCCTCGATTTTACTCATTTCTTTCAACTTTATTTAACACAACTGTATATTATTTTATTTTTTGTATATGTTTTATTTATCTTCTGTAGTAATGTGTAGTGTTCCATTTTTATCATCAAATACATTCTGTGATCTAGATGTATGATTGCTTTATAGTTTACACATTTTTCTAAAATAAATAATAAATGATCTCGTTCAGTTTCCCTTCATCCGGGTCTTTTACTCAACCAACCGTTTCCGCTGCGTCACAGAAAAGTTTCTACTCTTCCGGTGAACGTCCCCACGCGCAGACATGCCCGTAAGTAGCGCTACACATTCTACTGTCGTCCTCGGTCGACTAAAATGTGTGTTAGACGTGAGTTTAACACGGTCGTGTTTCGTTTCCGTGCGAGAACGAGTTGACGTGGCCGCGCTGTGAATGATAAACATAGAAAGATGTGACGACGGACGCAATATGGCGAAGCACGTGTACAACGAGGCAGAGCACGCGGTCCCCTGTCGGTACTACACCGACTCCCCGCGTCTACAAATCAGGCTTTTAGAGATTATTATTCCGACTGCGAGATTATCGGATGGTTTGAGGTTTATTTTAACGAACTTTTTGATCGTAAGATAATTTTCTGCGGTCGTCGCGGCCCCTTCCGCGTTTCCCTCTCTCACCGCCAATCACGCGTCTTGCTTTTTGTTGGAGGGTTCGCTCAACTTTCTAAAATGTCCGTGTACCACTGAGATTGTTCTGAGACGTGTTTGTCCTCGCAGTCGAGCACGTTATAAAATCTTACTTTTGACGCTGGATTAAACTTGGAAATGACTGATTTCTTTTCAGCTCGCCAAGGATTTGCTGCACCCGAGCCTCGAGGAGGAGAAGAGGACGCACAAGAAAAAACGCCTTGTGCAGTGTCCAAACTCCTATTTCATGGATGTCAAATGTCCAGGTCAGTTTTTGTTTTCGCGCAGCCTTTCCAAATACTGTTATTAATTTCCATTTATCTGTTACATTATTCAGCTGAAAGTTTTGATTTAAAATGAAATCAAGCCCTGTAGAAAAGTTTGAAGTTATTAATCTGTACATTTGTCGGTGGGTTGCCTTTATGTGTTGCCCTCTCATTGTTCCCTTAGTGATTGGGGTGTCAAATAAGGCATACAGTGACACCTGTGGCTGTGTGTGTGAAATGAGCTTCAAGTGGCTCGTCTTCAACAACCAGCTGCAAGGACACACTTAGTACATTTGATAATGTGAGGGTTGAAAAGTGTAAGGCAAGGCTGGCTGTGTTTTGTTGTTCTATAGCGGTTTTCGTGGCATCCCATTTAAATGATGTGTTCATGTGCTGTTCTTAGGCTGCTACAAGATCACCACGGTGTTCAGCCACGCTCAGACTGTCGTGCTGTGCGTCGGCTGCTCCACGGTGCTCTGCCAGCCGACGGGAGGGAAAGCCCGTCTGACAGAAGGTACAGGGCACTGTTCAATCCAGCACGCGTACTCAATAAAACCAGCCTAACTTTTCATCGGTATATACAAACTGTAACCATGCACACAGATGTATACTTTAAACGTGTCGCTTACAGCATGGAGTTTGGCACAGACTATTTTTGTGGACAGACTATACAGAAGATCTACTATCACATTTCCCTTGTACAGTAGAGTTCTGTACAAGCTGGATCCTGCCTCGCCTAAACCCAGCTTCTGCCAAAGTGGAAAAGCTTTATTTTAGTTTATTTCAACAATGACTGACTTAGTTCACCATGCTAAATCCCAGTAACACAGCTCGATCACAGATTGCTAACCCAGCCTAAGACCCCAGACCTCAGGGGACTGGAAAACTCGGGTTCTCTTTACGATCGAACTGCAAATGTTTGGTTAGGATTTAAATGTTACCTAAGTATATCATCAACACTCGCATCATTATCTAAATCTTGTAACCCTGTATTACTGTCGACCTTCATCAATAGATTATTTTAACACCTTAGATACCGTTGATTTATATTGTACTCACTTGTTGCATATTCTCAAAAGAATACAGAGTAGTATTTAGTTGTATGGTGGTTGGTTTTGTGGGTGCACTATCTGTTTTGGTAACTGGAATAGTTAAAGGAAAAAAATGAAATATTTGAATTAAATTATTTTACTTTATGCCAAAAATGTGCCAAAATCCATTGGGCTGGGGCCAAATGGCAGAACTTCACTGTACATAACACCACTAACACCTGCATATTTGCCTTTGTGTTGCCCTCTCATTGTATTCGTCATGAACAGGGTGTCTACTAAGGCAAACAGTGACTCTTGCGGTTGTCACAGAAATTCATCGTCACCGATCCATTTCTACGCAATCAACTGCAAGCACAAACAAAACATGCCGTTTCATTGACAAACTCATTTCTCCTGACTTCGTGGAACATGTACGCAAGAGAGCACTTTCAGGAGAATCACTAATTTGTTTCTTCTGATAAACGCTCTGATAAAAGATTGTTGAGAAAGTGCTTCACCAAAGTGCAACGATCATACACTGTACCACCCACTCTGTCCTCTGCTCGGCTGCCGTGGTAACTGAGGGCGTGTGAACGTGCTCTGAGTAACTATGAGTGCAGCTGTAACCCATGGCACTAACACAGCACTTGTTTGGAGGTAATTCAGTCTTTGAAACGGCAGACGGCGTTTCACTGGTCTCTTCTGTTTAAAACCCCATCCTGCGATATTGACTATTGGCTTTCTACTGTTAATCTCCTCCAAAGATTGTTAGCAGTGCATCATGTCTACTGAAATGAACACGGATACATTTGACAACACGTACGCTCAGTTACCACTTAATCAGGAACACATGACAACAATGTTTGCAGTCTAAAACGGCAGCCATTCAACAAATTGTTGTTGAAATTTTGAACTAAAAGAAGAGCATCTCATCAGCTTCCACTTACGTCTGATTATCGTCAACCATTTTAGAGAAGTGATGATTCATTTTGTCCATTTTGGAGGCTGTGCACATACTTTATTGTGCTGTTAAATTGTATCTAGAGCAAAATATAACTCAATATCTGCAATTATTAAAAGCTTTGAGTCATTTTGTTAAAAGAAAAGTCACATTTTCTGGTGTCAGTAGTAAACTGGTTAATTTAGGTTTTTTGACTGATGGCTGCTCAAAATTAGACATTTTCAGACATTTCGTCAGGCTTAACATAATGTTCTTAACTAAAATTTAGCAGCACATCAAATTGCATTGCATTTTACTATGTTAAAACGGTCAGCAGCAGCATCACCGCTCCACAGAAACTTAACTCCCATCTTTTATTTGAAAGATTTTTTAGTGAATTTTATAATTACAGTCTCTTTGCATCTTTCCCCAGGGTGTTCATTCAGGAGGAAACAGCACTAGTGGCTGGACACTATCGGGGAGGAGTCCGAATAAAACTTGATGGACATCAAGTAACACTGCCATGCAGCTGATGCAGCGACCAGGGGGCGGAGAGCGGGACTACAAATCATTTCTGTCTACAGAAATAGACCCCAGCAGTACCACACATCCATTAATTCTTATCTCTTAATAAATTTAAATTTGTTTTTTGTTTTGGATGAAATTATCTTGTATGTTTGTCATCCAGTTTTTTGTTTTTGATATCTGGAAGGTATTAATTTGTGTGGCTTTTGAGGACATGTGGCCTCAAAGCTTCACTTCATTCAGCTAAATATTTGTGTTAAAGCAGGTTAAATAGACATTACCACATACTTATACCACAGTATCATAAACCTTTCATTGAAAGTAGTCGAGGATTTTATCTGTGCCTGCTTCAAAGCCAGTGGTGTCGTTGCAGGCCCCCCTGCTCTGCGTCTGATCGAGGGTTGAGTCAGGGAAAGTCATTGCTGGCTCTTCCCGTGTGTCTTGCTGCTTGTGAAACAGTGATGTGACACTAAATCACATTACTATAAACATTGTGGCTGTGAATTTTCATGTGCTTGCGAGCTTCCTGTGCAAATGATGTGGTATGAAGAAAAAAAAGTAAGAATGGAGGGAATATCTAGAGGAATCAAACTAATGACCTACAGTTAACTTTCAGACTTAGTTTAAGCTCGTGAGCATTTATGCATTTCCATAGCCTGTGATGTGACCTTGAGTTGTGCTCTGAATAATGACATGAAATCAGGAGAGGCAATGATTCACTGACAACTTGTTGCTATGGTGACATTTTTTCTCGTGTCTTGCTAATAAAGTCATGGGAAGAATGTAACTGATGTGTTCCTTGTTACCGAATGACTAATACATGATGCGTGTCAAGGATTTAACCTTCGCAGACAGTATTTTCCTACAGCCACATCTTACTATATTACTCACTCTTCATTTCCACTATCACACAAACAAATGGTCTGATAAAGGACAAGATTGGGAGCAGTGTTGGTTTTGACACTTATAAAACAAGATTTAAAATCACCAAAAATATGTCAAGGAACTATAAACAAACATCACCTGGATAATAATGAGTGCCTTTGTTGCTTCTTCTACTGTAAGCAGATAATTGCAGAAATGTGAAACTCTGACTGACCTGTGGACATCACAGGTCTCTGTCTGCTGGATGTAATTATACTGGTGCATTGGAGAAATGGTCTGAACCCCTGTCCTGTGAGGTGGTGACTGGGGAGCTGTACAGGGCTCAGATAGCACATGGTACGTGTAAATATACCCAACAGAAATGTAGCTGTCACTATACGGTCATGTCCAAATATGAATTTTTAAAGATGAAAGCCCAACACTTGTTTATTATAAAGTAATATACACTTCATTGTCCCAGTGGGAAATTTGCCTTGGACATCAGATTCCAAGGCAAGGCCTCCTTGTTCCCCCTCTACACTGTCACCTGTCCAGTAAAAAAAATTATATATATATTTAAAAAGCTGGAAAGCTTATATTCAGGTACAGGAACACCAACTTGTAAAACCTAATTGACAATGAGCTCATCACAAATTGAGTGTCCCTCACCTTGAGGGATGTGAGCATGTGCCCATCACCACACCGTCAGGGCGGGTTAGGGACAGGATGGACAGAGCAGTGGAACAGCAGCATGTAGGTCAGCGTCTCTGGACACCTGAGAGAGGCTGCGACAGAGAGGCGACTGACCCTGGTTCGGTGGAGACAAAGACACTCGGAATCTGCACACACCTGCCGTGAATGAAGGATAGATGGGGAAGCGTGTCGTGAAACCACATTACGCTGAGTATGAAGATTACATTATTACAGTGTGGTGAAAGTTTCAGCTCTGACAGTAAAATGTGGAGTTCTAGGAGGGGGTGCTTACTTTTTGTAACTTCTCTGTTTATAAGGTGCATAGACCCACATTAAGAGCAATAGAAGGAAGTGTGCATATGGTTGATAACGGTTTATTCTGGTCACACTTGTAACAAGTGCATAATAAGTGATTTGTTTGCACAAGCACCAAGATCAACCATCCAGGGCCTTGGATAAAGCGCTATAGATAATGGATGGATGTATTGATACTACAATCAGATTCTCCTACATTAAGACGGACTAATGGAATGACAGGGTTTACGTTCGTCATGTCCAGATAAAAAGAGATAAATACGGTGACATATGACAAGAGTAAGCATGTGTCCCTCATGCCTTATATCATGGAGGTTGTAGAAGTTAACCTACTCTCTGCTGCATATCTTCTCTATCATCTCACAGCGGCAGTCAGAGTGGTGGCCCCTGAAATCGCCAGTCTCGGAGTTGAGAAATTAGTGTACAGACAAATTGATACCAAACACATAGACATATAATACATGCACATACATTTATGTACGCAAGCTTGCAGGCATGTGCATTTAGACACACACACACACACACACAAAATGAGGGTCACTGTGATGGATGCTATTCCTCAATGGCCGTAAGCGTTAAAAGTCTGGCGACCTGGTCAAAACAATCAATCATGTCAGTTTGTCACAGCATGAAATTAATCATCCCTGGGTCTGTGATCATGATCCGCATCAATTATTCTGACCATGTAGCTTAAATAGACTGCGTGCTGTGAGTGTGTCTGCCAGCACCATGTCTGAAAGAACACTGTTAAAGGGATTTGGGGAGTCACTGCGAAAGAAACCGTGAAGATAAATTGCCCCGCTGTTGGTCAATCTCAGCAAACTGCAGCTGCACACCCTCTGTACATCACAGAAGAAAATGAGAAAGCTAGAAGTATGATGGAATGAACTTATCATTTACTGCCTTGGTTCCTTTTGGTGGGAAATACATTAATGTGCCAAAATATTTGTTCAGCTAGTTTAGGAAAGCAGTGGGTAGAGTGAAATGAGCCGGAGGGAGAAGCGCGGGGTGGCAGAGAGAAGCTGTAAACACAGGCTGTTCCAACCACTGAGAATGTTTGAGCACACAGCTTTATGTTGGCTAATTGAAGGGTAGCTCCTAATGGAGCAGACAATTTGTGTGTTACGACTGTTGTCAATAGTTTGCTTGGGGGAGAAGAGCCTCAGAATATGTAAATATATATTCACAAGCCAGATGCCACTCAGTTATTTTGGATGGGTAAGTGCTTCTCGAACGTGTTTATACAGACACAGGTGGCAAATGGATTATATCCCTTTAGAAAATGTCTGCAGTCAGAAAATGCATTTGACGAGTGAGCATATCTGAATTCTACATTTGAGCAATAGTTTGCAAAGGATGTGTTTCAAACGTACCCAGATATAACAAAAATATGAAGATGATGAAACTTGACTGACTGCGCTATGGTTCATAATACAGGGCTGGTCGAAAGGTCACTTTATCTCTAACCATTCATTTGTCGAACCATTCTATTTGTTCTTCATTGTCTATACAAATACATTCTTACTTAGTGTCTGAAACACACACACACACGCACACAAAACAACAGGCAATTTAGAGTCTCCAGTCCACCTGACCTACTTTCCTCTGGAAAGTGGGGGAGCACAAGAGCAGCACATGAAGACAGACACAAACATGTCAGGAGACATAAAAACTCCACACAGAGATGCAGAAAAACCAAACACCATTGTTAAACTGGAAATGTAACACAAATAGCCTTGTGTGTGCTGGATTATGACATTCATCAAGCATCAAACAATTTTTGTTGGCTGTCAAATTATGGAAGAACTGACAACATGCAAAAATGTACTTAATGCATGAAATGTATTCATCCTAAAAAACAAAACAATACAGTACGGTAAATCACAGTTGTAATCCATGACCAATTCGGTGTGACCATTTATGGTACTTCAGTAAAGTATGGAACAAAAAACATTTTGAAATCTTCAGAGGATTCACTCTGATTACATAATGTGCCACAAAATCAATTTCACTTGTCCTGTCCAATTTGGCAAAGGCTCAAGCCTTTTCCTGTTGGAATCCCCCAATCAACGGCTTTCTCCAAGGTCCTTAAAGATAAACAGTCAGTGTGAAGGACTTGCTGATTGCTAATCAACACTGTCACGAATGCATGAGTGTGTGTGTGTGTGTGTGTGTGTGTGTGTGTGTGTGTGTGTGTGTGTGTGACTCCCCTAGCTTGGAATCCTGTCTGGTCAATGTAAGGAAACTCCCCTCTGATACAGACACAGACGGTTGCTAAGGAAACCAACATCACTTTTCTGGCAAATGACTGGGGAGGGATGGAGGGAGGAGGAGAGTGGAGGGTAAAAGCACAGAGTTCAAAAGAAAATGAAATTATAATATGATCCTGTCTGTGTTTATGTGTATTTGTGGCTGTGCTTCTGCGTGTGCACGTCTCAGTGTCTGTTTATGGGTGCATGAGTGTGATGAGAAGAAGAAGGTAGAGCTCAAGCAGCAGGGAGGCAAGATAGAAAAGAGCAGAGGAAACTAAAGTAAATGAAGATAGTTGCTGTGGTTGTTGAGTACTGGGACTGAGATGGAGGCAGGAGGGACAGAGGTGAAGAAGCTACAGGCCACTCTCAGCCTCTTCTCCTCTCTTCATTGCTGGTTGATGGTTTGAGGCCAGAATTTTCAGAACGGGCAAACACCAGCTACTGGACACACACATGCACAATTTGACTATAATTATAACCACAGTACTGATGTCCAGGGACAACCGCAGAGAATAAATATGATGATAAAAATATCCCACTTGCCTTGGGCCACAATCCCACCTGGATGCTGAGAGCCAGATAAGTAAAACTGCAGTTGTGGTGCTGACCCCTCCAGAGCTCTAACAGGCTGACTACTGTCTCCACCTGCAGCTCTTCCACATTCTCCTCCTAGGGGCCTGCCTCATATACAATGGAATGTGACAAGGGGCTTTGCCTCAGGCCTAAAACATAAATAAATAGAGAAAGTTCAAAAAGCACACAGAGAGAAAGGGCAAAGTATGAAGTGGGAATGGCACTGGGCCCTACAATATGCAGAGTAGTTACAGGTAGCTGAGTTATGTCAGTGGAAGTGGCAAAAGTGTCAGTCCTGTGTGGAGAGGAAGCAAAGCACAACTCCCCCGTGGCATCATTAAAAACCCCATCTCTTCGTCCCAATTTAACTGCCTGAAAAATAGGTCAATTAACAACCTCTGGTCTCTTACTACACAGGCATGTCCCTTGTATGCAGTCTGAGGGAAGTGTGGGCGGCCACTGTTGCCATGGAGCCATGAATATTGTACTGGTCCGCTGCCGTGGTGATGGTGACAAGAGTGTGTCTTGGACACGCATTGCTCCACTTGCACACACACATATGGATGAACTTGTTATAGTATCATCCCTTTCTAAGAATGACCATTTCCTGTAAATTAAACTATGAGGCTGGCAATCTATATGCACACATTACATTACTGCACACATTACCGTTTGGATGCTTGCCAAGCCTCTAAAGTCAAGATTTTAATGCTCAGGAGGCTGACTGCACACTACACCAAAGCTTGAATGGATCAGGTAGACACTTAAGAACCTGTAATTTGATTGGTTGTACCAACACACACATTAAACACATGACTTCCATGATTGTGTGTGTGTTTGTGTGTGCGTGTGTGCGTGTTATAGACGCCACTAATCCAATAAAGTCTCCAATGGACTAAGCATAAGAAATCTTAATTTATGAATTGAATAGAGAAGGCTGAGAGCATATGGCTATAAACTCCTTACTGTGTGCGTCAGGCAGTATGTAAGAGTGTGCATTAAATAAAAAAAATGTCTATAGAAAGGAGGGGTTGGCAGTAAGCGAGTGAGGGTTGGTGAGGATGTGCTTTCACATTCTCTGACTAAATGTAAGATGCTGAAGTAAAGAAAAGTGCTGTACTAAAGATGTGGATACTCAGGGCAGACAGACACGGACTCAGCCTTAAAAAAAGAAAAATGAAATAAAAATATTTGTGGCATCACCAGCTTTAGACAATTCATTTATATCCCACCCCTTCACCATAGAAGGTAACAAGGTGTTTGACATGAGCAAAAAAAACCTAGGAGAAGTGGGATATCGTTGTTTAATTTCTCTGTGCAGGGAGAGCAAGATCATTTGATCAGCAAAAGGCGGGAAAATCTAAGGGCATTGGGAGGTGAGATAAAAAAAAAGGCCATGGTCAATAAAAAATACAGGGACTAGCTGTTATTCGCTGTATTTATATTTGGACTATAGTGTATATAAATGTGTGTATTCACTCCCCTATCCTGTGGTGAAGTATTGAGGATTAAGTGTATCCACTTTGTGAATCGCAGTCAGGCCCAGCTTCTTTCCCTCCATTATTTCTCCTTTCATCATCGCCACGGCAACTTCTGTCACTCTCTGTCTAGCTCACACTGCTGTTTCCCCACTGTACATGCACATTCAAATTCAAAAGCACATGCAAGGGCACAACAAATGCTGCCTTTATGAACACAGTGCTTCCTTTAATCTCTCTCTCTCTCTCTCTCTCTCACAGTCTCTCTCTCTCTCTCTCTCACACACACACACACACACCGGTATGTGTTGGCATATCTGTCCCTCTGGTTGCCATGGAAACACCAGGACACAGGCACAAGATTAAGGAGTTCATAGATCTTCACTTCCTGAGTCGTCTGAAGGGTTTTACTGTTGCGAAGATGGAGGAACAGTAACAAACAGAGTGTGTTTGTGTACATGTGTCACGTATAGAAGCTTCCCCCTCCTCATCATCTCAGCACAAAGAGAAGTTTGAGACGAGAGATGCTGTTGCGATGGGAACAGTCTCCCGTTGACAGAGCCAGGTGACATTTCGGACGGTTGTCATGATGATGAGATTACAGCTGGCAGGTGATTATGCCGACCCCTGGCGCCTATCCGTCTGCCTCCTCCTCCTCTGACAACGATACAAGCACACAGACATGCACAAAAACAATACTCAAGCCATTCTTTTTATTTGTTTAGAAAGTGCATAATTTAGCTCTGGATAATTTGGAGAATCCATATAGAAGAACAATAAAGATAAAAAAATATTTTTCTATGATTTTATTTATTTATTAGCTAATTTCTCAGGGACAATGCAAAAAACTTTGTTACAGGCTACAATAACATGATACAGACGTGTTGCATATAGGGTTTACAGCCTGGGCTAATTTGCAACCCCTGTCCCTGGTTCGGCTTTTCTACATAGAAATGGTCATAACATATCATTACCAAAAGTACAGTTATATGAGGCACATAATAACTAGTGGTGGTTTAAAAGTTGGGTGATAAGTGGGATGTGAAACATTTAGCACTTCTTGTCACATTGGCTGAATCGCTCTGATCATTGTTGGAGAGTTTTTGGCTCCATGGGTGGATGGTGACCCGTCACATCAACGGTCATATCAGGCAGTCAGAGGGATGATCAGTATAAAAAGCCAAAAATTTAAAGAAAGTAAGTCCTTTACACTCCTGTCACATGGCCTATCTGATGATCCTATTAATAGTGAGAGTGCATTTATGTAGCCTCTTATTCTTTCACTGACACACCTATGGCAAACAAGCCACAACACAAGACACTAATCAGACTGTAATTATCATCAACAACTGGGATTAATGTGTTAATCAACACGTGGACAGGAGCCTGGGATTGAACCATCAACCTTGTGATAAGTGGATAATTCATTCTACCTCCTGATCCACAAGCACACGTCGTTTTTTAAAGCACTTTGGAAAAAGGTCAGCCGCGATGTAAAATGCAATGTTTTATAATTAATTGGCTTAATACCTTCAAAAATATCGGCTTTGTTAATTCTAGTGATATACGTCGTTTGCATTTTTCCTGATGTTACACTCCTGACTGTTACTTGCTTTTACTTTTAGAAAAATTACCTTGTGTGATTAAATGTTCTTCCCCTTTCGACTAAATTTGGCTCAAAGTATTAGTAAAAACATGATCTAATCTCCTCTACAGCACGAGTTCAGCCGCCTGTGGGTCCTTTGCCAGCCTGAGCACAAACAGCACAATCCTAAATGACTCAATGTGGTCCTGAAAAATGGAAAGAGGACGCGAGACCGGTCGATAGAGGAAGAGGGGATCAGAGAGCAGAATGTTAGAAACTAAGCTACTGACATTACAATGACCTTAAAAATTCTACAACACAATCATCGTTGGCGTGAGAGATGATGAAAGCCCCGAGGCAGTAAAGCCTACCAGTAAATAACATTGATACAAGCTCATCACATCTGGCTACGTGCTGTGCCCCTGGCAGAGCACTGCTTCAGGCTGCCTGGCTTTCACACCACTCTTTCTCTGTTTTATTTTCACCCTGGGCTAAATTAACACACAGCAGGCCTGTTTCTATGTTGCTTGTTTAATGGGGAAAAAAAAGAAAGAAAAAAAAAGAGAAAAATCAATTTCCTCTGTTAAGGAGAGATTGAGCGAATGCTGTAAGTGCACATAAATGTACTTGCACCAGATGAGCCCTGGGAAGATTGGTGTGTTGTCGCCTTAGGAATGAGCATTGGTGTGAACTAATGGGGAGGTGTGAAATTGAAATACATAAGTAAGCAATTATTGAAGAATAAATAAATAAAAACTTTTTTCTGATTTTTTCAGAGGAGTCCAGACAGTAAAGTTTTCACCACTCTGATGATGAAGGCAGGAAACCTGCTGGTAATCATACATTTTTTTTTAAACATTTTACTCAATCAATATCCACACACGCTTTTCTGTTTCCAAAGACCCAGCAACTGAAAAAAATCATTCAAAGTCACAAAGTAAAGTCAAAAGCAAGAGACAAAAGAAAAACTAACTTCACCCAATTTTCATGGCTGCTGATTTGAACATTAATCCTGACTAGAACTGTACTCTAAATCTATTCTGCTAGGTCTGCCACAGTGAGATTATACTGTAAGAAGCAAAGGATTAAATCCAGTTGGGATGAAGATGTCTAACAAACAATATGCAAATCCTGAAACAAACAATCTAATGCTGTAAAATGCATCACTCACTGGAAAGAAAGACAATCTGAATAACAGAGCATTTGAAAAAGAAAAGACAAATATGAGTGAATGAGTGACCCAAAAGTCTGTTTCCACAAACATCGTAGTTAAGCAAGGCGCTAATTGAAAATCCTTTCTGCAGCCTCGTCGTCCATTGTAGCAGATCCAAGCAAGCCCCCTTCTTTTTGTTGCTGTTGCCTTTAATGTCAGGCAAATGTTGTGGGAGGTTTGCAGCAAAGTGCAAACCTTATCATAACCAACTTGTGTTATTTTTGCTTGTGCCGAATAAAAATGCAGTGAATCAAATTTACGATACTGTTTTTTTCCATTCTAAAAATAGACAGACATACACATGTCCAACACATCTCCACTCACATTTCCAATGCTCATATGAAGTCAGCGATAGTGGGTGCCAGGACGCGAGTACAAACACATACACACAGACACACACACACACACACACACACACACTATTTGTTTATTAATATTACTGCCTCGTGATTCTGATATTTTATGTTAGTTCTCTTCTAAGCTGCAGTTGTGAAATATAGTTTTCCACTCTTTGCCATTTCTGAAAAAAACTTTAGTTCATAAAAATAAAGTCTATTGTTTTAGGGTTAGGTTTTTGCTTCATCATGTATTGAGCAGCATCTTAATTAGTATCTTTTTTTTTAAGTTTCCGACTTTTTCAGTTAAAAAATCAACCTAGCTAGCTAAAAATTCCAAAGTGTAATAATTTATACTCCATCATTAAAAAACCATCAACTCTTTAACAGTTATCGAGACTTAACAGTTATATTAGCTAAAGTTCATTTATCAAGAGAGGCTTTCCTTGGTGCGTCTTCCAACATCGCAAGAGGATTAGCGAAAATCAGCATCATGATGTAACTGAGCAACAACTGTAGCCATAGCAACCAAGAATGTATATAGCCATCACACCGGAGAAAGAGTGAGGTTGTTAGCTTGTTACAGTGTTTAATGACCATACGGTAAATATTCGGTGAGGACACAGGAAATTAAACGCAAATTGTTCTTATTGTTGGCACACATCGTGAAATAATACATTAAGACATTGCCATGTAAAGCATAGAAAAAATAATACAATACCAAATAACAGCAACACAGAAAATGTGGAAGCTGTAATGTTATAGATATATACTTTATTAATTCTCTCTGGTAAAATAAAATTACAAAATAATTTCAACCTCAAACGGCACTTTCCTTGTTCAGAATTATTTAAAGTTTTGTTAATACACATATCATAATTGTCATGACGAATGAGAAGAATACTAGAGTTTAATAATATTAGATATCAGCTATAACTGTGTTTAATCATAATGGTAGAAAAGACTAAGCAATACAAAGCTAGATTTCGTTAACAGCATACTGTACAATATTCCAAGCGTATGTAATTCAGTATTCCGGCCACAGCATGTCGCTATAAGACAGTTCTCGATATTGTCTCCAATGCAAGGGTAGTCTTGTGTCTTTTCCCATCACACAATTACAATTCCTCACAGATACACCTCAGTCTCTCTTTCTGTTTTATTTCATGAACAGCTGTTCCATCATGGCCATTTTCCTTAATAAGGTTTATTTGTGTTCCCTTGTGTTCATCTGTAGTCCACCTTAATCTGGTTTTAAAGCAACGAAGAGCAGTCCATGTACAGCACTGTAACAAGTCCATGCCCAGATTTTCACAGTTATTCCCTCAGAAATATTGTCAGAGATATCTGCAATGCCTCCTGCTATCTTTTGTCCCCGGGGACAGCAGCGTTCACTGCCTCTTATTGAAGTCCATTTAAGAGAGAGCACTTTGGTTACTGAGGTGTGTGTGTGTGTGTGTGTGTGTAAATGTGTAAGTGTGTAAGTGTGTACGTGCACGTGGGTGTGTGTTTCTGTGTCTGCATGGCAGTTTAATTGATCAAGCAAGAAAGAGTGATTGAGTGTGTTTCTTTGCACAGACTATATTCATGATAACAGTGAGTTGTTTTGGGACTGTAAGCTTGAAAACGTATGGCAGTGGGTTTTCTTCCCTCCACGAAGCGTCATCAACAGAACCACACACTGAAAAAACATTAATCACATTCAACTTATAGTCACACAGTTAAATCATTGTTTGATTTCAAGAGGTCAATTACTAATGTAAAAAAAAAAACTATAATCCAGTCATTATAACATAAAAAAAGAAAAAAAATACAAGAGTTACTACTGTATCTGAGTAAATTTGACTAAACTGACCAGTCATGTCTTATTATTAAAGGATAACGGACAGATAGACTCCAGTGTATGCTTCGATAGCAAACAATGAGAAGACTGGCTGAATGTGGAATATTAAATTTGTGCAAAGCTCTGTGTCGTGATACCATTGATTCAAAAAGGTGCGATACCATGTTCGAAATACATCTGCCAGACTGAAATGCCAATTTAATAAATGCTTGTGTTATAAACCAAGTGTTTTTTCAACAATCCACTGAGTCGCGGTGCAGTAGAAACAACTATTAATTGACAATTTTCTGAGGTTTACATTGGCAATGAAATGGTCACAGAAATTAAACAAAATCTAAACTCTTCAAAAAATATCATTTCAGTACAGCAAAACAACAACAACAAAAAAACTTACTCTGTAAATCTGTCGTTGCAGTGATACAGTCCTGTTATAGTTGTTTTACATTGATTCTCTCACCTGTTACTATCTTCTTCATCACAAACACAACAGTTATATGGTGACGCATGTCCCTCACAATCATATCAGGTCATTTCAACTTGATTTGAAAAGTGTGTAGCTCCGTGAACCGTCGTAATTCCCCTGACTGAGTAGCTAAAGTGTCACAACTATGCTAAGGCTAAACTATTGCATTAGCTCACACCCACAAAAGATACGTCATTAGGGTGTTTATTTTTTTGTACAGTGTGTCTTCATTGCTTGGCAGTGCTCTGTGGAGATTGACAGTGCATCGAGTGCTTGGCAGTATAGGCTTTAGTATTTGTGTGTGGGCTGGTGCATTAATTTCTTTGTGTGAGTGGAAATAGGGCCTGCATTGTGAAAGATTGTGTATTTCTGTTTGAACTGTGTTTAATACATTGTATTGTGTGGATGACGAGCTTATATAATGTGTGTGTTTGTGTGTGTGTGTGTGTGTGTGTGTGTGCGTGCGGTGCATGCCACAAGTTTTTTTTAAGGGTGGTCGTATGATCGAACCTTCTGTTAAAGGGATGCTCGTTAACACACAATTAGCAATCAGATAGAAAATACATTATAAGGATAAAAAGTCATGGTCATTAATTCCTGTTGAAGGGAGAGAGAGATTGGGAGAGGGGGAAAGAGGGAAAGAGAGAAAGAGAGAGAGAGAAGAGAAACAGAGAATTAAAGGCCTTTTCAATAATTGGAGTAGATTTCATTTAGGAGCTCATATAATTATTCCTCGTTTCTCCTCCTCTCTCCTTCCCCCTCCTCATTCTCTCTACCTCCATTTCTCACCCTCTTGACATCCTTTCTCCCCCTCACACCTTTTAGAGTCTCCATTTTTCTGCTCCTTCCCGTCATCAAGGAAAGTGCCCCAAAGTCCCTCGCATATCTCATCAGTCATACTGCCCCTTCATCTTTATCCCATTACTTCTCAGCATAGGCCCATCTTCATCCCTCCCTCGTGGGGCGTAAGTTTCAGAGGATCGCCTCACATTTCTCTTCTCCTCCGTCCTCTCCTTTAGTCTGAAGTGAGAGGTCTAGCATAGCACCCCCTCCACACTACCTGTTTTCTCCCCAGGTTTGTCCTCTCCTGGTCCCTAGAGCTGTCTTCAGCAGCCAGAGGTGCAGGTGTTGGGCTTGGGACTAGCCTCCGCACTCCCGTCTGAGCTCAGTGGTGGGGGCGACTCCAGGGCCAAAGTAGGGACGGGGGCTGGGGGTGGGGCTGGAGCTGTGATCTGGACTGGAGAAACTGAAGCTGGGGCCGTGGATATAGAAGTCGCCGGGGACAATGGGACCACAGCACCTCCTCCGTCTCCTCTGCCGTCCCTTGCATCCCTCTCTCGCAGCAGGTGGACCAGTGCAGCGTGCTGGGCACTGAGGGTGGCGGAGAGGTGGGCAGGGAGGGCGTTAAAGCCAGCGGTGAGCTGCTCCACCCGCTGCTCCAGGGACAGCATCTGGCGCTCCAAGTCCTCGCTGCGATCGTTGAGCTCCGACATAAGCTCATACATGACGCTCTGCATCTATGGGAGGAGAGGAGAGTGGGAGTCACACACAGAGTACTTTGAAGGAGGGAGACAGATTGCAAATATGTAAAAATATAAGTATTATGAGAGTTGCTTTATTAAAGCCTATTTAAAGAAAAATCTGGATGGAATGACAAGAGACAGGAGAAGGTGTTAGAGAGAGAAGTAATGTAGAAAGAGGGCAAGCTCGATGCTAGCGAGGGGCGAGTAAGACACTGAGCACAAGGAAACACATGTCCAACAGGGAGTAGAAGCTGGAATCAAGAAGAGGCTGGAGGGAAGTCTCTGTGTGGGCGTTTTGAATTGTGAAAAAAGAGAGAATAAGAGACAAGAGAGATAATGAAAGAAAGGCGGCAGAGTGTCCCTGCCTTACATCCTGTCCTTCGTATCCATGGTAAATGATAAGTCGCCAATAGAGATGACTTTAACTGAGATGGCATATTTGGAATATATTTGGTGCTGAAGCTAAAGCTCCTTGGAAAGACACAAACAGTCACCCCCTCACTCTTTCCAAGCCTCTATCTTCCCTCTACTGTCTTTTTTCATAATCACACACACATACACACACACACACACACACACACACACACACACACACACACACACACACACACACATTCGTGTTCACATTCTCACTCAGACACCCACATAAAGTAACAGAAAAACACTCCCCTCCCTCCTCTAATTTCCTCCTCGCTCTCTCACTCAGTCATCCCTGTTTCAACACTTGTTCTGGTTGCTAGGCGACGCAATGCCACAGAAACAGGGCAGGTCAGCGTGGAGACGGAGGAATGTTGTGGTATTTTTTTAGGGGGGGGGAGGGGGTTCTCCATAAATGAAGAGCACTGATAAATGTGCCAACTGTGTGTGTTTCCGCAGTTGTGTGTGTGTGTGTGTGTGTGTGTGTGTGTGTGTGTGTGTCTCACCTTTGAGAGGTCCACTAGTGTGTTGGCCTGATCACTGAGTTTCCTTTGCTCCATTTTCACACTACGTAATCTGCAAACAGATGCACACACGTACATCAGATAAACAAACTCACATACAGAGTTGAAACCTAGTAAATACACAGTGGTTGGTCCAGAGAGCTAATCCCTCCGGGTCCAGACAACAACACGGTGGAGCGGTCACCTTGCCGACTTCAGCTCTAATTCTACCTGCAGTGTGTTGCTGGACATGACCAGAAAAGACATCTGGAACACATTTGTGCTCTAAAACACTGCAATTCTATAAAGCAGATGAAAAAGTACAACAATATCATGTAGCCTGAAGCTCTAGAGTAAACAAATAATGCAGTTAAAAGGTAGAAACCCTCACGGGAATAAGGTAATGGGAATAAACTAAATCAGAGCAGTTATACGGAATATAATTAATCTTTATTGATGATTATGAAAGATAGAAGCTCTCAAAACACAATACAACAATTAGCCCTTAAAGGTCTATTCAATGCAATTCAATTAAACCTTATTTATAAAGCGCCAAATGTTTTCGCAAAACACAGACACATTGTAACGTGTAGACTGATTTTATGAGGCTCCAGGTGAGCTTGTCCTATAGCTCGTGATCAGAAAATGTATTCATATCGCCATAAAATCACCCTGTTACTATGTTCACAGACTCTGCCTCTCGTCCACAGCACATGCTTCAGGATTAACCTTCCGGTGTTAAAATTTAAATAGTTCAAAGCGTCTCGACTCTGGCTTCCGAAGGTACTTGATAATGATGTCAAGTCTAGACAGAACTCTTCGAGATCAAAGGGGCATGCAACATTATCGGACCACTACTTTTTGATGATCCCACGTATATATTATATATCATATATATGTGTATATATAATATAACAAAACTGTAGGAGACATGAATTACAATGAGCAATTATGTTCTGCTGTATTTATGTGTGATAAACAAGACTCTTTAATACAGATTATATGATGATTAAAGTGTCTCTAATTGTACACAATGCTCTTCAGTCCCACAACTGTATTTGCCTGGAGTGAACCTGCCCTTCAGTAGATGATGATTCATTGTGTGTGTGTGTGTAGAGAGGAAGAGAGAGATTCATGCACTTTATCTGATTATCAGCGTTGATTTAACCTGTGGGTGGATAGAAAGTACAGCTGATTTCAAAGCCTTTCAACAGCTCAGCAGCACTGCTGTGTGCAAGTACAATTGGATTTGTGTGTGTGTGTGTGTGTGAGAGTGTATGTGTGTGTGTGCATGTGGGGGGGGGGGGGTGTTGCTCACTGATGTATAGCCTGGAGGAACTTCCGCTGGTGTTTGCGGACCCTGGAGTGGTCAATCTTCTTCATCAGCTTGGTGTGTTTGTAGATGAGCCAGGTCTCCCTCAGCACGTTAGCTGCCGCATTCTTTATCTGCTCCCAGACGATAGAAACACAAACACACATATTGTTAGCAACAAGTAGCCGTTGGCAACCAAAGCAGGCAACAGGTTTGCATCCATTCCCAGTTCTCTTTCACTTTCCCCCTCCATTCTCTCCCTGCAAAATGAAAACAGAGCTAAAAACATCTTTCTTTTCTTAAAGGCTGCCCTCATTCTCTCTGTCTCTCCACACACATCGGCCTGCTTGCCAACGCTTTTCAGGAGTGCGCAAACAACTCCCTCCTTAGGGAGATTTGGCAATGAGAACCAACAGGAGTGTGTCCCTCACACACACACACACAAACACACTCACACACTCTCTCTCTTGGTCTGTCTTTATGCGACATTATATTTTAGACCAGCGCAAATGGTCCACATTATCTTGGCTAGGGGAAAGGAATTCAGCATAATACTATAGTGGTTCATTAAAAGCAGTGATTAAAACTATTTAATTATGACAACAACTGAAAGAAACAATAGGGGAATGAGTCACTGCTCTTGAACAACCTGCCAAAGGCAAACCTGAACCTTGCAGAAGAGACATATTAGAGAAATAGCCTATGTAATGGTGCTCACGTATGGAAACTGTCGAAAGCCATCAGAGTCAACAGCAGGATGGTCATTTATCTCCATTTTACCGGTCATAAACAGGCTTCAGAGGCTTTTAGTTTGTATCATCTGAAGGTGAGATTGCTGTGATTTAATAAAATACGGATTGCAAATGTCAGTATAGGCTTCAGGTCGATTTCTGTGGACAAAGATCAGGACTCACATTACATTAACTCACGTCTAGATCTTCTCCTGTATGTTTCATGTGCTATATACAGTATCTCCATAGGTTGCTACGCAATTACAACATTGGGGTTTTGACACCCAGCGCAAAAGGCGCGGGTGGACACCCTAGAGAAGGGAGCGAGAATCTCAAAGGACATAAATTGAATGAGAGACTTCAAAGAGATGCTGAGCACTGAACAAAGAACAATTATACCCCCGTCTGAGGAGCACAAAAGACCCCAGCAGCCTGGCTAATCAGCACCCATCCACCGCAGTCAACGACTGCTCACACGCGTACACACCTACACATGCGCACACGCAGACATACACACACGCACTTTTGGCTACAGATGTAGAGAGTAGGAGGATCTGGGCCTTGCAGATGTTTTTTCAATGACGGAGGAAGTCAAAGCAAAAAGAGCCAATCTGTAGATAACGTATTAGACCCCTCCAGGAGCTTGACTCACTAAGTCCCCATGTTACCAGTCAATCTTAATTACAGTTTGCATCAGAGTTATAGATTCTTACCTTCATACAGCTTGTTTACAGATAATACATTTAAATATAGTATGTAAATATCATGCAAATAAGCCCAACAAAATAAAAAATGCTCAGGGCCATGACAAATGTACAACTGTACATCTAGGGATTCAGTTAGTAAACCGTGTTATCCCATGTCCCTCAGTGTGTATCAACAGGATTACAGATCTCCCGTCAGTGTAGCAAAGACAGAAACTGACAGAGCAGCATAGAACCTTAAGAGGCATCACAAGCATGTTGTCAGTGGGCCCAGGGCACTGATGTCAACGTCCCTGGAAATTTCTTGACGGTAGTGGTGCATTTTAACATAAAACTCAACATCACAACTGCAGTTGTGAGTTAATTTGTCTGCATTATGTTATGCATTGATTGAAACCAGTTCCTCTAGTTGTAATCACAGGCCAGGTTACTGCAGAGCACATTTAATAGCCCGCATATCTGCGGGCCTGTTGGTAAATTGATATGTCAAATCCTATTTAACAGTTGATTAATCACTGCAGGGTGAGTGAAACGTGATGAATGATGGCACCTCGTGCATGGCTCTCAGTGGACATTTTCAAGCAAACTTCCAGGGGGGAGCCTGTAACACTGCTTCAGGACATTCAATTAGATGATGCCAAAGCTTCATTTAAATCTGTGAAAATGCCTCGTGTGCAAATAACAGGGACAGATAATAACCCTAACCCCACTCTATATTTTTCTTCCTGTCTCCTCCTGGGAGTTCACGTGGAAACTGAGACAATGACGGCAACTCCATTAGCAAGTATAAAAGACTCAACATGAACCGCTAAGAATACTCGGTGAGAAACCAAATGACAGCAGCAGCAGCCATTCCTGGACCATATGGCCTGCGCTTGGGTGACAATGTTGGGGCCATATGGCCGGTTTGGGTCATAGACTTGTTTGGCTGCTCCCCTACATGGCGAACCTTATGGTAGGTACATGTGAATTCTCTTACAGCAAGGGGTTTCCACACCTCAGCATGTTGGACTATTAATGACATGTTGTGGAATACAAATCAATCAGTACTCATATGCTGAACTTATATCAATATGTTACCTTCACCTTCAAAAAAAAGAAAAACTAATGGTGGTTGATGAGGCTGGGAAATGGAAAAAATAAACTGATTGTTTTTTAATTTTTTTGTAGGGATGGAAGTATTATTTCTTACATTAGCTGAAGCACCTGACCCTTCCCACCCAGGAGTGCCTTAATGACCTGTGTATGCAAATAGTAATTATCATCTGTGGTGCTAGAGAGACAATTGTGTTTTGTAGAAGAGCCGAGAGAATAAAACAAACAGGCCAATTACCTTGGCAACAACCTCTCACCTCATTCATGTGCCACGGCGTCACGTGGCCTTAGCTGCTCTGACCTTCCCCAGGCATGATGACACATGAAGACACATACACACCGTACACACACCGTACATTTAAATTTTTGCCATTTTCGTTAATTTCCAACGTCTTTAAGTTGAATGATGTGTGATATGTGCCTCTTTGTTTTTTTCCCATATGTGTGTATGAGGATTCTACTGCAAACAAAATCTACCTCTGGGTACTAATAAAGTAACTTGAACTTGAACTTGAACTTGTACACACACAATACACACACCGCACACACAGAGAAGAATATCATCCTAACATCTAAAGCGGAAGCTGAGGGTTGTACACTTGAGAATCAAACAAGTCAATGAGGCTTTTTTAAAAATAAGAATGTCTCCACCAAGAAGGATCCATCTGGGCCGCGTGTGAATTAAAAGGCTGTCAGAAGAGGAGTTATTTTTACAGTGTGGCATGAAAGCTAGCTATAAGAAGAAATCTTCGGTGGTTAGATTGCTCCCATTTGGCTGCTGGTGTAAACATTGGAAGGCATTGCAGCACCTCCTCCTTGGCCAGAGCGCAGAGTGCGCTCTGAATATTCAGAGAGGGTGAAGCTGTGAATATGCCACAGGGGACATCTGATAATGCTCTGAATTAACTAATGGTCCAATGTGGAAGAGAACACACCCAGAGTGCAAATTCATAGAAAGATTTTTTAAACTCTTGCAACCCAATTTAAAAAATCTGGAAAACCTCCCTGTTAACACAGCCAATAGGTTTATTGCGTCGATGCCCGGGTATTTAATTGACACCGTAGTCTGCTGCACTCCACTCCCCGGACTTGGGGCCTACAGAAAGTGCGTCCTGCTTTTTTCAGCGTTGAGAGCGCTCTGTGAATGTCCGGCGTGACATTCTGACCAGATGGAATTTCCAGCAGGGCTCTGAATTAACCAACACTTCAGCATGAAAGCAACTGTGAACTGCAAACGCGAGTGTCAGCCTTTTAAACACAACTTCAACACTCCGCATCAAGATGACAAGCCGCGGCGTCCAACCTGAGCACTTACACCTCACACACATGATTCGACTCAGGGATGTTAAGTGTTATTTAATTAACAGCCGTGTTAATCCTATCAAATAGCGGGGAACGCTTCGGTGTACACTACACGAGCATTAACCCTGTGTGCGCTGAACTTTGAATGATGTCTTGAAAGCACACCGTCCTCCTTCATTAGGCGCGCACCACACAAAGACTTCAACTTCTGTTTTGTCGGGTGTGTCTGAAAATCTGATCTGAGGATGACTTAAATGATGTAAAGTGAAAATATACTATTGATGTGTCAGACTGGCAAAATCACTGCAAAGATTTTGACTAAAACTGATCAGTGAGATACACAGCCTCAGCTTGTTCGCAGATTCATTGGTCAAGCTCTGCACTACATCAACACCTAATGCTTTTTAAGATAAAGATAAAGACACTGACATCAAGCAGACATTACCAGAAACACAGTCCACTGGTTAACAGCTTCACTGATTGCCATTTCATTGACATTCTTGTTAATCCTTCAAAGGGAAGGAAACACATTTCACTGACGTAGTAACGAAGTGTGTGTGTGTGTGTGTGTGATGATGGAGTCTATCGTTGAATTATTCATCACAAAGCCTTGAGTGATTGTACCCTCTTGTTACGATGTTATGGCAGAGAATGGCCCCAGCCATGTAAATCAATGTGCATACAACAGCTTCAATCATTGGTCTCTCAGTAATAGAGGGCAGGAGACAATTACCACTGCATAAACCACAGATCCTTTAAAGGAAATGTCAGCAAGCAGCATGCTGGATTTTGCTGAATGAGGCTGCTGAATGGCACCTCCCTCACTTGATGCCTTCTTTGTTAAGACTGACTGAATGGATTGGGTCATTAAATTAACCAAAGAATTGATGGTATGAACTTTTATCTCTGTTCAAGGGCTTGTATCATATGAAGATAATCTGTTTCATCTATATACAGTATATATTTAAGGCAATTGCAATGACTCCAAGTAATTTTTTTTTTTTCTATTTACAAACTTGACGATACGAGAATTTCTAGAATTTCAGTGATTCCCAACCCGGGTTGGTACACGCAGTGCAGTTACAAAGGAAATGGAAAGATTGTGAGGTAGCTCAGCTAATTTAAAATGCATGTTTCCAAATGTGTGTTCAACAGCACAATACAGATGCTACAAGTTAGTGTGAGGGACTTCTTTAGGGATATTTACGGTCACAATATCCATTTACGACAACTGCACCTGGTAGATTGGGTCTTTTTTTCTTTTGAGAGGGAAAAATGTGATTTTGGTCTGCTGCTATAATTTGGGCATCTCTTTGCACCATTATGGTGATATCCACCTACAAATAGGTTTGGCTGTATTCCAGAGGTTTTCTGCACAACTGCACAACAAATCATGAAAAATGCTTTAAAGATCATCTTTTTGGTTTTCTTCAGTATCAGAGTAATCACAGTGATAGCTGTCTGTACATCCACCTGTACACTTCAAACAGGAACTGTTAATAGCGAAAAATCAACACACTCAGTTTTTCAAAATGTAAAACATATATATATATATACTGTAGGCTAAATAGTCTCAAGTAGCCCACAGTTCAACTCACTGAATCCTTGGCAACATTAACTTTTTGTGATGAAAGATAAAATCTGTTCATTATTCACAAGTGAAGAATGTCAGACTCATATTGAACATACAGCGTGTACAGAATGACGAGGCCTAGAATGAAGAAAAGAAAAACTTCTCCTGATTGAAACTTAATAATCATTCTTCTTCTGCCATAACTGGATACATTTTGGGCTGAAACCTGAACAATATTTTTGGGGCAATCCAACTAAGTAGTCGCTGCGATATTTTAGTCTCGACTGACAGACTGACATTGCCTTGCTTAACAAATTTAAAGCAGACAAAGCCTAAAAAAATAAACATCATACGTAAAAAAAAAAATACTGAATCCAGTTTAAAATCCTTTGACTTGGGGGTACATTTTGGGAGCCGCTGCTTTAGATGGCCAACTGGACTTGAGATTGAAGTAATGCACATGCAAATTCTCACGTGCACACACACGCGGTCACACACACGCACGTGCACGCACACACACGCACGCACGCACACACACACACACACACACACACACACACACACACACACACACACACACACACACACACACACACACACACACACACACACAGATGAAAGGTGTTAAATGTCTTGTGAAAACAAACTCTGGCTGACCCGGCCAGAGTTTGCAGGAAGATAAGGTGACTGCTTGGCCCCAACAGCGACAAAGTGATTTGGGTCCTCTATCGATATTTTATCCACACTGAAATTATTGATCACCCCGCCCCATTCAGTCACCCAGATACCCTGCTGCCATAATGTACCCTACATATTTGATATGGGAGCTATTTTTAAAACTTGGGTCTTTCAACTATATGAAAAATTGAAAAGGACCGGAGGAGGGAGGGAGTGAGAGATGGAGGAAAGGAGGCAGCCGGGAAAGGACAGGGCACAGGAGGAAGGAGGTGATGAATAGAAAGAGAGAGTTAGATGAAGGGATTTACTGCAAAAGAGACAAAAGTCAAAGGGGATGGGAGGGTGGAGGGATGGCCAAGTGTGAGAAAAAAAGGTCGGAGATTGGTTGAAAGAGAGAGACGGCAAATGAGGGAGCTGAACAGAGGCAGCGAGAAAGAGATGACCTTTTTCTGCCTTCACTCACTCAAATAACATGGCGCTCTGTGACAACAATCCAGGGTGGTAGCGTGATGCAGTAGTTGGGGAGAGTGAAGAAGGGTCAGTGAAAGGACAAACTGTTGGGGTGAGCTCTCAAACACCTTGTCTTCAACCCAAAAGAAATCCTAAACTACAGTGCACTTTACTACTGTACTTTTACAAATGACAGTTATTTTTGAGCCCCAATCATGGAGCATCGAGAGAATGTGCGCTTCAAATCATTCAGTAGTTCCGCCTCATTTCTGAAAACATCATGACATATTCATTAATACCACCGACACCACACAAGCATACACACCCTCTTGGTGAGTTGCGTATCCATCATGAAGTTGTGTACGTGTTTCTCGGCCTTGGTCAGCTCCAGCTTCCTGGCTACCACGGCAACCACCAGAGCCGTGCAGCCAGCACCCTGAGAAAGGGAGGAGGTGGAGGAGGAGGAGGAGAAAACAGAGCACTGAGTCAGTCAGTACAGAGGAGGAAGGGGTAAATCGGTGGCTTTTGGCCGTGGAATTAGCCCAGATGATTGAACGGAGCGAGGACAAATATGAGGAAGGGAGCTGCACGACAGAAGGAGAAGTGAAAGGGAGAGAGGAGAGGATTAGGAAGGATAGCTCTGTTCCAGATCCACATTTCCTCATGTTGAAAGGCGAGCCAAGTCTATTTTCACTTCAAATCCATCTGGTGCGAGATCCCTTTTAAACCGCAGCTAAATGTGTCTGAAAAATATTCCCCATACAGATATGAAAACACATCAAAGATTGACCACACCCTAATTTCATTTAATTAGATGCTGTCAATCTGAATAACATGGTGTCAGTCTTCTCCTGTCACTGGAGATTCAAGGTTTGCAGGAAGTGTTAATGTCTAAAACACAGCGGTTTGTCTGTATTCCAGCTTGACCCACAAGAGACATTCTGCAAATCCATGAGGGAGAGAGTGACAGCAGTCTCCCATCCAGAAAGACACGCTTGAGAGGAGAAGCGGAGCAGGACTACGGCGAGGAAGGCAGACCTAATTAACTTTCAGATTAGGCACTGTTTTCAACGGGGCTGTGGAGTGCTCACAGGTTCCTCTGACGGGGCAGGAGGGAGGAAAAGATACAGAGAGCGAAGAGCTATGAGTAAATATAAATGGGAAAGGAAGGAAACATGACAGGTGGGATGAATGCAGGAGTCGAGGGGGTGTGCATGGAACTGGAGGAGAAAAAGACGGAGAAGAAGCCAATGCTAATGAGGTCACATATATCTGATAAGTAACGAATTAAGATTAAGCGTGTTTAATGAAAATGTACAAGTTCCCTTCCTTCCTGCTTGTGAGTTTGTGCAGTGGGAGAGCAAGAGAGAGAGAGAGAGAGAGAGAGAGAGAGAGAGAGAGAGAGAGACATAGTGAGTTAGAAAGCGAGGACGAGGGAGCACACCACAGTTTGAAGCGCGCAAGAAATAGCCGAGGCTTCATCGTGCACACTCTCGAACGATAAGACAGGTTTTTCCCAAAATAACTTTGGCCGGGTTCAGTAAAACGTAACACACAAACAGGCATTAGTGCCCTCGTCTATACACTATATCTACTCTATTTGTGTTTATTCAAAAACCATGAATAAATCATGGTGAGAGCCCACGGAAAACCCCTGGAGCCTTCGTACATATCGGTGCTTTAGGGAAAAGAGCCCTCCACAAATTCCTCCAGCACAGTATGTACGAGTGCAGTGCCGTACCCAGCTGCGTGCATGTGTCTGCGTGCGTATTCAAAATAGTCCTCCTCGGTCAAAAACAGTGGGGGGCAGATTGGATTGTCAACGCGGGGTTTGTGTATATGTGCATGCATGTGCTAGTGAGCGTGTGCACGTGTTTGTGCGTGTGTGTGTATGAGAGTTTGTTTGTGTATACGCCTGCATCCATTTGATTCCAGCAGGGCTCCCTGTGCAATCTTCACAGAGTGACAAGGCTGATGATGGCTGTGCTGTTGTGATTTGCCCCGTACGCCCGGGTGTTTCCCTTGCTCCCTCCATTACAGCACAGCCATCTACCTAGCTGTCAGAGGAGAGGGAATCACCAGTCTGTGGCACAGTGTAACATCCACACTCTCCAGGGAAAAATTTTGCGATTCAAAAAATAAGCACAGTGGAAAATAGTTTCCCCAAACAGGTCAGTAGGAAGACGGAGACGAGGCGGACGAGGGAGGAAGATGTTCAATGTAGAAAATAACAATAAGTGAGCACAAAACAAGCATTTAAGAGGCAGCAAGGGCACAAAGGGCCTCACTGCATCTGTTTCACCTGACGACTGATCCAGAACAACAGTTTACCAACAAGATGTAGGAAATGGAAGACGGAACAATGAACACACATTCATTTGCTGACAATTTACTTGAACCCCCAGATTTAGCAGTAGCGTAGGCAGACATGAGGACATTTTCATTGTTTAGTAATTTGCAGCATTTATCAACAGTTCTAACACCACATAAGTAGAAATATTTTGTATTAATATAACAATGAAAGGTTTTTGTACTGCTTATATAAACTATAAAGGGGGAGTTAAAGTTAGGTGTTCATAACAACGTGCATGAGTCAAGATAGAAGTATGAAAGTTCACACGTGCACACGAATGAATTGTGTTATCTGACGTCTGATGGAAATCAGAAAACAAACATCTTTTGCGTTATCAAAGTACAATGAAGAGCATATTTCAACATTTCTCTGTACTCTCCCCGACCAACATCCGTCTACCCACATAGGCGGATGAAAGCACACACATAAACACACTGACACCTTGCACACCCCCAAGTAGCCTCGGGGCAGTGGTATATTCCAACACTATTGGCCTTCATGTGTTGTCATAGTAACACGGGCGAGAATTTCTCCTATGGAAACTCATTAAAATAATATTCAACCAAGAAAATAAATGATATCCTATTCTTTGCCCTGAACCCGTCGATCCTGCACCGCCCCACCTCCATTGTTAAATCTTCTAGTCACTTCACTTCCACACTGTTTTCCCACGAGCTGCTGCGTCTTTTCCCCCTCACGCTGGAGCCTCACCTTTCTCTTTCTACCTGCATCCTCGCTGCTTCTCTGATGATCAGCGAAAATAAACCACTCTGAACACGCTGAACAGAGTGTAGCGAAAGTGTGTTTGTGTGTGTGTGACAGGAGAGGAGAGTGTGTGGGGGAGGTATACTAAGAGTGTGTGTCAAGTTCTGTGTCACTGTTGTGTGGAGGATGCAGTCTGTAGCTTGCAGTGGGCTTGGGACGACCATGTATCCACCCCCTGTTTTGTGTCTCTGTGTGTGTGTGTTAACTTCACAGTAAGCATTGTACTCTAAACACTAAAACACTGATTGGATGATTCACCCAACAAATGGACTTCTGTGTGTGTCTGTGTGACAGTGTGTGTTTATTCACACATATACAGTTGCACAATTAAGAAAAGGTGAGCTGGCTAATGCAGAGACAGACACAGTGACTATAAAAGAATACACGTGTACACGTTTTTTTGGGAAAGTGTAAGCAACTAGTGAGAAATATAATTTTCAAAACAAAAAGAATTCCCTCTCATGTTTTCTCTTGAACCATCAACCAGTAGTTATTTAATGGCTTCCTACCGGCTTTAGTATTCAGCCATGTTGGGTGCTGCTTAACAAAACACACAACGTCAACATTTAAGTGTGCAAATATACTATATATGATTGCAGCACTGATAGTATTGATAATAAGATATTATTATGGCTATATCATGTGCTGTTGTGCTATGAAAAGCACCATTGTGTACTACATTATTATTAATTATAACATACTGCTTGACCAAACATGGCTTAATCATAATATAGTTATTGATCAGTTTACTGTGTAATTATGCATGACTTAATTAAAACTGTCACTCTTAAAGTAGGGACACATGCAGTAAATATGAATAGGCTATCCTGCTACATTTCCATTTATTTCATGTGCATGGATGCAAAACAGAATTTGCAGACTAGAGGAGGGAATACTTGAGTATTTGAGTCAAGCCCATTCAAAAGCCTGCTTTCAAATGTGTCTCCTCACACCAATCTTAACAATACTGCAACACATATTATATTTATATCAAGACTTTAATTTTGAACAGAATGTGACGTGGAATGAGGAGTCTATTAACTTGTGTAGGTTGTTTCCCACCACAGGGGGGCTTTTCACAGCAGAGGAGCTTATTACGGCACAACATATGCTATATGTATGCTACGCTATTTTCTTGGTGAAACTAAAGAATTCAGAAGCTCTGCTTGATGATTTCATGATCTCAGCTGTATTGCCTTTGCTTTTCATTCATGTTAAAAGCTAAACAATGAGTCAAAGGTTGTAAGCAACAAAACAAAATACGTAAACCAAAATGGCATTCTTCTAGCCATTTTGTATTTAATGATATTACATTATAGATGTCATATCCAGGCTATCCCTTCTTCTGGAATGGAATACATTCTCATTAACACATTGAGTAGGTGGTGCTTTGCTCAATGCATTACACAAGTCTGTTGATCAGAATATAATTAATTATTATGTAATTTGGTGAAAACCTGCAGCCTCCCGAACTCAGGGGGGGACACCCACTCTGCAGTGATTTTCAAGCTGTACACTTCTCTTCTGTTACTCACTGTGCTCTCCCCTTTGTAACATAACGCAGGTGGCACACTGTGTCCTGTGAGAAAAGTATTCCCAGTTAACAGGTTATTCTTGAGGTTTTTTTTTTTCTGTCACGAGATGCCAGACTTATTAGCACATTTTAGATTTTAGTATTACGTTGACATTTAGCCGTAGAGGTGAAAAGAGACTAATTGCATCCAATCATTCATAACAGTGTGTGAAAGTGAGGTGATAGCACTGATAAAGATGAGTAACATCTGCATTCACATCATTTAAGCTGTTTTCAGACATGAAATCCAGAAAATGTCCGCAAGTTGGGACCGGATTTTTTTGCCATTCACATATGAAGACCGCAGCAGGAGATTGTCAAGTCGGACACATTCACAACAGCAGGAGGATTTACGGAACATTCAGTGGCAGTAATTCCACTGCAGAAAGCATTGGTTATGATTAAAGTCCCCAACACACCTACTAGCTCGCTCTGACTTTCCGGAGATTTTATTGCTGCTAAGTGTGCTGGAAAGAAAAGTTCCAAAAAATGTCCAGAGCACAATTTGCAAAAATTTGAGTTGAATTGACCAATATGAGTATCTGTACCTCCGCAAAGGAGATTATGAGATTCACTCAGTTTGTCTGATTGTTTGTCTGTTTGTAGGAGTACTGAAAAAGTTATGGACGAGTTTGCATGAAAATGTTATCAAAGATAGGTCTCGTCGATGGTAACAAGTGATTAAGTTAATCTAAGGATTCTTTCCCATTGTGAGGGGGATTGCTCAGCCTTGGCGGAGGTCTGCCTTTGTTAAAGACTTGTGGTTATTCTATTAAAGAAAAGGAGGCTGTGAAGTAAAAGATTAAGACAGACAGAATGACAAAACAAAAACAACTAATGAGACAAAGTTTGAGGAGGGAGAACACCTGTGAAGTGAAGCAAACAGTAGCGTAGTAGCAGTCGGCAGCCTAATCGCTAATACAAACAGATAACGGGGAGATGGAAACAGATACATGGCCTCGGGGAAGGAGGGATGGACAGAGAGGAAAAAGAGAGATAGAGGGATACATATAGAAGGGACAGAATGAGAGAAGGAGACAGGGAAACTGAGAGTGGGAGGACATGGCACAGTGAAAGGTGGGACTTTCATTATGCAATGACAAAGGGATAATATGCATGCACACCCGCGCGCACGCACACACAAAAATCACTAATTTGCGCTTGTTTGCACACCTACACACACACAAAACACACAGGCGCAGACTAATTCAGAGAGGATTGCCCAAATTACGCAAATGGCTGAATTTCTCTCACGAATGACAGCATGCTCTCTAATCTGCTGACCTTTGAATGAGGCGAGGACAGCTCCGAGGGGAGGGAGAGTGACAGGGAGAGAAAGAAAGAGAAAGAGAGGACAGATGGGGAGAAATGTACTGACCATGATTCCTGTGAGTAGACAGACTCCTTTGCCACAGTAGGTGTGAGGAACCATGTCTCCGTAGCCGATGGACAAGAAGGTGATGGAGATAAGCCACATGGCTCCCAGGAAGTTACTGGTCACATCCTGGGCATCATGATACCTAAAAGCAAACACCATGCAGGTTCAGAGGATGGAGTCATTCAATAGTAAAAGATATAAATAATAATAATAATAATAATAATAATAATAATCTATAAAAAACATAACTGGCCCACTAGTTCCGTGTCCAAATGTGGGTGTCAAACCTCAAACACGCACCCTGCAGTCTTACCTGACACAGAACACAATGTATCACTGCAACTCTTGCCTCCATCATTCTGCCCTACGCACCACACGGTTACCATAGCAACCAAACCTGGTGCAGATTGGAGGACAAAGTTGTTTTCTCGAAAATCTATTCAACATAGAAATGTATTTGAGCCTTCAGTGTTAGTTCTAGATAATACATTTACTATGAGCTCTTTATTTGCACGCCTGGGGGCACATGTTCTCTAAATTCTCATATTCGCACCTTGTTTGAAGCAATCTAATTGAATTTTATGTGGGGTTTTTTCCTTCGTTAATTTGGTTAGGGGTTAGGAGAGGAAATGCCAATTAAAGTGTCATGTGGACAAAACAACAACTTCCCAGCAGCAGGGTAATGATGCATTTAATCAAGCTTATTAGCCGACTGACATCGTCCAATAGTTCATTATCATTA
The DNA here is from genome assembly GCF_022379125.1 of Scophthalmus maximus. Lineage (NCBI taxonomy): Eukaryota > Metazoa > Chordata > Actinopteri > Pleuronectiformes > Scophthalmidae > Scophthalmus > Scophthalmus maximus. The sequence continues at coordinate 12,661,685 of NC_061515.1, read as the reverse complement.
CCTTCATTATCACCACAAGCTTTTAAAGAGATGGTCACTTTTATTGCACACGAGTTTAGTTACATAACTGTGTATGTAGCCTTAAAATATGATAATTTGATTCACAGTTTGCAATTGTATTCTTCCGTCACAGAGAGACAAATCTGTCAGTTCACATTTTTAAGCATCAGCCTGCTGGAAATGTTCGGAAAAAACACGAGTCTGTCAAGCCATAGGTTTTGGTTATTTTCCCCTTGTTCCTCGTTCCTTCTGTTTGCCTCCTCAGTTTGATGTCTGAAGCGGATCATGTCCACCTTGTTGTTCTCCAGCCAAATCAACTGCACGGTTCACCATTCACTCTATTCATGATGCCAGGATATATAACCTGGGTCGTATCTGCAGTCTTCGCCGGATTGTTCCATCCACGAGTGTGGTCTTTTGAGGGCAGCTTGATGGAGCAGTTCCATCTGCTTTACATGTGTTACCTCACATCCGTACCCATGCTCGTCCCTTTGCTCCAGGGATCCAAAACTGCAATTTCCAGCTGTCATGCAGTGGCTGGCTCGATCTCCATTTTTTCCCTGCTTCGATCCAGGTTCAGAGGACCAGTTCTGCTCTGCCACCGTCGCCAATCTCAACTCGGTGCCGTCATTTTCCCTGAAAGCCCCCCCCCCCCCCCCCCCCCCCAGTCTGTGTTCTGCCTTTGTACAAATCACAACAGAACCATCTGGCCAACATGGACCCAGCAGACACAACTCCTGAACCACATCTCCTCCATCAAGCTGCCGCTAGTCAAAGATCAAGGCACATTATGTCACATTATGGTCTGGGCAGAGGTGGTGTATTAACTCAGTCACTAGCCTCAGTTCCATATGAATTATTTTTTTCTATTATGAGGTTGTTTTTTTTATCAATCCCAATTATTTGGATCAAGAAATGTGGCAAGTTATCTTGTGGATTTCAAGACGTTGGTTGCAGATAAAGAATTCAATGAGGAGGCTATAAGTGTCTGTTAAAGGTTTGGGTGTGAAACGGGAAGATCGACTAGGGATGAACCGGCTAACCTAAACTCTCTTGTTTCCGTTTCAGGTTGGCTAATCACTTGCATGATGCCAGCAGCTTTTCATGTTATTGCTCTGCTGAAGTTACATGAAACTGCTGATCTTGTGAACACGGATTAACTCTGGATATTGTTTGTGACAGGTCTCCAGTTGTCTCTCCCAAGTTTAGAAAGCTTTTCTCCAGGCAGTAAGAGCCACAGACAAATAACAGACACAACCAGCAACTGGAGTTCATATTCTCCAAGGACTGGATATACATACAACTCCTTGACCAGCGCAGCTATAGGTAAGTCACCGTTTGAAGCATTCCTGGCTTATCAACCTCCTCTGTTTCCTCTTCTTGCTGTGCCCTCTTTGCCATGGCCAAATTTCATTCGAGGGACACCTGCTCAGCTCTCTTTTATTCCATGGAAACCAAAACCAAAGAGTACCTCATGGACAAACACAGGATCGTGGCACCCAGCTACGAACGAATGTCGGAAAATTTGGCCATCCTCTAATGACGCTGCCTTAAAGGCTGAATCCAAGAAGCTTTCCCCTCACTATATTTGACCCTTTTTCTTTGAAAAGATTATAAACCCCTAAGTAGTCAAGTTAAATGTACCCAGTTCAAACACACACACAGGCTTGTTTACTGACCTCTCACACACTCGTACAGTCCAGGCAGCGATGATCCACAGAGAGATGCTGAAGACCAGCAGCACCGTCCCGGGGCAGATAGTCATGAGGGTTTTCATTACAAACCGTGTGTTAAAATGCACCTGAAGAACAAACACACACACAAACACACACACACACACACACACACACACACACACACACACACACACTCAGTAAAGCAGAGCTGAAAGATGCCATTGTAATCTAATGTCATTGTAATGAGGTCAGTAGTTCATAACTGTAAATCCTCCTGTAAATCCTCCTCTTGTACACTGTTTCCCACACACATAATGTTTTACTTATTAGTCTTCCGAGCAGCTGTTAAAAGCCACCACTCCCTTGAATCTCTGCTGTAATTTGAGTTAAGATCACGAATCGACCTCTGACTCCGGTCAAGCTATAGAGTGTCTCTGAGCATTTGCCCCTTTTCAGTTTATATTTTTATCCGTGGCTCATTTGTCAATGAGTGAAAAGACCATCAACTCTGGTAAATGGATCATCTGCGAGCAACGGTTGAGACCTCGCAGGGAACAGGAGCTGATAAATAAGTTGTCATGTTGGAGCTGCACTTCAACAGTAGCTTCACCTCCTCTCTCCGTCACTCTAGCCTGAAGGTCAGAATAGTGTCATCGCAGATACACTCGCAAACTGTTAAATTACTCATCTAAAATCGACTCTATCTCTCCCACTGTCCTCCAGTCAACCTGCTCGTAGTTTGCATATTTCCAACATGCGCCACATCGCCACCGCTTGATTTTAGAGTAATGTTGATAATATGAAGTCATTACAAACCTGGTACCAATCATTTATCGCCTGGTTTGTACATGTTTTTCTGCACTCAGAAAGCAATCTCATTCTAGTCCCTTATTTTTATGCCCCATTTGAGCCGTATGCAATATCTTGTTCCCATTTCACGCCTCGATCTAATATTGCTTTGTGAAAGATCCACCATAGCTTACAACTAAGTCATTATTGACGATGATGACAAAAGGAGAGGAATGGGATTTGAAGTGGTAGATGAAAAGAAACAGGGTTACTGGAAGGACGGACTGGAAGGAAGGACTTGAGATATTTGACGAGATAGAAAGCGGGGATGAAAGGGACAACACGGACATAGATTTAATTCAGAAGGGAGAGCTCTTGACCTTAAAACCTTTACAACTCCCTCTGCAATTGATTGCAAAATGATTGACAGCCACACTCTTGAATGCAAACTGCGCCGACATACACCTGCAAGCACAAAACCCTTCTGACCTTATTTAGGGCACCTATACTCCTGGAGGAGGCGTCGGTGAAGAGTTTACTGTGCAGAAGCATGACTCTGGCAATGAGGTAGAGGCGCAGGAACATGGGCACGCTCAGCACCATGTCCAGGTCGGCCTCGGCCTGCGACGGTGCATACGAGAAGGCCAGCCGCGCCCGCCACTGAAACTTGAAGTCCCCGGGCACCGGATGCACCGCAGACACCAGCAGCTCCAGCGCAATCAGCAGGACCCTTTCCATTGTCATGGCGATGCGCCAGTCGTCTGCTCCATTGTCGATGACAAACAGCTGCGGGGACAGGAAGGACACGAGGAGAGTAAAGAAAGGAGTTACACTTGTTTTAATCGTCATGATCCTCTGCTGGCCCAGTCCAGCCATCAGCTGACTGATCTGACCCAGAAGCTATTTGGAATAAATGTCTCTTTCCTGAGATATAAAACACCATCCATCTAATCAGTGATCCATTCAGCCTCCGTACAATGCTTGGGTCATTTTCATCTAATTACAACTCTCGTCTTACCAAAATTAAATCAAAGATGTTTTGTAAGTTGAAGCTTTAAAGTAAAGGTTATCACAATCACAATATTTGTCTACCAAAGACCACTACGTGGGTATTTCTGTCTGTCTCATGAGCACATGCCTAACATTTTTATTCTAATTGCAGTTTTGCCTCCCTGCATGTTGACGTTCGGTGTTCATAATTGCTATGGTTACTCTTGATATTGTCACCAAAGCCGCTGTTATAAGGAAGTGGTAAGAGCCGGTTTCATTACAGTGGCCCTCCTCCAGACTGCGCTGACAGGAACTAGGGGTTGGGGGAGTAAGGTGGCGGTGGTGGGGAGGTGGGGTTGGTGAGGGGGAGAGAAGGTGGTGGAAAAAGATGGATGGAGTGCAGAGGAAATGAAGAGATAAAGATAGGAACGAGGAACTATTGGGCAAAGGCGGACACGGCAAAGAAAAGAAAGTTTCCAGCACTGTAAACTTTTTCTAAAGTCCGCAAACCAAACCTCAGGCTTCACATGAATCAAGAAATAATTCCTTTCTGTAACTGCACAATTGATTTGAATTGTAAACAGGTTGTAATCTTGCAATGTAGCAAAAGCATCTTTCCAAAATAAATTAAAAATAAAATAAAATAAAATGAAAGGATGCAAAATTCAGGACTCAGCAATGAACAAAAATGCCATGACAGAGAAAGGAGTTACTCCCCTGCTGTAAATCAGGAAAGTTTAACCAGATTCTGTGCTGCCTGCAGTAATAGCCAGTGTTAACCACACGATTCATCTCAAGGGCTTTCGTCCCAAACCAACATTTATTTAGGGAAACAAAACAAATACAGTAACAGGTCAGCCGTCAGAACAAGCAGACGTCGTGGTCAAATGGTCGCTGACATGATGAAGGTGGACCGAAGCTCTGTCACTTTTTCAACCACCTATGGATTTACAACCTGCGTCTTCATCATTATCCGTATCTGGCTCAGCAGGGTGGATGTTGTTTTCCTTGTTCTGCTGTTGTAACATGTGTGCACACATGTAACCAACATGTGTGCACACATGAAGCCTACGCACATGCCTCAGTCATTGTGCTATCATTTGAACCAAGGGTCAAACGCTAGCAGTATTCTTCAGTGATTTGTGTGTGTGTGTGTGTGTGTGTGTGCGTGTGTGCCCTGTACTTGTGTGTATTTGTGTATGCCTGAGTGAGTTTGAGAGAGTGTGCAGACCCAACCTCATCATGGTGACTGTTGCCAAGGCGACAACATCAAAGAGCAGCCAAGCTTAATTAGGATCCCCAGTGAGAGAGAGAGAGAGAGAGAGAGAGAGAGAGAGAGAGAGAGAGAGAGAGAGAGAGAGAGAGAGAGAGAGAGAGAGAGAGGGGTGGAGTCAAAACTGGAGAAACACAGTTATAGACGAGCCAAGAAATAAAAAGAAGATGCAGGAAAAAGACAGAGGTGTGTGACAGCGAATGAAGAGGTACAGAGAGGAAAGAAAGGTCCTCTAAGACACACAATGTTCTTTGCAGAGACTTGCAAATTTTGTGTGTGTGTGTGTGTGTGTGTGTGTTTGTGTGTGTTCTCACATTTTACAGACAACAGTATGTCACATTACGGGGACTCCCCTCTCATTTGAGGACAAGCAAAAGCTGGTAAACCACTGAAATTGAGGCCTTCTCCAGGTTAATTTAAGGTTTCGATGAGAGTTAGACGTGTATGGGCACCAAACTTCATGTATATACATTCACACTTTCAGGACATTGCTTAACAAAACAAACAAATTTAACACTCTATGCATGTGTGTGTGTGTGTGTGTGTGTGTGTGTGCGTGTGTGTTAGAGCGAGTGGCTCCATCAGCCCCATCTCTGTCTGTCTTCCTCTGCCCACCTCTCTGTTTTTTCCTCCTTTTAACATCTCCTGCTCTCCTTCCCTTTCTCTCTGAATGACATCTCTTCAAATCAAAACGGATGTGATCCAGTTTCTTGCCGCTGGAGGAAATGAGCGCCTCTCCCGTCTTCCCGCCTCCCCGCCCCTGCTGTCCTCCCTCATGCTCGGTCTTTTCCTGGCTAAATCGCCATGAGGAAGGGATAAATAATTAAATTCCATTAGGAAAGTAATCTGTCAATGGGAGTGAGTGAGTGCCACTGCCCCTACATGACCAGGACAGAAGGAGGGAGTGAGGGAGGGCGAGGAGGAGGAGGAGGAAGTGGAGGGGTTTGTTGGTAAGAGGAAAAACTGGTAGGGATTGTCTGGGTATATATATGTGTGTATGTGTGTGTGAGTAGGGTGAGAGAGAGAGAGAGAGAGAGAGAGAGAGAGAGAGAGAGAGAGAGAGAGAGAGAGAGAGAGAGAGAGAGAGAGAGAGAGAGAGGGAGAGGGAGAGACAGAGACAGAGAGAGAGAGAGATACTGTCAACTCAAGAACGGGGAAATCAAGACGGAAGGTCAGGGAACAGAATGACGAAGCTTTATAAAATTGGACATGAAGAACAAGCCCACAGCAAAAGTGAACAGGATCATGGGAAAAAAAATGTGTCTTCTGTTGTTTTCTTTATTTTAACACAACGTGGCATCACAGGGCAGAGGGCAGGGGACACAGAAGGGGAACAGAAAACGGACAGGACAGAAGGAGGCCAGAGTCGGAGGAGCGGGCCAGCTGGAGACAAACAGGGACAAAAGGAGAAATGTGTGAAAATGACAGCATCACAGATCGGCTGAGGTCTCTTCACGGGTGTAAGTGTGAGGTTTGAGAGGACACTCTCAACCTGTTCCAGGAGTTTGTCACCCCTCCACCCTTCCTCCTCTGGCAACCCGGCCTCAACCCCTTCCAGTCCCAGCGGCTGTTGTGGCCTTGTAATCGCGTTAAGTCCCTGATTGCAGATGTCTCTCATCACGGAACCAGACGCAGCACTGGCCAGACTCTGTCAGGCGAACAAGCGAGACACGCAGAGAAATTCTGTCCACATGCACACACACACATATCCAGGCAGCCTTGTCAAATGCGGCACAGACACTGAAAAGAGGCAGATGGAGGCAAATCAGCCTCAAGTCGACAATACCCATGTGAAGGAAAAAGACAAAACGTCAGTATGGGACGGAGACGGCCCGTAATCGCTGAAGGAGATGAAGACAGAGCGAACACTGAGAAGCGCGCACACATACTTTTACACACATAATCACACCTATGGGAAAATGTCTGGGTCCTAGAGCATGGAAATCTGTGGAACGGGCAGAAAATAACTGGGGCGAGCCAAACACACACGCACACACACACAGATTCACACACTCATGTAAATACGTGAATATGCAGAGGATAACACACTCTTCTTGCAGCTCTGAGGGAACAGCAAATGTTTCTGCACAGCCGAGACAGGAAAAGATGTGGAGAGGGTGTCATGGAAGTGAAAAGAAAGTGTTGAAGAGTGCGAGAGTGGAGGAAAGGTTCACGGTTGTGGTTTGTGCATGAGTGATGTTTGCGACTAGACAGTCTAAAAACAGCAACAGTGCGAGAACAAACAGAGGATTCCACCAGTGGTTCCCTACCAGGGATTACCCTCGTTCAGTGCATATATAAATAGAGACAAACTGTTACTAAAAATGGCCAGAGGCTATGGAGGACAGAAATAGCAAGTGGGAAATTTACATTTCTTGGAAATAAATGGGTCTTTTTCATTTCCACAGTCTCGGGAGGATGCAGTTGTTTACGTCACTGTCCTTATAATTCCTGGGGTGGTTGTACATTATGCAGAATTTGCAGAGCATAACATCAAATGTCCATCCATGGACTACACATATCAGGGCCGCAGGTTCACTTTAAAGAGAAGAAGACAATTCTTTGTTGCTCACTTTATTTGCCTAATGCCATCTGTGTTTGAGTGGCAGTGAGTGCCAAGCCCGTTTCTTCTTTATCAATGGACTTGATTCTAAAAATCCACCAAAAGTAACTGAATAACACAGTTCACTAATGCTTAAAGTGCACTAATGGACTGGAGAAATATCCCTTTCTCTCACTCCCTCAGAGTGTCTATTTGATTCATTTCAACAACAATTCAATTTTGTTTTCAACGTGTGGATTTCTTGCCAGATTATAAGCTAAAACGAAATCCTTTAGTTTCAGAGTACTTTGTTTCTTCCAGGTATGTAAAAGTTTCTGTGTGTGCATATGTGTGAGGGAAAGATGAGGACACTGGCAAATTAGTGAGTCATGTAACGGACCAGAACTTCAAATACTTGAAAATGCACAGACGTCCCTGGAACACATTCACTTCTGAAAGAGTGGATAAGCAAACATTTAGCATGGTTCTGGCTCGATGAATCATTTATCCTTCTGATTAGCCAAAGAGCCACTTGGGGATTGTGATTCATGACAACAACTCTTTCTGGGGTAAATTATTCATCATTGACTGACCAATGATATTTCAATCTCAATGTTTCAATTTCTGGCTCTTGGGCGCAATGTTAACTCAGACTAATGGTGTGTGGTTGCAAAGATTGGCTCGTCAGTCACGGCATTCTCAAAATGTCTTCTGAGTTCATGGTGGTGATAAAAATCTTTCCTCAAATTCTGAAAGTGGAGTTTGTATGAAACGCAGTTACCAAACAATCTCGATAGAACCTTTAAAAAGACATAGAAAACAATCCGTGATTTAAGAAAACAACATACATTGCGTATTGTACAGTAAATGTTTGCCATTTACAATGGAATCTGTCATTGTCATCGCTATTGTCCAGCTCTCTAACGCGGTCACTTTCTCTTTTCCATTCCTTCGTTTCCTGGGAAAATGTTCTCTTTGGTTTCTTCACTTAATCTGCAGTGATGCCCATACTGAGAATACAGAGCTATCGCTTTTTCTTATAGCTAGCTGCTAACCTCTGCTCTGGGTGTTGGTGTGTGACTTATGCTGTAATGCACGTGTCAAGTGTTCATGCACGGTACACCAGAGTAACATATACCAGGTGTTCCAGGAGCACTGTGGCCCTAACAGAGATGGCATTCTCACTATTATAAGTTCATCAAAAATGATTTTGAAGCCGTAATTTTGATGTTAAAAAAAACAAAAACAGGTACAACAGGAGAAGGGTGAATAGGTGAGAAGTTGAAGTATCAAGGGACGAGAGGAATCAGGAAGAAAAGGATGTGAAACTGCGAGCAACACAATTGAATTGAGGCTCAGTGGAGGAGAAGGGGGACAGGTCAAATCTGATAATGACGGAGAAGCAGGTGAGGAAAGAAAGAAAAAAGAAAAAAAAAGAGAAGCACGCTGATGATGGTAAACAAAAAGTACTGTGAGATAAAAAACACGAGCGCAGAGAGAAATGGAGATCAAGGAAAGAGGGAGAGAGAAAGGTGGTATAAATGCCAGCTAAACCCGATAACATCATTCTGATGTGCAGCGGCTCAGCAGCTACAACCTTCTGCACAAATGTATGTGTGTGTGTGTGCGTTGTGTGTGTGTGTGTGTAATATCCTGTTACATGCTGGGCAAAATCCTCCAGCAGAGTGTATCATAATCTGCGAATGAGATCTTTATTGAACAATGCCTTTCATTTTGCACCGCATTACATCTCATGACCCGCGCAAGTGTGTGTGCGTGTGTGTTTGTGTGTTTTAATGTTTTAACCATCCAACGATAAAAAGCAGAGACAAACTGGCACTTCTCATGCTGATCTTATATATAAGCAAATAGGGTTGGCGCCAGTGGGCAGATACTGAATAATAAAATGAACATGTAATGAAACATGTATGGTTTCAGGTGTAGCCTGCATACATACAAAGCAGTTTTACATGCATGAACAAAACTATGTAAGACTCGGAGATGCGGCACACTGTCACTGCACTCAGCTGTTACAGCATGTGACAAACACAAATTATTATCTTTACTTTTTATGTAGGGTTAAAAAAAACATACAACATGTAGTTGTATGTTTCAAGTCAACCGTTCAAGTCTAGCTGGTATTATTTCAAGTTTGAACAGTCAGGCTAACTGTTACCACTGCTTTCTGTCTTCAAGCAAAGTTAGGCCAAACACATCCTTACTCTAGATCCACAAAAATCCACAAAATCAACATTTCATTAATTTTACTGATTTGGTTCACTCTCATCTCGTCAGTATTGTTTTCATCATCAGCAGCAGCAGCAGCAGCAGGCAACTGCTAATAGTGATAAAAGGTCTGAAAGCGGATTGTATCCTGCCTGCCCAGCACCAAACAGCAGAGTTAGTGACCAGCTGGTGAACATGGTGTAGCATTAAGGAGCCAGATATTTCCCTGAGGAGGTTAAAAAAAAGGAAAAAAACTAAAAGGAGAGAGCATATTAGACTTTCATTCACCAGGTGGCTGTTTCTATTCATTAACAATAATAACAATAATGCTGGTTCAAACAACTCGGGTGGTATTTGTTTAGTTTGGCCATCTCTCCTTTTTGCCACAGTAGCACCAGAATAATTGCTAAATTAAGGAAGGTTGGCAATGTTGCTAATAAGAAGTACTTCTCGAGCAAAAAGAAAACGCAGTTGCAACTTTTGGCTGTTTAGAATCTGTCTTACCATCTGATCGTAATGTTTCTGAACTTTTTTGGCGAGCACAATGTTATTGCTGTCGAGAAAAATGACGCCTAAAACAATGAAAGTCTGACTGATGCTCTAATAAAGCAGAATTATACTGTAAAGTGGTAAGCTGCTGTAGGGTATACTTGTGAATTATCACCATCTTCACTCAAGTTATGATCAAATCTGACTTTCAAGTGGAATCCCGACACCCCCAGCCTGTTGAGGTTCCTGCCCATACCTTCACAGCACCCTCCCTGAACTACTAACTTCTTTTAATCAAAAGGAATTATTTCTCAAAGAGATTAAAAGAAGACCATTTTATCTCTCTCTCTGTCGGCAGTGGTTTCCCTCAATCGGCAGCCACAGTGTGCGTGGGTGGACGACTCCATATGTGAATGTGACATCAAACTTGTGAGCGCAGACGAGGGCTCTTTTATCAATGAATGCATAACCACAAGAGCAAACACACCACATGCAGGTGCGCTACGTGTGCATACATACGAGTTACCTCCCTTGCTTTGTGCATCTTCATACACAGCAGCTGCCTCTTATGAAGTGATTACCAGTCGATCAGTGTCGTGTATGACACTGAATAAGAAACAGCCATCTAGTTATTGATCCAGAGACGGAGAGCCTGGACCTCAGAGCGGAATGTATCAGAATCCCCATCACAGACCCGCTGGAACTTTAATAGACATTTCCAGCAACATCCAAGCTCTGATGTAATTTAAGAAGAAAAAAAGAATCACAGCCCTAAACTAATATGTGGTGAGATGGATGAGTGTGGCTCCATGGTTTAGCTGGTGGGAGTAATAGCTGGTGTGGGGCACTCATTGGGCCTGATTTCCGCAAGGATCCCATAAATAGTCAATGTGCATCGATTGCAAATGGCTTCAGATGAAAACCCTGGCTAAATGACTGTGGTACCATTATATTAGTGAAATGACAAACAGCAAAACAGATATCGCGAAGCATGAAGGCATTCATGATTGATTGTTTCAGCCTTACAAGACGTTGGGTCTGTGTGTGTTTTTTTGTGTGCCGTGTGTGTGAGAGCGTTTGCATGTTTGTGTGTGTGTTCTCTGTGCATCTATCGAATTACAGGATTGTTATTGGCTGAGTGTGTATTCAACATTCGGAGTGTATCTGCTTGATGCAAAGCCATGCAGACTGTTTTGTCGATCCCACAAAGACTCTCATTAATGTCATTAATTGGCAGAAGCCGACGCACACCTGGGTCCCGTGGTCTATCTGCGGAGCCTGAGGGACAACAACATAATGTGTGCACCACAGACAGAGCTCAGTGAGTTTGCTTATCTGAAGGAAAACCACCCCGGAACAAAAAGCAAGAAAGGAATGGCTGCCATTTTGGGAAATGTGCTTTTCTTGCCGAGAGTGAAATGAGAAGCTTGATATCAATCCCGACTATATGGCCTTAATAAATGTGAAGCTACAGCCGGTAGCTGGTTGGCTTCGTTTAGCTTAGCCTGAAACGAGAGAGAACAGCTAGTCTGGCTCTGTCAGCTCCTACAAAGCTCACTTCTTATCATAACATAGTGGTTTCAAAGGGGATAATGTGAGGACCCATGTCTTGGCCTGGTGCATTGACTACCTCAAGTCTCAAAATAGTCCCACACGTAACTCACTGTTGTTTTTCTCACTTTAATTGTACTACTTTAACTGTTTGTATAGATTAACCAAACAAAAATGAATGCGATTTAGAGGCTCTGGTAGTCAGATTTTGTCACATTTAGACAGAGCAAATTTCATCTGTTTTCCTCTGCGTCCGGCTTCTAATCTAAGCCTTCCAGGTCTAACTTCCCATTTAAAGCACAGACATTAGAGTGGTATCGATCCCCGTCTCTGACTCCCAGCAAAGATAAGCTATCAAAGCGAGAAAAATGTCCAAAGCCCGTCTGTGCTTTCGTCTGTGTCTGTATGTATGTTTGTTTTTACCTGAACCTCCCGAGCATGGTAGGCTATGATGAGGCCCAGCAGTATGACTGTGGACAGGCTGATCAGACACTTCAGGGCCAGAGAATACATGGAGCTCTGCAGGGAGAAAAATCACACACGTACACACATCATTAAAAACATGCAGCACAATCATAATACACATTTCACCTTGCCATGGTGACTGGTTTAGTATCAATCTCAATGTCTTGATTGTCGAGATTCAAAGTCGGATCTGACTTCCAGATGTCACACAATGTCCCTCTGCTAAGATGGCATGGGAACAGTACCGACACTGCCTCAGCATAGACAATGAGACTCTTTTACAAAACACACTCAAAGGCTGAACAGAAGTAAAATAGTAGAATTCCACTCGTCAATATCCTTCTGCAGTCAAGCTGTAAATCCTCTACTTGTCTGGTTTCATAAGGTTTATAATCAATGCACTTGGGAGCTTCCGATCAATAGAAACTCATAGCACTTCAGTGGCTTCTTTAACCCTCTCACCTCAAACACAGAGCACGGCAACTCTTGCTGAACTTATCACACACATGCATGCACATGTGTGTGATAACACAAACACAAACACACACACACACACACACACACACACACACACACACACACACACACACACATATAAAAACACTTACATACAATGCCACATTTACACAACATAAAAAAAGCAAAGGAATATCAAAAGGAAGAAGTATATAAGATTTATTAAGGCCCGAGTTGCAAGGTTCAATGAACCTATTGTTTTTGTAGAGATTATTATTATGTCATGAAAATCTTTGGGAAGCTGGATCTGTAGTGATTGGGCTCGGGCATGGCCAGCTCCCCCAAATGCAGGCTCCAGTTTGGGTAAAGATACTTGGATGTTAATGAAATTTAATGGAATCATTGCTCTCCTCATTCTGGGCATAATAAATATTTACCAATGCCTAGGGGGTTATGTTTTCACCTCTGTCTCTTTGTTTGTTGGTTGGTTTGTTTGTCAGCAGGATTACGCAAAAAATACAGAACATATTTACCCGAAACTTAGTGGACAGATGGGACGGGGGCCAAGAAAGAACCTATTACATTTTGGCACACATCTGTACAAGGCGGCAGATCCAGGAATGTTTTCACTCTCTTTGACATTGCGAAATAGGGTGTTTAAAAAAAACAAAATTTTTACCAATTTCCCAGGGAATAATGCATGGATCAGGAATTTTAGGGAGTTGATATCTATTACTTTGTGCTATTGTCTTGCTCAGAAACTGAATTTTACCATGGGTTTCAGGTGCATTTTAATGTTGGGCAAAAGCTTGCCCAACCTATCAAATATTGAAAAAAAGACTTTGTTCGCAAATGCAGAAAAAAAGAAACTGATATTTTGACTTATTTTCTGAGCTTTAGAAATACAAAAATATGTATTCAGTGCTAGTTTCTAAAAGCCACATTGTCTTTATTGATTCATTTGTCAACATCAGCTCAAGGACTATGGTTTGAATTGCAGAATATAGATTGTATGGTTGTATGCCTCCACCAACCAGTCAAGTTGCTTCTTTTGCTGAGGTAAATATTTGTCATAATTCGTTTTTTCCAAAACATGTCAGAGTGACATAATTGTCACAAAACATCAACGTCTTATCCAAGGTGGATGTTTGTGCCAAATGTAATGAAGTTCCCTCAAGACGTTCCCTAATATATTGTGTTCACAAGAATGTAAGGTCACAGTGACTTTGACCTTTGCCCACCAAAATTTTAATGAGTTGATCCTTGAGTCCATCTAAACATTTGTCCCAAATGGGAAGACATTCCCCCAAGGTGTTCCTGACATATTCGTGTCTGCGAGAAAGGGATGGAGGTCTGGACAGATGGACAGTCTGAAAACATGACGCTTCTGGCTACGGCTGTTGCTGGCGCTTACGCATAAAAAGACCCAGAGTGCATTATTTTAATTTTCAGGATAACCAAGTTCACAAAGGAACACAATAGCATGGTGACCTCTTCAAGAAATGAGTTGAGCCACCGTAAGACTGCAGCATCTCAAATGAGATATTTCATCCATTTAGAAGGATGCTGTTAAGCATTCATCACCAACACTCTCTTGATCTAACTGGAATCTCAGCCTTTCGTTCATGACATCATTAAGTAAAATCTACATTGTACTTTGGGTCCATGAATTGATCTTGCCTCCTGGAATATAGAGTGTGTTTGTGTGTTATTGTGTCTATTTGGGGTCTCTGAAGATGCTTCATGGTCTTAATGTTATTAATTCAACATCATACAGGCAGTCTAGTTCGTTAATTCTCACCGGCGCATTCATCTGTTCAAGATGCAGATTTTATTAAAATCCTATCAAGACTGGATATGACACTGGCCGTCCTTTCTACCATTTATATAACGCACAGAAATGCACAAACGCACACAGACAGAATCACACAAGGAGAGCGTTAAATGAGCTTTGTTCATTTGTTCCTTATATCAGTGTGGCTATGGGCCACTGCACAACACCGGAAAAATACCATCTAGCTCCGGCATTCCACTGACTTCCTCTATCAGCGTGTCCAAAGCTCGAACTGTGTTTTGGTCTTTATTTGCTTGTGCTCGGTTTCCCTGTCTCGGTCTGTCTCTCCTCTGCCAACATCTCATTTGTAGTCGCTGAACCAAACTAGGTGCAATAGGAGGCAACCTTGTTGTGCTAATGAGAGAAATGTAGACTTGGGTTTTAGCAGTGAATCAGTTTAAATACACAGTCACACTGGAGAGCTGCAGTGAAATTTGCTCTGAATTTACCTCCTCTCGCTCACGCTACTCTCGCCTCTCACTGCGTTTACCACCAGCCGTCTCTTGGACGTTCAGTTTTTTCAGTTCTGCCCATCACATTGTCGAGAGCATTTTGTTTCTGCCTGTTTCCACTTCACTTACTCTACCTTTATAGCGGACGACTCGACTGTGACATGGATGTGTGTGTGTGTGTGTGTGTGTGTGTGTGTGTGTGTGCATGCTTGCCTTCTGTTCATTTCAATATTAATGCTTCCGCAACAGCAACAGCTGGAGCTGGAGGCGTTATGTTTTCAGATCGTCCATCCCACAATGGTAAACACAACACTTCAGGAATGTCGAGAGGGAATTTCTTCAAATTTGTTAAAAGGGTTCACTAGGAGTCAAGGATGAACTTTTGGTCGTCAAAGGTCAAGGTCACTGTGGCCACACAAAACACTGTTTCCGCCATATTGAATATGATATCTCAAGAACCTTTAGGACATCCCTTTAAATTTATCACAAAATATCACAATAATTGATATCACAAAATTTGAGTAATTGCTTCAAAGTTGGCTCAAATGTTTACTAGAACTCAAAGATGAACAAATTAGATCCATCGTAGAATGTGGAAAGCGACAGATCCCCTCAAGCAGCTTTCATTCAAAACCAATCCACTTTATGAACATGGGCAGGCAATGACATATACATCACATAGATCTATGTGACCACATGCACGTAGAAGAAACGATTGGGTTTAAATTAAACCTTCCGGCACGTCCAGTCCCATATAAGTGTCCCTGGGCAAGACTCTGAGCCCGAAAATGCCCCTACGCCTGTGCCGGCATCTAGTGAATGAGTCGCGAGACTGATAGACAATGTGCCATCTATAGAAGCGCTGGATAAATGTGTGTGAATGTGGGATTGACAACTGTAAACAAGCATAGCCATTTACCATTCACACATGTTATGTCGAAATGCTACTGTGAAAAAGGCTTATTGCTTGGAAGCACACTGTTTTTCATCAAGAACTACTGTAGCATGACAGCATGTAGCTCCCTCTAAAACCACACTTCAACAGTTTAGAGCAGAGCAGGCTATCTGCCTTTATGCCAAGCTCAGTTAACTGTCTAGTGTGCCCGAGAGATATGAGAGTGGTGTCATCATCTCAAAGTATATGTCACAAAATGTTAAACTATTCTTTAAAGAAAGCTGATGAATAATAATTAAATCTGTTTGACATTTGTTGCTCGTTTCCTATCTTATTTTGGTTCCAGACATCCAAATTAACAAGCAGTGAGTGAAGAGGGAGATATCAGACGTTTAACATAATGTGAGCTACAACGGAGCTGGTAGCCTGTGTACTGTAGCATGATTAATGTAAGTTGTAGAAGGTACAGCTTGTAGGAGACCGTCCCTGCCATATTTTCTTTATGTTTGCATGCGCTTGAGTTATGAGTGTGCAAGTGTGTTTCTTTTCCTTTTAGCTTTTAGTTTATTTTAATCCAGCTGTGTTTATCAATGCGCGCGCACGCACGCACGCACAGACACACAAAACCAGGTAGTATGTCATCTATTGACACAAATGACACAGTGCATGTCACTAAACAACACGTTACCATGATATTAATAAGTTGCTTATGACATGTGTTGGTAATAAACATGAATGTGTGTGTGTGTGTGTGTGTGTGTGTGTGTGTGTGCATTAATGTTTAAGTTAGCCTTCTGGGTCTCTCCATGTGAGAGCTCCGTCTTCTTGCAATCTCCAGGGAAACAGGCAGTAGACAGAGGAGCGAAGTCACCTTACTAGGACGGACACGGACACGGACACACACACACACACACACACACACACACACACACACACACACACACACACACACACACACACACACACACACACACACACACACACACACACACACACACACACACACACACACACAGACGCGCCCGCGCAATTAAATCCAAACAAAGGAAGATGTGAACACACACAATACCAGGTGCATCCACGGTACTAATATGACAAAGCTGAATACATAGGTGTGTATACACAGAGGAGACGACATGTACTGTACTCAGTGATGTCATCGTTTATGCTACCGTCGATGATGCAAGTTCTGACACACCTTTGTGTGACAACACACTCACACTTGCTGACAGGGGTCGTCTAGCCTTGTTGCCATATTTGTACCTGTTAGCAGAAAGACATGCGGGAACTACCGTCCCTTGGAAGCCTTCGATCTAAAAGATGAAGGGAGCGTGGGATGGGGTAGAGGAAAGAAGAGGAAGAGGAGGTGGAGGGGGAAGAGAGGAGAGGGAGAGCGCTGTAAAAGTGCTGAGATGGCAGACAGCTCCTCTAGAGAATATGGTGGCAGTTGGTGAGTTTAATTCCCTGATGATCCTTGTGTACTATCTGAACAGCAGCACACTGTAAGTGGCCTGGCAGGGAAAGGTCTGGAAAGGTCTCCCAGTAAATGTCTGTGAGAAATGTCATAGACAGGGGGTGAGGGCGGCGATGGAGAGGTTGAGATGGCAATGGCCCCTTTGGGGAAATGGTGACGTGTTTTAAACTCACCAGGGGAGGAACATAAACACTCCTCGTAGGTGAGAAGGAAGAAAGGAAAGAAGGAGAACAGGAAGTGAGGAGAGAATGAATGCGAACATTGCTGCTAATCTGTGAAATCATCAGTGCTGGTGATGAGCAACAGCCCGACTACTGTACATGCTACACCCATCTCTGTGTTGAGGTGTCGAGTGGTTCTATTGACAGTGTGGCAGGTGAAGTTGACAGCAGCTGTGCATTCCCTCAGAATAGCCATGTTCCATTGAGGGTCCAAGTGGGCCTGTGAAATGATCTATTGATCTGAGAGTAACAGGTCACATTCTAAGGTCCCACGTGTCCCAGGGCCTCAGTTATTCTCAGATAGAGATACATGTCTGACAGGGAATGCCCCCCTCCCCCTAACCTGTTCCTAATAAAATCAATAATAGAAGCTCATAAAATGTTATTTAAGAGGAACTGTCATCTTACTGCTGTTGCCATTTGAAGCGTCAAGGTCCTGGGTCAGTGTCAGTGAATGGGTGACGTGTGATCAGGAAGAGAGTCCACAGAACATGTTGAATTAAAATGCTGTGCAATGGTTACGACTAACAGTATCTCACCAACTCCTAAAACTTTTTCTCAAGAAGTTATGGTGGCAATTAGAAAAAGCCTCCGTTTTGCTTTACTGTTGAATGGCTTTCCTGTGAAATCTCACAATTCTGCCTGTGAGCAAATTAAATGATTTCACATTCATTAATTATTTCACCATCCAATATTCTCGTTGTACAACCTAAATTGGCTCTAAGACAGTGTGCTGTAAAACAGTGCACTGCCACTAGACTGCAGAATACACATGTGATATAAGAAGACAGTTTCTATGTGCAGCAAAAAAAATAACCCTCTGATCTCAGATGTGGCCTTAATCGCGGACTCTGTGTTTGTCTTCAACTTGACTGAGTTTGACTGGATAATTCCTGAATAGGGAGGCTATGATACAATTAATGGAATATCTCAGCTGTAGCCCCAGTATGTGCTGCTGACAGGGCACTGAAATCTGTTTCTGCACATGAATATACATATGCTTACTCACTATATCCACAGTCACGAACACAATGTCCTCCCCTGTTAACCTCTCTCTCTTTATCTCTGCTAAAACACACACACACACACGCACACACGCACATACGCACACGCACCATTCACCACAGTTCCATTCTTATTCTTCATTTCTATTTTTGGGAGCAACATAGGGCAGCTGGACCTGCTGACAAAAGTGCAGGAGCATTTGGTGGGTGCACACGCACACACACACAATTGCAGTAAACAGTGGCATTGGGTTTTCTAACCTACTGTACTGTCAAAGACATAAAGTCATATGAAGTGGTTAAAGTGATTTATATTTACATAAACATATATAAATGAATGCATATAATGTATATATTTTCGATAATGAAAGCTGATATGTGTGTCTCTCACATGTCTTCACAAGCTCTGCCACTCAAGGATGTCTGTCAATACACCGCACACACTACGGCACCTCTGAAAGTCAGCATCCATTTCAAAGCGCGTGTTTGTACGGCATGTGTCTGTGGGGGTGGACAGAGCATGGGTTGGTGAGTGATTATCTATAATCAATAGAGAAAAAAAATCATTAAAGGCTTCCCCCCTTAGACAGGTTTAAAGCACTGCATGAACCCTTCCACTTCTCTGCCTATCTCCCATCCACCTCCTTTTCTGTTTTCTCGTTCATCCTCAAGATCTCTGTCCATTTTTCCACAACAACCCGCGGGTCTTTTTCCACCTCAATTATCTAAGTGAGTGCCTGAACTGTATGATGGAACTCCTGTATCACCTGGAGTCAAACCAAATCTGCGACCATAAAAAAAAAGTAAAATATATAACTAAGCATTTGGTATTCAAAAATGAATTTTGACCAGGCTTTGCTGGGGCATAGCTAACTCTCTTGATTCAACCTCTCTTTAAACACATACAACCCTGAGAGAAGATATTTTACACACTCTTCTCCCTGAACTCTGACCTCCTGTTAACTAAATATCTTAATGAACAGAAATGAATCAATAAAGTGAGAGCAAACACAGTGGCTGCCCTGCTTACACTCACAGCTGTCCATCAATTCTTATTGATAGACAATGTGGTCTGATTTATGAAGACTCTATTGGTTGTAGCTTAATAACCTAAATCAGGCTTTTCATTATCGCCTTTCCCTTTTTTCTCTCTCCTTTAACAGCCTTTCATTTCTCGCCCAGCCGATTCTCTCTTCCGATCACACTCCCCCAGTTTGACGCCCACTGGAAGAGCAGAGGAGAAGAGGGAGAGAGAAAGTGAGGGGAAAAATGAAAGAGAGGGGAAAAAAAGAAAGCAGGCATGGAGTTGAATTAGAAAAGAGACAGACGGAGAAAGATTTGGCAGCCCCCTTCTGGGAGAAGAATAGGCCAACGGAAAAGAGGAAAAGAGACCAGGAAGGACAGAGGGAGAAATTCGGACCATGAATTTTCATTAATAAAAAGGGACTGCCTCTCAAACAGTGATTTTCACAAAGTAATGAGTGGGAGAAAGACAAAGGAGAAAGGGAGCCAAGACACAACCAGAGAAGCAGAACAGGCAGATTTTCTCTGGCACCAGACCAAGTATCAACTGGAGGCCACGGACTACAAACAGGCAGTTAGCGAAACAGAGAGGACATAGAGAGGAGAGACAGCGGGCCTATTCCACTACTACCTGTAAATCTGTGGACTCACAAGATTCCACATTCTCCTTCACATGATCAGTGATCAATAAATGAAAGGCAGCAAACGTGGAAGTACTGTTTCCACCTTAATAACTAGAGAAACACCCAGCCCTCTGTGAGAGGACACAAGTACCTCTAGATCAGGAAGGTGAGTAAAACATTCTCCCCTCACTGGGACCCTGTAGCGCGCGCACTCACGCACGCACGCACGCACGCACGCACACACACAACCAAAATAAACACAATAGCAGCCAGAGGCCGATTCAGCTTATTACACTCCCCATTACACAGACAAATGAGATCCTGGCCTCCTACTGATAATCTGCCCCCTATGTCCTCTGCATCCTTGCATGACATCACCCAAAGCAGCATCTGTCGAGCCTGGTCATTTCGGTATACAACCCTCTTAACGACATGGAGACGGTGCTGGTCGGACTGAGTCGGGTGAACCAATTATCAATTTGGTGATTAACTGGGGAAAGTTGATTGTAATCATCTGGCCACTGACCCGTCCGCAGTAGTCAAGTTTGGCCGTGTGACCTGTGTTAGCGGTGCAAACTATTTAATGTCCCTGGTAGGGCTGCAACTAACGATTGTTTTCATAATTGAATTTTCAAATTTTCTCAATTAATCGATTAGTTATTTGGTCAACAAATTGAAAAAATGTCGACCGTGTTTCCCAGATCCCAAGATGATGTTATGTTTTGTCCACACACCAAAGATATTCAGTTTACTGTCTCAGAGGAGCAAAGAAACCAGAAAATATTCACAATTAAGAAGCTGAAATCAGAGAATTTGAACTTTTTTCCCCATAAAAACTATTTGAACCGATTCATCGATTATCAAAATAGTTGGCGATTAATTTAGTAATCAATTACTAATCGATTAATCGATTAACTGTTGCAGCTGTAGTCCCTGGTTTGAGTCTGGCTAGCGTCCTCTTCTTTCTTTAACACCTGCCAGCCTCGGTTACTATATGACTGTACTTGCTACAATGAAGCCTAAAGAATTTTTTTTTTAATTAACCAAAGTTAGACTGAGATTCCTGCTAAGCACCATTGCAGTGTACGACAGCCGGCTATGACTTTTTGGGACACTTTGATGTAATGGAGCAATGTTACAGTAGAACTCCATCCACTTACTCCTCCACGTGGCTGGAGGCCTCCAACCTCGGGAAGTTTCAAAAGCAGAATAGTGGGAAAGAAATGAAGAAGCCCAAACAGAGATAACCTGACTTTAGCTCCTAGCATGGGTCAAGTACTGGATCCTACATTTCCCATTATGCAACTTGATAATGTTTTTAATTAGACCCTCCCTGCCCGGTAAATGTCAATGTGCTTAAAACATCACACCCCCATTTTGTTACGCAGGATTTCCTTTATAAATCTGTAGCCTTCCAACCCAAGCCAAGATAAGATGTCATCATCAGTGTGACGTCATAGTGGTTTTCTCCTTCAGAGCCACAGAACAAGTGATACTGTTCTCCAGGCTAAGTAGCACTAACTAAGGCTAGTAAAGTGATCTTTATGTGTAAATCAGTGGTGTCCCTGTTAGTGTCACTGGTCCGTCCCCTCACCTTTGTGTACACGCCCCACGACAGCTCCGTCTCAATCACCATGACTACGATTCCAAACATTCCGAAGATGAGGGCATAGTCACTCAGCCGCTTCCTCTTCTCGAATAATGCCCTGCGATGGCCCAGTTTATAGCCAATGTTTTGGTTCTTCCTTTTTGAGGCCTTGGAGGTGCTGCCCCGAGCCCCGGTGCCCACAGCCCCGGCCGCTCCTTGCCTGCTGCCCCTCCCCGGATGCGCCCGCCTGCTTTCTACCAGCGCATGGTTCTGGTGGTAGATGGACATCTGGTTGGATGTGGAGTCAGTGATGTCATACCCTCCTCCGAGGTACGGCGAGTCTTCTTTGGATGAAATCACAATCTCCGGGGGGCTCTGGATTGGGGGTTGATTGGTAGAGGACTGAGCCACCAAGGAGGTGGGAGGGGCCTCTCGCTGCCGGTCATGCCCTCCAGCGGCCGTTGCCCCGGCAACAGCGGAAACGCCACCCTCTTTGGTTTCACTGCTGCTGTCTGATTCGATGAGGTTTCTGCGGGAGGCGCTGAGGCGGCTCAGGGGCTTCATGACCCCGCCCGTGTACTTGCAGGAGCTCATGGCGATCTCTGTGAAGGGGTTACTGTCCCTACGGTGAACCAGAGGGCTAGCTTGTCTGTGTTTGCAGCCCCTCTCCCTGTCCCTGTCACGCTCCCTGTCCCGTTCCATGGAGGGCGAGTGGGAGGAGTAAAAGAGGGCGTTGTAGACCGGGGAGTTGTCCCCGCTCAGGCTGTGCTGTGAGCCCAAGCACGAAGACAACGGTGTGCTGGTGGGATGCAGGGCGTTGGGGATGGAAGTGGGCAGCGGCTGGGCTCCAGAGGAGGACATGGGTAACTTAGGGAGCGATGTTGGAGGTAAGTTGGGCGTGGCAGGGGATGGGGTGCTGCCATTAAGACGGTCGAGGCTCGATCCGCCCATGTGGTTGGAGTGGTTTGAGCCTGGCTGGTTGCCAGTGGTGGAGGGATGGGAAATAATGCCCAGGGGAAAGAGGAAGCGCTGGTCCTCATCCTCACTCCCTCCTAGTAGAGCCAAGCTCAGAGAGGGGGGAGGCTCCATGGTCACGCCTGTGGCCACGCACCTGTCTACAGGAAAAAAAACACAAAACAGAGAAGTGTAAAGAAAGACACACGAGAAAAATGATTTCAAATCACATCCTATTTATCATGATGGTAGTAATGAAGACAGGACAGACAGGGAGAGGGAGGAGTGCGGGAGCATCGTGATGGATTATGGTTAGTGAAAACAAATGAGCGGAGAGACTGAACTCCAAAAACTGAAGACGTGTGACAGAGAGGGGCAGCCGACTGAAGAAAAGTGGTCGTAATTGGGGGAATATGTTATTCCTTGAGTCACACTCGAGTCGGCTGCCCAGTCAGCCTCTCCCGGCGCTCTCTGTTTCCCAGTGTCCTCTCCTCCCCTCGCATCCCACAGTGCTTCCAGCAATCTATGCCATATAAAATGTCCTCTGTGTTCCAGTGTTGTTAGCCTGGAGAATGGTGCCAATCCTCCGGCTTTTACAACATGGGAATGAGATCAGGCTCAGGGACAAAATGATAATCACACCACCATCAGTCCAATCTGACGGCAAGGGGGAGCGCTGTGACTTGTTAACCACAAGTTGGACGCATTTTGATTGATCCAAAACAATAACCTACTTTCAGTATGATATAACCCCCCCACCGTGTCTGTTTCTTTACCTACCTCCTACCTCTTCTCTCTCAGTCCCTGTCCCCCAGGTTAGGGTGTGTTGGATCACTGGCTGGATGAAGATAGACCCCCGCACTTCTTCTTTTTCATGTTGTCACGGCCATCCCATCATCGTGTTCGCCGCCGTTCATTCGTCTCTCCACAGGTCCTCGCTCGTCCGCTCGAAATTGCGCGTCGCTCCCTCACAGATGTCGTCTCCGTCTCCTCGCTGCTCGCTCGCTCAGGCGCTGTGAGCAGTTTGCTCCTCTCTCTCTGCCGTCAGTGATCTGTGGACGGTGCCCATGTCGATGCTGTCGGTGACAATCGACGCGAGGTGGAGAGGAGTAATCCACGGTGACTGGATTAAAAATCGGTCAACCTGTGGCTGCACTGTCAACAAAAAAAAGAAAGAAAAGTGCAGCCACGTGAACGAAGGGGAAAAAATGAATGATAATATTTTTTTAAAAATCCAAACAGAAATAAAGCAATGCAGGACGTCAAGTGACAGCACCGAAGTCTCTGATTTGATGTGTGACTCCGCCGTCTCCCCGGATGCGTCTCCCACTCTCTCCTCCAACTTCTCTCCCTCTTCTCCCCGCCTCCAGTCGGCCCGCGCGTTCCCATTGGACGGAATCAGGAGGCGAAACGAGCGCCGAGAACAGGTGCTGAAGGTTCGTTACAGTCAGCCGCCAAACAACCGTCGACTGTATTGTGCCCGGGTCGGGCTGACGGTGTTTATTGTGGTGCCAGGAAGTACGTATGCATTTGTCGCTGCTGTCTGTGTATGGCCATTATATATATGTATATATATGTTGTGTTTGTTCGCGTGTGGCACCTGTTACGCGCGCCAAAGGACGCTGGAGCAGGCGACCCCAAGATTCGTTTTCCAAGGTTGATCATTTCTTCATCTTCTTTTCAATAAAACAAAGCTATTATATACAAAGAAAATTAATGTTAAAAAGCAACAACAACAGCAACATATGGAGAGGAGGTGGGCGTGGAGGCAGAAAAAGCAAGTCGGAGCGGCGCGGTGCGTCTCTGTGCGCCTCGAGCTCGGCACGTGACGGGGAAAGACCTTTTCCATTTCCTTGGTGTGCGAGCTGCTGGATAGAATTGTCCTTACAGAGATAATCAGAGTTGTATTGAATTGTGTGTGAATAATTAATGCCTTGAAAAAACAAATCATGTCGCGGGAATTTCCTGATGGTTGGTCTACAGCAGATGGATGTAGCCGCAGGTTTTTTTTCTTGCTGGGGAGTCTCTGATTTCATTGTTAGCAGGCTCCATACAGCATAATCCTGCTTAATTACACTATTCCACCTGGCCTAATCGGTTTAATATTATGGTTTTTTGTGTGCATAATGTGCTCCCTTAATCGGATGAGTGTAGACGCTCTGTGGGAGCGGATTAGACGTTTCCTCATACAGGTCAGCCTATCCTGCGATTATGCAACCTGACAGATATCAATAAAGCAAATCATATCATGTGGAGGATGAGACCGGGCCAAACACCAGCCGTAGATATGCCAACGCCTCACTCACACAGGCAATGTGGAAAGACGATAGACACCTTGTCCTACATCATGCTTTAATCAATTATTTGTGTGTGTGTGTGGGTTTTTGTTGTATCTTGCCTAAATCTGACAGCAGATTATTACATCCGGCCCTTCCTCACAAGGAACAAATAAACACAGTAATGTGTTGTTTGTGCCCCTGGGCGGATTCGTGATGGGTCAGTGATGGAGAGTAGCTGCTTCAACAAGCAGTCATTTTTTTTCCAAAAAGGCCCAGGGAATGGTCAGAGGTCATGTCTGCATCATCACAGGTCAAAACCCTGACTGCATGGGAACAATAGCGTTAAAACATGTATTACCTGCATTTATTTGAATTAAGTGATTTAGGGTTGAGGTCAGATTTGCTGTTTTGTTTAATGTAATGGGAAAATTTAGTTGATGACTATTGCTATGGACCCCAAATGATTTGTTTATTTGTCAGTCAACAGTCTATAAACTGCATTTATTTTGATCACCAATTAGCTGTCTATGTTACATTCCAAAAAAACAAGGATTTTCTGGTTCAGGCTTTAAAATTGCGATGATGTGCTATTTTCTGTGTTTGAGTTTGGGCAGGGGTGCCAAAAACTCAAGTAAAAGTGCTGTAACAAGGTCAAAATAAGTTCTCAGGCATATAAAGTTGTCATCAATATAACTACTTGAATTTGTGTACAAATAAAACATTGGCTCACTTATTTCCCCACATATTTAACTTAGCGAGTAGTAGTCGTTTTGAAGAATCATATAGAGTGCGTATTATATATGGTACAAAACCAAACATGACACAGTTACTTCTCCACCAGTTCGGTATCAACACGGCTCTCTACAGTACTGACCTCAGACCAGCGTTCATAACTGGAGCTCGTCAATCTGAGTCATGAGTAGCTGCAAGATGAGGACAAAGCATCACAGCAGACCTGGGATCAGCAGACCATCAGCCTAATAATGGAAAGTGTAAAAAACAAAACAAAACAGAAAGCAGTATAAAATTAGTAAAATAAATATTTTTCATACACAAAAGTATGTTACTTCAACAAGTTCAATTTACTCATAAAGTTACTTAATGTAAAGGAGTAAATGCAATTTGTTATTACACTGTATAAGAGTCATTAAAAGGCATCTCAATTGCCCTTAGGAAATTCTTTTGGACTATTTTGTGCCATTTTACTAAATCTCTGATTAATTGATTATTGGAGAAAATAATCAGAACAATCCATAACATAGATTATCAGTTACAGCAAAGGGAGAAAGAGTTTTGAGAAGCACAAAACATTACAGTGAAGCATGGTAAATAGAAACAGTGCTTCCAGGGGCCCAGGGTGACTGTCAGAAAATACGAATGGTGGCAGGCCACGCCGTTTATCTTTCACAAATCTTAATATTATGGACAGAGGTTAGAGGGTGGCAGAGTAATATGGAGAGGGTAGTGACAGAGAGGAGGAATGACTGGCCCCTTTGAATGGAAAGGTTAGTCCATAGTCCTGCCCTGCAGCATACATCAGACGTGTGGTGTGAGAAATGTGTGAACGAGAACGTGAATAATAGAATACAATGTCCGCTGCTCAGTGTTTTGGATGAGTGGTTGTCGAAAACCCCAATCCTAACCCTACCCCCCATTATAAGCAGGTATAAAGCCTCGTTAGTGGTGAAATACAAAGAGGAATAATAGAGTGGGATGGCAGTTGCTATGCCAACGCCGTATAGTATACAGATGAGTTCTTGCTCAGCCTGATCTATCTCTCTTTCTTGTCTCCCCCTGAGTTTAAAGCCACATAAAAGCTTGACTACAGGAAATTATACTGTGTAAATCACATGAAACATCTAAGAGATACAACAGGCGGGTGGGTGGGAGAGAAAATACAGGGAGAAAGTAATGTTCATACGCTGGGGGAAAAAACAAGATAAAATGGGAGGATTTCGACAAGGAGGCTCAGGAGTGAAAGAAGAGAGGTATGGATTGGACTAGTCTGAAAGGACAAAAGACCCTCTCACTCTACACACACACACACACACATTAATGCATTTTCTATTCTATATTTTTCTAATGTCAAATAGTGTTCACTGTGGTTGTACCGAACTGGTGGAGCTGGTTAATGATGAAACAAAGTCTGACAGTTGCAGTGAGCCAACTTATTCAGTAATGTCTGCTGATCAGAGATATTCATCTAAAGTTGCTGTCATCAGCTGCCATAAGCGACTGGTCAGACCAGGTAAAGCTGTAACTCCAAAAGCCCCAGAGGGTGTTTGCATCAGGGTTTTATTTCAGATGATTTACGCTCTTCATTTGTGAGAGGAAACATAAATATTTCAACTCAAAATTTAAATACTTAAACAGCCTCCCCTTAAGGTAAACCAGTAATAAAACACGACTGATACAACTAATAGAAGTATCAAAGTATAAGTTCTGCATTGAAAATGTATGAATGTATGAGCAGCAATATATACACAAAAGTATCAAAGCTCATTATACAGAATAATCTCACAACCGTGTAATACTAGAATATATACTGTATTTATTCTGGACTGAATCAGTATTATTGATGCATCAACAACAACAAAATCAGTTTCTAATAAACTGATAATAAGTTTTGTGTGTAAAATGTTGAACGAAAAGAACTTGATATATATACATATATATATATATATATTTAAGTAACTTCAGCTGTCAGACGTGTTTGGTGGAGCAGAAAGGACAATATTTGGCCCTGAACTGTAGAGTGGAAGTATAAAGTGGCTTCAAGTAAAGAACAATGTGAAAAGTGTTGAATGATGTGCTGAATGACGGAGCTGCACTCTGACTGAGCTCCAAGGTCGCTCCACGAAAGGGAGGAAAGGGAAATGGAGATGCTGAAGATTTTTCGGTCTCTCTCCCCGAGACACACACCTTTTGTCCAGGTTTATGATACAAGTCAGAGAACTGATGAGTTGGTGCATCGCACAGCTACATGGCTATTCTTAATAGACCGCTGGGCCGGCCCCACTCTATCAGACTCACTTAAACCATTGCCCTGCACTGGCTCCAGTGTATCCCAGTGGCTCAGATTGCATTAAGGGCCTCAAAGCTGTGTGGATAAACCCGCAGCCTAAAACTGGCCGCTGTATGCAGATGGATCTCTGCACTGCAAACAGCACTCTGATCTGACTGCCTGACATGGACTAATCAAATACAGAACAGGAGAATACAGGGAGGGGGGAGCCTGCAGAGCGCTGTGGGTAATGCGTCCGCTCTCCTCTTTAAGTGGTGAGAACGCAGCGCAGAACATCTCGCCTCCAAACAACTGTGCCTTGTTATTGAAAGGACTGACACACAACACAGCTTGATTAGACTAACACTGTCGGAAATTGTTTCAATCACCAAAGACACTCGCCGCTTCACGTCGGGTTTTCATATAAAACGAGTTATAAAAAATAATAGAGCATCATCTCCCCTGACCGGAGAGAGCCAGCCGGTTAATAAGTAGTGTGCTGCTCTCAAGTGTGTGCGGCTTTCATGTTACCAACATTTGGAAGCGTTGGAAGAGTTCAGAGGCAAACCGCAGATTCACAGTGTCAGCACGACGGCAAAGTGTGTGCTGCGACGCTGATGTGTCGGACGTGTGTGTTTGTGTCAGCTGTCTGCTGACTACAGAACACTACAGTCAGCAGACCTGTGACACTGTCGGATTTCCCAGCTCATACACCCTTTTCCTGTAACTTCAACATTCAGGGCCATTTTTTTGTAATCTCCCGGAAACTTCAAGGGCAACTTTAACATTTCAACTCACATCCCGGATGATGACTCTGGCCGGTGCTCCATCAACATCCCTTCTCTGAGACAGTTGGCTTCTCTTGGTCCAGCTCTCCTGGAACAGCCTCTCCCACGACATCAATTCCGATGTGCTGACGTTTGTGTAACAGTGGTTTGATATGCTATCCTGCTGCTTCCCCAGATTATTTTGCTCGAGTTACAAAAAGAGCAACTTGGTAAATTTGGTAAACATGCATGGCTTTATCATTGATTTTTCAGCTGTCTGCTGACACACTTCTCCTTCTCCTGTTACCTTTACCTTCAGGGCCTGTTTTTCTTCCTCTCAAGTACTTTTTGGTTATTCTTTATTAGTTCACATTAGATGAGAAGAGAGATGATAAGAGAGAAGACATGGGGGGGGGGGGTGTTGAAAGATATACAATAAAGCTCCCTCGACACAAGTTACGGTTCATGCTTCAGGCCTTACATCCCCTCTTTAATCTCCGATTGGTCAACTGTTCCTTCAGCCGGCAGAAACATCCATTAATGAGCACAACACCAGGTCTATTTGAATCCCTCAACAATATGAGATGCACATGCAGGCAGGATGTCAGGTATCTGCAATGCTGCTTTTATCCCTCATGTGCTTCCTACCACCAATCAGCTGCATAGACCTGCTGTTGTTCTCCTCCTCTCTTCTGTCAATGGTGTTGATGGTGACAGATGTTGTTTCTTTTTCTACTGTCCTTTATGTACTTTTTAGCCAAATGTCCTCCATTTCTGTTGATTTCTTCTGACTTGAAGACTGCGCTCCAGGAAGGGAACCCTTTGTTTTTGTTGCGGATTTTATTTCCCAGCCCTGAGGAAAAAAAGGAAGAATATTTAGTTTACATGTTTTAAAACAACACTTTATCTTGTAACGGGACAGTGCAACTGTGTTTTTGGGCATTCAACGGTTGTGCGTGACATGAAAAATTAAATATATGAAATGAAATGTAGGGAACAAGACAGTGTGACAACTATATTGATCCGTGTCCTCGTAGTTCTGAGAAGCAGTGTCATATTTAGGCCACTTTGAATGCTCAGGTAGCAGGGAGTCAAGTCCTTAAGCCTTTTGACAAAAGGAATGCTATAGTGTATGCCACGTGTCTGCCTTGATTGAAGAGGCAATTGACTTGCGAGTGTGTGCAGCTGTCTGTCTTCTAATTTTTAGAGGTGTTGAAGGAGTTCAGACGCTAACTACATTGGGGTACAGTTTCAAAGTGTCAGCGTGATGTTAAAGTTTGTGCAGGCTTGGATGGCTGCATTCTCCCTGAGTCAGCTGTCTCCTATCGCTCAGCTCTGAAACACTGGCCATCTCCTGACAGACGTTTTCTGACTACTATACTGTACACGTGTACAATAACCACAATTGTATTTCGCTGCCCAAATTAAGAAGCACAGAACAAACACCTTAAATGTTAAATGTCAGTATGATTCAAGGGAAATCAAAAATAACTAGTTAAAAGGGGCATCATAACATAAAAAGGAAAAACAAAACTATATTTGAATATATAAGAGATAAAAGTAGATTATGTCCTCCAAGCGGTCACATAAAAACAATCCGGCTCCTCAGCACTTGTATCGATATATATTTTGGAGCATGAACTCCATAAAGACTGAATGAAATAAATTAAATCTATTCTTCATCGCCAATATTCTGTAGTTCCCACACAAGAACTCATTGTACGGTTCTCACCTGACAAACAAGAGGCAAACAAAACAGAGCTTGAAATTCTTGATTTTGGAAAACACAGGCTGATGAAACAGTCTCTGCTAAAGTTTTACAGGCTTACTCACCTGTTCTGGAGCTTCCAGCTGAATTGCCAACTCCTGTCCACACAGATGAGATTGCTCGGTTACCATGGAAATGTAGATGATCGATCTTTCAGTAATTCTGACCTTAAGCTGAGATTGTTTCGTCAATTTCAGTAAGGTCTTTTTATTTTGCTATATTGCCGCAGTAAACTGTCTGCTCCTTAATCTCTTGTAACACTCTACAAGAGATTAAGGAAGGTTGCTGCCTTTTCTATTCTGGAAGGACAATGTGAAAACCGTGAAAACACAAACTATATACATTCCCAATATTTCAAAAATCTTTGAATGGCTGTTCTCCAACTGAATGAGTGTTTTATAAAGTGACTCATGCCTCCTTGTATTGGTGTATTTCTGCCTTAGGTTGTCGTCATCAGACAGAATATCAGCATCATATTTCATGCCGATCAGTCAAGGGGTTGTTTAAATATTTCACTGGATAACAGAACAGTTTGACCTGCTGGTAGTGCCACATGTAAAATCACTTGATCACTGAAGTCGTCATCCTTTGAGCAACATGGATATTAGAACCAAATTACACTGCAATCTATCCCACCATTGAGATATTTGAGTACAAGTAAAAAAAATTGAACTTGTCATCCTTGGAGTCTTCCTGTGTCATTCGTAAATCATTGAAAATAAATGTTTACATATTTCGGTCTCCGGCAAGGTGCTTAACTCAACAACTGCCAGACTGACAGACATTGTTCTGTTTGTAACATTCAACCTGGATTTGCATTTATCAATTGTGACACCATTGTAAAGCATTAAGCAGTCATTGCTCTAGAAAGCCCACATCCATTTATACAAAAGGCCAAGAGGCTTTTCAAGTTTCACAGGCGATAACAATTGATGACGTCCATAGTTTACCTGCTACAGCAACATACATGTGTTGTCACGGACCAAGCAGGCTAAGAGGAAACAGGAGTGTTTGGTCACAAGATGCAAAAACAATATAAACCAACAATCTAACAGCTAGGCCTATAAAACAGATCAACAAAATATTACCATACTAAAAATACCAAGTAAATGAATACAGCATTAACTGAACAAACAGACCTCCCACAATAACATATGATGGGAATATATACAGTATACTGGTTTAGCCCAATCAGCTGATTCCATCACTTTAGTTCCTCAGCACTCAGCCAAATCTTTTGAGGAAACCTGGACGAGGAGTCAGAGAAACAAAGGATTAATGCAACAGAATAAGACAAATATATATTGCAAAGAAATAAAGTTTTGTGAACTACAGTGCAGTAAAATGGCAGTGCAACTGCGCAATTTTTATATTCCAGTCTTTTTGGACTGAAAGCTGGTGTCGGTAGGATTTGCAAAAATACATTTTTTCCATATTTGCTGAAACTGTCGCTATATGCTGGTAGTAATATAAGGGACAGAACGTCTGTGACAGACTCTGGGTCATTCACCTCCCTCTGCTGCCTTTAGCGCCATTTGCCAGAATCCACCGCGCCCGAGCAAAAATGTCCAATCACAGCCAGGGGGCGTCTCTCCGCTCCGTCAGTCATCCGGGTACGAGCGGCGCAGCGCTGCAGAAGCTGTGCACAGTGTCGCTCGCTCGGTTGCGACCAAGCTCACGTCTTCACGACAAAGAGCTCGCAGCAGAAGCGGAGTTAGTGTGAAAACACAGTGGCAGAGAAGCGCCAAGCATCGAAAAAACTGCATGACAAAGACCAAGAGCAAAAACGAGCTAAAAAGAAGGAAGCAGATTGA
Organism: Scophthalmus maximus; assembly: GCF_022379125.1. Lineage (NCBI taxonomy): Eukaryota > Metazoa > Chordata > Actinopteri > Pleuronectiformes > Scophthalmidae > Scophthalmus > Scophthalmus maximus. Next base: position 12,629,528 of record NC_061515.1, on the reverse strand, counting down.
GCAGATGTAAACATCGGAGCGGCTCCACAGAAGCAACGACACGTGTGTCGTTGTCTGTGCTCTCGCGGCCAAATGCTCCCCCATCATACTGTTTAGTTAGCTTCACTATTTATCACCAACGTAGCATCCCGTGCTATGCTGAATGCTATGTATGTGTCGATATTACCAGCTGAGTCACGTTCACTGAATTTGCGAATGCGTGATACATTTGTGAGGAGGAATTGATTCAAAAAGTATACTGATTAAAAAAATGAATCTTCCCATTGTTGTACATTTATGCAATGAGAAACCAATCACTTTCAAAATAAACTTTATGGCAAAGCAAATACTGAGGTTGCATAAATATTAAAATATAACGTTGAAATACAAAAATGAAATGGTCAAAATATATATTGCACAGCATTTACATATAGCTCAGTCTGAAGCTTAACCATCTTGGGATGAAACCAGCTCACGCTGCAGGGACCAACTGGCTGATGATGAAGATCATCTGTGTCTTCGGCTCCCAGGTCCTCGGGTGTGGGGAAGACACGCCGACCTCTGCCCCGTCTCCCATGGCCGCTGCCCGGTGCGCGACTCCCTCTTCTCCTCGCTCGACTGCTCGAAGCAGCCGTGTTCACTTCCTCATCGGAGTCCAGTGTACCAGTCTCAAATCTCTAATAATGTTATAAAATATAGATAAAAGCGTCAGTCATCTTGCAAAAGCAACAAATGATGTATGTGAAGATAAAGCTGTTAATTTACAGGCCTACCATGTAACACTGTAGTAGCTAACGTGCTAGCTAACGCTAGGTACGTAAATAAGCTAATATAAACTGATTTACGGTCAACTACGTTCAAAAACCCTGACGATGTTGTTTTCCCAAAAAGTCGCAGGTGATAACGTGAGGCAACGGTAACTAAAACACGTCTTATAGTCTATCAGTGTGGACAGTAGTCCGTGTTAGCTTCAGGTTAGCGTCATGTCACGTACCTTGCCTGGCTCCGGTTGCCATGGTAGCGTGCACGGGCACGGAGGGCTGGGAGGAGCTGTGGAGGAGGAACTGAAGAGCAGCGGAGGCAGCAGGAGTCGTTGGATTTTGAATTCTGAGACTATGTCCACACTTCTCTCAATCCTACCGACAGCAGCTTGAACTGAAAATACCATCCATTACCCTCAGAGTAGCATACTGGTCCTGGTTTCCCTCTTTACCTGGCTGATGCTTCAAGGGTCCGAGGTTCCCTCCTGTCACACCTTTTGATTCCCAATATACATCTGTAATTGACTCCACAGGCTCCCACGTTTTTTTCTTCTTCTTCACGTTAGGCTCCAAGCCATTCCTCTCCCCGTTGAACCTACATATATTCCCTTCTTCCCCTTTCTCATTTATTTCCATTGGAGAGCATTGATTGGATTGTTTGGGCCATTCAGTCTGGACTAATATTTCACTACTCGCCCTCTATCATTAGCCCCGCCCTCGCACCACCCAAATACTTGACAGGAGAGACAGGATGAATCCGATCTGATACGTCGAGATCCTGATTGAAGCAGGTGCTCACTCCAATCCACTTGGACAACACACACACACACACACACACATACACAGCTTTAAATGTGTATGCACATTTGTGCAACTATGACAATTTATATTGGTGTAAACCAATTATTAATCATTTGAACTATAATATATATAAGCGTTTTATGAAAATTCTTTGAGCCATTGTTGAAAGACAGCTGAGTTGTTTTTGTTGTTGTTGTCTTCCTCAGCTCCAATAACAACAGGCCGTTTAGGGAGCACTAACAATAAACCTCGTGATGAGGCACTACACTGATTGGCTGGAAATGTTGCTGCCATCATCCCGTCCCCTTGACAGAAACAAATGCTGCCACTTGACAGAACAACGGCAACATTGAACTGATTCAGAATTAGACACCCAATATCACTATTTGTGGGACATCACACAGGGAGTGACGCTCACAGAATCCACCAACAACAGACAAAAAAAATGTACTTCCATACTATTACACATTATTTTGATCCTAATCGTTTTAGTTGCTTTGGATGTGAATAGATGTATCACTCATTCGATGCTAAACTGTACTTTCTTTGTGCTGGCACTTGCTCTTTGCAGAGACAATAAAGTCTAATTAATTGTACATTACACTTTACTAATACTAATCGGGAATCTTTACCCTCCAAAATGTCCTAAACCTTAAAATAGCCCAATAAAGATATTAATGTCCACAGCTGGAAGATCTATGCCCACGGTTCAGGATGCCAAATTGCAAACTGAACAACTCATGCATCGCATCTTCCAACAGGTTACTTTATTGTATGAGCATGAATGTTTAATGTATTTGATGTACTCATATACATGTGCACTGTGATATTATAATCCTTTTACTCCCAAAATAAGGACATCTGACATTGGGATGACAACACTTTTGTTTTTGGTTGGAACCCAAGGCAAATTTCCTTTGTAATAATAAATTATATGTACCTTACCTTAAATCTAAGATCGGTCCACCCAAGATAGAAGTTCTAAAACACACACAGTCAGACATGCACAGAGAAAATTAAAACTAAATGAGCGAGGACCAAACTATAAAAAGCTTGTAGAGTCAAGAAATATAATATGTTGGTCTATAAAGTTAGTGTCGGTGCTCTACAGTGATTGTTTTTCTCACACATCCACCTTGAATATCAGAACACTTGGGGCACATTGCTCCACATGCACACAGACCACAGCCGGAAGGCGAGGACATGTTTCCATCTGCTGATTTTTCTGGAGCATTGCAACAGACTGCAGCTGTCAAGGAGACAGACTCTCTGCATGCCACCCTGAGGAAAGGAGCCTCTGTTATAAAAATTTAAATCTTTCACTCACCCAAACTAGAGAACTCTCTTGCTTGGCACATTTTCTATCAAAGTGTAATCCAATGATTTACAAGTGTTGCTGTGCATTTCCCCTTCCCTTTTCAAACAACTCAGCAGCTGCTTAAACAAAATAAATATCTATAACTCTGTTCGGACAACTCATCCCTCAGGTGATGCCAGTACTCGTCTGGAGAAAAAGCAGGTGGTAAATATAAAATACTGTATAATAGAATCGAATAAGAGAATACCACAAACATGTCACGTCACCGAAACACCGCTACTTTTTTTATTTTTCAAACTTTCCAAACGTCATTGGTAAAAAAAGGGCATACTCCATTAAAACATCAGGAAAAATTATACAAAACTATTTTGATGATTTACAAAGTATATACATTAAACCTATACACATACACACACACACACACCTTAAACATTATACTCAAACAATGGGGTTCAAAAGTCTGAGTCGAATACTGAAAATTATATTTTAATGAAACAGTTTCTTCTAAATTTCTTAATCAAATAAACAGATTAAAAAAAGAATGTCGCATTTAATGAAATGCAACAGGAACTAAAAAACACACGTGCAATTAAATCACAGCGTCTGGAAAAATTCCATCTACTTTAAAGACGGTAAAAGAGTTATTTTTAAAATTAAAAGAACAATAAGGGGACTTACTCCACATCGACCAGAGAATTGCCCTCCTGTCTACAGAGGACATCATCACTTAAAACCATTGAAAATAAGATTGATTCTCTTGAAAAATAATGGTTGTCGGAGTACTGTTCATCAACGCTACACCAAACCAAACTGTTTGATGCATCGTGGGTGCCGACATGACTTTCCTCTGTAGTTACCAGACCTCAAACATAATATCTGAGCGACTCAGGCTTTTGAACCCCACGGTATATCTGTGTGTTCATGTATTTGTATGTATTTGTTGTATATATTGCATCATCCATGTACATGTGACCAAAACAAGAAGAAAAAAACCCCACTCTCTCCTTAAAGAAAACTGTGCTCACTTAGCAGTCCTAGGTGAGGCAACAACCAGCCATGTGAGAGAACCTGAAAAACATTTTGTATATTCAGATGTAAAAAACAAAACGATACACAGGCAGGACAGTCAAGACTTTCCAGGACTTTCTACCATGGCCAGCGATTGCTTACCTTAACGACAGAAGTGAAGGAACACGAGGTGAAACGCACAAATAACAGAACGGTTGTACATGAGCAAGGTCTTGACATCAGTATTTCTATGGAAAACCACAGAAATTGTGGGACTGATCAAAAGGCCGCACTTACCTATGCTCTGCTAATGGGAACCATGGCAACACTATGTGGATGGATGAACAGCTGAAGGGTTTACAGTAAGTTTAAATCTTACAGCTGGGGCCTGTTTCATGTCCTCAAATGTTGGGGCAGTGGATGTAAGTCACTAATCAGAGTAATGTTTTTTGTTTTAATTCAAACAAATGTTATTGCGTACAGTGAAAGCTTTTTATATACAATGTGAGCAGGGACTGTAGTGAGCCAGGGCGGATTTCCAGATTTCCTCATGGCATCTAACTAATTCTTCTAAATGGGTGCAATTTAATAAAAATAGATTCTTGCTGAGAATGTCCCATTGTTTCAGCTCGTTATCCTAAAAGCAGTCGTATGTATTTCCATGAAGCAGAACACAGGGAGCGAAAAAATACAATAAGCGCTTCTTGACAGGAGGACTTCAACTCTAAATGAACTTATGTTACAGTTACAAACACTGCTACGATGCAGGGTCGTGTTAGGTTGAACGCCAATTAGCAGCACTTGGCAGCTACTCAAATGTTAAAAATCAGAGAACAGTCGAACAATCTCATCCAGTTGTCAAAGAACCTGTTACACTTGTTTAACATTAGGAGTGTCACAATACTCCAGTCACAAACTGAAAGTACAATCTGGAAATAACATAGTTATAGACAGTATAAAGGATTAAGACAAAAACAGCAATTGTCGTGCAAGCTAACACAACTCGGCTCTTTAGCAGTGTTTGTCATACAAATTCCTTTTTCATGTAGTGTTTACATTGTTTTGTACGTCCCCTGAATCTGTCCCTAAACCCTCCGTCTACTGTGACCCCACTTGTCCATCAGGCTTTGACCTCACCATCTCATCTCATTCATTTTGTTCCTTCCCGTCGCAGCCTTCCTCTGCAGCCTTTAACCACGTTCCATCAGAACAGGCCACATGGTTTGATTGTCCTTTTCTTCCTTCTTTTACATTGGCCCCTGGCTTGTGCTTTTCTTCCCCCACTGAATTATATTACCCACTTCCAAGATCAACTATCCTACGATTCCTCTTGCTTGTGCTCCACCGCTCCTCCGTTTCTACTGCTGCCATATCCCATATGGACACTTGTTCCATTGCACCCAGTTCCCTCCCCTGCCTCAAAGCTCTTCTCCTCCAGCGGTTTGCTGATCCAGGCGCCGTAACCGTGGACGCCGAGCGCTTGGAAGAACTGCTGCTTTGCGAGCTGGAAGGACATGGCCGACATCTTGGCCTGGGAGTACGAGGACAGGGAGAGGAGGTCTGCACGGCCGCACCGCTGACACAGAGAGCGGAACAGACCGAAAAAGTTGGACTTGGAGACGCGGGACACGGCCAGTTTGTTCCTACGGGGGAGAGAGTAGGACTCTTTAGTCCAGTGTTTGTAAAGTGCGACACCCATGACAAAACATCACAGATTGTCTGGTCTAAATTATGCAGTGTTTCACATTTATCTCACCGTTTTATCATATGAAATGCGGCCAAGGGGTTTCCTACATACCCATCCAGTTTGCCTTTGGTCCCGTCCAGCACCTCTACACTGTGCTGGTCTGGAAAGCTCCAGTTCACACTCGACTCTTTGGTCTTTCCCGTGTGACGTGTGGAGTCATACACACTCACCCTGCCCACCTGAAGTCCAACCGGGTGGGGTGGGGGAGGGGAGGGGGAAAGAGACCAGCTTATGTTAAGTCAGGCTTCTTTAGCTGTTCAGTGTGAAACAGCAATTTCAAACAGGGTGTAAAATGAGTTGTGTAATTCATGTCTCAGTGTGATGCTGGTGTAGTTGCAACCAATTCCTATGGTGTGTAACTGAAAGTGCTCAAAACTGGGCTAAACAAGGATTTGTAGCTGTATTTCTCAAACATTTTACCCAGTGGTGCAATAGACACCTACCTGCTAGCTGCTAATTGATGGAGTCAATTTTGAAGATGAGAAATGAAGAAACAGTTGTGCAGGCACAAATTCAAGTGTTGGCATTTGGTGAGAATGATAATGATATTCCCGATTAATGTCCACGTGCGACATTACCAGAAATGTGTGTGGTTACCTCTGGGTGGTTAAGCATGAATGGAGGAGGGAGACTCTGCACAATCGCTTCGCCGTCTCTGGACAGCCGACAGCACACGGCACGTGTCAGGTGACCATGGCTGTACAGGTAGCCTAACAGATGAGAAGGAAAACAACAGGTTGTAAAACAGAAATTTGAGACGAGATGCAACATAAAACTGCGAATTCTCTTAATTCCACTAATGTTGAGTCTCATGTTTGTCACATTATCCGTTCTCCACCTGGCGATAACAATGACAGCGCAAAGCAAACAGCATGTTTTACCGAGGGTGATGGACTTCAGGTAGATGGGATGAAGGAAATGGGTGAGCAACGCCCCCTGCAGGCCCAGCACATTCCAGCGTAGGATTTTATCACTGCAACTCATCGTCCGCAGCCTCTCTCCATGTTGGATGCCGTCCCAGGTGGGAACAATGGCACTCGACTCCACCGGGATGGTGCCCTCACCTGCCACAAACAACAACCGGCATATGCAAAGATCACAGCTCTTGCTTTTGGTGAGGAATCATCGTGTCAATGAAGTCATATACAATATTTAATCTCTCACCGTTCTCCACTTTGGTGCGGAGCTTGCCCTGCTTGGTATTCTCAAACAGAGGCTGGTGGCCCTCGACCTCATCCCCAGCCTCACTGCAGGACTTGTCAAACAGAGCCCCGTCCCCACAAGGTGCTGTGCTGTGGGTAAGAGAAAAAGAAGACACATAAGATATTGACATGACACACACCAAAATGACTTGAGGTTTAAGAGGAGGATTAACATTGATCCACACAAGACATTGATGCGTCTGACTACTGGACGGGGTGGGAATAAAACGTGAGAGATCACAAGGACGTGAACAAGGACAAAGGAAACATCTGATACTCCCACCTGATGTAAAGGTGAAAGGTGATGTCAGATTTGATCCGCAGTCGGTTCTCCGCCAGCTCAAATATACTGTCCTCTGCGCCGTCATAGTGCCTGAGCAGCTCACTGTACAGAAACCTGAGCGGAAAGGAGATGGCACATTAGACTTATGAATAATGTCCCGCAGACTGCAACAGGGGAAAGAGCAACGTATTTTTAGAACTGGGCGTGAGACATTGATTAAGGAGAAAGATCTATTTCTACCGAAGAAATCCCCTTCTGGAGATGATTTCAGCGTGGCAGTCATTAACAGTGTCCCCTTTAAGACTTAGCTCCTCCCCTTTGACGCAGCGATTTCCTGTTGTGAAAAATAAAGCAAAAAACTAAAAGACATGTTCAGTGTCAAAGAACACATCAATGCAGTGCAGCTCTACAGTGACCTAGTTCTCTTTTAGCTTTCTAAAAGTGCATGAGTTTTCTTTGGTTGCAACACAATTCTGTCTTCTCCCTGTGTTTACCAGCCGTTGTTTCATTAAGATAATGGATATACCAGTTCCCAGGCTGACAACGGTCCCCAGGCCCTCCCCCTTCCTCATGACGATGGTGGCCAGAATCTTGCGTCCCAGTAGGCTGTGTTGGATACGTGTGGTTAGGGCGTTGAAACGCTGGTGGCTCAACATTGCTATCTGGTCGTGCAAAGTGCTGCCACTCACTGGAAGCTAGAGAGAGGGGGAAGTATACAGGATAGGATAGAATAGAATAGTCAAAACAGAAAGGATTATTATTGGTCATGATCATTATATATGTGGCATTTATTTGACTGTGCTATCCAATTACAAGTCTCAAAAAACTAATAGAAAAGAGACAACATTTTTTTGTTTCAATTGTTTGCTTGCAAAAATGGTTCAATAAAACTCACCAAAATGCAAAACTTGCGTGGACATTGGACTCTTTAGATGTTGAGCATAGTATGATAGACCATATTAAAACAAGTCAAAGGTCAGCTCACCTCAGCTGGGATAAGCTCCCCGGTGCGGGCCGCCCGCTCAGCTTCTCCTATCAGAACCCGTAGAGCAGCATCTGCTGCTTCCTGTTTTCCTTGTTTCTTGTTGGATGCACAGACTGGAGGAAACCACCGTCCTCCGAGCTTAGCCTGGTAGGTAAACCTGAGCAGGAGCAGCGAAAGGGGAAGACAATCAGAGAAAGATCTGATTCACTTAGACATCCCACATTAACATAAATATCCATCTGAGCAGTTTCCCTTTTGTGTCAAGTGTCAAATGGCCTCCACAGAAATCAGGCTGAAGGCCTTCATTGAATGTTCCATAACCTTATTTTCCTAAGTTATACAAAGAACATATTTTCAAAGCAGATGGTAACTCTGTCGATAGGCAAGTTCTTGTAATTCTTGAGTGTGTACATGTTAATGTGTGTATTCATGCAGCTCGCACATACTTCGGCTCATGTGCTGGCCCAGACTGGCCCACCAGGCGAATCTCTGCAGCGAAGCCCCGAGCTCTGGCGTACTCCAGAAGACCTGACACTGCGTTGTTGTTCAGGTGGTTGATGAGGTCCCCGACCCCTGCCTCGTGAGCTGCTCGCAACTCATCTACAGTCAGAGGGGGCAAAGAGGGACATGTAGTCCCAGAGCCGGTGCCATCACTATCACTGGAGGAGCCCAGAGGCAGTTGAGGCTGGAAAAGAGAAATGGCCGTGGGAGGGGAGGAGACACAAAGAGATGTGGACGTTATTGAGCAAAGGGAGCCAAACAGAGTCATAGAAAAAACAAGATAATTTCTTTCTGCCCGAATGATCGGTTGTTTCACTAAAGTCATTCCCCTCAGTCAGCGGGTATACAAGATTAACAACTGCGTTCACTCCGCACCTTGTTGAGCTGCAATTTCCCGTCAGCCATTAATTCTTTGACGGCCTCCTCTGCTGCCAGCTGGCGGGCTGCCTTCTTGCTTGGAGCTGAGGCCTCGGCAAACAAGCTCTCACCAACCTTCACCCTGTACATGAACCTGAACACAGGACAGAGAAGGCGAAAAAGGTGGAAAAGAAAAGAGAGAATTATTATTCGTTTGTAACCGAGATCAGAGATGATGCCACACGTAGATTCCTGACCTATTACATATAGACAAATCAGCAGAAGTGCCGGTGTCACAGTAACACTGGAGCCTATTGTGTATACAATCAAAAACATTCAGCATTTATATAAAGTTGGGAGGACACCAAAGTTTGTATTGTATCTCCCAGCGAGCTGCCCAGAAATATGAGTAATATACAGAAAGACTGGTAAGAGATAGGTACTGTGTTTAGTCAACTGATTACAGTACCAAGGACAGAAATGAAAGCTGATCATCTGCTTCCCTGAGGAGGAAACGTATAACCACAGAGGAAAACAATCTACAAGGAAAGGAAAAAGTTAATTTTCATTTTTGTACTAATTAATCGCCAAATACGGTCAGATGTTCTTCTTATTTACAATAACAAAAACACACAATCTAATTTGACACATTTTCACTTACTTTTACCACCGGCACTGTGAATGCTTAATGCATCTGCTCGATTAAGTCATACAATATTGTCATGATATATTGTTATAATATTGTTTAAATAATTGTGTGTGTTACTACCTGAAAGCGCATTGCGTTTGTCTGTACTTGTGACTGATGAAGATCAGATCACATAAGGGGGTTCACATACTTTTTCTTGCCACAGTGAGAACATGCAATGTGGGGGGGGGGGGGGGGGGGGGGGGGGGGGGGGGGCAACAATCAAAGGGAGAGATTCAGAGGGAGGTGAAGGAGCCAGTACCGTGGGTCATGGGGCGGACCTGCCTGCCCCGTGATGATGAATTCGATGGGGTTCCCGCTGCGCTGGCTGTACTCCATCAGGACAGACACTGGATTCTTCCCACCAGGCAGAGAGCGGGACAGTGGCTGGCGTGGTCCCTCCGCAATCCCGATACCTTCCGCGCTACTGGACCCAAAAATTTCCCCAATGCTGTCAACTGCCCCCTAGCAAACAGACAAAAAAATAAAATTCAAAAAAGACAAAAAAAAACAAAAAAAACCCCACAATTATTCATTAAAGCCCCGGTGTCTATTTATTTTCAACTTTTATGGCAGCATCTGGTGGTAAAGTTGCACACCAACCGCAACCAACTGAGGACCCGACAGAGGACACTTTATGGTGGCGCACTGCTTATTCCAATTCCGGCAGTGCTGAAAATTCTACGCAAATGCTAAGTATTGTGGACCCTCTTGTGCAACAACCGTATTCAACACGACGTAGGAAACATGGCGACTCACACGGAGGTCGGGTCCACCTCATGTTACTATATTTAACTCATTCAAAGTTGAGGAAAAAACATTGGTTCTTTGTTATGTGAACACATAGTTATGGACAATCTATTCAATTTCTGTGAATAAGTTCTTCAAAATATTACACACGGAAGCTTTAAATCTTGTTTTTGGTGGCTGTGGTTAAATCAAACATCCAAACGGTTTTGGCTTATTCACACAAATTTTAACACAACTTACACTTGTGTCAGGGAGTAAATCCATGACTTTCTCTGTATTGTCAGTATTTCCATTGTCCGCTGTGCTCCCCCCTCCCTGCATCTCTCCGAAAAGAATGCGTAGCGTGGCCGCAGCGGCGTCCTTCTTTGCAACCTTCTTACTGGAAGCCTCTGCGACAGGAAACAGCCTCCCGTTGAGCATCACCTGCATACGAAATCTGACAGAGGGAGAGAGAAAATATACAAATGAGATACAGTGATCGGTCCAATAACTCGTGCAGCTATAATCCTCTGACACTAATGTGTCACATGGCAAGTCACTTTCGCTCTTAATTGGCAGCCTCTTGTTTTTTTCAGGCATATGGGAGGAAAAACAAAAGCGTACCACGTGTATCACACAATGAAATGGCAAAAAAAAAAAAGTTAAAACAAAGGATGTTTTAATGGGAGAGAGAATGCTGTGACACTTAACATGAACTCAGTGGCCGAGTTGTGGTTTAAAGCCTTTAATTGATATAATTACATTGGTAAAGACGATACTCATATTGGATTGGCCAAAGCCGGAATCCGATCAGTGAGGCTAATGTCGTTTCACAGATTAATTTACATTACCCCTTACCCCCATTTAAAAATTTACAGGAAAAGAGTAGATCGTGTCACTAACCTTGGGTCGTGGGACGGTCCTGACTGGTCCAGGAGCTGAAACTCACAGTTCTGGCCCAGATACTGGGCATACTCCATGAGGCCGCTGACTGGGTTCTTCAGTCTCACTTCCTGTAACTTGGCCCACAGGTTCTGTGGAGGCGGGGCAGCCAGTGACACAGCAACAGTTCCCATGGCGTTGGACTTCTCTGCTGCCAGTCTTTCAGCATCTGTCTCTCGGCGAATGGCATTGAGGAATTCTGGGATGTCGTCTGTGGCCCACTCTCCTTCGTTGGTCTCTTTGTCTTCACATGAGGGGAATGGGGGGGGGCGAAGAGAGGAATCGGACTGCTAAAGGAAAAGCAAAGAGGTGAATATCAATCAGACTAGAACTCCAAGGCTGGTAGCCACAACTAAATACACATAGTACACATCCAGAGATTTTCTTTGAAACCCTTTAACTGCCTGCTCAACCATTTGGTGGATCATATTTTAAGTGTTGAACTCAACCTGAATGAGCCATCTCCACTATTCCGCCGAAGTATTTTATGCTGAAAAAAATCCACCAGATGGCACTTTGTCTTTAAATGGCATGCCTCTTCATTCCCCTCCAACCAGGAAGTCAGAAACATGAAAATCAACCCAGACATTTTGACTGTGATGAAATTTTGAGTGGTATTCATATTTTTTTCAAAATCTGATTCTGTCAGAATTATGTGTCTTGATAGAACAAAAAAATATCTAATGACGGATGAATAATAAAATAAAAAAAGTGCTCTACCAAATGTTTGATTTGTCACTCTATGATAAAGGTAGCGATATAAAATAATGTGATAAAAATTGACTATTTGCTATGAAATAAAAACTTCTGTCAATAAATTTCTATATATAAATATAATATAATAATGTGTATTTATTTATTATTAAAATAAATAATATATAGTTAACAAATATGACATTTAATGATAAACCCATAAATATGTGTAAATAATGGCATCATTAGTATGATTTTTGACAATTTCCAAGATGTTTTCTAAGTAAAAATGGTTAATATCTAGGATAAATGTGAAAATTAATTTATTAATTCCATGGTAAATCCATGGTCGAGACATGGCTGGTCCAGAACCTGCCATGTCTGGTGCATTGGCACTATCCAATCAATTTGCATCAGTAGAGCTCCCTTTATGACACAGAAAGAGCTGATGAAGAGAGAGCATGGAGCTTGTGATTTCAGGTCTGCTGAAGGAGCAGATAATTTTGATCTCAGAGTTTGTGTGTGTACCAGATCACAGGCGAGTGTGTGCCTTTGATCTTTGCATCAACAGGGATTGTGTGATAGGATTTCAGTTACAGATTATCAAGAATAGAAATGAACATTCAAGCCGTGCAATGTGACAGTTACTCACTAATCAAGAAGTATTTAGTATATAAGAAGGGCATAAACGATACAAATCTAACAAATATAATGCACACATCTGTAGCTAGCAGAACACTATCATAACATTAAGATCCCCCCGTTAAAAAACGGGGGGATCTTAAAAAAATGTTTATTTTATTGTTATTGCCTAAGGGACTAAGAAATGCATGCAAAAAAAATTCTATTGCTTTTTTTCTTTGGGTTAGTCAAAGGGTTAAATTACCTTTTTAAATCAATGGTATACTTTTTGACTTTTTTTGCAGAGGGACTGATTTCTTTGCCACCATGCAATTTGTCTTTTAAGCACATGACTGCCTTGTTACGATCGAAAGTTTCTTTCCATGTTCATAAGAAAATGTCACCATTAAAAGAAAAACAGAGCTGAACTTACAGCTTCTTTGTGACTTAGCTCTGAGATCCAGCCTTCTGGAAGTGAGACGGGCTCGGGGCCTGGTATTGTTGATGATGGAAGGAAGATGGAGCCTCCTGCCTTCTCTTCTCCACTGGGCTCCTCCTCCATCCGTCTCCCCTCAGCTGTGGTGCACCGTGCTGCTTTGAGGGTCCTCTCCATCCTTTCTTTGCGGCGGCTGGAGAGCTCCCAAGTGGGAGGGTTGACTTTGCTATTCTTAACGACGTCACCTTGCTTCTCCAGAGCATAAAGGGTGGGATTGACATGCTTGCCATTCCTCAGACCCAGGTTTTTGGCTATGGCGAGAGCATTTGCCTCCCCTGAATCCAGTAGGTACCGCATAACTAACTCCTTCTGTTGGGTCATCGTGGGAAGCTGCAGTTCCTGGTCAGAGCAGGTAGTGTTGCGATGTTGTTTCGCTTCGTGCCGACCTCTTGGTGGTGACCGGGCTCCTTCAGAGTCAGAATACTCAACAGAAGAGTAGTATGAAGAACTGAATTCTGTGTCAGAGTCCTCTCCTTTGGCCTGTGGCCAGTTTCTGGCTGTTTCTGCTTTAAGACCAACCTTGACTTCAGGTTTTTGAGGTTGGTCTAAACTGACACACAGATGGGATAGTGGAGTTTGTACTTCAGAGTTTTGATCTTCTGTGTATCTGAGAAGTTCTCTGTAAAGAGTCCACACAGGAGGGGAGAGTCCTTGTTTAGAGGCTTTCTGTGATTGTTCCAAAGAGTAGAGGGCCTTGTTCACTATCTTTTTGGGCAGACGCAGCTTTTTGGCTAACAATTTTGCAGAGGTGCTCTGACTTGGCTTCAGAGCGGCCAAAGCCCTGTGTACCAGGTCCTGAATGGCAGGATTGAGAGTAATGTTAACCTTACTGAAGCCTGAACTTCCTGAGTCACTGGATACAGAAAATCTCTCAAACCGTTCTCTTCTGTTGGACCTGTCTCGATGAACAGACAAACTCTGAAATTTGTCACACAAAGAGTCTGTTTGGATGCGCCATTGTCTGTTGGAGTGTTGTTTGTTTGTTTTACCCCGTAACTGGTTAGGATTCAGGTGTTGAGGGCCTTGGGGTCCTACACTGGGTGTGTATGGAAAGCTCTGATCCTGGCTGTACCCACCTCTACCCCTTAAGCTGCTGTTGGGGCTTGGATATCTACTGTACCCTGACTGAAGCTGATATGAGGAACTGCGTGGTCTGCTGGGTACTGCTCCCCCTACTTGCAGACTGTCTCTGAACTGTGGAGCCTCAGAGCTGTGTCCTCTCAGGAACCCCACCAGCTGGTCCTGAAATGAATTGGGGACAGGACCGGTAATGTAATTTTGGTTATGTGAATTGTTAAGGGCAACAGGTTTAGGGGCTGCTTTAATGTGGCTTGGTATGGGTGGGGCAGAGGGAATGAGAGGGGAAGCTGGAGGCTGTGTGGCTGCTACAGGTGGGGCAGGGTTGTTGTTGTTGTAGTAACTTGAATATGGGATCTGCTGCGGGCCAGCTCTGGGGTAGGGTGAGGTCGGGCCAGGCCTGCTGTAATTCTCCTTGACCTGGAGGTGAGGGGGTGGATATCTGTGGAAGTGTTCTCTGAAAGGCCCTCCTCTACCTCTGCTCATAGCGCAGGGGGTGAGCGTGAAGTGGGCCGGTGCAGCTGGCTGTGCCGCCTCTGTCCGAGTGTATGTCCTCTGGCAAAAACAGCAGAACCTGATGGAAAGTCAGGGCAGGAACATTACACGGGGAGAGCACCTGAAATACAAACACAAGACAAAGTCAGGAGAATATTAAAAACAAGGTATAAATAACAGTGACAAAACTTGAAAACAGCGAGACGGGCAAGTTCATACCCTGCTGGTAAGCCGACCACAACCGGCCCATGTGTCCTTGGATATGTCACTGAATCTATACCTGAAACAAGGATACAATTTTAACATCACCCTGTAGTCCTTCCTGAAACAGATTATACAGAAAGAGAATTAAAATTAAAAATAAAATATCAGGGTATAATAGGAACAAAAGTTACGGTTATATGCAGAGGACAAGCTTTGACATACACAACAACACCGTCAGTGTTGTTGTGTATCTTCAGATGTCAGTCTACAAGGATACTGCAGGGTGACATACTGTCTCTTCCAGTCACAATGAAACTTTATCCCAGGGTAAAAGGATGGTGATTAATAATTCAGATCTTCCTCCTTCTTGTGACTATCCCGTTTTATTTCTGGCCTTACAAATTATTGCCTGATCTGGATCTGTATTGAGGGTTGGGGGGTGGTGCAAAATGAACAGTTCCAAGGACACAAGGACGTACAGGGCTGCATGTCAGGGATGTCCTGTGGGACAAAATAACACGCAGTTGCTTGTTATTATAATGATGAGTTTTTTTTGCAGAGCTAGGTTAATTCCGTCTTCCAAAAAACACACACCGTCATGACCGAAAATATTCATCAAGTAGAAATATACTGCAGATCCAGCAAAACGGTAAATTTGAAAGAGTTCAAATATCCTTCTATTGTACATCGATTCAGCTCCAGGTGTCATATCGGACAACCCTCAATAATGTCTATATCAGACGGAGTGACAACAAGGACACGTCCATACTGAGTCGGGTTTCATCCCCTCTCGCCCAGTCAGCATCACTGGTCTGGCACATAGAGCTGAGCAGGCCTAACCTTAATGAGAACACCATACTGTCGGTTCCTCACAGTAACATGGGCCGTCACGGCTGGCGGCTCAACGATGCCGGAGCTGACTCATCTTGACCCTGATGCAGGGCAACAGTTGACAGCCAAAATAACAACTCTGTTGTTTTCCAGAATCCAGTTATTATGGTCCTCTCTGTCTGCGGCCTGGGCAGAGGCACGGACAAGACCAACCACTCGACAGCCGACAAGTCGACTGGATGCTGCCATGTCAGAAAACATCTTAATGGCACAATAACAGTTTGATGCTCAAAGTGACCCAATCTCCCGTCACCGGTGTCTTTGTGCCATTGACTCATGAGGCATTGGAGGAATGAATCCTGACGCGTGCTCCAGGTCTGATGTCATATACAAGTGCATGAGAATCACAGGTTGTTTTCTTAAATCGTGTGGCCCCAGTGCGTGGATCTCACCTAGATGAGTTCGAGCCGGCGGCAGGCGGCGGCGGAACAAGTTGCAGTGTTTAACAAAGGTGCTGCCAGAAACTATAGGGAACAGAAAAAAGGAACAAGAGCAACCGTCACAACGCGAACACAGAAAGTACGCGCGGCACCGACGATCGAGCTCAACCGTCTGGAACTTCAGATCATGCCAATGATTTCCAACTGGACTGCTTCTTCCTCTTCAGGTGCTCGAGCTCCTGTCCGCAGTCCGAGATGTCGCTCGCTTATAAAGGCTTTTTAAAAACACGTTGCTGAACTGTTGCACCGTGATCGGGGGGAAACGCACACACCGACTCTCGCGTACGGAAAGGGAAACCGAGTCAGAGTAGGTTTCGCTTCCATTTCTGAAGAATGGTTGTGAGTCACGTGACCGGCAGGGGGCGCACCAGGGGCGAACTGGTGGAGGCTGCCGCGCGTGTCTCGAGAGGTATTGTGAAAGTCCAGCTCTTCAATGGCTGTCAATTATTTTAACGTTTATTTGAATGGTTTGTTAGTGTCGCTGCGAGGACATCGTCTATTATTGAATGCATTGAGGCACCCGACACTGGCGGAGGCCACATCATTATAAGGGAATGCGAAGACTGCGGAAACACGAGGGAGGAATTCTTTCCCGTTCCAAAAGTAAACGGTGAGGGATGAATCAGCCTCCCCGAAAAGGGAAAGTGTGCAGTTGTTGGCTGCCAAATATGTCACCTCACCTGTCACAACAAACCTGGGAGTCTGACAGAGATTTGAAAAATTAATTTTGTGCGATGTTCAAATTAGTGCCACCATCTCCATTGGTTCATCTGTTCCTCCCTGTCGTTATACCGTCACTGCCTTTTATTTCGTTAATACATTTGACTATTGCTTGCAACACACGAATGTCAAGCTTATTGAAGCATATTAAAATTGAAATTACCATCACGTGTTTAGAACGGAGGGAGATGATGGAAATGACGGACACTGATGTAGTGTCATACATTTTCAGTGATGCCAAATATGTCAGAGCAAAAAAGTCGAGATCTAGTAACAGCATTGCGATAGTAACAAACACGAGAGTACTACGAGGTGCATTAAAACACAAGAGCAGCACTGAATTATGTGCATTAAATAATAGCACAACCCTCATCTTAGAACATGAATCTCGCAGCACCGCTACATTCACTAGACAGATGCACAGTTTACCAAAGCAGTGCAGCAGGGAGGAGTGACATTGAAATCAATGTCAAGTCCGATCATGTAAGTTCCAGTAATTGCGCCTGATTTCAGTCGATAGCATCATTATGAATTTCACAGCTATGTGTCACCGTTACCCGAATCAAGAGAGAGACACGTGCCATGAGAAAAGTTGGACCAAAAATCACCACCGAGACGATCAGAGAACACGTTACAGATAAACTGAGCTATTTCAGGCTTTGGATGAAGTTAAGAGTGGTGTCTATGAACGTTAAAAAAGATGGATTGGTTCTTTTACTAAAAGGGTCAGATACGATTATTTTAGGAGGCTTAGTCACCAGCAAAGCTGAAAATGAAAGTCGGGCGCCCTCGTGATTACAAGCATACGGCTGTTCTCTGAAGAAATATCACGCGATAACTTCGCTAACTGAAAGCTTAGACGAACTCGACATGTGTAAAAAAACAAAACAACCAACAACACAGAGGCGGAGACTTTGTGTTCGGGTCAAACCACATGAAAGGACCGAATGTGCCGCTGAGCAGCGTCCATCCTCTAGCTAACGTTAGCCGAGCTGCTAGCTCCGCACCGCCACTGCACCATTTGCTGCTAGCGCCTGCAGCACAGTCAGTTCAGTCTGCTAACACACACACACACACACACACACACACACACACACACACACACTGACACACGCTGCCCTTCAACCCAAATCCCACCAGACACGACCGGTCACAGCTCTAACCGGTTCCCTTAACTCACGGTTTTTCGGCTCCGGTTGGTGTTAAATGTTTCCAATGCGCTGATAGAAGAACAATCCAGCGCCGTAGCGAGAA
This sequence comes from Scophthalmus maximus, assembly GCF_022379125.1. Classification (NCBI taxonomy): domain Eukaryota; kingdom Metazoa; phylum Chordata; class Actinopteri; order Pleuronectiformes; family Scophthalmidae; genus Scophthalmus; species Scophthalmus maximus. The sequence continues at coordinate 12,611,336 of NC_061515.1, read as the reverse complement.
GTGACGTAGAACGCCGGCGACTGACACAAACAGCAACACGTCGCATAAGAGTGACGCCACGGCAGCGGCAAGGTCCAGATACTTTTTTTTTTTTTTTTACTTACAGCTGTGTCCTACACATTCGAAGTACTTGTATTTTTAAACTTCATAACATTGAAATTAAATTAACCACGCAATGGTTTGACCACTGTAATTAAATTCAATATTGCCAATGCAGTTTTGTAAGACATATCAGGTTTACATGTTATTTCTGCTCCCACTGTAATGTCAGGTTTCCCTCAATAAAGCCTGGATTCTATTTAGCACAATTTTAAAAAGTCAAACAACGAACAGAACCCCCACCTTGAGTTCAAGTCGAGTCTCAAGTTCCCAGCTTTCAATTCTGAGCCAAAGTCCGAGTCACCAGAGTCTGAGTCCAGTCCCTTTTAGCTGAGTCTGCATCACTTTATTAATCCAAAAAATTGAATCTGTGAAAAGCAAATTAAACATTTTGGGTTGTCTCTTCAGGCATCTTAGCACCAGCTGTAACTGACAGTATTCACATCTTCAAAATAAGACACACATTTTAAGTGTGGAAACTATTCTTAGTTAAAAAAAAAAAAAAAAGAATCATCATTTTCAAGCTAACAGTTGGGTTAAATTAATAAAAAAGGTTAAATCAGAAAGATATTTAAATTTTGACTGTGTGATAAGGATGTTGCTTCTACCATTGTCTTTTGTGCAAACAGGCCTTGGAAGGAGAATTTGGGACTCATAAAGAGCTGGTGTTACAATGCACATCACTTTTTAGGAGATCGCAGATTGTCTGGGAAGTGGCACGTGTACTCCACCAGCATGTCCTGTGGGTGTCAGCATTACTCTGTGAATGTGCTGAAGTGAGCTTTGGTTAATGTGCAGCTTTCACACCGCTGGATATTGTAAAGGGACAGACAGTAATAATTGAGAATAGTTTAACATTTCAGTATGTTTCAACTGATTCAAAATGGTTCCTTCTAGATTGGTAAGTTGTACGTAAAAAAAGAAGAAGCTGATGTTCTGTCTCCTTTCCAAGCTTTAAGTTGAAGACACCTGGATAGCTACAAGTCTTATCCCATTGCGTAGATGGCTGTCCTTAAGAGGAGGAGTCATAAGAGTCACCAAAAATACAATAGCCTCTTGAAATTCATAAACACATAAAAAAACCAGCAAATAAGTCCATGCTTAAATGATAGCGGGTGTGTGACGTGATGACAGATGAGTGCATATCAGAAAGTCTGCCTGAATAGATGAGCAGAGAGGCATGAAGGGTGAGTTTGAGCTGTAGGTCGGGGTATGCTTGGCTCTCAAAAGCTGATTGGCTCTTACACACAGTATCTTCCTCTTCGGTGGAATATTCGTTTCACTGCGTTTCTCACCCACTCTGTCTCTCCTGCCCCCCCCCCCCCCCCCCCCCCCCCCACACACACACGCACACACACCATTTCTCTCCTCTAGTATCTCTCCTTTTCAAACACCACTCCTGTTATCACACTCTCATCACTTATTTTCCTCAACCCCTCCTATCTCGATCTCCCTCTGTTCTTCTCCCATCGTCTTTTCGTTTTCTGCCTTTGATTCTTCGTTTTCCACTCTTTCTCTGTGAATACAGATGAATGCAGCATGGGGCAGGCTGTGGCTCTTTGGCTGTTGATACTCGTGACTCTTCTCCGGGGTAAGTGACTTTCATTGCTTGTTTTCCATGTGTGTACTGTTTACACTCCATGTGTTCTTTAATGTCTGTTCCACGGAGCAATCTCTTCTTTATAACTGTGAGCAGCTCACTTGGACACCGGGAGAGTGTTTGTGGGTGTGCAGCCAGATGGAAAAAAAAAGATTTATTTTTATGATGAGCAAGCAACAGTATGAAATGTAATCATCTTTACTGCATATGGCTGAGCTTTACATTTCTTGTTTTCTGTAGATAGATAGACAGATATATATAGATAGAAAGATAGATAGATAGATAGATAGATAGATAGATAGATAGATAGATAGATAGATAGATAGATAGATAGATAGATAGATAAATAAATAGACAGATAGATAGATAGATGGAAGATATGGATGAACAAAAGAGAGGATTATAATGATGCTGCTAGTGGTTAATTTACTAGGGCTGGACATTATGGACACTAGAGACCATTCATCTGAATTATAGACATCTGTGGAGTCCTATTGATTAATTATGACCTAGATAGTGAATATAGATCTGACATCACTCAGTTAACACATCCATCTTACGCTATTTACTGCATCACTTGTACTGGATGTGGTTTTGAACAGTTGTTTATACTGTTTGGCTACAGAAAAGGCATGGTGGAGCTATTTTTAAGTACACTGTGTAGTTTTTGAACTGTGCCAGTGTGCCTCCTCCATCCACCAATGGTACCTCCACTCCACATCCAAGTGATTGCCCTGTGGTGAATGAATCAAGAATGAATCAAAGCCCGCGGTGGAGCTTCAGGGCAAAGAGAGAAACTTCTCCCTGCTTTCATCGTCGTGAGTGCTGTGTCTGTCCGTCTGGGGTGTTTCAGTGTTTAATGGCCACACTATTTCCTGCATGGAATGAAGGTGACATTTTTACAGCGATGGAGAGACTCGGACTGTCTGCTGGTGATCAATCAGAGACGTAATTGATTAGGAGGAGGGCCTTTTTTTCCCCTTACCACTTCCTCTCTTTTCTCTTGCAAGCTTTCATTCAGCATTCTCCTTTAATTTCCTGTGTCATCAACTCTACTATACATCTTTGTGCTTCCCGAGGAGCAACTACATCCTTAAAAATATTCCCACCAAATACAACTGCAAAAGCCCACCCACTGTTTTACCTCCATTGGAACATCTACTGCTCCCCTGTTTGTGTGTTTCTTGTCCTCTTTCATTTTTCTGGCCTACAGCTTCTATACACACTCTCATTATAACCATTGTAATCACACTGGTTTTCTGCTATTTCACTGGCTTCAATTCTTGTGGTCTTTCCTAACAGTAACTCTATACTTTTTTCTCATACTCGTCTTTTATTATGCTCCCACAACCCCCCCCTACCCTTCCCCTCCATTAACCTCCTTCCTTATCCACTGTTCAGTATCGGTGCAGGGTCCCCACCAGCGCTTTCTGCTCAGGGAGCTGCTGAGGGACTACAACCCAATGGAGAGGCCGGTGGCCAACGACTCGCAGGCTCTCACTGTTCAGTTCTCCTTTACTCTAATGCAGGTCATGGATGTGGTACGCATGGCACCTAACTGCAGTGTTACACCCACATAATATTTACAAACAATAGAAAATAAGTCCCAAAGAACATTAAAGGATCTTAATATATCCATCTAAAAATAATTTTCACATGCCTACATATACATTAAACGAGTTATTGTTCGTCCTCTCCAGGCTGGCCTTGAAAAGATCCACTTCCTAATTGCAATGTAAAAAGACTTTCTTAAGTTCAGCTGAAGCTAAAATGAATCTCTATCAGTGTGAATTAGTCAAATCAGATTTGTATCTCCCAAGCTTGAAGTGATTGTAGCATGTGCTTCCGTGGCACATGGTTTCCTTGCAGATAGTAACACTAAAAGGGTAACTTGATTTTCAGACTTACAAAGTTGCTTATTTTGGGATTAAACTGAGTTTAGGAATATATTTTAACACATAACAGGACTGTGGTCTTTGTCCCCATCACTAACATTAGAATTACATTGAAATGTACAGGCCGAACAACTGTAAAAAAAAAAACCAACAACTGTACATACAGGCATGATAATATTGTTTTAAGACATAAATGATGAAATCACCTATTCTCTCATTTGCTTTGTCTCATCCAAGGACGAAAAGAATCAGATCCTCACAACGAATGCTTGGCTGCAGATGGTGAGTGTAATATAAAACGTTAATAAAAATTTATCGGTGTAGTGAAAATCCTGTCCCTTGCAGGAACCGTTGCACAGTATCATCCCAGATGGTCGTTCTGTTTTTCGAAGACGCCGATGTACATTCAGAATCCTTTCTCAGGACGATTTGGCCGAGACACTTACCTCAAGTCATTCAGTCCCTTTACCCCCATACCTTTGTTTCAAATGAAGAAAAGAAAAATCGAAAAGTATAAATAAAACAGGAAGAAACCTCTGTAAGAGCACAAGAGGAGGGATCTGTCTTCCAGCACAGACAGATATGCAATAAAAGCTGTGTACAGAATAAATTAAAATAAGATTAGTCAAATCACACTATGGAAAATCAAAATTACAGTGTGTGTCTTAACTATGTCTGTATGTATATCTGAGGTTTTTGCTCACATGTAGAACCAGCGTTGTGTTTGTGTCCCCCAGCAGTGGTACGACCACTACCTCCAGTGGAACCAATCCGAGTATCCTGGAGTTAAGAACCTCCGCTTCACTGCCGACCAGGTCTGGACACCTGACATATTGCTTTACAACAGGTACGTGAGATATATTCACACACTGTACTGTACATGCACGGGTGTGTCTGCAGAGCTCTAACTCGTGTTATCACTGCGTTATGATCCGTCAGTGCTCATGATAAGTTTGATGCCACCTTTAAGACCAATGTGCTGGTTAACTCCAGTGGCTTCTGTGAGTATCTGCCTCCAGGTGAGTTCTTATTAATCCGCACCTCAAAGACAAATTACGTCCTCAGTAATTCTGCACGCACATGCTGTACTCATGCAGCAGCAAATTAATCACAAGAATCTTTACTGCAATCAAATGTTTTTCTTCTTTGCTTACTTCCAGCAAGCTGCACACAAACATTTTTAATCAAGTTCCCTCCCCCATTATATCTTGGGGAGATTTTACTTCCATTTCACGCGAAACTATTTTCTACTGGGTTTTTTTTCAAGGAATATTTATCAGCACATGTAACGTAGATGTGAGATGGTTTCCGTTCGACATCCAACGCTGTGAGCTGAAGTTTGGCTCATGGACATTTGATGGCTGGCTGCTGGACCTGCAGATGAAAGAGGCAGATGTATCGGGATACATGCGCAACGGAGAGTGGGACCTGCTGGGTAAAAGAAGCTGTGGATACTCTGTTGCTTATCAACTGTACTTACATTGCTGCCATACAGTTTTTTAAAGACCACATTTTTAATTGGATTTATATTTTTGAATATAAAATTAGATTTCAGCTGAAGTATGAGTGTGCCTTATAAACCTTTAACTGAATTAAAAAAATTCAATGGCAATACCCTTTTATGCTTTAGTTTTTATGTGCTTTCCAGCACTTACTACACAATAACGTTATTCCTGCCCAAACAGTCCTTGATTTGTCAGATCTGTCTTTCTATACGCTCTATACGTTTTTTTACATTCTGTTCAAAACATCTTTTTATCATGTTGGTCCAGTGTCAGACCGTTGCTTCTCATTTCACAACACTTCACACTCCAATTCCTTTTCACGTCATCAAACATATTCTGTAGTCTCAGGAAAATATGCTCCATTACTTACATTCCCAAAATTCTTTATATGTTTTTGTCTTGCTCTCTCTCCCCGTCCTCGCAGAGGTCCCCGGGGGTCGTCACGAGGTTTTCTATGACTGCTGTGCAGAGCCCTACCCTGACGTTACCTTTGTGGTCACATTGCGGAGGAGGACGTTGTTTTACGCTCTCAACCTCCTCCTTCCATGTGTGCTCCTCTCCTCCATGACCCTGGTGGTCTTCCTGCTCCCGGCCAACTCTGGGGAGAAGATCAGCCTTGGTGAGGAAAAATTGAAAGGGGTTAGGAGAAGAACAGGGAAGAGAGATAACAACCAGAAAATGTGAAACAAGAGATGCTGAGATGACATACTGTACCTTTACAGCTAGAAATTCCTTACACTTTTCTTGTTTAAGAATTGGCTTATGTCAGCAACCCATTTCTTTGTCTTACAATCTGTTTGGGTTAATGAGTAATGTGCTTTGAGATATTGGAGGCTGGCAGGCAGGTGAGCAGGGGCGAGGCAGGTAGGGACAGACTGGCGTTTGGCGTACAATCTCCAACTTGGCTGAGGCATGGCTCCAGAAATCCAAGCGAACAGATCCTGGTCAGAAAACATAGTCAGTAACTAGTTGGGAGGAGAAAACTCAAACAAGGTCAGACATGGAGTCAAAGCGTGAGCCATGACACCATCTCTCACTCACATTACCAGCAAAAATTTCATTCAGAGCCTTTGTATGACCTCAGGAGGCCTGAGATGAGAGAAAGCAGAGACAGAGAGAAAAGACAAAGACAGAAAAGGTGGGAGGGAAGATGAGAGAGTAAAATCGTTATCGAGTTTTCCTGAGAGTAGACGATTGCAGCGAGAAGTCAACTGCAGAATACCAAATATACTTTTCCACTAAGTGTACTCATCATGCACAGGGATTCTTTTTGTTTTATCTTCTTTTTGTCTTCGCAACCCGTGACTCCACCGGCGTCTTGATCTGCCTCCAGGGATTACGGTTCTGCTTTCTCTGACTGTCTTCATGCTGATGGTAGCAGAGATTATGCCCGCCACCTCAGACTCTGTACCTCTGATAGGTCTGTTCTTTTTCTTTCTACGCACGTGTCAGTGGGTTTTAATGTTTTTTGGGGCACTGACATTGTTCATAAGACACAGATTGTCATCGCCCTTGTGAGTGAAATGTGTTCTGTCACAGGTCAGTACTTTGCCAGCACCATGGTGATTGTTGGGATGTCCGTAGTAGCCACAGTCATTGTCCTCCAGTTCCATCACCACAACCCTAACAGTGGACACATGCCACGTTGGGTGAGTTAGAATGATGATATCTTTTTTTTTTTTTTTACGTTTTTCCTTGAGCAATTTTCTGAACAGTATTGAAATGATATATATCACCAAGCATTGCCAAATCTTTGAAATGTTCTTTAAGCGGAAATAGACAACTTTTTGGCTTTAACTTAATGTTACATTATGATATTAAAACTGATTGCCCAGTGTAATGGTGATGAAACCATCTGCGCTTATATTGATCCTATAAGCCTTGCTTTCTCCATGTTATTCTCTTGGCCACCGGGACTTGATTTACATCACAAATGACCAGCATCACCCATTGTGTAACCAAAACAAGGAAGAGAATAGCGTTCTCCCGGTATCTATCCCCAGTGATGGAAAGGGCAGACGGTGGAACAGTCGAACTGACAAAAACAACTCAACCCCCCTAAAAGAATCCTATTTATGGAGGAAAGTTGTTTGTTGTCTCTTTAAACTGATAAAAAAAAAGACTCAACAAGCTTGATTCAATTTCATTCAAAGTTTTGAAGCTTTAATGTGCATCCACGTTCTTAAGTTTCCTCATCAGTATGTGTCCTTGTACGTCAGGTGCACTTGGTTCTGCTGCAGTGGGTTCCTTGGTTTCTTCGGATGAAGCGTCCAGGTGAGGGAGTGGGCCCAACTCTCTCCGACAGCCAGGCAGACTCTCAGAGCAAGACCCTGTCCTCTCCTACCACCACCACCACTACCACCACCACCATCCCTACCCCAGTGCCCTCCATCCTCCCGCAGAGCCTCAGCTCCCTGCAGGCCAGCCTCGCCCAGCTCAACCACCCTCTCTCACACCAACTATCTCTCAGGCCCAACTCCCAGGCTGTTATCTTCCTTAACCCCAACCACAGAGATCCCAGCCCCAATCCACACTCCCAGCATAACGGTCATCTGCCTTACATGGGTTTCCAGACCTTCCAGACTACTGTAGACCTGGAGCCGGCTCAGGGACGCAGAACCACCAGCCATGGGAGGGTTCACAGTGGACTAGGGGGAGTAGAAGCAGAAGGAGCAGCAGCAGCAGCAGGACGCGGAGGAGAACCAGCAGGGGATACACCAGTCCATTACCACCTCCCATCTTCCAGGTTTGGGAACCCCCCACAGGAACCTGCAGTGTCCCCAGACCCTGACTCTTCAACTACATCTTCTGGACCTTGCGGTTTAGACATGGGGGCTGGAGCAGGGAGATCGGCTGCCATGCATACTCACAGGAGTGTGGTTCGCTCTGTTGCTGTGGACAACCAGCTGCAGGCTCTTCTGGTGGAGGTGCAGTTCTTAGTAGAACGTGTTCGTGAGCAGGACCGGCAGCTGAGTCTGGCAGAGCAGTGGCAGTTTGCTGCAGCTGTCATCGACCGCCTTTGCCTGGTGGGATTCAGTGTTTTCAACATCATCTGCACCATCGCTATCCTCATGGCTGCACCCAACTTTGGAGAAGCACTGTCAAAAGACTTCCTCTGAGAGGACATAAACAGAGATGTGAGAAAAAAGGTGATGTTAAAGGATAATAAAACGGATTAGGGTTTGTTGGAAGCACAATTGCTGTTAAGGACACTGGGATATATATTTCTTGTTCAATAAACTGGATTGGACTGTGGCACGTGGAGTAGACTATGATTTTGAAATATGATGTTTTATTTTATTCTTTCTTTTACTGTGGAGTATTCCATTTACTGTTCGTTCACACATTCTCTCTTTTGTTTCTGTGGATGTTTCATTGATATTTGGTGGCTGGTTTGTGGAATAACTGACAAAATCCTCAGCTTAATCCTGGACTTTATCAATAAATGAAGAGATCTGAGAATGAAGATCCTGAAGTAAAGCATGGCTTCATTAGATTTGCTGAAGAGATGCAACATAAATTTGCTCTGTGGAAAAACCTAACTCTGAAAGTGCTGCATGTAAAATGGCAGAGCTTTCACACTCGAGCAGGATTCCTTTAACAATTAACACTTGCACAGATCCATTAAAACTAAATGAGTTCACTGTTCGCTGATCTTGGATTGATTGTAAAGGTAGACGCTACGGAGGCTTTCTGATGAAAACACAGACCAATTTCTCTGTACAGTCTTGCTCCCCCCCCCCCCCCCCCCCCTCTAGGATATGAGAATTTCAATTTTATTTCCAGTTTAATTTGTTTTCTCAAGGTTTTCAATGAAAAGGATTCCCCAAATCATCATGATAAACATTTTCCTACATGATTACAAAATTCCAGAAATTGATATTTCATAAAGCCTGAAAATCATCAATGTAATGGGATGAGAATAGCAATCATGTCTACTATTATCCCTATAACTATACTGCCAGGGATTTTTTCCATCAATTGTTATTTAACTTCTGTAAATTTACACCGTGCACTGGCAAATTCTGAAATGAAAAGGCTGGACAGCCCCTACTTCTGTTTCAAGGAAATCACTGGTAATTATAGGAATCCTGTATTTCAAAGTTCTAGTGTTTATTCATAACATGGAACACTGACTGTCATCAAAGAGGTTCAGACTGCAGCAAAAAAGAAAAATCATAGGTCTTGTCAGCTGTACAAGAATCCTTTTTCAAAAAGCTGTTAATCTTATGAACACAAACCTTCACTTATCCATCCACACACTCTGAAAAATACAATCTACAGTATATGACCCTGGCTTTCAATTTGAATCATGACATACATGTTGCAGAAACGTTGGACATGTGAATGCCAAAGGGTTGTGACAGACTGAGCTGGAAATAAACTGTCTTGTCTTTTTTACTTTCTAGACATGCATCCGATTTTATTTCTCTGGCTCACGTCTGCCTCGATTGAAGTGTAAAAAACAGGAGGCGGAGACGGAGAGCAGGAGGGGAGAAAAAAAAAAAACGAGGCAGAGAGAGGCAAGGGTAGATGGGGGTAATGAAGCACGGCAATAAAGAGGGCAAAAAAGAAAGCAGGAGAGATGGAAGGGGGGGGACAGTGTGCAGAGGCACATAGATGGCGAGGATGCAGATTGGAAGCAGGCACAGAAAGAACAAGGTGGTTGCATGGTTAAGAGAAATGTGCTGAGAAAGCCAATACGAACCAACGAAGTTTTTAACTGAGTGCTCATTAATGAGAGAGGAAGTAGAGGGAGGGGAGGGGAGGGGAGGAAGAGGGTGAGTGATCTCAACCCCCCTCTCTCTCTGTCTCACTCCTGTGGAGTGCTGCTGTTTCTGAACAGTTCTTAGACCTGGTGACTGGATGTACAGTAAATTCTGAATGGACAGAGGGTGTCGGAGGGAGATGGATTTCGGCAAACATTCCCATGTAAAATGGACGACAATGAAATAATGCAAAGCATCTTATGATGATTAAATTTGGCTAATTGTTGTCTTGGCACGGCTCTGCGTTGACCCTGTAGCCCCGATTCTGGTGTTAGACTTTTAAATTGTAGGTGCAGTATGAACTGGTCACTACTGGAGGAAACTGATTAGTGCATTTCAGCGTCATACTGAGCCCCTGTTTTCCCCCATGTTAACATTGGGGCTGCTGAGGGATGCAATACAGCACAGGTCATAAATCTGAGATACTCTCCTCCTCCACAATCGGAGTTGTCCACCTCCTCTGTGTCGACGGCTCATGCAGACAGCGCCGTTTGTTCGGAGGAGAAGCAGACCCAATCATACACACAGAGCAGGGGAGTGGGATGCAGAACGAACGTGTCGTTGGCATCAAGGGGGCCACCGCAATGTGTGGCTGCAGTTGTCGCACACATTTGCAAACACCGAGCGGCGTGAACAAAAACCCACTCACGTATCAAGTGGCGAAGTAACGACCCTGCTGCAGACCCAATGCAGTGACCAGCACATTCTCCCGAGGCTCCTCTGTCTCTCCAGTCCACCCTCGCCGCTTTAAACTGGTGCCCGTGCCGTGCTGCCAGATCTGTGTTGTGTTTGCTCGTGTAGAAAATAACAGGAGAAGATAGAAGAAGGCAGTGAAATGAGATAATCAAGTGTATGATGAAAAAAACGAACAAAAAACAATGAATAGGCTCATTACTGGTCTTTTACCTATCGAGACGGGATGGGAACATCCCGGACAGGTTGCCATCCCATCATAGATTTTCCACAGACGGTCACAATCCTCCTGACTGCATGTTCTTTTTGCCATGTAGGAGGAAGCTGTAGAAAATTCACCAGAGCAGGTACAGTGGGATACCACACATAAGAGGAACAAACTGAGACGACAGTGATAATAACTGAGCCAATGTGACGATCTTAATATCTCTGTAATGTCTGAAGTTGAATTTTTAGATGTCAAATCCTCAGTTTTGGTGATATTATTTATAATTTCATTAAATGCTTCAAGCAAGACATCAGCGTCTGTCCTTAAGGCAACGGAGGTTCGGTATGAAACTCATCACTATTGAAGTCTGATTATTGTCAAGATGTCTTACCTTTTTCTAAAAATTCAAATGTTCCAAGATTAAATCCAACACCACCAAAAACAGTCAATATCTATTAATTACTTGATTCAGAGCCTCGATACAGGTCAATATAAAACAGCCATTTCACTGCCTCTTGGGCAATTGTCTCCCAGATCTCATTAAAAGATGTCGGAACTGGGGAGAGAAGATGAAAGCAATGAGGAGAGAAGAAGAAAGCAAAACAGACAGAAATAATTCTGGCAGGAGTGAGCTCCCACATACAGTACTGGTGTTGTCTCAGGTTCCAACGAACAATATTGATTCCAAACCAAAACTTTGCATCAATAAATCGGTTTATTAAAAGAATATGTTACAATTTATTACAGTAAGCGACGTTACCAAACACTTTATCTTAAATTTTACATTTCAACCTGTCTAAAGAACTTGCAGGTTGTCCACCTCTCTCCTCTTCATAGCGTACATCTCTATAAAAGCCAAACCATATCGGGTGAGAAAAAACAGAGATGCTGAATTTAACACTGTATCTTACTGATATAAATAATGCATTTGACTCTTGACTTGGATCAGACCGAGAGAGAAAGAAACACAGAGAGAGAAGTGAGCCAAAGAGAGCACACACTTGAGGGTGGACAGATCAGACAATGTCAGACAACCGACTGCTTCAGACACGGTTCGGCGAACAGACAAGGATCCTGTGAAACGCGTTGGGCCTTAAGGATTGCACATCCAACCTCTTACATCAAGTATTCAATTAAATCTCTTAACACACCCACCGGGGTCTGTTGGAGCTCATTACCCACCCAACATGGCGTTTTACAACAGCACCATCACTGACGTCAGTCTACTGCTCTTTACTTGCAGAATTTTTTTTAACACTGTTAATATTCTCATTACAGGCCAAACAGGAGTAAAGGGGCCAGTAAATTAATATTATCATTAATTTGACATTCAGTGGCTTCATATCTTGATCACATAGCGTATCATTTTACAAATTTCTGTTCTCCAACTTATCAACTCAGAGCAAGTTACAATGAAACACTTATCATAACATTAGTTGGTTTCAGGTTTTTGTTTTGTACATAAAAAGTTTGGTCTAATGTAATGTCTAACTTAGCTTTGACCATCGGTTGTGATATTTTACAGGTGATTTTGCATAAATGAATCATTTTGCCGTGTCGACTACTTTGATCAATATCATGACAATAATTTCAACCACATCACTCAGCCCCGACAGGCAAATTTTTGTAAATGCTACTAGTGAGTAAACATGTAATAAATGCAAGATTAAGTAAGAACTACAGCATATGGAGTTTCAGGTTCATGATATACTTAATGACTTCAGTCAGGATTGCATCATCAGATAATTATGTTATACCTTATAACATTATAATTCTTATAATTATCACATTATTCTAGGAATTACAACATTAAGGGTGTATTTAAAGGTACAGTATACTGCAGTTATGTGATCAGTAGCTACAAAGCCTGTAATGAATGTGCGTGGTGGTCTTCTCCTTCATGTTGATGGAGAGTGCAAGCTGCTCTTTTTTTTTGTTGCCCAGAAATCCTTGTCCCTCTCAACCGGAGTCAGGAGTGCGTGAGCGGTTTAACGGTGAGGGAACATACCAGCTACAGAGATAAATAGTGCTGCGTAAAAAGGCCATTTGAATTACAGGCCCATTATAAATCCTCATGTGAGCTCTCAGGAACAAAGTAATCACTGCCAGCCAGGAGGCATGTGGGAAGAGGAGGCCCCCTGCTGTTTCGGCTGGGTAACACACTCTAACCTTACTGCACCACAGCTGACTGGTGAAGACCCCACGTCGGCCTTACAACACTTGCATGGAGAGTTGACACAACATCATACAATCATGAAAGTTTGATACGTGGCTCTGCACAGTGCACGCACCATCTGATGCAGTGTATTATTATTATACTCTATTCAAAAATGTAAACTAAATAGGACCAGGCTTATTCCAGTATTATGCCCACTACCTGCTTTTCAGGTTACGTTTCAAACATCTTTAGATTGTAAATACTGTTGGATAAAGTGCAACATGAGTCTAAAGTTGAACGTGCTCCTGTTCACATGTCAAACCATCATGTCTATGTGCACCTGGATCTCCAAAGAAACCTTTGTCGAACAGTCTGCTTTGTCTCTCCCGACTCCCATTCGCCACATTACGACTTTAATGGTTTTCTATTATAAATGCGGATTTAGCAACAAATCAAAATGTATGTATGTGAAATGATTCAGTTGCGGCTTAAGCTGTAATCAGACATGACCTTTGGACAAAATGTACGGGAAAAAATTGGGTGCGGACATTTTCCGGAGTTTGCCTTTCACGTATGAGGAACGCAGGAGGAGATTGTCCGAGTCAGACAAGTTCAAACCAACAGGAAAATTTCCAGAACATTCATGTGGCGTCTGGGTTGAGCATGCAGGAGGCAGGACATCATGCTAAATGGACTGTATTTATATAGCGATTTTCTAGTCATACAGACCACTCAAAGCGCTTTACAGGAAAGTCTAATGTACCCATTCACACACATTCACACAGTGCTGCTAATCACTGCGTTTTCTTTTTCTTTTTATCATTCATACACTGCCGGAAGAGCCGCCAGAGTCAATTTAGGGTTAGGGAAGCTGGGATTGAACCGCCACCTTCGGGTTAGTGGATGAACGACTCTACCTCCTGAGCCACAGCGGAAAGCTGTGCTTTTGTTTACATGCATCAACGCGCCCACTCACTCGCTGACTGTTTTCTGAAAACGGGCTGGCGGGAAAAGTTTCCGCGAACTGTCCGGAGCAATATTTACAGACATTTGTGTTCTTGCGTACAGCCCCTCCAGGAAAGATCAGGAAAATGTCCGGACTTTAGTGCATGTCTGAAAGCAGCTTTAGTTTTGCCCCTTGCTTTTAAGAGCCCCCTGCAGGCACAGCTAAAGAAGACAGTCACAAGTGTCTCCCCGTGATCAATCCTCAGTATTGCTGATCAGTGTTATCGGTGTTCCCCTGTATGAACACTAACAGCTTTCGTTTTCCCTTGTTAGTCCACCATATATTCCTTATTTAAGTCCGCTGTCACGTCCAATCGGGATGACTCCAACGATCAAAACCTCCAGATTTGCACGTCACATTCCTCTTCAAGTCTCTTCCGATGAGAAAAAAAAAGGCATGTTTGAAGTCAAGTCTTTAGACACCTTGTTTCTTTTTGACAGAGCTCTGCTTAATGCATTATGATGTGCTAGATTCAGGATTTCAAGTTGGGTTTTTTTGCCTTTTATGTTTCTGTTTTTTTGATGTCTTCATTTGAAGATGTTTGTCGTTTTGCATGTATCAGGGGGTAGTTTCTCGGGTTGTAGTTGACGGGAGTTCAAATGATGACCGTGTCGTTAATAGTTGAGTGTTGCCGGGCGCTGGACTGGATGAGGGCCAAAAATGGCGACAGTGTGGAGTTAAGACGTAACAATCTCCCTTCCTAGGTGCCTCCATCCCTTCTGTGCCTCAGCAGCTGGAAAATATTCTGCAACAGGAAAAGCAATCAGGGCAACAGGAAGGAAGACACACAAAAAGTCAGAGCGACCGAGCCAGGCTGGATCATCGACTGGACAGAGGCAGGCAAAGCCTTACCTTGCCACACATACCATCTTTACTGCAGTTCTTATTGTCCTTGTCTGTAGCCTCCTCTTCCACCTGTACACACAGTAGCAATGAGTAAAGGAGACATTTAAATGTGTTTTAATAGAGGTAAGTCACTAAGCAACTAAATGGTCCTTACCTCCTTCCTCCACTTCAGCTCACAGAAGACTCTCTCGAAGCATTCTTGCATGTAGTTAAACTGAACATTGGCCCGTTGACAGCAAACACAAAGAGAGAAACAAAAACTTGGAATCAAAAAGACAAACCAAATCAGATTTACAAATTTTTCTTTAAATGAACAGTTCAACATTTATTCACTTTCTGGAGGAGAGGTAGATGAGAAGATTGACACGGCTCGTAGGCCTGTATTATAAATATTAGTTCACAGCTGACAGCCGGGTGGCTTGGTTTAGGATTAGTTTAGGACAGAGCCTGGTAACCAGGGGAAATGTCTGTCTAATGAAATACACCCACCAGCCTCTCTGAAGCTTATTAATAAAACGCTTTACGAAAACCAAAACATAAAAACAACAATTTTACATGGGTGTTTTTACCAGAATACTTTGATTACTTTATCACATGTGTAATAATGTTTGTGATACTCACGTAAGGTGTGAATATCTTGACCCAGCGTGGCTTCTTCTCTCCCCGTGCATATTCAAGACAGAAGGCCATGCCCTCTTCATCCGTGTCCCACCTCTGCATCTCCCCCCAGTCAAATGCGATCACTTGGTTCTGCAACAACAATCAAGGCTTCATGACACTCCTCCTTACATTATACATACAAAATATGTTTGTCAAAGCCAAACAAACACACACACACACACACACACACACACACACACACACACACACACACACACACACACACACACACACACACACACACACACACACACACACACACACACACACACACACACACACACACACACACACACACACACACATACAAAAACACACACACACACAGTTGGCCTTGCCTCGAGTGTCCCTTCCTCTGTGCAGGCGTGCAGCTTGAAATGGTGAATGCTGATGGCTGTGATGACGTGGCCTTTACGTCGGGAGTCGCAGGAACAGTGGGGGAATATGAGCTCATTGTAGCCCTCACAACTCCTCAACAAACTCAGATACTGAGGGAGAGGGAGGGAGAGAACAGAGGAGACATGACGCTCACTGAAGTTAAGACGCTAGATACACTTTCTGGTTTGTAAAAGTAACTAAATTTACAGTCATACAGCAGAGTAAAGTCAAGCGCTATAATAATACTGTGTTACTGCTCTGAAAATACAGTGAGAAAATTAGTTTAATCTTGAGGGTCTTTTATTTTGCTTTCGCACAGAAGATAACTCACTCACTTTGTGTATGAACATTTTCTTAGCAAGGGAGTTGATGTCTGTAAGACTACCTCCACCCCAGAAGATATTCTGTGTGTGTTGAAGTGTGCGTAAGTTGCTCTCTGTGTGTTTTTTGAGAGACTGACCGTGGACATCTTCTTCTGCTCTGCCAACTTTTGCAGCTGGTATGACATCTGTTCTGCTTTGACAAAGCCTTTCTTCACGTCATCCACAGCCTGCACACACAGGTTCAGATGGGGGACACTCTTCAAAAACAACAACAGCAACAACAACAACAACAAAAAGAAAAATGCACATACCTGGTGAAAGAAATAGTTGAGGGCAAGCTGGTTGTCGTTGAGCAGAATCTCCTCTTCTGTTGTGAAGAGCCACTTGCGCAGGGTGAGGCAGGTTCCTGGGATGGCTGAGGTATAGTTCTGAACATACAGTTTGTGGGGGAACTCATTGGGGGCAAGCTTACGCACTGACGAAGAAAGGGCGAAGAAAACAGCAGGGAAAGAATGAGATATCTCTATAAAGTGGTGGAGTGCGCAAAATTTACAGCAAAACACTAAATGTCTATCATATATTTACACCAATCTCTTTACAACAAGTTGCAAGAATGTGATTTTTGTTTGATTGTTTTCATCGCATGTGTTCAGACAAGAAATCTGCAGGTTTCACCAGGCTAACGATGTGGGCGTTAAAGTTGAGTAATGTAACTTACAGCACACACATTAAATTGAAGGAAACATATCTTTAATCAACCCTGAAATTAAGAGGCAACCAGTGTGATAAGGCTTGGTGAGGGGAAGTGATTCATCATCGTGTTTTCACACCAGGAATGTAGGAAGAATTGTAGCCGCTGCTTTTGCTACAACTTGGAAATGAGAGACTTTGGAGAGTGGAAGGAATGCAAATGTTTATGATAATCTAATGTGAAACTAAAACCTGGATGACCTCCACATCACTGAAGGATAAAAAAACAACTTCATTTCTGAGTTGTTTCTTTGCCACAAAGAAAAGTCTTGCAAAACTCTTTATTGCTACTTTACTACTGCTTTTGTCTTTGATGTTACAGGCAATGCACAGTTTATGGAGAAAAATTCAGTGCTGCTGCATGGATTGATGATAACTACCTGTGATATAGCCTCTGTGTGTTGTGTGGACGGAGAGGAATAGCTTGATGTGTTAATATGTGGTTCTGCAATAAAGCCAGCTCGAGGTTATACTCATCATCTGTCAATATGAAAACGCACATGACAGAATCAAGCCCTGCAAATAGTCTATGCGATGATTTGTTCAGAAACACGGATCAGGCAAAGGCAAGAGGATATGTGTGAAGAGTGTTGTTGTGCTACAGTTCCTCCCCTGGATTTTGCGGTCAATGCACTTGCATCACAGTTCACGCCACAAGAAATGGGCTCGCCGAATTTTCCAGATATTTAGCCAGCTAGATATCTGGCAGACGACGGCGAGGCATCGGCGAGTCACTTTGATCATGTCGTTGGTAGTTCACACATAACGACGAGTGCCGATTTTTCTCCGATTTGCGGCGAGCTCCAGAATCTTTCGCCTAGCAGAAAATCAGGGTTAAAACCGTGAAGTGTGAACTTGGCATTATTTGCCTCTTCAAACCTCATCCTTGTACCACACTAGCCCTGACAACAGAGGACCTGTGGAGGAATCACAACACTCCTTCTTTCTCCCACAGTTCCCTGCTCACTCATTCGTTGGTTGTGCTTTCATGGTTGTGCTTCGGCAAAGATGGAAAACTTTTTCATCGTGGACAACTGCACAAGCATACACACAACGTATGCTTCAGTTACATATTCTCACTCACCGAAGGTGTGATTGATGACCTCAAAAAGAGCAAAGTAGCTGGCCGTTACACTGTCCACAGCTAGTTTCATGACCACAGCCTGAACGAGGAGATAGAGGCAGACACAGAATGAGAGAGGGGTAAAACAAAGGGAAACAGAATAAAGCATATGCAAGATGAATGTAACAAGGTCGCAGGCCTGTGTATTTGTTTACCTGATAGACTTGGTCTGTCGTAGAATTTTTGCGAACTCTGACAGTGAGCGTGGTTTTATCGGGCATGGCTATTCTCAGCTCCACATCGGACACGCCGTTATAATTCTTGTTCATGAGAAGGAGAGGCGAACTGCACAGTGAGTCACAGACAGATAATGACACAAACCGACAAAAGTAGGTTTTTCAGTTTTACCTCGTCCGATTCAGACAGGAACTCCTGCATGACATCACTTTCTCCAATCACCCGCACGGAGCACACTGCAGTTAAAACACAAAATACTTTTAGTATGTGGATTAACAGAGCTTGAACATAAACTGTGGACAATATTTCCCCTTTTTGCCTCATCTAACTTTTCAAACCACAGAAACGATGACATATCATCACTGTATCCTTGGACACTTTCCACTCACCTTTCTCCAAATATTCCTCCAGGCCTCTGCGTCGTGCATCCAGCTGCTGCTCTGACAGGGAAAAGGGCCATTTTCCAGGCAGCTTGGGGAATGTAAAGTTGGCAAACTCCCGCTTGAGGTTTTGGTGTAGGATCACAAACTCCCGGTAACGCTTGGAGCACAGTTGCCTGCCTGCCATGTACACATTATATACCTGAAAGGAGAGCGTAGGGGTTGGGACACTGATGAAAATAAAAGTCCTAAAGTAATGTCAGTAAGTTAACATACTTAACTACCCCCAGGGATTATTTATAATACTTACTATAAATAATCACAAGATCACAGGCATGTCAAAGTCACGGACACAGCAGTCAGACCTGTGTTGTGATCTGCAGCATCTGATTATAAAGCTTGTTATGTAATCATGATTTGTCATTTAATCCACTCCTTTGTTCACACCAAACGCACCCCTCCCCTCTCAATTAGCCATCGATGCATTCATCCGCGAGTGCACCCACCACAAATTTTTCCTGGTTTAGCTCCGTGTGTTTGTAGCTGGGCACAGAGATGGGGACAGCCTGCTTGTCGGAGTAATCGTAGCAGGACTGAGCTGAACTGTCGTCTCCGGGATCCAAGCAGTCGGCCTCCTGGGGCGGGACGGGCAGCACGGCCAGCACAAGCTCCCTCTCCCCGGACCGGATCAGGTCCACCACCTGCTTATGGGTCGCTCCCTCTACATTCACTCCATTACTGTCAAATGGAGACATAGAAGTCGGTGTTAGGGTGGTGAGTATTTTATTATACACTGCAATAAGTCTTATTCAATCTTCCAAATGTTACTTAAAATATTCAGTTTTAGACCAAGTTACACTGAAAGTTTGTCCTGACAAATCTTACAATATAATACAATCTAGTACAAAAACATAATAGTCTGAGCTACATTTTCATATATTATTCATTAATATATCTGTGACACACCAATGAAAAACCAGTAGGTTTGACAAAGGTAGCTCTTTTTTTTTTACTCATACAATCCGTCATCATTTTAATTTCAAGCTTATCTCAGTGGGCAGAGGATTGAATCATGAGGTTCTTTACGCAATGGATAACAATATTTACTGAAAGACCTGAATATCACATGGATTTTTAAGAAATGGCCCAAAATTCACAAGGATAGCAAATGGGCTACAATTTGGAAACAGCTTCTGTTGATGTGCAGAGAAACCGAGGCCTTGCCCTCAAACTCACTCTGGGTTCACATTTCCCCCCTCAAGAGTAAGACCTTTGGTTTATTATATCAGCACAGCTGAACATGAGCAACACAGGGTGAGTGACCTTTGGCAGCCATTTGTCAGAGGCACGACAGTGTTGACGACAGTGCTGCACCAACCTGACCAAGAGTTAGATCCACTCAAAACAGCCACAGCATCTCTTTAAAAGCTCTCAGCATCACCCCAAGCTGTTCCTTCTAATGTTATGAATAGATTGGCAAATAAATGCCAGAATTAGACAATCTAGTGCACTTTTGCTATTTAAAAAATAGCTTGCAAATATTAGCCTGAATACAAAAGCCGGCAAAACTTCTATTTGAACCATTTTCCCAAAGACTTCAGAAGCCAGGAGTGCGTCAAAGATTCATCATATGACTAGAAACCACTGGCTCTGATCTTCTAATACAAAAACTAGAACTTCTCACACAGATGAAAAAATGTATTCTCAAATCGTTTTAACCTACCAGCCAAGCCGCCTTCCCCATGTCCACATTGCCTTTCACCACTAACAACCATCGTTGCTGAATAGCTTATCAGGGCTGTAATGGTATGCAAAGGATTTCTGAATCCTTATCCAATTCATATGATCCTCAGAGCATTAACATTTTGTATATGAACACACCTACAAGTATATATATATATTATATGTATGTATGTATATATCTATATATATATATAGATATATATATATGCAACCATGCACGTTGCAGTCCCAATCATAGCATCCACCTGTCCACAGGAGCATGAGACTAAAAATTCAGCACAGTAAATGGTTTAGGTAGAAGTAGTGACTGACAGCTGATCCGTTATGTCAGCCATTACGTCATTGCAGGGCGGCTTACGTCGGCAGGGTTACAGAGGGCTAAAGCTCAGTGCACACAAGCTCTCTAATAGTCTAATACCTAATCACACAATGGCAGGAAAAAAGCTTCACGTGAGTATATAATCTAGCCAGTGGAGGAATTCTGAGTTCACATAGCAAAGCTGAAACTAGTGTTGGAGAGGGAACATACAGTAGATGATAGAAATATATTAAGACAAATAGGGGAGACATGAAGCACAGATAAAACCATCTTGCAGATGTAGGAGGAGAAACAGCAAATATCTCATACAACAAAAAAATCATAGACTAAGCATTTTGGCTGCTCTTTCATTCTAGCAGCTTTATCACTATCTTATTGGCACTTGCCGTAGTGGCCTTTGCTCTTGCGCCATCAGCACTACTGAACATAATAAACATCTTTTAAGAGCAATTTTCACCACGTGTCCTGGAGACCATTTTCTCCATCATGCTAATTCAAGGGAAATAATCTATTTTTGTGTTTCAATGTTGCACTCTATACAAGCACGCTTACTTACACATGCAAACACACTCAACCAAAAAAGCTGAACATGCTAAAAAATGATATTCACCGCACAACTTTTAGAGAGAAGGGAAATTGTTCTGAGTGTCTACAAACACATATTCTTCCTTTATCATGAAGCAGGAGACTGAAAAAAAGTTGTCTGCCACTATAGATCATTCTGCATCAAAGGCTGAGGAGCAGGAGTTGTTTGTTAATGTGCAAAGAAGTATTGATTGCATTGAGAATAGAAGAGGCTGTGTACCGCTGCAGCTAGTGTGCAGGCACTCCACTGTGTGTGTACTCAGTCACTGTGTATACACTGTCCCTTGACAGGAAGGCAGCAGAAAGGCCCAATGCACCCGAGTCAAATCTTCATCTTAAAAACAACAATGAATGTGTAAAGAACTAGCTATATTTGGACACGTTTTATTCTCTGCACGGGACACTCAGGAGATGAGACAGTCCCAAATGAGGCCAGTAAAGCACATTCTAGTTGAGGCTGCATAAACTTTGGATGATACTGACCCAAAATAGCTGATCGAAGGATGAAATTAAGAGGTTGGTAGACAGTCCTTTTTACACGCACCATACAAAACTGCACATGCATGCATACATACATACATACATACATAGATACACCCACATGCTTGCACACAGAAATAATGGGGTCAACAAACTGCCAGGTTACTGCAGACCATCCATTAACAAAGCGGTGTGAAAACGTCAGCCAATGAGCCAGTGGATTTCACAGTGCGAGGCCAATCACAATCGAACTGAAGGCATTCCTCTCTTTCTGCATCACCTTGTTCCACACACACACACACACACACACACACATACTGAAGCACCGAGTTTGTTTGATGCGTGTTGCTCTCCATAGCAACAGATCCCAACATCAGCAAACCATCTCTATGAATACCAATAGAGGACGACCATCACCTGAATGCGCGCACACGCACGCACGCACGCGCGCGTGCACGCACACACACACCACAGCCACGCGTGGTTCTTTTTAACACATTTAGTGATGCTGATGACAATGATTCGACTCGACAGTTGGTGTAAGTGAGGCGAACTGCTGCGCCGGATGCGATGAGCCATGAAGACACAGCATGTGGTTGAGGCGATGTGAACGTGTTGAACACTTGGCAATCTGTGGATGAGAGGCATCGGGTTTCGGCGTGACGGGAATCACTAATGACCCGTGGGTCGCCCCTCTTCTGGCACTCACTGACTCTCCTCTCATGAGGATGGACGGCTCCTCTGCCCCGCAGGACCAGTGTGATGGTGCGGGGGGGGGTCCCCCACCAAGACAGATAGTACATGATGCTCACGGGTCCCGCTGCTTGCAATGGGGTTCACTGACAATCACACTGAGGCGAACGACTCACTCGTCTACTGCCCCCCGTTGAGCTAAGAGAGTTGCAGCCACTTACACCTCCAGGATCCGGTCCCCCTTCGAGATGCCGGCTCGGTCGGCGGCGCCTCCCGGGAGAACAGCGCTGACGTGCTGCAGCGGAGCGTACAGCTCCCCGTGGATGCTCCGCAGCTGTCCCCCCTCGCTGACCTGGCCCCGCACGTTGAAGCCGTAGCCCGAGTCGGACTTCACTATCCGGACCAGCCGTGGGCCCGAGGTGGCGGCGGTCTCCGTCGGGCAGCGGCCACCCGGTGCAGCGCTACCGCCGTCGGAGCCGTCGCGGGAGGAAGGGCGAGGCAGCGCGGGGACAGATGAACAAGTCCCGTGTCCCTCGACGTCCGCCATTTCTCTGCTACGCCGTCCGTGTCATCCGCTCGAGCCCGCGACCGTGGAGCACCTCGCAGACATGAGCGGCTAGCAGCAGGCTAATCCACTCGGCTAGCTCACGGCGACTGGCGGGAGTCGCCGGAAGAAGCCGACAGAGCCCGATGATCCCCGAGCCCGCCCCAGGACGCATTCCGCGCGGGTCGGTCCAGACCCCTGTGTGAGCGGGGATAGGTGAGTCGTTCCTGGCTAGGAAACATAATTGAATTCAGACAAGTGGATTTATTCTTTGTCATTGTAAAATGCTGGATTGTTTCATTCAGTTACACTCATCCAAAATAATGTTCAAGGAGAAGGAACAATCACAGTGTGTCCATAGGATTGTTTCTCAGGAGAAGAGTCTTTTATTATTTCAAGGACAGAAATTGTACGATTAGATTATTTCTTACGTGCTGCTCACAATTACACATTATACGATTAGAACAAAACATGTAGTTGTAACACATATACACTTGAGTATATATACACATTTGTAAATATGTAAACATTATAAATATGTAAACAACGTGGTGTGTATTGTTGTGCAAAAACAGTCATAAGGTGCACTGTTGGACCTGGGTATGCATTATTGCAAATATTGCAAATAATAGTTTGAGTGTGTGTGAGTTCACAAGAGTTCAACCATTCAGACTGGTGGGAAGATGTGCGTTCACAAGCAACCTGTGCTTTTAGGTCATGAACAGACACTTGGTAACAAGCGAAACGGGTGGTAACTACCATTCAAATGATCATTTCTCAATTGTTTTACATCATTATTCAAGCAAAAGTTTTGAGCCAAGACAATTTGATCTCGAGGGGAAATAATCAACAGATTGATTGCTTATGAAAATCATTGTTAATTACAATCACAATTTCTGCTTGAGAATTTTTTTTTTGAACCTGTAAATTAGACTTCGCAATTTAGTTTCTGGAGCTAGAATAAGTTGCTTATAAGGTTAGGGACATATTTTATACATTCCTTGTGTAATCCTCTGTATTTTAAAACTCATACTTCACTTTTTATCACACAGTACATGTGCTGTGGAGAGTGTCAGGCTCCTGATTTTTCAAAGTTTTGTATTTTATTCCAAAGCACAGGTGTGGCATCATTGAATTCAGATCTTTATTGGTCACTTGTCCCATTCATAATAACTGATATACACTCAAAATCAGCACATTTCAAATCTCACAATCCTACTGTACCTACTGTAATATCTATGATTACACCATCCCTGCAGTGGGAATCTCTCCCCTGCAGCTTTGTTTGAGGCCTAAAAACAGAGGCTCGGGAGGATTTGTTATGGGCATATTTGCATGTAATCTCTTTCCATTCAGTATGACAGGGGAACATCAAATCCCGTGTCCCAGTGTTTATGAAAGTCATTCAAACAAAGCTTTTGCCTATTTTAATCAATGCATAAGAAACTCATCCTAGTTTTTAATCTAAGTGAGTTTAAATTTTATTTCAATGCAGTGCCAAAATCAGTGCTGAGGCTTGGACAAATACAATAATAAATTCCGTAAGAAAAATCATATTTATGATTTTTTTTAAATAAAGTCTCAATTAGAGAGGGTTTAAGTTAACGTCTGTCAAATTTGATTGCAAACAGAACAAAATGCTCCACCCAAATTTGAACAAATATTCAAACCGCTCAGTGTTTAAAATAAAAAGAGCTAATATACGAGTGATTATTGTTAGCTGCCACTGAATGATTGTACTGGAAAACATTATGTAAGGACATTTTTGACAGCAGACATTTTTACTTTTTATAGCAGGAAAAGTAAGAATGAAATGAAATTTAATTATTTATTTAAATAAAGGCTCAGATCCATCAAGTTCCTTGCGCCATGACAGTGAGCCAGCATGCACAATACCAGGACCCTGACACAAACCCTGTTTGGTTTTTTTAATCAATTATACCTCTACTTTTCCTGCTTTGACAAGTTGCATTCATGGTACTTCAATCTAATAATAATGATAATTGGTAAGAGTTGGTTTCAAGGTGCCTGGGCAAATAATGAAAATGCCATCTGGAGTTGACTCTGTGCATTGTCTTAGAAGGTAACTTGAAAGTGACAAGGTGGCAAGGTACAAAACTCGATGTTAAGAGGGCAGGAGGGCAGTCAAATTGATTCCAGCCGCAAGAGCATAGGGAAATAAATTTGCATGGACATTTTAGAGTGAAAAACCTAAACACAAGGGGGCAGCACTGGAAAGACTATGGGTAGGCACTGTGGCATAGCAAATGACCAATGGTGAACATTGAGAGACAAATTTATCACTGAAATCTACATGCGCATGTGTGTAAAGATTAGTTAAAAATGTGATGTCATAGTTAGTAAAATCATAGTCATGTTTGCAGGCTTGGGACCTCCTGCAGCGTCCGCGGGTTCGACTCCAACCCTGGCCATATTGTGCGCGTCTTCCCCCACTCTCTCTCTCCCCCTTCCCACTGAATACTGTCCGATCATTAAAGGCTTAAAAACGCCCTCAGAAATATCTTTTAAAAAGAATGATGTCATTTCAATGGAGGTAGAGTAAGCTGCTTACAAGGTTTGGCAACATACAGTATTTTATACATACCTCACGGAAGCCACTGTATTAACAAAACATACTCAGCTTTTTAAGGATCACATGCAGACGTGAAGCTGCTTGCTTTTCTCACAGGGTTGTTTTCTGTTCTGTGTGTGAAACATCCAAACTGTGACATAATAGAGAAGGTTTAACCACGAGATGGGTCCCTGAATGATGAACTAAAAGACTGTCACGAGGTTATATACTGAATTTAAAGGGACATTTTGTGTGTGTTTTATTGAGACAAACACAGAAGTCAACATTTTGAGAGACTGAACACAATTTATTTCAGTTCTTCATTGGTCACTTGTGTCATCTCATATACACTCATAGTCAGCCTACTGTACGTAATGACTTTTATGATTAATGTGAGTGTTTAACCCGGCTTTCATCTCAGAACATATGATGATGATGGTGTGTATGTTTTATAGATGTGGCTGTAATGCTGGTACAAGTTGGAGCGCCCAGTTTTTTTTCATTTTGAACAATTTAAATAATACAACAATGTTCTGAGGCAATGTGGCCAAAGTATTTACATGTCATTGATGATCATGGCGAAGGATGCTACAAAACTGATGTACTCCTGAAAATTCACAAGACCACTCCCATCTCGATCCAGGGCATCGAAGAATTTGTCCACCTCAGATTGTTTTCCACCCTAAAAGAAGAAAACGTCAGAAGGAAATGCAAGAAATCTGTAGAACTATAGAAATATGACAGCTCTGTCTTCTTTTGTACTTACCTCCATATACATCTCTTTTTTGAGCAGCTCAGTGAGTTCTGCCTTGGTCAAAGAGTCCTTGACGCCGTCTTTTCCAGCGTAATCGTTGAAGACCTCTGTGAGAGTGGCAATTGCAGGTAGGAGCCTTGACATGGTGGCTGAAATGAGAAAATATTGTTGATAGTGTAGCCCAATATTTATTTACTAATTAATTTATTCATTTTACATGGGTGTGGTAATGTGGTCACGAATCTACTGCTTTGCTGCTTTGCTCGATTAAAAGGCTGGAAAAGTTTGTGTGATCAGCTTTTTGACATACAATGAGGAATGTCTCTGACCAATTCAACTGATATGTTTCATGAAGGATCCTTAAACAAACTTATTCAGTGACGAGTAAAAAGACTGCTTTTCGTCTTTCTAAGACTGGCTCTCTCCTTTGTCATGCTGTCTTGAATCTGTCTTTCCAGTTCATACTTCGAGGGACCACTGGTTTTAAAGAAGGGACATGACCCAGTATCGGTGGTGCAACAGAGTCGAAAATGTGTCATTAGGTGTGATCAGCAAGTCCAGATTTTTCCTAAAACAATTCAAGCATTACCTTTCAGCATAGTCTGCCTTACTCCCCATTTCATCAGTTGTTTCTTTATGAAAGGCTTTGTGCTCGACGCGGTCGAAAACTGTTTCTCATTCTCAATTCTCATTAAATTCACTAAAACTTTAAAATGAATGCATATCTGTTATAGTGCTATTAATATATTCACGTAGATTGTTTCCTGCTCAGACCCGACAGTCCACATAATACACAAACCGCACCCAGAAGTTCATTCATGCATCTCATGCCACACAGTGCTAAATATCAACTATTTTGATAAATTAGATGCAAAAATTGTTTATCTGAAAAAACCCCAACCTATTTCCACTTACCGGAGTGATATTGATAGTTGTAGATTGAGAGGGCAGAGGAGAGTGATTTTTGAGACCACGTACACAAACCTTTTAAATAGTTCAACACACCCTCTTTCAAAGACCCCACCCACCCTTCTCTCATTCCCCTAATCCCCCCACCCACACACTTTCTTCTTCCGTCTGTCTTCAGAAATCAGTCGAATCTATTCTTTCTCACTTTTCATGTTACATTAGAGAAGTAAATATTCGATACTCACTATAGTTAGTCACTCTGTTCCTTTATTTTTACTAAGATGGTGGGAAATATAACTTTTTAATCTTTATCTCACCAGTTCAAAAGGTAACTATTTTACATCCAAACACACAATGGACTGATGCAGTGCATTCGATTAAACTGCCCAACAGGATGTAATTTAGGGGGGCTTGGGGCTTCCAGATCATTATAGAGAAAATAATTGATATTTATATATTCAGATTTGATACTTTGTATAGAAAGGTTTGAATTCAGCTCAGGTGTTAAGTGTAGCACAATTTCTCTGCATGGCCCCACGACGCCCTCCATCCATTCACCCACTATCCATGACGCTTTTCTTAAGGGTCATGGGGGCGCTGGAGCCAATCCTAGCCGACATTGGGGCGAGAGGCGGGGTAAGATTTACATCCTTATACATTTCCTATTTTGTTGTTGTTTGTTGTTGTTTTCATTGTTCTCTGAAAGGCCACTTCTTCAATTTTCAAACTTTCTGAACTTTCAGTTCCGAGCTATGACCATACACAGTCCAGCCATGGGCTACTTGGTTTTGACATATTCTTTTTTTAGTTTGAATCTCAACAATCATAACGTGCCTTTGCACTCAAAGACAACATTTTGCAACTGGGGGGATCAGAGACGGAGATCCAAGTACGATCAGTCGGAAGACAAACTAGGAGATGGTAGGCGTGGTCAGCAGACACCATGATTCACTGGCAGAGAATGTTTGTGCATCTAAAGCTGGTTCTGTTCACCCATGTGAGAGGACGGTAGAGGACATCTTGTGCAACTTTTCTGCTCAGTAAATCAGCAGTATATTTGTTGTCTGGATCCAGAATAATTAACCCTTCTCCATTCAGGATTTCACTCGAGATTTATACACACAAAGGATCATACAGTACAATGATGTTCACAGAAGATGTGTTCGGTTTTGTGAGTTCCTCTGTTGAAACACAGCTGCTTGTGGTTGGTGATCCTAATTAGAATTTAGCAAAACTACTCTGGGAATGATTCTCAACCAAACTGTGTTTGTTGAGAAGCTTAGCTGGAAGTTTTCGACCGGAAACAGCCCTGACGCAGGACTAGATGCAGGAAAGGTTTCAGCCACTGGGCCATTTGTTGTATCAGTGGAAGCGATTAGCAGGAATGCACCACAATGACTGTACTAAATGACCTCTCTTAACTTCAGCCACGACACACTGATTTGACATTTTAACCACTCTGTTGGCCTGTCAATCCAAAAAAAAAATCACAGAAACACATGTACTGGATGTATTTCCACAAAAGTTTATGCAGATATTCATTCATTAAAAGCAGAAGAAAAAGTTGTCATTTTTTACACACACTAGTCAGGTAAACTTGAGCAAAAGTGTGCTGTTTTAGTTTTATACTAACAATTTTAAAATCGACTCTTTTAATGAGCAAACTGTGCACTGTAATACTCTGGCGTTAGGGCGGGGCCCTCTGCTTTTGGCAAAACAGGCAGCTGTTGTGTACTGTGAGCTCTCTGCCTCTCAAAATTTTCCACTACAAACTTCAGTGGTTGGTATGTGTGTGTGTGTGTGTGTGTGTGTGTGTATGAAGTGGGTGTATGTGCGCGCACGCAAATATGTGTTCCTTAACCCCGAGCAATGGATTTCACAGAGGAAGTAGCTACATTACTTCAAGAAGCACTGGTTTTTGATGTTGTCTTTGTCTTCATTGTTTGCCTTTTCACAATTTCTCTGTGCAGTGCTCATTTGCTTTAAAAATGCACAGAAAATGCACGTAATGTAAGAGGAACAAGTCGTTCATTTACCACTGGATTTCTGGACATCAGCAAACATCAGCAATCAATTAATATAGCCTGATCAAAAAAAAAGAAGCTTTTATCCATCAAGCAGTTCCACTTGCGCAACATCGTGTTGTAATCCTCATTATAGTTTATGATGGTCTGGCTGAATATATTCCTGGACTGGAATGATAGATTCAACTTGAGCTCAGGTCTCTTGGCAGATGTGTGGCTTTAGAGAAAAATACTGCTACTGCTTCCACTCAGCTTGGTTAACAATGAGTTACCACTGGGCACCAGGAAATATGAGACGTTCAGAGTGCAACACAATGGAATCCATGTTTGCACAGTGTACAACTCTTTCTTTGTCCTTTAATGATCTCTGCTTTCACATTGTTTTGTCCCTCTCTGGCGATATGCTCTCGTAAAACAAACAAACTGTTTGTGACCGGACTGTTTGTAGCATATTATTAAATGACGCCCTGGTTTTTACAGCACTGTCCTATAGGAGAAGAACACAAGCTACTATGAACAAGAAGTACAAAGAGCTAATGCCTCCAGGCTTTTGTACTTGAACTTGTTCTCCATGGTTACAAGATATTGACCCTCACAGACAAGATCTTGTAACCATGGCTCCGTTGCTAATATCATCTTAAGTTGTGGCTGTGTGCTGGAACATCTGATGATCAAAGTGAGGTGCTGGCATTGGTTCGGGACAGATATGCAAGTCTATGACGGTTTATGACCCTGTTATGATTTCATTTGTAAGTGAAGCATTTCATGTTTCATGGAATCAAATTTACTGAATTAATCATCTGAGTTATAAATAATGACTATTGTCGTGGATGTCATTATGCAGTATCCCTCTAATCATTTCAATTTGACATTATAGGACACTATCAACATAAGCGCCTGTGAAGTGATAACACCTGGATTTTTCCAAGCCAGTACAGAAGACACCACACCACACCCAGTATTCTGTGTGATGAAAGCCCGGACAGACTGTCTGAAGCCATATCCCTAATCCTTAAAATGGGAGGGGGTGTTGGTAGAATCTGAACTAGGTTAGGTAAAAATACCAACCATCGCCTAGATGGGGTGTTTCCTTCCTTCTGCCTGGCATGTGCTCCCTCTGGTGGGGACTTCTGACAGGACGAGTTGCACAGCTGAATTAGACAAACAGTGTCTGTTCTCTGAGAAATGTCAAACTTTTTACAGCTGCAGGGAAACCATGTTTTTCAAAGGCACATTTGGTGTGGGGTCTTATATTTAGAAGAGAAGAGGTTCAGCAGAGACCCCATGACATGTTCCAGCAGCCCAGGAAGCAGGGGGAAGTTTACTAAAACATGCATTTGCTTCATTCACGAATGTGTTGTCTCTGCAGCTCTTCAGGATTAATTATAAGTCTTTGTACAGTACAACAGACATTAGAGTTAATTTATGCTTACACTACTTTTGGCATAATTTTGCGTCTGGAACCGGTAATTTGGGTCCCTTGCCCACCACTTATTAACTTAATTTGTCGTAATTGTTTTAAATAAAACATGTTAAAGGAGGTGACATGTCATCCATATGTATTTCAGTTTTGGATCAAACATTTAAGCTGCCCGAAAGACTCCTTTTAGCCCCGTGGCTGAGCTTTCGGCTGGGACTTTTATTTAGTGAGTGGCGAGGGCGAGAATGTCCAAATATCTCTCCCCTGAAAAAAATGATGGCGGCATCAATGACTCACATTTCCTGCAGTGTTACATAATATCCCGTGGTTATGCAGAGCCTGTAAACACAGACCTTTGAGTTCTTTCAATACTTTCTGTTTGGCCAGCCACAAACAGCAAGTAAAGCAGTAAACAAAAATGTCTAACAAAAAAGTCTAACAAATTCTGTATTAATTTAATACAGATCAAATCACTGTTATTACTTGAGGCTAATAGCTGCTCTTATATAACAGCAACTGCTCATATAAACCTGCATAAACTTGTCAGACTGTGCAGCAGATTTCTAAAGCATGTTTTTGTTCACAAAATATTAACAGCAAGCTAATGTACATTCTTAGAGTGGAATACAATCTTTTTTTTTCTGCAGACCACCCATAATTGATTTGATCAGCACAGTCAGTGTAAAATGGTGAGAAAGAAAATGCATAAAATACTGTTGATTTTTGATTTTTATTTTAGATAGAAGGAATGATAGAGGAAGGTTTGAAGAAGACTGGAGGGTGACGACTCTGTCAGCACAGAAATGGAGGGAGCATTTTAATATTAACTCCTGCTGCTAATCCATCCTGCTCATGTGATTTACTTAACAATGTAATTACAATCTTATCAACGTCAGTGTTTTGTCAGTTTTTATTGAATCTGCTTGCAGGGTTGATCCACTAATTCTTTCATTGTACGCATGTCTTATCTCACTCGCTTCTCATCCGCATTTGTGAGAATATTAATTTCTCACAAAATGTATATTCTTGTTTTTATCTTAATGCCTGCAGCATATTATTTTATCCTTTGATCATTTATTTTAGTATATTTGATATATCTTTCAATTTTTCTTCATCTTATCGTTTGGCGTTCGTTGACCTGTCTTTATTATTTCCTTGTTTTTAGTTACTGTTATTATTGTTTAGATATGTGCCTGTATGTGGCGGAAGGAGGTATGGTGGTATTTCTTATTTTTCTTTATTCTGTGCAGCACATTGTGTTACATTGTTTGTTAAGACAGGTGTTGTTAAGCAAATTGATTGATTGAAGATGCAGTCACGAAAATGTGTGTGATTGAGGTCTGAATGAATGTTGAAAGGTGGATGTGGTGCTCTATGAGACAGCAGCACCTTCAGACGGACTAGAATATGAGTGAGAAAACACTTTGATAAATTCTGTTTCATGGATAGTTTTAATGCCATCAGAAAGGCATGTGCTGATTCATGTAATGGAAGTCTCACCCACCTTTGTCAAACCAGCTTCACCAGTCCCTTTGTGCCACACTGTGTACACACACATACACACACACACACACACACACACACACACAAACAGAGCTTCTATCATCGATCACAAGATGATTATTTTGTTTTGTGTGTGTGTGTGTGTGTGTGTGTGTGTGTGTGTGTGTGTGTGTGTGTGTGTGTGTGTGTGTGTGTGTGTGTGCAAGTCACACCCTAGACCTCGAACAACACATATTAGTCATTCACATTTTAGAGTCACAGGCTAGCACCACCCTTTATTTAACAGGTGATGAATGACGACACTTACTTTTTACATCCTATTAGTATGTTATGTATCTCTCTGTCTTTATATATATATTTGAATGTTTGATTTTAACTCAGATTTGTCTGTGCTTTCTCCTTGTCACCAATATTTCTTTAATTAAAATGACCAAATAAAACATTTGTAAAGTTAAATACTTTATTGTGCTGTTTTCTTGTCAACTTCTACATTCTTCTATACTATACTTTCTAGATTGGAAAATTGAATCATTTCTGCAAACACATTCCTATCGACCAACTATCAGCTTTGTTAAACTTCATAAAGAAAGTATTTCTGAAGTACTAAATTACATTGTACAGGTGTGACTTTTAATGTTTCTGTATATTTTCTAATATGTTCTTTGGTGCCAACACCAATTTGAGTTTATTTGTCATAGAATTGAGATTGTAGATTAGAGTAAAATTGAATATATCATATTATTATTATTATCATTATTATTATTATTTATTGTGGATCTTGAACACTCAATTAAAGTGTAGGTGTTATTATTGTGTGCTGCCACTATGATAAGGTTAACATGAAAATATTTTTATTTCACAAAAGTTTTGCAGCCACAGTTAGTGTTTAACGTTAAATTATGTAAACTGACAATTAATATATAAAATATAAATAATTTATAATGAAAAATAAAAATGAAGAACACACACACAAACACACACAAACACACAACTACGTCAGCACTTTGGACAGAGCTTCTACTGACTGAAGCTTCCCATGCACTTTGTCACATTTTCTCCACAATGAAAAGGAGTTTCCTCTCTGAGACGATTACTCCTCTCTGAGACGATTACATCAATATACACACACCCACACACACACACACACACACACACAGGTAAACATATCAACCAAGTAAACCTTTGACCCACACAAACCTGAATCTACCTTCTGAGCAATGACATATGCTTTATGGCTCAAAGTGACTGAGAAACTGGTTTGTCGCTGTATCACTTAAATAAGTCCTTTTTATGCCAGCACAAAGGGACTGGTAGAGCTGGTTTGTACAGGTTGTGGGTGAGTGGGTGACGTTTCCATTACATGATGCAGCAAATATCTTTGTAAAAGTGTGAAAGGCTTTGTGTGTCTGCTCTTATAAAAAGAGGCATCCTCCATCAGTCTGACCAAAGCAGGACCTGGTGACACAGACGGAATCTCTTCACCTAGTGAACGTAAAACTCCAAGGTGAGTACATGGAAAGGAAAATGTGGAGGCAGTTTTGTGCACTGTAACCTAATATTATTATTATTATTATCAGCAGGGATATTGCATCTATGCAGTTGTATCTGCTGACAGTCAGGAGCTTCTATCTTTGACTTTTATGATGATCTTCTTAAATATTTAAAAAATATTGTTATTGTTAATATTGTTAGCTGCTATTTGTACCTCTAACAGCCTTTGTTGTCTAATTCAGCGATATTAAGATATTTAACATGGCTTCACAATATATTGTCTGCAGTATCTTTAAAAGTTCATATTTTGGGAATTATGTTTGTTTTTATGTTTTAAAAATTCCTGTGCATCTCTTTTTATTGTTGAGAACTATATTAATCTTTCTTTCTTTCTTTTTTCTCCAGTTGCAGTTATGCCTCGCCTGGAAGATGCCATCAAAAACATGGTGGAGGTGTTTGTGGAGAATGCTAAAGAAGATGGCACGTTAAACAAAGACGAGTTGAAGAATATGATGGAGAAAGAGTTTGATTGCGCTGAGATCAAAGTAAGAGACTCCACATGCTAAACTTATAAAGCTACACATATTTGCTGCATCTATGTATGTGATGTATTATACACATGCACATGTTATCATGCAAATTTTTCACCATTCACACACACGTACACGATTGCTGATGTCATGGTGTGTTCTTCAGGGTTCACTCCCTTCGATGGACTTTGACAAGGCCATGGGGAGAATGGACAAGAACCACGATGGAGAAGTCAACTTCAGAGAATTTGCCACTTGTGTGGCTTTCATTGCTAACTGCTGCTACAACAAGAAGACCGGCAAGGGCAAAGGATGTGGGAGGAAAGGAGAAGGCTGTCACTGACAACTGAAGCTGAGGAATGTGTCTCTGCAATTTGGTTTTCAATACAGTTTGTCTTTAACACTGGCTGAGAAAGAATAAATCTATTACATTGAATGTGTTGTGGGCTTCTTTGTCTGCTTATGGTCATCAATGTGTAGTAACTCATACACAAGTTTTTTTTAAATTATTATTAACAAAAGACATGGTAATAATGTAATTCATTTCTTTCCATATACCTTTTCTCATGGTATGAGACTGACCACAAAACTAATTTTACATAACACATTGCATGTTTTCAAGTTAATTGTTTTAGCCACAAAGAGTTATAAAGTAATAATAATAATTCATATTATTGGTAACCAAGGTCACTTTACAGAGTTTGAGAAAAAATAAAAGCAATCCAAAGACAGAAAATAATAGTCCTTTATAAAAGTCCTTCACGATCGAGTGAGTTTTTTAAGAGTCGATCTAAAGGTGCCACAGTGTCATAGCCACATTAATACGTACTTTAGACCATCTTGCGATGGGATCAAACAAGCTGCAATGCCTGACAATGACGTCGACGTGCTGACCCACGAGTCACTACATGAGGACTCGGTGGGTCGAACCACACTTTGAACTTGGCCTTAATTCAGATCTCCACTACATACAGTAGCTGTTACATCTCCTGCAGTTGTGACACAAGTTTGACAGTTTTATACAGTTTAGACATCTAATGAGTTTAATTTACAGGATTACCAAACTATGAGCTAGAAAGTAAAAATATTATATAGGAGGCCAATAATTCTTGCAGACAAAAATAGATTTTCACAAATATATGTTTTGTATTCTGTATCTGGCATTTCACTCATAAAAGGTCTATACATTTAAATGCTGAATCAAAGTAATTCTGCACAAGAGATTATGATTGCATTTGCATGGCCAATGGTGGCAGATGCTCACTTCCGTCAAAGAAATTCAGTATTTTGACAGCTTGCTCCACCTGGCAGGGAGTGGGGGTATTGCATCTATGCAGTTGTATCTGCTGACAGTCAGTGGAGGGAGTATAAGTGGTGAGGAATTGAAATTTAAATTGAAAATGATTAAATTCAATGGCCCTTCTCCAGACAATTTCAACAGCTGAAGTTTTCCAGTGTTAAGTAACAGTCGGTGTGACTTCATCTACACACAAAATCTCAACACCGGTACTGTCTTCAAGTCGGTGGACGTACAAATTGACTGAGTAACAGAAACATTCGTCACGAGCTTCGACATTGAATTCTTCTATTTAATTACGGCCCTATAATCCCATATACAAAGAAACTTCCACTTACATCAAATATATTAACATGCAGTATGAGTACACACTTTGTGGTTGTTGATTGAGCAATTTTTAAAAAAATGCACAAGTGAATGCTGTTCAAGCTTTTGCTGGATAACCACAAAGAGAAAACAGGATATACACATATACACATTCAATCTTAAAGCTTAAATCCCATTGTTATATACAGCTTTAGGGAGTGAGACTTCTGGTGAACCTGTTCGGCCTGTCCCTGTTGTACACCTGTTATTATCCCAAAGCCATATACAAGATTGTCTCATTCCTTTACATTACCGCCTGCAGCATATTTCACACAACAGACAGGCCATTCTGCCAATCACTTCTGGCATGTGAGCTGGTTGTAACTTTGTGGAGTGGATGAAAATGTTTTATGCCAGTTGTTTGCCCTCAAGCAACTAATCTACCACTATTCCCTCTGATAGGTTTAATTCATTCCCTTTCTCTTTTGATATGATTCCACATAAATAAATGAAGCGACAGAAGAATACAAAGAGAGACACAGAGTTGAAATGAACTCAATGGTCAAAGTTTTAACCTGCGCAGAACTCCAGTCGAT